>NC_067398.1:322240837-323440837 GCF_016432865.1 Antechinus flavipes
TCTCTAAAGGGAATGAATAAATGTCTGTTTAGACCACTTTATCAACCCAAACAAGCAGCTGCTTTCAAATGGTTTTTCCTATCTTGTAGAACCAGAAAAGGTAAACTATTCTAGGCAATTTTTTTTAAGTCATGAAAAAATATTATAGGACAATTGGAGACTTTTTAAGGGAGAAATAAAATAATTGCTTATTCAAGCTGTAGTACAGATACCCTACTTTGTCCCTACCTAATGTACAGTACTTCCTTTCCAGAAACTGAGTATGCAGAGTCCCAAATGAATCACAGTTCTCAAACTTATTTTCTGGTTTGGGGTATTCAAAGCAACCTGACACCAGTTCCCATGCAAGTCAAAACCCATTTATTCTTTCCCAGTGTGTCATATTCTCCATTTTGTTTGGTTGTAATCAGGGCTTGAAGTGAGGAAGGTAAAGCATTGAACTGGTTCTTTTCCTTCTTGCTTCTTTTCCAACACTACTTTCCCTCCCTAACTACCTGTCTCTCTTTTTTTTTTTTTTTACTAGAGAAAAATGAAAATGAGATAAGGCAAAACAAAGAAAAGGAAACGGAAAAAAATAAAAGAAAAAGATAATAACTGGAGGGAAAGGGTGAGAGGCAAATAGAGAAGGTCAGAGAAAGAGCTGTGAAGGTAAATAGCTGAATAAATTTCCATATGTGAATATAACAACATATTATTTATGGACAAGACTAGACAAACATCAGGAAGTCAGAGAAGCAATGAAAGAATTGTAGAAATGGATTTGGAAGGAAATAAACAGAACCAAAATTATCTATTTATACTAAAGCCTTTTAAACTATGGGTCAAAACCCCATATGACATCACATAACTGAATATAGGAGTCACAAAAATTTGGCAATAGTAAAAAATGCCAAATATTCTGACAAAATTTAATTCTTTATGTAAAAAATAAACAAGCACATCCATCTCAGTATGCAAATTTGTTTTCATCTTTAATAAATAGTATATATTTATACTAAACATATACTAAGGAATTGTTCTAAAATAAATTTATTTATGATTTATTATCAGAAAATGTTTGACTTGTGTGTTTGTTTTATATGCTTATATACCTGGGAATCATATAAAAGTTTCT
This sequence comes from Antechinus flavipes, assembly GCF_016432865.1. Classification (NCBI taxonomy): domain Eukaryota; kingdom Metazoa; phylum Chordata; class Mammalia; order Dasyuromorphia; family Dasyuridae; genus Antechinus; species Antechinus flavipes. The sequence goes on from NC_067398.1 coordinate 322,241,952, forward strand.
TGGTGAAAAGGAGTCAGGATTAGAAAAAATTTAAGAAGCCCTGATCTATACAATAATTATAAAGTGAATTTAAAAGGACAAAGTCAAAAGGCTTTCTGAAAGAAAACACAACTCTAAGTAACTGAAAAACCAATAATGTTCCCAGAAAAAAAAAGATAAATAACATGAATAAGTGAAAATGCACTTATTAAGTGCTGCCTGTGTACAAAGCATTATGGTAAGCACTAGGAAGACAAATATAAAAATCAAGACTGCTTCAGGTCTCTAAGAACTCACATGTGAATGAGGAAGAAAAGACTTAGAGGAAGTTTTGGATGCAACTCAGATGCCAAGGTCCCATGATCTGTGGGGTACATGGGGGAAAAGGAATGGCAAAGCATCTTTTTTTAAATTATTTCCACAATAAAACTGTATCCATTACTGGTTTTGAATCCCTTTTCATTTCTGACACTTACTACTTGTGTGTCTTTTAACAAATCATTTAGTTTCTCCAAGCCTCAGTTTTCTCATTTGTAAAATGAGCCAATTGGATAGGATGGTTTCTAAGACCCTCTTCTGCCAGAGAAGTGATTGTTAAAATTTCAGTGTGAGCTTTTGTACCTCAGAAATCCACAAATCAATACTTGATTTTTTTTTGTTTGGTTATTAAACTTTTACCAGGATGTGCTTTTGCTTCCAGTTATCTATGAAACTATGACCTTCTCTTAGCTGAGCAAAGGAATTCTACTAGGGCAGACTCGGACACAGTCCTGTATCTGCTGCTTTTTGTTTAGCAGTCTTTCTATTATAATAGAGGATTAGTTTGAAAGGGGGAGGCAGAAATAAAGGTAGACTTTTCCAGAAACACTTTAAAACAAACAAGCAAAAAAGCCATGACAAATTCAGCAGAGCAGTTTTCAATGCTTAGAAGTAGAATAGAATTCAACAAAAAGATTGTTTCACAATGTCAATTGCCTCATGAACTTGTATTGATGGGTCATTTTATTCTATGTGGCTTCTCTCTTATTTCCACCAAATTATTTGTCTTTAGTCCATATTGGGTTGTATTAAGTATTAGGTGTGGGCCTAAAATTATTTGTCCACTTGCTAATAAGATGGAGATTTATGAAAAGTATAAATAGGGAATATCATATCCATAATACAATCTAGATCTTCATAGTACAACTTGCACTTTATAACCATTAAATTCTTCTTGGACTCAATCCTTACTCTAGTTGATTGATAAACATCCCTGTGTTTCCATTCATTCACTGGATTCTGCTCTTGTATGAAATCATCTATTGTCCAAATTCATTGACCATGCATTTCTAACTTGCATAGAGCTCCCATTAGACTCTACAGAAATGAGCAAGATTGATACAAGCATTAATGCTTCATTATTTCTAAAAGCATATAGTGGTCCCTAGAAGAAAAAGATCATTAAACTTGAGAGCACCATTATGCTTGCCTTGAAGAGAAAGCTTGTTCCTGAAGCCCTCATGAGACCAGCTGTAGTTTCTCTTGAGGTACATAGGCCCAAAGATTTTTTTGAAGAACCAGGAAGGATCAGTGACTAGGCCAAAGGAAAAGAAATAAAAAGACTGGGATCTAGTTCTAGATTTTTGACTAAGCAAATAAATGCAAGGCTTCTGGGGAAAACACACATCTTCACCAGGATTTATTTCCCTCATTTTATAAGATGAACTAGAAGCAGGGACACCAAACTCACCCCAGCAAAACTTCCATGTGTTTCCTAAAACAAATCCAATCAGAGAATGTTTAACAAAGTACATAAAGATTCAATACCATGTAGATAACAATAATTTGTGGGTTTCAGTCAATATGTGATCTATTTCTACAGGGATCTATTTCTATTTTAGTTTGATACTTCTGAATTCAATGATCTCTGAGGTCCTTTGCAATACTAAAATTCTATGAGTCTATGAAAAAATGGTTGATAACATTCTGAAGTAAACACCCTCTGAGGTTATTTTTATAAGTTTTATAGATACTTTTTTTAAATTTCACAATCACTTTCAAATATACTTCCCATCACCAAAAAACCCTTTAAATTCTACTGTATAAGAAGGAAAAACTGTTAATCAAAACTAGCTGGCACAGATTTGCAGCATATACAACATTCTGCATTGGGGAGCCCCAACTTTTCACTGAGAAGAGGGAGAAATGATCCAGAAGATAAGCTACAAATTTTAAGTGTGTGTTGGGGGGGGGGGGGTTCCACTCTGTATTCCTAACTCCTGTCCTATGGGAAGTATTTGTTGATGGATTGGTCATCTGTTCAACAAAACCTTTTTCTTTGTAATTTTTATTATTGATTTTCTTCAAAAAACATTTTATTGTGATCTTTTGTTTTTACATACTCTTAAGATTCCCTCTTAATAGATCCCTCTTCCTCCTTTACTCAAAAAGCAAAATCTTATAACAAAGAATCAAAAGAGAAAGAAAAAGAAAGTCATCAAAACCAATATATCAATTGTGTCTGAGAGTATATACAATGTTCTACACTTACAATCTCTAAGAGAAGGTGAGTGAAATCTTAAACAGGCAGAGAGCTACAATCTTATCCTTTACTTTTCTATAAGAAGATAAAGTTTGGAAACCATGCTTTAGGCGACCTACTAGATTAAGCTGGTTAGTGGATGCCAAAGTGGTGCTACGGAGATTAATGTCTCCTAAAGAATTAAATCTGTTTTTTTCAACTTGCCAAGTTCATCATGTAATGTTTCATGAACATAAAGAAAATGCCTGCATTGATTCACAAGTTCAGTGTGTGTTGTCTGGCTGAACTCCACTAATTTGAAGTACTCGGGGGCAGATTTGATGTAAAGTGGCGATTTATCTAGATTAGCCATCACACATTGATAGCCAGAATCCTTTTTGCAAAATGCACAGCACAATCTGATCCTAGGAAGCCTCAACATTATGAATTCCTTTCACTTGGTTGAGTGTTTCATTTGCCTGCTGATATAAAATTCATTGAGGCAGCAGGCAGCCATCGGAGCTTTGGGGAGTTTTAGGTCAGCACACCACAAGGCCAGAACAGACTGGCTAATGGCAAGGAGGGCACCAAGGATAACCCACTTACTAACCCTTTGGCAGAACAGTGGATTCTTGCATATGCACAGCACAGGTTTCTGAATTTGCAATGAATTGGGCCAAATTTGCAGTTCTAGCCACCAGAGTCTGGGCCTACTCCCATTGTGGTTCTATAACTACTTAGCAAAAATGCTTCAGAGTGCTCAGCAGGGAAAAGGAAATGTGATAATTGTAGGGAGATTGGACATTATGCTAGAGTGTGCTCCCTGGCACAAAAGAATAATGTCTGTGAAATGCTAGTTCCAGGTCTTATAATACTGAATTTCTTTCACACTGCTGCATCTACAAGACGTGAAATGAGGTAGCATCAGCCATTAACACTTTAAACCAGACTACCAATTGGGCATGACCCATATGGAACATGGGTTCTATAGTGGTAGGGGGTAAGGTAGGGAAGAGAGACCAGTTAATTTTCAAGAGAAGTCTTGGAATGGTTGTTTCATCTCTGTTGGTTGTTCTTCCAACTAAAATTAGAAACACACGTACTTACCCTCCAAGTTTTTTGTTTTGTTTTTCCCCCCACATCCTCCCTTTCCACCCTTTTGATTATGTCATCATTTCATCCAAAATAGAATCATTTTTTCTTAGACCTTGAAAGGACTTTAGATACTATTTGGCCGAATTCTTCCATTTTACAGATAATGAAACTGATTCCTAGACAACTGAATTATCCAAGGTCACAAAAGCTAATTACCAACAGAATCGGAATTCGCCCCACTTCTAGTGCATTTTTTATTATTTCATTCTGCCTCTGTTCCCAGTTGCTCAGGAAGAGAGAATCCAATTATTTTTTTTCTGTCTGGTGGTTTCTGATTGCCTTTGACCAAAAATAGTTCAGCTCTACCTATTCTTCAAGAGAGAATCTAGACCAAGTAAACAGCTAGATTTCAGAAAGTCTATGAACTGGGATGAGAAAATTTAAGATCTTTTTTTTCATCAACCTCTAGCTTAAATTGAACTTTTAATAGTACAAAATCATCATAGCTACCAATGATATAGCTATATGTAAGGTTTGTAAACTGTTTTACCTTATTTTATATTCACTACCCTGTGAGTCAGTTAACTTCAAAGACAGGCAGATATTAAGTAACTTGACCAGGGTCACACATCCAGTATGATTATAGGCAACAAATGTTATTCTGAGAAAATTTCCATTTGTATCATTAGACTTCCCATGGAATCTGGTGAAAAAAATTAAGGATTTCTGTTCTAGAGCTTAATTTTTAGGGCACAATATATTCTTAGAAACTCTTATTAGAACTTACTTGCCAAGAATTCAAGGACAAAACTAGTCTAGAATTTCTGGCAGGTCTTTAGCTTCTAGTGCCCACCCCACTCAAATTATCATAAATATATATTTTAATATACTTGCACTTAATGTGTACATTGGTACATCTGATATAATGTAAACTACTTGAGGGAAGGGACTGTTTAATTTTTGTCTTTATTTTCCCAATGCCTATGATAACACCTGCCATATAAAAGGTCCTTTATAAATGTTGGAGGAGGGGGATAACATTTTTTAAAGAAGTTTGATAAAGGTGAGTTTTTAAAGGACAAATGAGAATATGCACCTCCTTCCTTTCGTTAGAAAACTTAGAGGTGTTGTGATTGATATTGATATATATGTGTGTGTGTGTGTGTGTGTGTGTGTGTGTATGTGTGTGTGCATATATATAGTTATAGTTATTGATATAGATAAAAACTTTATACTTTCTGATTCATTTGACATATTTGTTGCCTTATTTTTTCCGAACTGCTTCAGTTTTTTCTTCTCTGTTTTTTTTTTTTTGGTTGTTGTTAAAAGGATGATTCGTTGTATAGGAAAAGTGGGGATTTTTTCAGAAATGACAATAATGTAAAAACAAAAGATAGCAATAAAAATTATGTTTTTTCTAAAGAAGCTAGGTGAGAAATCCAAAAAAATCTAGTCAATTTGTGATCATTTCAGAAAGAAACTGAAGAGAAAAAAACAAATAGATGGAAGATGGATAGGAAAAAAAAGATGAGGGGGTCATTTCATTTTGACTCAAGAGGCAGAGTATAAATGGCAATGAAAAGAAACAAAGAGAAGAGAAGCAATAGGACAAAGCCAAGAATAAAAAGAGGATGCCTGTACTAGAGTGTGGTACACTTCTGAGGATATTAAAAGAATTTTAAGCAAGGTATGTGAAGATGGAGAAGATGTCAAAGACTTGACTGAAAAATCAACAATTAGGTTATCCAAAAAAGGCAGGATGAGAACCAGGAGAAAATTAACCACTATACTACCACTACCATCATACCACTACCACCATCATCATCATCATCCATAGGATTTCTACAATCCTTTAAGTTTTGCTAAGTGTTTTATAAATATTTACAAATAGCCAAAAACCTGGGAAAATATCAACCTTTATGATTATCCAAACAGGAAAGGAGGCACCAATAACTACTTTGTCACCTAATTAATAATACAAAAAATAACAATAGTGATAGCTAGCTTTTATGTAGGGCTTTAAGGTATGTAAAATGCTATACAAATATTAGTCTCTTGACTTTCACTACAATCTTATAAGGTAAATGCTATTGTCCCAAGTGTACTGATAAGAAAATTGACACTGAAAGATGTTAAGTGACTTTCCTAGAATTATTCAGCTAATAAGTATATAAAACTAAATTTGAACTCAGATCTCTCTACTTTCTCTCAGATAAATAAATAAAAGATAGTTTGAGGAGCCCCCCCCCAAAAAAAACTAGTGAATCAGTAAAGGATCCCTGTGAAAACTGGTACCTAAGTTGAACCTTACAGGAAGCTAGGAATTCTGTAAAATGGTAACTAGAAGAGACTGTGTTGAGGCATGAGAGGACAGTCTGCACAAACACACATATAGGAAGTGGAGGGCTTAATTCAGGGGAAATCAAGAAGGCTAGCTGGGATAGGAACTTCTTCAGAAGTTTTAAGTGCAATATTTACAAACCAGAATGTGGGTTTCAAATGACAAGCTAAGGACTTTATGTTTTACCCTAGAAAGAATAGGAAGCCACATAAAATTCTTGCACAGATGAATGACATTCTTAGACTTGCGTTAAGAAAATTAGTTTGGCAACGGAAAGCAAAATATTGCGAAAGAGAGGGAATGGGAGGAAGGAGACTAATTGGAAGATAATTATAATTCCTTCTCCAACTCATTTTTAACATGAGGAAACTGAAGCAAAGAGGGTTAAGTGACTTGCTCAGGATCACTCAGCTAATAAGTAACGGAGGCTAGATTTGAATTTAGGAAATTGAGTCTTCCTGACTCCAAGAGCAGCACTCTATCCCGCATACAGTAAGCACTTAATAAATGCATTCTTGCTCATTCATTCATTCTTTTCTATCACATTAAGGTCTTTTCTATTATGATTACGTATACATTGTAACCTGCCATCTAACTCAGTAAGGCAGCAATGACAAACATGTTTTAGAAGCCCTTAGTTCCTGTATGCAAAGCTGCCTCCATGATATAATTGCTTTCTGCCATGCAGCTGCTGAACATGAGCTAATCTACATGCTGTATTGCTTCGTTTACAGTGAGCTGGTCTCACACTGAGTGTAGAAAGAGGCAGACTCTGCCAGAAAAGCTTGCTTCCTGAGGCATGTTATTTCTTTGGACGATTTGCAGCCTGATAATGGCCATGTCATGGCTGTACAGTGATGGATCCAAATGCCCCAACACACTTGATGGATCTTAGCATAAATTGGCCATTTATCACCATATAGGACCTTTAGAATCTCCACATTCAGGCTGCTATGCCATAATACTGATGAATTGTTAATGGCTGAGAGTATCCTCCACATCTCTTGTTATCTTGGATGCATAAAATGAAGTTGGGGGGAGATTAGCCTACAATGAGACAACTGCCCAGATACTCCCTTACACTGGACAGTGAACTCTTGGTTCTTTGGTGATCATACAAGTTCCTTAGAGAAGTAAATAACATACATGTGCTTCTGTATATTTCCTACAGGCCCCTCAGAAAGCAGAAATATTCAATTCCCAAAGATCAAAACGATATTGCTATAGATTTTTAGGAACAAAAACTTCCCAAGGGATATACTTTCAATTGGATTATGCCTCATTTACACTGCTATGTAATTGAAATTTTCCAAAAGCTTTTTTTTTCAATAGCTTCAAATGTTTGAATTCTGTTATACTCTCATTAGTCAGTCGATAAACAATGTCAGGTATCACACCAAGGAGATACAAAGAAAGGTAAAATGTAGTTTCGACTCTCAAAGAGCTTACAATGTAATGGAGAAGACAACATACAAACAAGCATGTATAAACAAGCCATATACAGGATAAATAGGAAATAATCACTCAAGGAAGATTGTAAAATTAAGAGAGATCAGGAAAGATTTTTTGGTAGAAAGTGAGATGTGTCTAAATCCACAAAAAAATATTAAAGTCTACCATCTTTATTCAATTCAATATGGCAAGCATTTGTTAATGTATTATTATGGATTACACATCATCATATTTTGAGGATACAAACAAAAGGAAAAGAAAGAAAGAAAAAGGAAAAAATCCTTGCCTTACATCAGTTGAAATTCTACTTAGGGTTAAGGGAGGAAGGAATATGAAAATTCTTTTCTTTTTTCTATTATTTTTTCCCTTTATATTTCAAGGTTATACTCTCTTCTCTCTAAATTCCCTCAATATAAAGTGAGGGAATTGGATTGTCATTTCAAAGTTCTATTCCAGTTTCTACTATGATTCTCATAATCATATCCAATGGAGTTATTACTGACACTCAAAAAAGTAATATGACTGAACTAATAAACACTGATGGAACTTACAAGGAGGAAGATTTGGGATCATTATAAGAGGGAATTTGGGGGCAGCTAGGTGGCACAGTGGAGGGAGTGCCAAGTCTGGAGTCAAAAATACTCATCTTCCTTAGTTCACATTATGGCTTCAGACACATTATAGCTATGTGATCCTGAGCAAGTCATTTAACTCTGTTTGCTTGATTTTCCTCATCTATAAAACAAGCCAGAAAAGGAAATTGCAAACTAATTATGTATTTGCCAAAAAAAAAAAAATCCAAAAGGGGCCACAAAGAGTCAAATAACTGGCTAACAATTAAACCTATCCAAAAATGGAATAGGCTACCTTGCGAGATAATGTGCTTCTCATTACTAGAAGTATTCAAATGTTGACTATATGATCACTTAAAATAACTGTTTACTTTTCTACCTTCCTCACCTTTCATGTCCATTCAGTTCTCAATTCTCCCTCATATGGTCACCAATCTGGTTCAGCCCTCCTCATATCTTGCACAAAGTTATTGTCAGTGGTTCTTATATGGCATTAAATTAAAAAAAAACATATTTTGATCATTGTATTTCAGTATAATTGGTTTCTTTCATAGTCATAAGTATTTTATTTAATGCTTTAAAATCATTCTGAGGAGTTCATAGTCTGCAGCAGACTGCCAAAGTCTATGATAAACAAAAAAGTCTGAGAACCTGCCATAAGTGATCTTCCTGCTTCCCTCCTCAACGCTGACACCATTGCTACAATAACCTTCCTAAGGCACAAGCATAATCATTATCTCTTGGATGAAATATAAACTTCTTAGCTTGCCATTTAAATCCTCTACAATCTGACTGGAAGCTACTTTTACAACTTTTTCCCCTGTTATTCACTCTTCCAAACTCAATGTTCCAGACAAACTGGACTGTACTTCCATGTCTCCAGAATATAAGCCCCTTAATGAAGAAACATTTTAAAAAATCTTCCCCCCAATAGTTGCCTAATAAACATTTGTTGAAAGAATGTGTGAACAAATGAATTAATGAATTTCTAAAGAAATACTTCCCTATTGGGTTCTAAAGAAATGAGTCTTACCTTAACTGTCATATAGGAGGTAGGTTATTTCTTAGGTCCCACCCAACTCTAAATCTATAAATATTTCAAAACCATTAGTGATTTCATTCCCCTTTATGCAAACCAAAAATTCTTAGGAGCTTCTCCCTCCCTTACTTTCATACTTAAATATTTTAATTGCATCTCTTGTTCCTTCCTGATATATCTTTAGTCTGTCCCTTATTTTTCAGGCTTTGCTCTTGCACTTGCCTTCTTTATCAATCTCTATTTTTAATATCTTTCTTTTCTGTGGGTTCTAAGTACCATAACACAAATCATCTTCTGTATTCATCACTTTGACCCATATCTCTCACATGTTCAAAATTATCCATTCTGGATGGGTGTGGGTGATGTGGCTGAGAACACATTTTGCATTTGTGAGGTATTTTCATCTGCTTTTGCTTGAGACAATCTGGTACAAGGGAGAAAGTGCATCCAAGGTCATAGAAACTAAATACATATCTTACTTAGCTTTGCTACCTGCTGCCTATTGACTACAGGCAATTTAAGACACTTTTTCTGGGACTCAGTTTCCTCATCTCAGAGGAATTGAATCCATGGTCTCTAAAATCCTTTAAAAAGTTTCTTACTCTGTGTGTGTGTGTGTGTGTGTGTGTGTGTGTGTGTGTGTGTGTGTGTAAAAGAGAGAGAGATAGAAACAGAGACAGAGAGAGAAAAGGAGGGAGGGAGGGAAGGAGAGAGGGAAGGAGGAAGAAATGATTCAGTGAAGAATATGGGCTTTTTCTTAGAATAATGTTTCCAAATGCACAAAATAAAATGATGCATAGGATTGTAAAGAAAACCATTTTTATAGAAATAAAGATATAATTTTTCCCATCCAAATTCAAAGACCTCCTGAAATATATTCCTGGATGCCCAAGTCCATGGAACCTAGGTTAAGAAACTCATCAAAATTTTATAGATGATCTTCAATAAATGGTTATAGATTTGTTTGAACTGATACAAGGTAAAGTAAGAGGAACCAGAACATGGTAATAGAAATATTATTAATATAATGATGCAAGATAATTCCAAAGGACTCATGATGAAAACTACTAAGGATGAGCTCTGACTACAGACTGAAGTATAAATATTTTTATTTTTATCTTTTCTTACTTTTTGTGACATGGATAAAGCAGAAATATGTTTTGCATGATTTCACATGTATGATTGTTATTATATTGCTTGCTTTCACATGGATGGTGGAGGAATTAGAAGGAGGGGAGGATTCAGAACTCATTTTTAAAAAATGAATATAAAAATTAAATAATAAACTTATTGAATATAAACAAACAAATGAATGAATAAATAAATGGTTGTGGAAATGAAGTATTTTAGAGCTGATAGAAACTTAATCATCATTGTGTATAACACTTCCATTTTATAGATGAGATGCTCAAGTCCCAGAGAAATTTGATGAATAATTAAAGGTCAGTTAATGACAGAACCAGGGACTAAATCTCCTTTAACAGCCAAACAAAACTTACCATTAAACTACAGGGCCATTGTTCAAAGAAAGGTATATAGAAATAACTGGAGTAAAATCTAGTTCTTCCTAAGACCTTAATTATTTTGCTTTTATTATGCAATAGCATTGACTTCAGGTTTCTTTTCATTTCAGGGATGTGTGAGGGGAAACTTTCCACAAAAGAGCCAAAGCCTGACTAGTAGGTACTCAGCTTTTCAGATCTCAGAAGTAGTTGACAAAATTTGTTGTTGAAAATGGACAATAAGGAAGTTTCCTGTCCATCTGTAAGCCCTGATGTCTGTGATCTCTCACAGCTGGAATCTGCCTGTATAACTTTTCAGTACTAAGAGCTAGTGAAGTAGGTGATATACTATTAACAGCCCTCCAGGGGAGGAGTTTTCTTCTTTTACAGCAACACAAATTTCCCTTGGGATGCTCCACACCAGGAAAAAGACCACTCCCATGAGGAAAGTGCAGGTTCCATGGCCAACCAACCGTTAGCTTCTCTTCTGTCAATTAGTGCTAGTTTTAAAAGGTGTCTTGTGAATCCAGTCCCTTTTTTCAAGAGAGAAATTCATTTCCTTTCCATGATCCATCATTCATCCTGAAGCTCTTGGTTTGCACTAAGAACCTTTGATTGGCACCTGACCAGTATGACATCTCCTTGGGCTTGTGGCAAACAATTCTGTAAAAAAGAAAATGTCTGCTTCCTGCCCCCCCTGGCCCTCCCCCCAAAATGGCACAAGGAAAATTCAGCTTCACCTCCCCGACAGCTTGCCTCCCAGATCACTTGACAGAGTTAAACAATACCTGACAGAACACAGTTTACAGTACGAATTACAGTAAACAGCATGGGGAAAGACACTGCACAGTGAATAAATTAAATAAATCAATCACCAGTCTAATAATAGAAAGGGAATGAAACCCGGCCACAGGAACGATGGTGAGAAGATGCATTCTCAGATGAAATTCGAACAGAGATGGAGAGTCGATGAGGCAGAAAGAGACCAGAAAGCTATTCAATAGCACCGAACTGGCCTCCCTTCTCTATATAAAAATATGGCCAAAGATGAGCCACCCCTCCTTCACTCACCCTCCACTAACTATTGCCCTTTCTCTCAGCTTCCACTCCAGATGTTTTATCTGGGCTCCTCTCACCTGGCTGGAAACAGCCTTGTCTGCGTCAGACATAGTCCTCCTGTCCCAAACCCAACCCTCTTCCCAAATGAGCTGGGAATGGCTCCCTTTTGCAGCCTGCTGATGATCTGGAACTTGTCTATAATTGTGGCGGGAACATGTCTTTTTTCCCCCTTGATGACTCTGGCGCATTTGCAGAGAGCTGCACCAGAAAGCATGCTGAACAATGGGAGATGATTGTTTTGAAATGTACCCAACAGGAAGCCCTCTTCTGACATGCTTTCAGATTGCTGGCTTTGGGGACTGAATGGATTAATGGAGTTCGACAGGAGTTTATAGTTTATCATCAACCAAGTGTTGCTGCTGCCGCCTATCTGCCCTTCTGAAGGGGGGACAAAAGCATCAGGACCAGAACATTCATTCTGCAACAATTTGAACAAGGTGAAAAGGGGGAGGGAAGGACTTGGGGGAAGAGAGAGAGAGGATGGGATGAGATCAACTTGTACAATGGCCATCATAAATTCGTGGCAGAAGAAAAAAATGACCTTTGAGTTTGTCATACCAGTCCCTTTTTTCCCCATGGCTTCCCCCGCTTCTCTCACCCTAAATTCCACCCACACTCACACATACATCCCCAGCTTCTCTTAAAATCATTGTTCAAAGTGGTGAAAGGCCTAATTGCCCCCGGGCAGTGTGGTCAATCTTCCTGGAGATTTAGCCGGCTGCTTTCATCTGGCCTGAGCAGGCTGGGAACTCAGCATTTCCCTCTAGGCAATCTATATGGTCTAGCAGCTCTCTCTGAAAGTGATGCCTTATCGATTCCTGCCATAGCTTCCAGAGCAGACTCCAGGATCAGAGCAGCTGACAATAACTAACAAGTTTAAACCATTAGTCCCATTTGTAACTACTCAGTGAAAGGCTTGTCAGTCACCATGTACCAAGGCTGCAGCTTTTAGCAGATTTCTAATCCCATTCATTTTGCCACAATGACCCCTGGAGTTAATGGGGGTTATCAGAGAAAACTATATATATTTTTTTTGGCCTTCAAAAGCTTTGCCTTTTTTCCCCCCTTCTTTTAGGAACATAAAAGCCATTTAGGTCGCGATGTTTCAAAACAGTGATGCAGGTGATGATCTGTACTTCTAGGAGGAACAATCTGTTTCCTTGTATATGGCCGGGTACCTTGAAAATCTCATGGAGAGTCGGGTGCCAGATAGACAAGTTTTCAAGGACAAAGAAGTTTTCTCTGGCACATTTGTAAAGAGCTATTTGATATTTCCCCCCTTCCATCTTTGAGGTAGAAGAGACTTCTTTCACTGCATGAAATGCCTTTTTTTTTTTCAATATACCTTCACATTGTTCTAGAATACTAAAGAAGGCTCAGGCTCAATTCCAAAGTGCAGGTAAGATATTCCAAGTGTCAGATGTTAAATCCCCACTGTTTAGGCCAGATAGTTTTAGACAGAAAGGATTACAGGAACATAAATTTAGGATCACAGGGCCTTAGGATCACAGATTTAAAGCTACAATGGCCCCCAGACGCCATCTGACCCAACCCCTTTACTTTGTAGAGGAGGGAAATAAATCTCAGAGAACTGAAGTGATTTGCAGGAGATCATAGAGCTAGTAACTATCAGAGACACAGGGTTTATATCCATGGCAGCAGAACTAGAAGCTTTCTTCAGTGTCTCTTCCTAGCAATGCCATGCTGGGAGGTAGCACCTCAAATGATAGCAGTGGTCCTCAAAGTGTAGTCCAAAGAATTGTTGGGTCTCTGAAACCCTTTCAGAGGGTCTACAAATTCAAAATCATTTTTTATTTCTAATATAGTAAATAGCTATAAATATAACCCATGTGAACAAAAACTCTTTGAACAGATCCACGATAGTTTTTTTTTAACAACATGAAGATATTGAGAACAAACATTTGAGAACCATTGTGATAGAGGAAAGATAATTTTTTGTCAGTGGCCAAGACAGTTGGCCAAGACTGGCACAGATTTCAAAAAAGAGAACAGGCACATAATAGCTACACAAAATGTTGATTTACTTCTTCTAGCCTTACAATTTTCCACTCTTCCAAATCTTTTTGCTAGAAAAGGAATGCATTGCTCAGGCCCTGCCCTAGTGAAGTTGTGAATCAGTGCAAGTTTTATCTTTGGATAGTAGTCCTTCCTACTATTTACAATTTCTATCCCGGTCCTTTGATTTCAGCAACCTCTCTCTACCTTCCACTATGTTCTCCATTCTAGTGTATGCTCCTTGATTGCAGGAACCTCCATCTTTGTCTTTATATTACCGAGCCCAAAGTGCAGGAAATGTTTGTTGAATGAATGAATGAAATTACTAAGAGTTTAATATGCTTTTAAATTGAGGGCAATTCCTTGGCACAAAGAATGCAGCTGCAAAACTGGAATTTCAGGCAATATCCGTGAGGTCAGTAGAGGATATGAGATGTGAAACTGAGAATACCTTTCCAAAAGTCCGTGATAATTTACCACTCAAGCACTTACCTACTCTGTGGATAGATTCTAATAAATTCTGCTGCTGTTCACATGTCCTCAAAAGGCACAAAAGAACACAAATGAGGAGGGCGAGACTATCTCAGTTCACCTTACAGCTAAAATTTTCAAGTGTTCATCATCACTCAGTTCCTACTTTCCTAGAGAACTTTTTATAGTGATATCATCTTTCTCTTCTAGACGCAGGCTGAGGAAGATAGAGAAGGAGAAACTATCTATTTAGGCAGGGACTGTTATGAAGTATAGATAGAAAGGCCAGGCTTTAATATAATTCCCAAAATTAAAGAAAGTTAAAATCCAAGCTGTTGATAGAAAAGTTAAAGGTCACCTCAACCTCAGAAGATAAATCAAAGTGAGAATCACATTTTTCACAGCTTAAAATAAGGATATGGAAAAAACAAATCTTGGGCTCTTTTGTAAAAGATGCTTTCTGGTGCTTTTGTGAATGGTCTGCCATGTTGTGACTGAATTATAGAAAGCTGATTTTAGGTTTTGGTATTAGTGCAAGATTTTGATTTTTAAAAGAGTTATAATTTGGGGGTTTGCGAGAGGCGTTTTTTAAATGGGTGAGGGAAATTATTTCATCTGAAGAAGAAGGTAATGATGATTTGGGGTAAAGTTTAAATTGTGCACATGGTACAGCTATTTTTTGTCTAGACTTGGGAGTTCATCAGCATAAGAAATTCTAAGTGCACAAAATCCCTCTGTAGATGCAGATCATTCATAGGTAATTTATACTTTTAGACAGTTGCCTGGGGTACTGAGACACTAAATAACTTGCCTTTGTCACACAATTTGACACACAAACATCTGTCAAAGATGGGGTTTGACTGACTCTGAACCTCTATTTACTACCTCCATACTTCTTGCATATGTAAATATTCTATATAAATGTGTCCATACATCCACACATGTCTAAAAATTGACAAGGGTTTCCCCACAATGACCACATCTGAGTCTACAAAGAGATTACTTATAGAGAAAGGATTATTCATTTCACTCCCCCATGTAAATTAGAAGAATGTGTGAACTACCTCTTCCTGGCAGGGGGTTTTAATGTATTTTAATATGTAATTAGAGAGCATGTAAAATAAATGAAAGTGTCATTTGACTTCTTATAACAAAAGGCAAAAATCAAAATGGATTATGGAGCGACATCTTGTGGGCTATATTAAGTATGACACGCAGAAGATGCAACCCAGGAGCTGCACCCAGCCAGCACGAATCCAACAGGTGCCTTAGTACTTCACATCTGGTTTCTGATAGCGTTAATAAGAGGCTATGCAGGATTATCTATACAGCCTTTTCATTATGTCACCTTAAAACAATTTTTTGTGAATGAGCACATTAACATAATTAATCATCATACATTAATGTAAATGTATCCATGAAGACAAATTTAATCAAAGCTCTTTCACTTCTATAATATTTTAATAACAGGGCACTAAAGGAGACTTACAAGATGTAAAGTTACATGAACAGTGTTTATAATCTCAGTCTATTCAGTGGAACTCAAAAATCAGAGCTTCCCTGTAAGTTAAAATGTGAAATTCTTCTAAAGCGGCTGATAAATCACAGAATAGTGCTTTTTGCTTTTATGGTACACGTTTATTTGAACAGATGCAAGCTGTCCTTTTTGGATGAGCCACCATACATATCCATCATATAAACAAAATATCTTAATGATCATCTGAAAGGATAAGATAATTGACCTTTCTCAGTTTTAGATTCCACAGGCAAAAAAATAAAAATAAATGTAAAAGCATGGGAGGCAAGCTGTTTCTAATATAGCTATCACTCCTGCTAACCAAAAGGTGCCACGGAGTGGTTCAGTTGGACTCAAGGATACCGGTGTTCAAACCTGCCTCAGACAAGCTATGTGACTCTGGGCAAGTCACTTAGCCTATCTCATCTGTAAAAAGTAGATACTAATTAATAACATCTATCTCACAAGTTTGTCATGAGGATCAAATATGGTAGTATACATAAAATGCTCTGAAGACATTAAAGTTCTAGATAAACACTAGACATTACTATGACTACAGTGAAATTTCTTAGCCAGTTCAAATTCAACCTAAAAATGTACAAGCAAATACCCCTAACAGAATTAGAACGTTTCATCAAAGAGATTAATTTTCAATTCTTTCAACCGGTTGTTTTAGCATCCTGCTCTGAAGTCCTATTTAGAGGGTTTGTCCTGGCATTTATTTGACCCTGGATTCTTGAAGACAATGCTAATTATCACCAGCTTGATAGTGGACTGAATATTTTTTTAACTATCACAAATCTTGAAGGCAATCTTCTAAATTATCAAATGAGCCAGTATCTCTCCATGTCAGTTTCTTCCCAGAATCTTTCTTTCTCTTCAGGAACCTGTTCCTGAAGAAAATCTGAATAGTTGTTTATTCTTCCTTCTGGAAGCTAGAAGCCAGAAAACCAGGCTCTCTTACTCTTAGATCTTGCCAACTCTCCCCCTCTACTCCTCAGGCAGAAGCATTGAATAATCTATTTCCACCAAAGTAGAAAGTCTTATGCAAGTGGACTGTTAAACCCAACCTCCACTAATTAGGAAAGTCTTATGCAAATGAGCTTTGAGTTCCAGCAATTAAATGCTTTTTGTTGGAGAGCGAGAGAGGAAGCTAGAGTGTGAGATGGTAAGTTAGGATTGATTTTTCTATTTCTTTGTACTCATTTTCCATATTATTTCTAATAAACTTCATATCGGCTTTCTCTTAAAAGAGGAACATGTGAATTGAATGTCTTAGTATTTGGTGGGAGGAGACATCATTTATAGTTATCTGTCAAGTGGAATGGTGAAAGTCAATAGTAGGCCATACAGAACACCTTGTGTTCATATTCTATCTCTGGCTATATGACCTCTTAATTTTCTAATTTTCTAAGACTGTACAGGTAGAATAGAATAGGTCTAAACTTTCTCAATCTGAGTTCCCTAAACCAATGAAATCATTAGTCTGATTTACACACACACACACACACACACACACACACACACACACACTTCTATAAATGAGAATGATATGTTTCAATACCTAGAGATGCAATTTTGGACATATCTATCAATAAATATTTATTAAGTACCAATTCTATGTCAAGCACTCTGTTAAATTCTGGGAATACAAAGGTAAAAGTTAAGAAGTACTCTGCCTTATGGATTTTATATTTAATGGGAAAGATGAGAAAGATATGTGCATACCTTTCCCCTGCTCTCTCCCCTGAACTCAAGATGCCCAGAACAAATTTGGGTTGCTTGATTGCTGACATGAATCAATCACCAGCTCTATTCCTTCCACTGAGATGGAAGAGCAACAGACCTTACCATCTGCTCTGCTTCTGTGCTTTCCACTATGCCTTCAAACACGATCATCTAACCCTCTGATACAAACTAAAGGGAAACCCTGGGCCTTATCATCTGGCTTAGAACCCGGAGACTTTTTCAGCTGCTTTGAAACGAAACTTTTATATGTTGTCTCCCCTACCTAGACTATGAACTCATTGAGAACATGGATTTTTGCCTTTATTATTTGTATTTTCCATCTCTTAGCACAATGCTCAGAACATAGTATGTATTTTTTTAAAAAAAAACTTTTTCATCCACTCATTTTTATCAATATATACAAAGCGATCCTACAGGGGAAGACACTAGCAATTGAGGGGCACTATGCTAAGGTGACTTTTGAGGTGCATTTTAAAGGACATCAAAGATTCTGAAAAGTGGAGGTGAGAAGGAAAAGTATTTTAAGTATGGGAGATGGCCAGGGCAAAGTCACAGAGGTGGGAGATGAAGCATCATGTGTTAGGAACAGCAAGTGGGAAAGACTGGATCATAGATGATTGTGCAGAAGGGAGTCATATACAACAAGACTAAAAAATATTAGTAAGGATTAAGTTAGAAAAGTTCAGTTTCCTCAGCTATAAAATTAATAAGTAAACTAAAGTATTGTAAAGGTACTGTACAGATCTAAAGCTCTGTTTCTCTATGGCAGTATTGTGAGGCAAAGCTTAAGAACAGCTAGAATTAACAGGATTTGGTCAGGAAGGAACAGAGGTCCATACAGATATCAGCAAAGGGCAACAGAAGCCCCATTTAGGACTCCTGATAAGCCAACTGTGTCTGCTCTTCTCACAGGTGAGTTGTGATCAAACAGGTCAAAAGGAGGCTGAAGGGGGAAGGGAAAAGGGAACCCATCCTACCGAAACCAATAAATCAGATCGGAGAGCAAACACAAGAAGCCGAGTCTGAGACACAGACAAGGAGAACTCTGCTCCTGAGATTAGGGCAGTCAGGGAAAGTACTAGGACAGCTAGGCTAGGAGAAAGAAAAATAGGATAATATGACTGAGAGAAGAAACTTAGAAGTTAGAGCCAGTGCCAACTATAAGGATAAAAGTAGAAAAATGTAGGAAAAGTTGTCCAGTAGTAAGTCAGAGGCAAATTACAGAGGGAAAGGGCACTGTGAAAGGAAGAAAACAGAAAACCCTGAGCACAGTTTCCTTCTGCTCATAAAGGATTTGATCCTGCTCTCCTTTGGTTCTGATGTCCACTGCCTTATCTTTTTATGCTGCCTCAAAAAATACCATTGAAAGCCAAATGTATGCATTTGAAAATATTCCTTGCGGAACTAAAGTGAATCAAATGATTAAGTATTTAAGTCTGTCTCACAAAAGGGGATTTGAGAGGTCAGTAGCATCTCATTATCCCCATCACCCTGCTGGATCCCAGCTGGATAGATTGCAATTATGCTTAGGAAATACTCCCAAGCAGAAAAATGCTAATTGGCCAATCGGAATGATGTCAATGCTGTCTCTCTGGAGGCAGCTATTTCCAAAATGATGTCACAGACAATCATATATGCATGCTTCTATAATGAATGTGTACACAATATACAAAGAGAGTACATGGTATTCCAATTCCTTTTATGAGTGCAATTTTCTTTTCAAATTGATTAATAAATTTCTCTAATTTAACTAGATATTAAGGCTACAGAAATAGTTTTAAGGGTCCTAGATGTATTTGCATATTATTTCTGTCTATATTTGATTTGAATATGCCTGCAGATATGGAACACTTTTTTCTTAATCAATTGGTAAATTTATTTTTGCTACCCTAATAATTATTAATCTTTTCATTCAGATCTCCATTCTTTCTTATTTGTCCATTCATTATAATTGACTCAGATTTATTCTATCAAAAGTACAAAGTCAAGAAGATAGAAGATGGAATGTAAAATTGAAAGGAAGATGGAACTAAGGGGTCAAGATCGCTATCACAAATCTTTTGTTATGGCTTTTATGGAAATGTTTTACATAACTTCATATATGCCTTCTTAATGGGGGATGGCAGAGGGGAGGAAGAAAAAGAATCTGGAACTCAAAGTTTAAAAAAAGTTTTAAACTTACATGTAACTGAGAAAAATAAAAATATTAACATAAGTATGTTTTTTAAAAAGATTCTGTTGGTTGTGGGACAGCTAAATAGCACACTGGGCCTGGAGTCAGGAGGACCTTAGTTCAAATCCATCTTCAGACACTTAATACTTCCTAGCTGGATCCTTAACTCCAATTACCTCTCAAAAAGAAAAGAAAAGAATTTGTTGTTGGCTTCTAATTACACACTGATATTTTTCCCCCCCTGGGAACTGATGATCAAATAAAATGAGTTGCTGACAAAATACATAGCCAAGGACCATTAAATTTTGGCTGTCACTAATTCCAAGTAGGTGCTACCATTTAAGGCATTATTGCTATGAAAAATTGAAAGAACAAAGAAAAAGAAACAAAAGCATACAAGATTTTTTGAATATTAACACACCTCCTATCATAATATAAAGGGAATTTCTAGAAATTAATTGGTTCATTCCTTGATTTCACAGAAAACAATGAACTAGTAGTCAGATCTGACAAATTTCTGGCTGTCAAAAATTTTCTGACTTGAGGCAAGTCACTTAAAGTAGGAAGAAAAACAGACTTGCTTAAAGAAACTCACAAAATAGAACCCACTGAGAAAATGTTTAGGAGTTTGCAACTTCCTATTATAGGAGTTCATTATTAAATAGACCTGTAATAGGTCACAGTTATGTTATAAATAAGATCTGGGAATCAGTTTCTTCAGTTTGAAAATAGGGAGGCTGGATTAATTGACCTAAAGTCTATTCTAGCTCATAACTTAAAATTCTTATGAGGCTCAGAAAGGTAGTGACTTGTCCATAGTCATTTAGCTAGTAACTTAATGACAGCTTCAAACTCAGGTCGTTTTGATCAAAGAACATTTCTCTAGTGAATCTTCTAATTATCATTAAGTATGGTCAAGTCAGCTAATTATGTGAGTCAGAGCACATCCTCCAATTACTTCTTATGGTAAAAATATACCAAAAACATAATTAACTTATGATAACCATGAGTTCAAAATCTAGTTCTGACATTATGTGACTATGGTCAAGTCAATTGTTCTGAGTTTCAGTTTCCTTACTTGCCTAGTGGGGTCTCTAGGTAGTGCAATCCTGCACAGAGTGCCAAAGCCTGGAGTTGGGCAGACTCACCTTCCTGAGTTCAAAGCTGGCCTCAGACACTAGCTGTGTGACCCTTAGTCACTTAATCCTATTTGCCTCAAGTTACTCATCTGTAAAATGAGCAAAAGAAGGAAATGGCAAACCACTCCAATATCTTTGCCAATAAAACCTGAAAGGGTATCACAGAGTGTTAGATACAACTGAAACAAATGAACAACAGCAATCTACCTGATAGACTTATTGTGCGATTCAAATAAAATATGCTATATAAAGTGTTTTGCAAACTTCAATACTAAGTAAATGTCAGCTGATAGAATATAATCTCCCTGAAAAGAATTGTACAGTTTTGTTTTGTTTTGTTTTTGCTTTTGTTTTGTTGTTTTTCATTCCCCTGAACTAAGCACAATATCTGGCACAAAGTAAGAACTTAAGAAATACCCATTAATTGATTATTTTTCTATTTATAAGATAACTATTTCATTTCCCAATGAAATTTAATTTTTTGCTTATTTATTATTATATATAAATTATGATTTGTTAACATCTATATAAATTCCATAATTAAAACTTTACTGAGAATTTTTTTCACTACCATGGATCTTAGCATATTTTACAAAGTCTTTAACTTTTGAGAAAGGTTCCGTTTCTTTAAAAAGTTTAAGGACACCTGACCAAGATACTTAGCCTTCCTGCCTTTCCTCAAGAGAAGATTTACAGTGGAATATGCAAAGATTGTTCTGGTTTCCATACCTCAAAAAGGGAACATCCCATTGAGGGTGTTGTTCCAAAGTCTTTTAAATTAATTAAAAATAGATAATTTAATTAAATTTGAGAACTAAAGAGGAATCTGTTAAAAAGAGAGAAAGATTATTTGATAAAATGGCAACAGAGTCATATATTCCTCTGTCTTCACTCTTACATTTTCCTAATTTTTTATATTTAATAGTATAGGTAAATTTGAAGAGACAAGGTAAAATTCATCTAGTTACCAGTTACAGAAACAGTAGCAAAAAAGTAGAGAGAAATGAACAGCTGAGCCCCACCCCAAGTGAAAAAGAGCTTTCATAAAAAGAAAGCTAGGCTGTCTTTATTACAGCCATATTTTCTCTTTGGAGGAAAAATATTTCAGTAACATATACTGTAATAAAACATTAAAAATTTAAAAAAAATAGAAGAAAAAAGTATGCTACGTGACATGTAACATGATAATGGAATGAGAATCTTATAAGCCTTTCTCTGAGCCACACAAGATTGTAGTCAGGGAGGTTATCACCAATTTCTACTTACTGATGCCCCAAATATGCAGTGGGACCAAGTCAATGTGAAGTACAAAGTGAAGGTTATCCCTTCCAGTAAAGGACATAGGAGCAGTGATGAGAATTGGAAAGAAACTAATATTGGTTATAAAACCCAGAAAAAATCTGTGCTGAGTTATTTATGACTAAGTTTCAGTATCTCTTTGCTGTTTTAACTGCCAGGGAAGAAAAAGAAAAAGCCCCAGGATTATCCTACCCAAAAAAGACAAAATTAAAGGCACTATGAGGAGGTGCCCTGGGAACCTCAATGGTACAAGAAGGAGCTCTGGGCTTGCGTGGATAGGGCTTAAGGGATAGGGTGTTTTTTGTTTTTTTTTCCCCGAAAATGAAGAAAAAGTTCATGATAATTCAACCTCACTGGAGAAAAAGAAAACGCAACATAAAAATGATCTGTGATCCAGAGCAATCATTCTATGATATAAAAAAGGCCAGGTGAATCTCAATTGTAAGAATTACAAAATCACAGAATATGAGTTAGAAAAAAGTTTTATGTGTCCAGTTCAACCCATACCTTAAAAAGAACACCATCTATACCTTCTGTGGCAACTGGCCATTCAGTCTTTGTTTAAAGATGGAAATATCCCATCAGAGGAATTTTTAGATAGTTCGCTCTACTTTCAGCTAGTTTTAATTGTTACAAAGCCATTTTTTATCTCCTACCCTTGTTTATTTGTACTCTTCCTTCTCCTATTCCTGTTTGCCTCTTGAACCACATAGAATGAATCTATTTCCTCTCCCAAAAGCTAGCCCTTTCAATATTTGAAAACTGTCAGCAAACAACCCCAAAGTCTTCTTTTCTCCAGATGAAGTATTTCCAGTTCCTTCAAATAGTCTTCTGCCATACTGGTTTCCAATTTTTCTAGCAGTTTTCATCAAATAGTGACAAAACTTATGCCAAAAGCTGGGGTTTTTGAGTTTGTCAAACACTAGATTGCTATAGTTATTGATTATTTTGTCCTGTAGTCCTAACCTATTCCACTGATTGACTACTCTATTTCTTAGCCAGTACCAAATGGTTTTGATGATTGCTGCTTTGTAATGTAGTTTTAGGTCTGGTACAGCTAGGTCACCTTCATTTGCATTTTTTTCACCAATTCCCTTGAAATTCTTGATCTTTTATTCTTCCAGATGAACTTTGTTTTTCTAGATCTGGGAAATAATCTCTTGATAGTTGACTGAATTAGTATATTAATTTAGATCATATTGTCATTTTTATTATATTTACTAGGCCTATCCATGAGCTCTTAAAAATTTTCCAATTGATTAGATCTGACTTTATTTGTGTGGAAAGTGTTTTGTAGTTTTGCTCATATAGTTCCTGGCTTTGCCTGGGCAGGCTCCAAAATATTTTATATTATCAACAGTTATTTTAGATGGAATTTCTCTTTGTATCTCTTGCTGCTAGACTTTGTTGGCAATATATAAAAATGCTTATGATTTATGTGGATTTATTTTGTATCCTGCAACTTTGCTAAAGTTGTGAATTGTTTCTAGTAGTTTTTTAGTTAATTTATTAGGGTTCTCTAAGTATACCATCATATCATCTGCAAAGAGTGATAATTTGGTTTCCTTATTACCTACTCTAATTTCTTTAATCTCTTTTTCTTCTCTTATTGTCAATGCTAACATTTCTAATACAATTTTGAATAGTAATGGTAAGAGTGGGCAACTTTGTTTCACTCTTGATCTTATTGGGAATTGTTCTAGTTTCTCTCTCTCTCTCTCTCTCTCTCTCTCTCTCTCTCTCTCTCTCTTTATATATATAATATCATCTTCTTTTTACAGAACCATTGTTAATCTGAATAATGCTCATTCCTTATACATCCAAACAGCTTCCCACTAAATTTTCTCATTTAATTATTTCTCCATATGTCAATAAATTTTTATTCATGAGAGTTTGCCATCCTTCCTGGTCTTCCTTTTCTCATAGAATTTTAATCCATGGGATCTTACCTGTCTTTTATCTATATCCTTAGAAATGTTTTATCCCAAAAAAATCCAGATTCTATGTGAGACTATGTTTGATCTCCTTCTCTATCACACATTCCAAGATGGAGCAATCATGTCTTCTAAGTTCCCATCATTTCTTCTTCAGTCACCAGTTTCTCCTTCTGGGTAGAATGAAATCTGAAATAGCAAGCATCTTCTTTTAAAGGATGAAGGCAAGCCAGAGAAGCATTACATCTCAGCTTTGGGGAAAGGAAGAAAGACAAACACAGAATTATAGAAGACACCCTTAAAGTTTCCTATTGTCACTCTATGTTTCCTTGCCAGACATGTGATCTATTCTCCAAAGTCTTCATTTATTCCATTATTCTGTCCAAGTGGTCTGTACCATAGTTCAGACTTTGCCAGTTCTCTTTTCTATCCCCTTTGATCCTCACACCAAAGCTTTCTACCATGTTTCTCTTCCCTGATTACTAAATTCTCTCTCATGAATTAATCTATTTCTTTTCAATAAGGTATATAATTCCAGAGTCATATGCTATTTATGATTCTCATCTTACAAAGTACCTGAAATTTATGTGAGGATAAATTTGTCACTTTTCATTAAGCTCTCTAGTTTATTTTTATTTGTTCTCCATACTTTGTACATTCATTTATAAATATCAGTGATTTTATTATTGGCTCCTTATTTAGATTGTATCTTTTGTGAATTTATGAAAATGTCTATTGTTTTTCTGTACTATCTAGCTGCTTATCCTTTGGGAATCTAGATTGGTGGATATAATTAAACATATACTTCTAGACCTCAAAATCACATTTCTCCTATTCTCTCTTATTCTGGAACCTTGCTCACTCTGGAACATTATGCTACCCCTGCAGCCTGTTTACCTGGAAAATCCCTTTGAAAGGCCCACCGATCTTCTCCTGTTGGTAAGTTCTTCTTAGAGGGTCTATTTTGTGAAGGGGCCAAGGTAGCTTGCCTTCAGCCCACTCCCACATTTGTTTCTGATTTTCTGAACTTCAAAATCAAATTAATTTCCTGTGTTCTCTTTTTCCCCAATTTTCAAATCCTTTCAGCTGCAGTCTTCCTCCATTACAATCTAACCCTTTTAAGGGCAGAAAATGCCTTTTTTTTTATTTTTATTATTTTGTTTTTATTCCTGCCACCTCAATCCCTCCACCTCCTGTCCAATACTTAGTACAATGTTTGGTACATTGTTGTTGTTCCATCATTCAGTCTTGTCCCATTCTTTGTGACACTCTTCATGGAGTTATCTTGACAAAGATCCTGGAGTGGTTTCCAATTTATTTCTCTAATGGATTAAGGAAAACAGAGATAAGATGACTTGCTCAGGATCACACAAGTAGCAAGTGTCTGCGGTCCAATTTGAACTCAGCTCTTTCTAACTCCAGATATGGTGCTCTATCCACTGAGAACCCAGCTTTTCTGGCACACTGAAAATACTTAATAAATGCATGTTTCTTCCTTCCTTCCTTTCTTTTTCCTTCATTTAAAACCCTTTTGATTAAATTTTCAAGACTTCAAACAAATATTTTTCCCAGTCTATTTTTTTAGTCATGGTCCATCCAGTGCAAGAAGCTGTCATTCATATATATTAATCTGTGGTACAGAAATTCAAATCTCATTTTCAGATACCATTTTCTTAACCAATTATTCACTTCTCAAATATATTTTTCTCTTCTGAGTCCCTGCTTTCAATGTACAGCAATGATTAAAATACCACCTGAGTGTGCCTTTACGCAGTTTATTTTCTTGCACAAGACTTAGTCACTTTTGGCAATGGTTTTTAGGTTTTTTCTGGCAGTATCGTTTCTGCCCACATGAATCATTAGAAGTAGGTCATATTCCTCTGTCTTGACTAGTTTTGAGGGGTTCTTTGTCATGCTTTGGATACATGCCCTGGAAAAAGGACAGACCTCTCTATTTCTATTTTCAAGGGACCAGATAGATAGTTGCCTCATTACTTCCTCAGCAAGTCATCACCCATCATTACTGAATGTTTTCTCACTTTATAGAACCTGTGGCTCTAAGGGAGTTTAAAAAAATGCCAGTTGCTTCTTCCTCAGAGTATTGAGTTCTCTCCTCTTCAAAAGTAACCTCTGAATTATTTTGCTTTTATTTTTAATGTCAAGTTTTACATTTTCCTTCCTTTCTTCTTCTCATGATATTATTCCACTTAACAACCTCTTAACATAAGTCAATATTCCCATCTTTTTCTTTTTCATCTTTGTTTTCACTTTAAACACCTTCATTTTGGAAAGAAACATTTCATTCTCTCTGACAATTTGTCTAATACAAGGATATTCTTCAGAATCCTCTCTGCAAATTAAGACAGTTAAGACAACTCTAAGATATCACTTCACATCACTCAGACTGGCTAAAATGACAGGAAAAGATGATAATTGTTGGAAAAGTTGTGGGAAAACTGGGACATTAATAATTGCTGGTGGAATTGTGAACTGATCCAACCAGTCTGGAGAGCAATTTGAAACTATGCTCAAAGGGTTATCTCACTATGCATATCCTTAGATCCAGCAGTGTCTTTACTGGGCCTGTATCCCAAAGAGATCATAAAAATGGGAAAAGGACCCACATGTGCAAAAAATGTTTGTAGCAGCCCCTTTTGTAGTGGCAAGGAACTGGAAGCTCAGTGGATGCCCATTAGTTGGGCAATGGCTGAATGAGTTATGGTATATGAATGTTATGGAATATTATTATTCTATAAGAAAGGACCAGCAAGATGATTTCAGAGAGGCCTGGAAAAACCTATATGAACTGATGCCAAGTGAAGTGAGTAAAACTAGGGCAACATTTTACATAGCAACAGTAAGATTATGTCAGACTGTGATGGATTTGGCTCTTTTCAACAATTAGGTGATTCAAAGCAATTTCAAAAGACCTGTGATGAAAATAGCCATCCACATCCAGAGAGAAGATTATGAAGACTGAATGTGGATCACACTATAGTATTTTCACCTTTGTTGTTATTGGCATTGTTGTTTGTTTGCTTGGTTTTTTTTTTCCCTTTCTCATTTTTTCCTTTTGGATTTTTCTTGTACAGAATGATATGGAAATATGTTTAGGAGAATTGCACATGTTTAACCTATAGTGGATTATTTGCTTTCTAGGGAAGGGAAGAGGGTGAGGGAGGAGGGAGGGAGAAAAATTTGGAATATAAGGTTTTGCAAGGGTGTAAATTGAAAACTATCTTTGTATATATTTTGAAAAAAAAAGAACCCTTTCTCTTCTCCTCTAGCATGGACACAAGTCCACATGAATAGCAATCACAAATACAAGCACTGTACATTCAGTGCAGGTAGCTGCAAAATTATCCTTGCTTCCCAGACTTAAGGAAAGTGATGTCTTCAATTCTTATTTTTCTTCTTAGTAGGTCCCCTGTATCCACTCTAGAAAAGAGTTTGAGAGGACTTTTCAAATTTTTTCTTGTTAACTCCTTTTTTGATACCTAAACAATTGTATAGAAATTCCTTTTCCTCTTCTCACTAACCTTTTAACTTAATCTTTCCAATGTCTCTAATTTTGTCTTACTACCCTTTCCTTCAGTTCTTCTCTTCCTTCTACTTCTTTTTCCCCTTAAGCCATTCTCTTTCTCTTTGGGTCCTTCACTTTCTCTTTCTGTTCCTCCTTTTTTTTTTCTCCTCAAATGTTTAGTTAGTTTTCCCCTCTTTTTTTGAGAGTCCATCTTCATGTCAGTTCCTTCTTCTTCATCTTTTACCTTCTCCTTTCCTGAAGTCCCCAGAAATTTCTTCCATTCAAATGCAACCTCTAATCATTTTCACTATTCTAAAATCCTCTTTTAAGTCCTATTCTTAAAGTCCTCAACTTGTTTTTCTCCTTTTTTTTTTTTTGAGTTCTCCTCTCCCTCTTATGTTTTCATAGCCTACTCCCATGGAAAAGTAAAGTACAATAAATGGTCAGCAATTTTGAGTCTTA
Source organism: Antechinus flavipes (assembly GCF_016432865.1). NCBI lineage: Eukaryota > Metazoa > Chordata > Mammalia > Dasyuromorphia > Dasyuridae > Antechinus > Antechinus flavipes. The sequence continues at coordinate 322,269,833 of NC_067398.1, forward strand.
TTTTTTCTGTCCATTCTTTTCTACCTCTCTACTGAACTTGATGCAGTTAACCATTCTCCCCTTCTTGATATTCTCTCCTGTCTGATTTTCCTGCATTTTCTGTCATTTCTATTTTCTCAATCTGATCTTACCTATCTAAGGTCTCCTTGGTCTCCTTTCTTGCTACATTCTGGACCTTCACCAGTTGTCAACTTGTGTTTTGCCACTGGACTCCGATGACTTTGGGGAACAGTGAGGCTGATAACTTTGCACAGCTCTGCATGATTGAAATAAAATTCACTCACAAGCCAAAAAAAAAGCACTATGATATTATTGGTCCTCTTCAAGATTGAAGAGTGAACAACAATAACAACAATCTTGTCTCATCAACATCTCAATAGGCTCTGTCTCAGGTCTTTCTTCTTTTCTTGTTTTTCTTCTTCTTTTTCTGTCTCTCTGTCTTCCTCTCTGTCTATCTCTCTCTATGACTCTTTTCTCTCCTCCTCCTCCTCCTTCTTCTCTTTCTCTCCTTCTCCCTCTCTCTCTCCTCCTCTCTCTCCTCTCTTTCTCTCTCCTTCTCTCTGTCTCCTTCTCTCTCTCTGTCTCTCTTTCTCACTCACTCTCTTTCTGTCTCTGTCTCTCTGTATATGTCTCTGTTTCTCTCTGTGTCTGTCCTGCACTCTCTCTCTCTTTCTCTTTCTCCCTCTTTCTCTTCTCTTCTCTCTTCTCTCTCTCTCTCTCTCTCTCCTCTCTCTCTCTCTCTCTCTCTCTCTCTCTTTCTCCTGTCTCTCTCTCTCTTTCTGTCTCTCTCTCTCTCTCTTCTTCCTTCCTCTCTCCCTCCGCCATCTTATTCTCTTCTTGCAGACTTTATCAGTATTCATGTGTTTAACATCATTTCCTTGAAGATAATTCACAGATCTATGTATCTATCCTTAGTTTCTCCCCTGAGTTTCAATTCTGTGTTACCAACTGCCTATTTATTGACATATTAAACTGGATGTCCTGGAGATATCCCAAGCTCAACATGTCCAGGACAAAACTCATTAACTTTCCTATCAAATCTACCCTTTTTTCTAAACTTCCAGATTTCTGCCAAAGGAATCTCCATTCTTCCAATCTTACAGATTTATAATCTTGGTGTTATTTTTGCCTCTGACTTATCCCACATATGCAATTGTCAAATTTTGTCATTTCTTTTATGCTGTTGTTGTTCTGTCATTTTTTATTACAAACAGATAATTGTTGATTTTATCATATTTAAAATGAAAGTTTCTAATGATTTTTATTTTAAGTTTGACTGATTAAACTCCCTCTTCCACAAAGGTCTTAGAAGAGAAAGGGAATGGTGGAAAATTCTTGAAGGAATTACTGAACATTCTTCTAGAGGATGATTTTGAATTATCCAAAAAGATCAGTGGATTAGTCACATAGTAAAATCAAAGGAAAACCAATTAATAGCATGTATGTTCTACTGGTATCTATTCAGTGTGATCTAGAAGAAGGCTCTTAGCCTGTTGGTGGACTGCTATCTAGGATTTATAGGAGGGCATGGACAAAAGTCACAAAGTATGAGAAGGTGTGCAGGTGGTGCTACTGCTTTGTTGGAGAGAACATATTGCATCCAAGCCTACAGATTCATCAAAACACTAAAATAAATTCAAGAATAAATCAACCCTCTCCCTCCCCCCCAAAAAAGAGTATTTACTTTCATCAATTGTATTAAAGGGTATAAAGGATAGTCTAAGACTCACATTATTACTCAAGGCATATTCAACAATACAAGAGACAGTGCAAAAGCAAGAACAGATTGATAGATTTGTAGTCTGAAAGACCTGAGTTCACTTTCTTCTCTCTGATTCTTACTTGCTGTGAAACCATAGTCAATCAACAATATACATTTATTGAGCACCAACTCTGTGCTAGGTTCTGGAGATACAAAAATGAAATAGCTGCCCTTAAGAAGCTTACTATTTATTGGCCAATCAATTACATTCTGTTGACCAGCTCTTCTGAGCCTCAGGCAACTCTATAAGACTTATCTACTAAATTATAAATGGGTTAGAGTCTGCCAGAAGCCTTAATGTACTCAAAGCAAATCTTTTCCCCACTGTAGCTGTTTATAAAGATGCTGGAAAGCCATAGAGAAAATCATTTTAACATTCCAGTGCTTTTCCTTAGGAAGAGATGAATTGCTGGATTAAAGAAAAGAAAACAAGTGTAAAGACCCCAGAGGGCAAGTAATAAAATAGTTGGCAAAACAAAGAAAGGAGTCTGCTTAAACTAAGTCTCAAAGTATGAACTACTGATAAAATGACTATAACCAAGGGAGGAAGAATTGCATAGAGTAGTACCCTATTATCAAAGATCTCATTGTTAAACATGATTTTTTAAAAAGTCATCTAAAATATGAGTTAGATGATGTGTCTCCCCCCTAAATGTAACAGCTACATAGGATAAAATGGTAACAGTCACTATATGAGGATGATATTATTCCTATTACCCAACATCAACATCATATTAATTCATTTCATTTATAAATACTGAACCATGGAACTTGAAAAATAAAGAAGACTTTCAAGATCTTCCGGTTCAGTTCTCCTATTTTAGAAATGAGGAAATTGAAGCTAAGATGGGTGAAGTAACTTCCTTCAGATAATACAAGTTAATGGCAAATCCAGGTTTCTTGACTTCCTGCCCACTCCCTTTTCTATGGAATAATATCATTCTATCCACAATATTCATTAGTGCTTCTTTTTGTGAACACAAGAGAAATTAGTTATAAAATATAGTGGTTCAAACATAAGAGCTATTGGGGACTTCAAAGGTCATCTAGTCCAAACCTCTTAATTCATAGATGAGAAGACCATCCAGTATGATATAGTAGCCCACAGTCACACTTGTCACTGACCATCTGACTACCATCTAAGTAGCAAGCATTGGAAGCAGGATTTAACTCCAGAGCCTATATTCTTTATACTGTATCACACAGCCTTCAGAAGTAACAAAGTATTGTGACTACAGGAAAGTAGGTATTTTATAACATGTATAAGAATAAATTAGTAGTATTTATAAATGAATCCTCAAGGTCCTGAATCATATAGCACTGGGTTAAACTAACAAAACAGTCCTTCAAAACTATTCCAGTTGCATTTATTTCCCTAGTTGCTAGGGATTAAGCAACATTCTCATTCACCACAATTTATGGGCTCTTGTCATTTCAACCTCAGACTGATTGGCAAGGAGAGATAGGTACAGTTGACAAAGCTCACATCTGTGGTATATATGTTATAACTCATGTTGTGTATATTTGCATGTATATGGATTTTTTGCTCTTTTTTCCCTTCCATCCTCTTAAGAGCTGCTTTGTACATCTTCCCTGTTTCAAATAATTTCTTAAAAATTACATGAGACATCTGGGATAGTTGCCTGTTCTTGCTGATTAATTCTTGTATTTAGGACTCTCCTGTAAGTATCATTCACTCATTGTCTGTTGTTATCATAACATTTGTTTATCTCACTAAATAAACTAAACACTGAAATTCAGAAAATAGAGTGAAATAAAGCTTTTAGATAGAATGAAAGAGATACTAAGAAGGCCATTTCAAAAATACAAACTAATAGTAAGAAAATAACTTTAAAAAGTTTAGATGATTGATATATTCTAAGCAAAAGAAATAAAGTGATAGTCCTAAAATTGAAGAGGATCCATTCTAGGGATATACTTCAGTGTGAGAAATATCATTCCCAGAGGTTGAAATAACACTGGATGGATAGTAATACATTCGGACACAGATTTTCTCTCCAACAACCCTTCTATGCCGCTTTCTGCTTCTCGGTGAGTCAATCTCTTTTTCCTTCCTTTGTGCTGCAAGTTCAGTGAAAGGTAAGTAGAGAGTAGTGATCACATAATTTTAAGAGTGTCTCCCAAATAGTGATAAAACAGTCATAGTTAAGGAGGCCCACACAGAACCTCTACTACATTCTGCTCAGTGAGCAATGTGATACCTTCTCAACAGATTTCTTTCTTCTCAGTCAACATGATTCTTTACCTTATGGTTACGAGACCAAAACTTGCCACAAACTTTTCAATATCCAATCTTTATCATAATAGGCTTTCTTCCTGAGGATTTTTTTTAAATTAAGGAATCACTGTAAAATATGAAACTTTTGTGGAACAAGTTACATAATCAATTAAAAATTAAACTACTCCCCATGTAAGGCATATATTGTTCCTCCTATAGAAAGGGATATAAAGACATGGTGAGCAGAAAAGAGACCTGCAGGAGAATAGGAATTATCAAGCCTTACCCAAGTTCCTGTGGTATTGACCTTGAAAAACTTTTATAAAGAAGAGTAGACTAAGAGAGACTCTTGAGGGAGTGGTTTAGAAAGGACCCTATTTTCGACCATCCAAACATAGAGAAGAATGATGACCAAAGGTTATTGCTCACCTGTTGGTTATAAGCCCAGGAAAGAAGAGATAATCAGATCACAAGGGGGAAAGAATTGCTGACACAATGTCAGTGATGAGTAGACAAAATAGGACCAGTCAGAGATGCAGCAGGTGGGTCGAGCCAGTAGGTAATCATTGGTAAAAGAACAAGGTCCAAACCATAACCCCTTAATAACCCCTTCCATTCTGTTTCCAATTACCCATCTACTACCTATTTATTGCTTTTCATTTGGGGGAAGAGAGGGAATTGAGAAGGGAAGAAAAAAAACTTTTTTGTCTCTTTCTTGGCTGCCAGACAAAGCAGTCTGGATTTTGGAAGCTTTATTGCTTCAACTGCTTGTTTCTTTTTCATGTGATTTGAAAGTATTATTAAAAACTAGATGGCCATCTTCTATGAGTTTATTTATAAATGTGTGGAACAGAATTGAGAAAAGGGAATTTAACCCTAAAAGGGAATAGAAGGTGGGAATGGAACTGATTGTATTTGTTATTAATAAAAAAAAATTTCCAGAGTACATATGCATAAATATATATATTCAGATTATATATACTGATTTTTTTCTTTTGAACTGAGAGAGACATAAAAAAGGAAAACAGTAAGAAAAATTAAATGAAAATCTTTCTAGTGTGAGGGGTTTTGGTGCTATTTTTGCTTAAAGACACTCTCGTTGAAGCTTTGCTGCTGTTGCTACTTTCCTGAGTGCTTAAGAGAGCAAGTCTTCTGGTGGTACTATTGTTGCCCTTGCTAGGAACCATGGTCATTTGGCCTGTATTCAAGCACCATACACACACACAACACACACACACACACACACACACACACACACAGAGCATCCCAATTTCTCATATTCAATACTCCCTTACATTTAGCACAGACTCCAACACAATGGGAAGTCATCCAATTTGTAACCAGGAACCTTTGTTTAACATGCATTTGGATTCATCTATAGTACTTTTTTTCAGTTATTTAGATTAATCTAATTTAAATCAACCATATTCCTACCAATTCTCTTCCTCTTAAATAGAAGAAAATATGAAATATCTCATCAGAAAAACCACTGATCTAGAAAATAGATCAAGGAGAGATAATTCAAAATTTTTAGGATTACCTAAAAGGTATGATTAAAGAAAGAGCCTAGACATCATATTTCGAAGAAACTATCAAGAAAAAACTGCCCTGATCTCCTGGAACACAAGGAAAATAGAAACTGAAGGAATCCACCAATAACTTTTTGAAAGAGATTCCAAAATGAAAACTTCCAGGAATTTTATAGCCAAATTTCAGAGTTTCCAGATCAAAGAGAAAATTTTTCAAAGAGCCAGAAAAAAATAATTCAAATATCACAAATTCATAGTCAGAATCACACAAGATTTAGCAACTTCCATATAGGAGTGGAGAGCTTAGAATATAATATTCCAGAGAGCAAAGGAGCTAAAATTGCGGCAAGAATCACCAACCCAGCAAAACTGGGTGTAATTCTTCTGAGGGGAGTGAAGGGATTGATCATTCAATGAAATGGAGAATCTTAAAGCATTCCTAATGAAAAAGTCAGAGATGAATAGGAAATTTGACATTCAAACACAAGACTCAAGAGAAGCATAAAAATGTAAACATAAAAGAGTACCTATAAGGGAGTCAATAAAGTTAAAGTATTTATATTTCTATATGAGAAAATGATACCAGTAACTCCTAAGAATTTTATCATTATTAGGGTAGTTAAAATGAGGATATGGATGTGAATCAAATATTTTGGAATAATATATATATATGGGGAAGAAAGAGGGATGCACTGGAAAGGAGAGGAAAGATAGGATGGGGAAAGTTTTTTCATAAAAAATACATGCAAGAAAATGGTTTAACAAAAAGGGGGAAATGAGGGTAGGGTTACAAGCAATGCTGGAACCTCACTGTCTTTGAAATTGGTTCAGAAAAGAAAATACACACACATACTCAGGTGTGAAAATGAAACTTACCCAGTGAAGGAATAGGAAGACAAGGAAATAAGGAGGGAGGGAGGGAAAGAAACAGAGAGAGAGATAGAGAGAGAGAGAGAGAGAAAGAGAGAGAGAGAGAGAGAGAGAGAGAGAGAGAGAGAGAGAGAGAGAGAGAGAAACAGAAGATAATGGAATAGAAAGAAATATACAGTTAGTACTTATAACTACGAATGAATGTAAATAAAATGAACTCATTCATAAAGGGAAACAGCAGAATGTAAAACCAAATTGTTTACAAGAGACAGATTTTTAACAAAGACCCATAGCGTTTTAAAAAGGGGTTGAATTAAAATCTAATACGTTTCAGGCAAAATAAAAAGGGAAGGAGTAACAATCATGATCTAAGACAAAGTAAAAGCAAAAAAATGGATTCAATTAAAAGAGATAATCAGGGAAACTACATTTTGCTAAAAGAGTACCATAAATAATAAAGTATTATTAAAATGTTTATAACAAGTTTCTCTAATAGAGGCCTTTTTTCTCAAATATATACTGAGTACAGAACTAAGTCAAAATTCATAAAAATAAGAACTATTTTCTGGTTGATAAATGACTAAAAGCAGTTTTCAGAAGAAGAAACCAAGCTATCTATAGTCATATAAAAAAAATAGAGAAGTACAAATCAAAACAGCTCTGAAGTACTATACCACACCTATCAAAAATGACAAATGCTGGAGGGGATGAGGGAAAATAGATACACTAATGAATTGTTGGTGAAGTTGCAAAGTAGTCCAAACATTCTGGAAAACAATTTGGAACTATGTTCAAAAGGCTATAAAATTGTGCATGCCCTTTGACCCAATAATAATTCTACTAAACATGTATTCCAAAGAGATCAAAGAAACAGTAAAAGTCTATGTGTGAAAAAATATTTATAGCAATTCTTTTTGAGATGACAAAGAATTGGAACTCAAGGGGATGTTCATCAATGGGGGAATGACTGAACAAGCTGTGGTATATAATTCTGATGGAGTACTATTATGCTGTGGGAAATATGAGGTGAGGGTTCAGAAAAACATGGGAAGACCCATATGAACTGATGCAAAATGAAGTATAAAGAACCAGGAGATAATTGTGCATAGTAACAATAGTGTTTACTCTATCAATACAATGATTCAAGACAATTCCAAAGGATTCATGATGGAAAACATGCTACTTACTTCTAGAGAGAACACTGAGGAACTGAGTTTAAATTAAAGTGTAATTTTCTCAATTCTTTATTTTTTCTTGCTTTTTATGTAAATATGGTTGATATGGAACTCAAATTTTCCTTCTCTTTAGTGAGAAGTAGTCCCTCTAAAGACCAAATCCCTGAAGATCATACAATGTAAGGTCTTCATCTTCCTTTATAGGATATCTTTTCCCAAAATGATATATTCATCAGTGGTATATCTTTCTACCCCTGAAATAAGATTTCCCACTTTTGTTCTCTCCCTTAATCCTTCCTTTTGCCTCCTCACCCATTCCCTTGTGAGGTCTCTTATTTCTGAGAGACCACTAAAGTTATTGTGAGGTTTGTCAATGATGTTTCAAGTCTATCCTTTCTATTTCTGCTTTAATACTTAGTCTTTGATTGCTATATTAGTTTGCCTTTCTTTTCAGTTGTCTTTGAAAAACAAATAATTTGTCTGGATGTATTGTCTTTTTGGATATACTTTGAATGACTCTTTTAAACTGAACTTTTTGGGGACTTCCGGCCAAGATGGCGGAGAGGAGGCACACTGCTGGGTAACCTCCACGTTTTTCTCTCACTATCCATTTCATTTCATGCCTCTGAATTAATGCTCGACTGAAAAAACCATACAATTAGTTACCAAGAGAAACCATCCTTGAGACTCGTCAAGAAAGGTCTGTTTTTGCGCAAGGGCGGGGACAGTTATTAGATCGGAAGCAGACTGCGGGCAGCAGCTGCAGCGAGAGCACATAAAGCAGCTCAGAGCCGAGCAGAGCGGAGAGGGGGTGGGGCGTGATCGCAGCCATCTCTGCGGGGAGAGCTTTGCTACAGGATTAGATACTTTGCTCCGGCAGCAAGTCAGCAGCCCAACAGAGAAGCTAAAAACACCAGGAGTGAAGAATACAACCCCAAACAGCTGGAGTCTCTCGGGACCTGGCCACCCCTCCCCCACAGTGTCTCAGCACGCTCTGGGATCTCAGAGCGCAGGTGCCGCAGCACAGTAGGACCCGTGCCTCACGGCTACCCTGCCCCTCCCCCAAAGAAAGCAGCCTCCATTCAAGGGTTTTTTTCTTCTGTTTCTTTGATAGTTTGTCTTTGATTATTAGACAGAATGAGCAAGAAACTGAAAAAGAATTTAACCCTTGACAGCTTCTATACAGATAAAGAGCAGACTCCAAATCCTGAGGAGACTAAAAACAAACAGTCCCCAGGTGAATCCCCAAAGGAGGAGATCATATGTTCCTCAGCACAAATGAATCTCATGGAGGAAATTAAAAAGGCTCTCACAAGGAAGCTAGAAGAAAAATGGGAAAAGGAGAGGGAGGCTTGGCAAAAGGAGAGGGAGGCTTGGCAAAAGAGCCTGGAGAAGTCAGTTAAAGAGAGAGTGGATAAAGAAACCAAATCCTTGAAAAATAGGATTGGTGAACTGGAAAACAAAATTGACGAAATGGAAAAAAATTCCACAGAACAAAAGAACTCAATTGGACAATTAGAAAAAGATCTTTAAAAAGTGAGTGAAGAAAATACTTCACTGAAAATCAGGGTCGAACAATTGGAATTGAATGACTCGAGGAGACAAGAAGAATCAGTCAAGCAAATCCAAAAAAATCAAACAATGGAAAAGAATGTGAAATACCTTCTGGGGAAGACAACAGACCTGGAAAACAGATCCAGGAGAGACAATATGAGAATCATCAGACTCCCAGAAAAGTATGATGAAAAAAAGAACCTGGACACTATTTTCCAGGAAATTATCAAAGAGAACTGCCCAGAAGTCTTAGAAACAGAGGGTAAAATAGACATTGAAAGAATTCATTGATCCCCTACAGAAAGGGATCCTAAAATCAAAACACCAAGAAATATAGTGGCCAAATGCCAGAACCGTCAGATGAAGGAAAAAATACTGCAAGCAGATAGAAAAACCCAATTCAAGTATCGAGGAGCCACAATAAGGATCACCCAGGATCTGGCAGCATCCACATTAAAGGATTGAAGGGCCTGGAATATGATATTCCGAAAGGCTAAGGAACTTGGGATGCAACCAAAAATAACTTACCCAGCGAGAATGAGCATCTTTTTCCAGGGAAGAAGATGGACATTCAACGAAGTAAGTGAATTTCACCTATTTTTGATGAAAAAGCCAGAATTTAAAAAAAAATTTGATCTACAAGTACAGAACTCAAGAGAAATCTAAAAAGGTAAAGATTAATCTTGAGAACTATATTTCGGCTATAAAGATGTATAAAGAATACAGATATACCTTGTTCTAGAAACTAGATGTGGAAAGGACATTGTACCAGGAAAAGGGGAAAGTGGGGGTACAACATTTCATGAAGAGGGAAAGAAAACCTATTATATCTGAGAGAAAGAATGGAGAGGGATGAATATAGTGAGTATTTTACTGCTTTCAGAATTGACTTTAAGAGAAAAATTTTAGACATATTCAATCTATGGTGAAACTTCTCCCACCTCATTGAAAAGTGAGAAGGGAAAAGTGAAAAGGGAAGGAATAAGCTAAGTGGAAGGGAATACGGTAACTGGGAGGGAAAGGGGTAAGATAGGGAGAGGAATTCTAAGGGGGGGAGGGATACTAAAAAAGGGAGGGCTGTGAGAAGCAAGTGGTGCTCACAAGCTTAATACTGGGAAGGGGAGTAAGGGGGTAAGAAGGGAGAAAAGTATAAACCGGGGTTAACAAGATGGCAAGTAATACAGAAATGGTCATTTTAACCATAAATGTGAATGGGGTAAACTCCTCCATAAAGAGGAAGCGGTTAGCAGAATGGATTAAAAGCCAGAATCCTATAATATGTTGTTTACAGGAAACACACATGAAGCAGGGAGATACATGCAGGTTAAAGGTAAAAGGTTGGAGCAAAATCTACTATGCTTCAGGTGAAGTCAAAAAAGCGGGGGTAGCCATCCTGATCTCAAATCAAGGTAAAGCAAAAATTGATCTAATCAAAAGAGATAAGGAAGGGCACTATATCTTGCTAAAGGGTAGAATGAATAATGAAGCAGTATCTATATTAAACATATATGCACCAAGTGGTGTAGCATCTAAATTCTTAAAAGAGAAATTAAGAGAGCTGCAAGAAGAAATAGACAGTAAAACTATAATAGTGGGAGATCTTAACCTTGTACTCTCAGAATTAGATAAATCAAACCACAAAATAAATAAGAAAGAAGTCAAAGAGATAAATAGAATACTAGAAAAATTAGATATGATAGATCTCTGGAGAAAATGTAATGGAGACAGAAAGGAGAATACCTTCTTTTCAGCAGTTCATGGAACTTACACAAAAATTGACCATATATTAGGACATAAAAACCACAAACTCAAATGCAGTAAGGCAGAAATAGTGAATGCATCCTTTTCAGACCACGATGCAATGAAAATTACATTCAACAAAAAAGCAGGGGGAAGTAGACCAAAAAATAATTGGAAACTAAATAATCTCATACTAAAGAATGATTGGGTGAAACAGCAAATTATAGACATAATTAATAACTTCATCCAAGAAAACGATAATAATGAGACATCATACCAAAATGTATGGGATGCAGCCAAAGCGGTAATAAGGGGAAATCTCATATCTCTAGAGGCCTATTTGTATAAAATAGAGAAAGAGAAGGTCAATGAATTGGGCTTGCAACTAAAAATGCTAGAAAAGGAACAAATTAAAAACCCCCAGTCAAACATTAAACTTGAAATTCTAAAAATAAAAGGAGAGATCAATAAAATTGAAAGTAAAAAAACTATTGAATTAATAAAACTAAGAGTTGGTTCTATGAAAAAACCAACAAAATAGACAAACCCTTAGTAAATCTGATTAAAAAAAGGAAAGAGGAAAATCAAATTGTTAGTCTTAAAAATGAAAAGGGAGAACTCACCACTAACGAAGAGGAAATTAGAGCAATAATTAGGAGTTACTTTGCCCAACTTTACGCCAATAAATTCGACAACTTAAATGAAATAGAATACCTCCAAAAATATAGCTTGCCTAAACTAACAGAGGAAGAAGTAAATATCCTAAACAGTCCCATCTCAGAAAAAGAAATAGAACAAACTATCAATCAACTCCCTAAGAAAAAATCCCCAGGACCAGATGGATTTACATCTGAATTCTATCAAACATTTAAAGATCAATTAACTCCAATGTTATATAAACTATTTGAAAAAGTAGGGATTGAAGGAGTCCTACCAAACTCCTTTTATGATGCAGACATGGTACTGATACCTAAACCAGGTAGGCTGAAAACAGAGAAAGAAAATTATAGATCAATCTCCCTAATGAATATTGATGCTAAAATCTTAAATAAAATATTAGCAAAAAGATTACAGAAAATCATCCCCAGGATAATACACTATGACCAAGTAGGATTTATACCAGGAATGCAGGGCTGGTTCAATATTAGGAAAACTATTAACATAATTGACTATATCAATAACCAACCAAACAAAAACCATATGATCATCTCAATAGATGCAGAAAAAGCATTTGATAAAATCCAACAGCCATTCCTAATAAAAACACTTGAGAGCATAGGAATAAAAGGACTTTTCCTTAAAATAGTCAGGAGCATATATTTAAAACTTTCAGTAAGCATCATATGCAATGGGGAAAAACTGGAACCTTTCCTAGTAAGATCTGGAGTGAAGCAAGGTTGCCCACTATCACCATTATTATTCAATATTGTATTAGAAACACTAGCCTCTGCAATAAGAGTCGAGAAAGAGATTAAAGGAATTAGAGTAGGCAATGAGGAAACCAAACTATCACTCTTTGCAGATGATATGATGGTATACCTAGAGAACCCCAGAGATTCTACTAAAAAGCTATTAGAAATAATTCATAATTTTAGCAAAGTAGCAGGATACAAAATAAATCCCCATAAATCCTCAGCATTTTTATACATCACCAACAAAATCCAACAGCAAGAGATACAAAGAGAAATTCCATTCAGAATAACTGTTGATACCATAAAATATTTGGGAATCTATCTACCAAAGGAAAGTCAGGAATTATATGAGCAAAATTATAAAAAAAGTCTCCACACAAATAAAGTCAGACTTAAATAATTGGAAAAATATTAAGTGCTCTTGGATCGGCCGAGCGAACATAATAAGGATGACAATGCTCCCTAAACTAATCTATTTATTTAGTGCTATACCAATCAGACTTCCAAGAAAATATTTTAATGATCTAGAAAAAATAACAACAAAATTCATATGGAACAATAAAAAATCGAGAATCTCAAGGGAATTAATGAAAAAAAAATCAAATGAAGGTGGTCTAGCTGTATCTGATTTAAAATTATATTATAAAGCAGCAGTCACCAAAACCATTTGGTATTGGCTAAGAAATAGATTAGTTGATCAGTGGAAAAGGTTAGGTTCACAAGACAGAATAGTCAACTATAGCAATCTAGTGTTTGACAAACCCAAAGAATCTAACTTTTGGGATAAGATTTCATTATTTGATAAAAACTGCTGGGATAACTGGAAATTAGTATGGCAGAAATTAGGCAAGGACCCACACTTAACACCATATACCAAGATAAGATCAAAATGGGTCCATGATCTAGGCATAAAGAACGAGATTATAAATAAATTAGAGGAACATAGGATAGTTTATCTCTCAGACTTGTGGAGGAGAAAGAAATTTGTGACCAGAGATGAACTAGAGACCATTACTGATCACAAAACAGAAAATTTTGATTATATCAAATTAAAAAGCCTTTGTACAAACAGAACGAATGCAAACAAGATTAGTAGGGAAGCAACAAACTGGGAAAACATCTTTACAATTAAAGGTTCTGATAAAGGCCTCATTTCCAAAATATATAGAGAACTGACTCAAATTTATAAAAAATCAAGCCATTTTCCAATTGATAAATGGTCAAAGGATATGAACAGACAATTTTCAGATGATGAAATTGAAACTATTACCACTCACATGAAAGAGTGTTCCAAATCACTATTGATCAGAGAAATGCAAATTAAGACAACTCTGAGATATCACTACACACCTGTCAGATTGGCTAAGATGACAGGAAAAAATAATGATGAATGTTGGAGGGGATGCGGGAAAACGGGGACACTGATGCATTGTTGGTGGAGTTGTGAACGAATCCAACCATTCTGGAGAGCAATCTGGAATTATGCCCAAAAAGTTATCAAACTGTGCATACCCTTTGATCCAGCAGTGTTTCTATTGGGCTTATACCCCAAAGAGATACTAAAAAAAGAAAAGGGACCTGTATGTGCCAAAATGTTTGTGGCAGCCCTGTTTGTAGTGGCTAGAAACTGGAAAATGAATGGATGCCCATCAATTGGAGAATGGCTGGGTAAATTGTGGTATATGAATGTTATGGAATATTATTGTTCTGTAAGAAATGACCAACAGGATGAATACAGAGAGGCTTGGAGAGACCTACATGGACTGATGCTAAGTGAGATGAGCAGAACCAGGAGATCATTATACACTTCGACAACGATATTGTATGAGGATGTATTCTGATGGAAGTGGATTTCTATGACAAAGAGACCTAACTGAGTTCCAATGGATAAATGTTGGACAGAAACAGCTACACCCAAAGAAGGAACACTGGGAAATGAATGTGAACTATTTGCATTTTTGATTTTCTTCCGGAGTTATTTTTGCCTTCTGAATCCAATTCTCCCTGTGCAAAAGGAGAACTGTTTGGTTCTGCAAATATGTATTATATCTAGGATATACTGCAACATATTTAACATATATAGGACTGCTTGCCATCTTGGAGGGGGGGGGTGGAGGGAAGGAGGGGAAAAAACGAAACATAAGCGAGTGCAAGGGATAATGTTGTAAAAAATTACCCTGGCATGGATTCTGTCAATACAAAGTTATTATTAAATAAAATAAAATTTTAAAAAATAAAAATAAAAAAAATAAACTGAACTTTTTTATTATTATTATTAATGGCTAGGCTCAGGTTTGCAAGATATGTCATCTTCATTTCTTTTTTGAGCTATGTTGCTCTTTAGGATACATTCCATTCCCTCCTTAAGTTTCTGGTGGAAGCAAGATAATTGTATGCTATTCTGATTTTCTTTATATTTTAAATTCCTTCTCCTGGTTTCTTGAAGAATTTATTGTTTTGTCCTTGAAATTATTAAATTTAGCCATTATATGTCTTGGAGTTTGTAGTATGAAGTTGCTGGGTTTTTATTTCTCTGGAGGCAATTTGTGGATATTTTTTAAATATTTTATTTTTTGTCTTAGGAACTTCTTGGTAATTGTTCTTCATTATTATTTATTTTATTCTAATATTAACATTTTTTTTTACTTATGTCCTTCAGGAAGACCTAAGATCTTTAAGTTATCTCTATATGAATTTTATTTGAGTTCTGTGTTTTGCTTTTATTAAGTTCATGATTTCTTATAAAATTACTGCTTTTTGCTTATCTTCTTTGAGATTGTCTTTCACTTCTGTGTATTTGAATTCCCAATCTTTTGTTTCTTAAGTGAAACTTGCTACTGTTAATTCAAGTTTTCTATTCTGCCAAATATTTCTGCAGCAAAGGCCATAAATTCTACTTCCACAATTCTTAATTCTCTTTTAAACCATCCACCCTGCTGTGGTTTCATGTTCTCTTGGGAATCCTCATTGGTTATTTATTGATTAATCTTTCCTTTTTCTTGCAATATTTATGTCTAGACTCTTTTAACTAATCTGTAGGCTATGTACCCTTCTGTTAGTGATCTTTTTTGTTGCTTTATCTTCTTTTATGCCCAAGGTCTTTATTTGAAGTTCTTCCAAGATCATTGGTAATTCCTCTCTTTTCTCCTTACATTACTCTATTGCTTACTTTCTGACTGCTTCCCCTTTGATGATGGTTCCTCTGGGGGCAGGAACTCAAAGCTGGCTCAGTCTCCTCCCAAGCTGCACATTTTACTAGTCTTAGTTTCTGCCCCAAGTGACTTGGAGTAGGGATGAACTTGGAGTAGGGATGAACAGAACTGGTCCAAACTAAATATTAGAAAGTCAACCTGATTGGAGCAGCAAAGCACACTGAGGAAGAGAAAGGATGCAACATGTAACAATTGGATCATCACCATTATCTCCCTTCAGACCATAATGAAGACTATCGAGAACTCACTCTAAGATTAAAAACCTTTGAGAATAGCTGTTCTTTTGTACTATCAGATGTGCTTTCAGCCCAGCCCTTGCAACCATTGGGGAGGAAAGACATCATTGTGAAGAAGGGGCTCACATTTCTCATCACCACTAGTAACAACTGTGGATCAGCTGTCACCAATAGATAAATAAGCATAAAAGCCCTGAGAGTGTCAGCATCCTTCCACCACTCCTGACTTTGCTTCTGCTTTCAGACCAGCCTTCATAATCATCATCTAGAGAAACAAGTCCTGTGGAAATATCGTCAGGCAGGAAGGCTAAAGCATTACCACTATCTTAACTACGATCCCTCCTCAAATCCTATGCGAGACAATGCAGAACTCTGAACCAAGAGCTTTTGGAATAGCAGTGTTTCTAGCCCATGACCATAGTCATCATCCTGGGATTCATTGTCTTTGGAAGTGTAGCCAGTCAACTGTTGGTGATAGTCACATCTATTGAAGACCCACAAAAGAAAATTCTTGTCTTGTCACTAAAATCCTTAGCACTGTCAAATAGGTCAATATCAGAAATTGATGTGATTTTTACCAATGAAAATACCATTAAAGAAGAGGAAAGATCATCTACTTTTCCATTATACCCTAAGGACCATATGACCTTTCCATCTGACTTGCAGCTGGAACCTTCCATATATATTGTTGTCCCCCTTGGAATATAATCTCCTTGAGAGCAGGAAAAATGTTATTTTCTATTTATAAACCCAATACTTAGTACAGTGATTTGCATACAGGAAGAATTTAATAAATGCTTCATTCCCTCATGCTAGATTCTCTCCATCAATCTTAATTGGATACCATAAAACTCTTCCTCAGTTTTCTAGCTGAGCTTTGAGGAAGTACAAAGCAATTAGCAGATGCTATCCCAGCCTGCGCAAGGTCTCACCTTTTGGTTTTATTCAGCATGGTTTTACTCAGAGGGGAAGGAAGAAAGAGGTGAGTATACTGTGTTCATTGGCTCACGCTCTCCTAATCTAGGATAGTGGGCAACAGGGGAAGAGACAGCTGAGTGCACTTTAGAAGTTAGAAATTAACTTTTTCTCAGGTTAATTCATAGGGGGTTTATCTCATTAGGGTTCTTTGTGTCCTTGATTATAAGGACAGCTGAAATTGGTTTGTCTCTTGTGTATAATTCCTATTTAGGAGAGGTTTGAGAGATTCTGAGAATCAGAGAAAATTTCTATTTCTCTGTCTTGTTGGTCATGTGATCCAGAACAGAGTTGTTCAAAGATCTAATAGAATAACTCAAGTTCCCTTGGGGAAATCATTCTACAGAAAGGGAAAGAAAAAATGAGAAATCCCCACTTGAATAAAATGAGGACCAACACCATACCTCGGAACAAATCTCAGATGAGTGGAATGTCACTATTGGTTTGTTCTGGGAGCAATCAGGTGAATGAGTCAAATTTCTCATCTTATTATCATTAGCATTTACTCAATATCAAAAGTGGATTCCGCAGGAAACATATTTAGACATGGCCCCATTTGAGGCAGTATATGTACAATCCTTGATAGGGTTCTAATGTGTTTTCTGAGACTGGTATATTTGAAACAGAGACAAAAACAGAAAGGCAGAGAACAGTCAGTCTTTATTTACATACTGAAAAAACAAGATGTCATTCCCACCAAACTTTAGGATAGTTCTCAAGACATTTCACATGTTTCTATATAGCTCTTTTACATTCAACTACTATCTTTCTGGGCCTCAGTTTTCCCATCCTTAAAATAAGAAAACTGCATTAGATCAGAACTTCTTAAACTTTTTCCATTCACACCCCTTTTTCCTTGACAAATTTTCAAGTGACCCCACGTTTATAGGTATATAAAATAGGCATACAAATCAAACATATACTGATGATAAATCATAACTTTGTGACTCCTACATTCAGTTACAAAATCCCACATGAGATCACAACTCACAATTTAAGAAGCTGGAGATTAAACTATGTCTAAGATCCTCTTCAATTCTAGATTGATGTTCTAATTATGAAATTGCCATTTTCCTAGTTAATAACACACTGAAGGTTTAACCATACATGTCCCTCTCCCCCAAATTATCTATATGATTGCAATTCAAACATGGAACTACAAACATAAATCAGTAATGGTTTATTTTTAAATAAATACAAGTTTTTAATCACTGTTTTATCTCTAAGTCCATCAAATGACCAAAGCTGTCTCTATTGAAGGAAGTTGTAGGAGTGGTAGAAAAATACATGATAAAGAATTTGAGGGAAGGAAAGCATAAAGAAGAAATGTGGGGCAGTATTTTGAGTCAGTGGAACTGGATTCAAATATTGCTTTTATAATATACTTCCTGTGTAATCTTGGGCACATCATTCTCTTTGGGGCTTGTCATTTGTTAAAAAAAAAAAAAAAAAAAAAAAAAAAAAAAAAAAAGGAGATTTGGACTAGTTTAATTTATAAAATCTCTCCCAGCTTTTAATCTACAAACTTGAGCCTAAAGGGGAAGCCAGGAACAAAAGAAAAAAAAAGAAAAGAAAAGAAACAGATAATAATATTAAACTTTAAGGAAATTTTATTCGAATTATTTTGGAAAACCATATCCTGTTATGTCAATTCTCTTATTTATTGCTATAATTAAAAGCATCACCACAAATTCACTCAGAATCAATATAGACAGGAGGAAGTTCAAGGGAGTTCTTCTGTAATTCAGAATTAGTTAAATATACTATTAAAATAAAATATGCTCATTTTGTTGCTATTAGATTCATCCTTACACTGCCTTTCCCCAAGGCCCACCCCGCTTTTCTGTGTTTCTGAAGATAGATTCCAACCTCCCTCCCCATTGGTACTCCCTCTCAGCCTTTTCAGTCAACTTTGGAAGTCATTCATCAACTGTGTAGTTTCCAAGTCAGAATGTCTGTCATTTAACCTTCATCCTCCTTGAATTTTCATCCTGATGCATTTGGATTAAACCACAGACTGATAAATGAGCAGTGCTTTGGCGACATAAAAGGCAGTCATTAAGAAGCCCTCTCTTAGGTATGAATCAAAGACAGAATCTCTTGATTTTTCCCTGTGTTTTCCTTCTGGTTCAGGGATTGCCTGCAGCAGTAGGTTTTTCTTACTTTTATTTATTTATTTTTTTCCTTGGGTCTCCAAGCAATTTTCATCAGAATTTTCTGGTTGTTTTTCTAAAAGAATGCAGGTATACCCAGATGGCAGACAGTCCTGTGTTTATTGCACTAATGTGGCTAGCAAAAGCATTTTATCAATTTGAAATTTAATCCAAAACCAGGAGGCATGGGGGAAAAAGTAGATGAAGGTTAAGTAACAGGCACCCTGATGGGAAGAGTAAGTCTCGCTCATAAAGACATAGGATAATTAGGGAGGTAATAGCTTTTTCTCTAAAGAGAACCTTTTTGCAAAATTGGAATTTGTAATATAAAAAAGGAAATGGGGCATTCCGTCTGTTTATTTAGCTTCCAGCTCCCAGGTTCCTTCATTAACCCTCCTCATACTCTTGCAGCCCTTTAATATAAAGATTCCTAAAACTGAAAACAAAAGTTCTAGGTCCCCATTTAGCAAAATATTTAACTGTATCACCTTGGACATGTTATTTCTTTTCTCTAAGCCTCTGGGGATACTAATACTTTTATGACCTTTCTTACAGGGGTAGTTGGGAGAAAAACATTTTTAAAACACTATATTATCAGAACTTGAAAAAGGAAAGTAATCATTCCTAACTTTGGAAAACTCACTGAAGAAAGTATTCCATCTCTAAAAGACTAGAAGTACAGAATTAGCCCTACATTTTTAGATAAAGTCAATTTATTGATGTATTTTGCTTGCCTGTATGCATTTTTACAATTTAACAGCCCTCTCCAGAGTTACTGCCCCAAGTCAAACTTATTGCTCATATTTTGGGATGTCCAAAGGGATAACTAGCTATTCCAACTCTCTAAGATTTAGAGACAAGTAATTCTGGGATGAGGGATTTTCTAGTACTTTCTTTCCCAAGCCCCCATGAGTGTGCTCCCCATTAAAAATTAGCCAAACTACATACCTTTTAGAAAAAGCATTATCTGAGAAGGTAATTCAAAAGTCATTGAAAAAAAATATTTTCTCCAAATTTAGGATGCATCTTCCCTTAATATCCAATCCAACAAATATTAACCAATATGCCTTATTTTATTGTATTTCACCTTATTGTGCTTCATGAATATTGTGTTTTTGTTTGTTTTACAAACTGAAGGGTTGTGGCAAACCTACATCAAGCAAGTCGATCAGAACAATTTTTCTAACAGTATGTGCTCAAATTATTTCTTTGTGTTGAATTTTGGTAATTCTCACAATATTTCAAACTTCATTATTATCATATCTGTTGCGGTTGTCTGTGATCAGTGATCTTTAATGTAATTATTGTAATTTTGTGGGACACCACAAACCATACACATAAAAAAGCTTAATTTCATCCATAAATATTTGTTTTGAGTGTTCTACCAATTAGTCATTCCCCCATCTCCCTTTTTCTTAGGTCTCCCTATTTCTGGAGACAAAATAATATTAAAGAATATTACATAAGCTTAGTTTGAGACAATTGAGTAGTTTTGAAAGAAGTTCTACTGTGAATAAAATGCTATCAAACACCATTGCATGCCACAGAGAAAATTTTTGTGCAAAGAAGGGCCAATGTGGCAAACTTAATTGTTGTCTTTTTTTTTTAATTGCCACAACCATATCAACCTTTAACAGCAATCACCCTGATTAGTCAATAACTATTGACTACCACTAGCAAAAAACACTGATTCACTAAAAAAAACTCAGATGATGCTTAGAAAATATTTTTTAGCATTTAGTAAAATATTTTTAATTATGGTATGTATTTTTTAGATATAATATTATTACACCCTTAATAAATGACAGTACAGTACAAAAATAATATTTATATGCACTGGGAAACCAAAAAAAAAAAAAAAAATCATGTGAGTTGCTTTATTGTGATATCTGTTTTATTGCAGTGATCTGGAACCAAATCTACAAAATCTCCAAGGTATGATTATATTAAGTGCTTACTATGTGCGAGGCAGTGTACTCAGCATTGGGGATATAACTAATAATAGGAAAGATAGCCCCGCCCTCAAGGAGCTTACAGTCTAAGGAGATGAAGATACTACAATAAAGGAGGCAGGAAAGTAGAATGGGAAGAATAGAGGATAACCGGTACAATGGCATCTTGTTCCATGAAGTTGAAACCAGGCAGAACAGCAAATGCAAAGTGAAGAGAATAGGCTCAAACTCATAATACAAAAGTAGAGAAATATATTTAAGATACATGTGGCGAATGGGGTATTTCACAACATTTGACATGGAAAGTCCTTTTCTCCCTTTGTGCATTTCTCATCAAGTTCCCCTCTGCTGGCTTCTAAGAATCTGGATATTTGTTAAACCCATTAATCTGTACTTCTCTGTGGACAGTCACACTCCCTGAAGCTGGCTTATCTTAACTATAACTCAATGACAGTAGCTCATTGTCTGTGGCCCAAGATCTCTCTACTACTTATGCAGCTGTGTCCCCTCCTACTGTCATTCCAACTAATACCTCAATGGTTTCCTCAGACCTCTCAGGATTTTTGGACTTTTTGAAAATCACAAGACTGCCATCCATATAATTCCATCTCAGTGTACTCATTTGTATAAGATCAGGAGAAAAAAAACACAAAAGAAATAAATATATACTGAGCTTTTGACTGTAGAATATTATTATGGTGACAGGGAAAATCAAGATACAAACCAAGAAGAGGACAACATTGTCAAAACAGCTATGGGAAAAATCCCAAAGAGAAATGGGAAGTGGTCTTAAGCCCAGAAAGAACCATGGAAGGCCTCAAAAAGGAGCTTAAAATCATGTAAAAGAAGTAGAAGGCAAATAAATGAGAATGGTGCAAGAGAATTATGGAAAAGGGTAACCTCTTGGGAAAAGAAAACAAGTACTTAAAAAGTAAAATTGGTCAAATAGAAAAAGAGAAACAAAAATCCACTAAAGAAAACAACTACTTAAAAAGTACAATTGTTCAAATAGAAAAGGAAGTACAACACTTAACTGAGGAAAACATCTCCTTAAAATTAGAATTCAGCAAGTAAAAGTTAGTGAGTTTATGAGACATCAAGAACCAGTCAAATATGATCAATTATGAATGATTCAGCTCTTCTCAGAAACACAGTTGAAAATGTTATCCTCATCCAGATAAAGAACTGATGAACTTTGGATGCAGATCAAAGACTAATTTTTCCACTTTATTCTTTTTCATGTTTTTCCTTTGCACCTGTTTCTTCTTTCACAATTGTGACTAATATGAAACATGAAAAGCACAAGTATAACCTATATCAAATTATCTACCATTTTAGGAAAAGGGGAGGGGAGGAAAGGAAAAAACTGTGGAACTCAAAATCTTATAAAAATTATATATAAATAATTATAATTATTTATATTATGTTATAATATAAATATTATAAAACTAAATGTTAAAAGTTGTCTTGACGTGTAATGGGGTGGGGGAGGGGGGAAGATAAAGAACCATTAAAATAAATGAATAAGCTGATAGTTTATTTTTGTCTGGGATAGCATACTCTTAAGTCAGACCTTTATATTTCTCTACTCTCTCTCTTTCCATGTAATCTTCATATTAGAACACAAAAACATTTAGAGTCTAACAGAAGATGTTTATTTTATAGTCTGACTAGAAAGTAACAAGACTGGATTGCATAAGATCCATACATAAAAGGCACCTTCCACTCTGCCCCTCCCATAGGTCCCTATCTACCATCTTTGTTTTCAAAAGGAAGCTCTATTAGGGCAGCTAGGTGGTGCAGTGGATAGAGCACCAGCCCTTGAGGTCAGAAGGGCCTGAGTTCAACTCTAGCCTCAGACACTTAATACTTCCTGGCTGTGTGACCCTGGGCAAGTCACTTAACCAATTGCCTCAGCAAAAAGAAAAAGGAAGCTCTATTAAATTTAATTAAAAGCAACGAACTTCATTTTGAAATACTGGCCTCCCCTCACTGGAAGTGTTATTTTTCTTGGAGGCTTTGGATGAGGAATTTTGATTTTGTTATTTTCCTCTGAACATGTGTTTTGATCTTCCTTGTCACCATAACTTTCTATGGTCAGAATCTTTTTCTGTTGTTTGCTCATATTCCCAGCCTATTACTTGGCTTTTAACTATTTGTTAAAGTAGGGCTCGGTTTCCAGGGTAGAGGGTGCACAGTCCCAAGATGTTTTCAGAGATCCTTCTAGGGACTTGACCACAAGTACTTTTCTGTCCCTATTCCATTGTGGTTCTAAGTTCTAATGTGCTAAAGCAATAGAGTCTTTCTTCAGTGCTAGTAAAGAGACTTTCTGTGAGCTGAGGCCTCCAGAAGTTGCTGCTTTCACCACCTCCCACCCCTACCCTTGGTTTAATGATTTCCCAAGGCCCTCTTACCCTACTGATAAGTCTTTATAGCTGACATTTCAAGTCATTTTTTGGTATCTCTGGGCTGAGAGGTCGAGAAATCACCAATACTGCTACTAATTCTAAGGCCCAAGGCCAGTTCTTGCTTTGCTGACTCTGGGGCCGGAGCTGTGCTGGAACAGAGTGCTGGCCTCCTACCCTTGTCCACAGACCTTTCCTGCTGATCTTCTAAATTGTCTTTGGCTGAAAAATGTTCCATTCTATCTTTTTGAGCATTCTGTCACTCTAAAATTTGTTTAGAGTCATTATTTAAATGAATTTGGAGAGATCTGGGGAAAAACTCTCTGAGTCCCTGCCTTTACTCCACCATCTTGGCTCTGTCTCTTGGAAGTCTTTAAATAAAATATAGATAGAGGACCATTTTTCACATATGTTGAACAGAAGATTTTTTTTTTCACTTACAACTGCTCAGGGAGGCTTATGAAACTGGGGAAAAGAGCAAAATAGCCTGATTCAAAGTCTGAAGGCAAAGGAGAACTTGGATTTTTCAATCACCCTTTAACTTGTAAGACTACTTTAACCCTTATAAATTGCTTCTGTTCACTCTACCTTTCTTCCCAGAGCCTTCCATCTCTAATTTCCAAGTGTTTACATAGACAGCATTCTTGCCTCTTATTTTCCCCTTACCTTAAGATGTCCAACACCTTTCAAAGTTCAGCTCAGATTGACAAGTAGCTTAAAGATTCTGTGCTTCAGTTTTTTCATCTCTGAAACTAATGGGAAAAACATTGCTAACCTACTTTTTAGGACTTTGTGAGGAGTAATAATTGAAATAAAAGGCATTACAGTTCTGTAATGGAAAGGAAATGTATTATAATGGATAGAAACATGGCCTCAAGGCCAATAAGAACTGGCTTCAAATCTTACTTCTTACAAGTAACTACTGTGTGTCTCTGGGTAAGATACTTCAGTTCTTAGTGATACAGATAATACTTTCAAAGATTCATAATCATAAATCTGCATTGTTTGAGGGAGTATGTTCCCTTACTAGGAGTTCCCAATAAATCATAATGCTAGTTTCCTCAGATTAGCTTATCTCAGAGATTATTGGAGTATTTGTTTTGTAGCCTGTGGATTACTACTGTGCCTTCTTAAAGATTTGCCTGGCTCATTTTCAGGACATTATCTAATTCAGTGCCTTCCCAAAGAAGCTGACTTTTTAAGATATGGACCACAGTTTCATCTTTTCTAAATCCCACCATTTAGCCCCCAAATGGTTAATAAAAATCCTATAATTAATTACAAACAAGCACAAGCAAATGTCTTCAGGCTTCATGCTTACCTCAAATAAAATAGCAAATAGTTCAATGTTCATACCAGGACCCAATTAAATTTATTTTTCCCTCTAGTGTCTCAAAGTCAGGAGATTTAACAGCAAAACATGGAGAAACCGATTAAACAATAGGGGGAGCAACAAGGAGACTTTTTCTTTTTGAAATAAATATGTCCTGAACTAAACAGGCAATAAACCTATCACCTATCACACACACACACACACACACACACACACACACACACACACACACACATGCACACACAAAGAGAAAACTGCTGGTGGTTGGATTAATTCAGGCACCTAAATGATCACCAAGACTTACAGTTTCCCCCTGCTAGAATGAAGACCTAGAAACACATATCCAAATTTCACTATCTTCAGTGAAGTCTTTTAGTCATATTTTAGTACAGAACCACACAGCTAGGAAGAGAAGAAGATATTGTGAAGGTTATAAGGAAACAAGATGGCATAATTCTGAATAATATAATAGGACAGAACATGAAGAAATTGAGCCAAATATCAGAGCAGGTGGTCTGAATATTTTTGTTCTGCCTGACAATTTTAATTAGTTTATAGTATCTCTATCTTATCTGATCCTGAAGGATTCTGGTTTCACAAATCTTAGCAATTCAAGTCAAATAGGATGGCATATTGGAAAGAAAAACTACTATGGTAGATAGAATAAGAAAATTTGAATTCCAGCTCTGCTACTTTGACTTGGGTAAACCCCTAAGTAAGTAATTGAATATCTCTGAACCTCAATTTCCTCATCTGTAGAATGAGAGAGCTAAGTTAGATAAGCTTTGAATTACTTTCAAAATCCCTTCCAGCTCTTAAGCTTTGAACCATTAATTGCCTAATACTTGTTCAGTCACTTTGTGACTTTTCATAATCCCATTTGGGATTTTCTTGCCAAAGATGCTAGAGTGGTTTACCATTTCCATCTCCAATTCATTTTATAGATGAGAAAACTGAGGCAAATAGAGTTAAGTGACTTGCCTGAGGTTCAATAGCTGGTAAGAGATTCAGAGAAGATAACTGGGATGGTAAATGGCAGAAGTGACATTTGAAATCACAGCTTCTGATTTTATATTCAGTGCTATTTACATGTTTATATGCTATAACCAATCATTTAAAGAAAATTTTAAATTATTTTCAAAATTCAAATCATATTTATCTATACACATAAATATATTTATATAAATATTTATATCTTATACAAATAATATGTAAATATTTTCTATAAATTCAAATTATATATATATGTATATATATATATATAAAGGTAAATTCTAAGTATTGAATGAGGAGGTAGGAGGTGCAGTAGATAGAGCCTGAAGTCAGGAAAAATCATCTTCATGAGTTCAAATCTAGCCTTAAGTTGGAATTTGGTCAGACCGTTAATATTTTTAAAATGAAGTTCCTCCCCTCCCTCTTCTACATGTGCTTCTCTACTCTAAAAGCAGTGATTTTCCCTCAAAGAACCTATATTGCTACCACTTTCACCACCCCCAGCATGTTTATTCAACACAGATACTATTAAGCACATACTAAGTACATTACTCTATACTAAATGCTGTTATTCTTCATTTTTGTTCATTTTTTTTCATTTTAAGATTCCTTTTTATTAAGTTCAAATTTTTGCCCTTAATTTTCAAGGCTCTCCAAAAATTGCAAACACTCCCTTTCTAACCCTGTCACATATCACATTCCTCCTCCATACTAGGGACAATATGGAATGATATCTTGACTTTTAATAAATGGGATTTAAGTGAGACAGAGTTGGACAAATTCATCAGCTCCATTCTCTTTTCCAGGCATCAAAGTCCAATGACAAGACAAAATTCAAGACACTTGCTGATGGCCCAGGATGTAGTGGACCATGACATCTTTGAAATCTGACCAAATTTTAAGCACCCCACACCACCTGCTTCATCCACCTTCATGGCCATTGGAACAAATTGTTCTCTTTCAGCCATCCTGCCTAGGTAAATATTCACATGTTTAGGGAAGACATCCCCCTAATTCATTGACAGGTTTGAGGTCTGTTGGTTACCCTTAATCTGCTGAGACAGTTTTATCAGGGTGTGGTTGCTGCATGCTACAGCTTCTTGGAGCCACAGGTGAGAGTTGAGTGCCAGGTGAACACCAAACGTGGATGAGCAGCCCTGATTGCCATGGATTTAGGCAAGCTGTCACACCGGAGGTACTGGTGCTCTCAGAATACACCCTACATTTCACTAGATACTAGACACTACAGATAGAGACAAAGGCAAAAACAAAACAATCTGTGCTTTCCATGCACTCCGTGAATATGTATTCTTCTGAGGGATGTAACCTGACAAATATAAGCACAAGGTGTTTATTGCAAGAAAGGAGAGAGAACATAACAATTGTATATTACAGGAAAAACTCCTCGGAACAGGTGGCATCTCAGATAAACCTTGCACAAGATAAGGATTCAAAGAAAATTTTATTTTTATCCTAAGGTGATAAATCTATTCATTTGGGTTTGCTTAAGAGTCTCATGATCTTGTTTTTTTATTATAGTTTCCACCAGTTAGATACTTTTAGACATATACCTCTTTAGTATATCATTTGTAGGATCTCTTTCGTGTGGGTATTTTCTATTGGCCCTATAAACAGAGGATATTTTAAATTATAGGGGTATACATTTTGACCAAGTCTCAAGATTTTACCCTTGAATCTTGGACTTCATCCAATCCTGATGATTTTTTTTTTAAATCAAGCCTATTAGTTTTGACATAGTGGGGTAAGGGATAAGGAACCAGCCTCAGAATTCAGGAGGTCTTGAGTTCACATCCTACCTATGATGCAAATTAATTGTGTAAGTAATAATTGAGTATTAGTTACCTAAACCCTCAGTACTCACAGGAAATTCTAAAGAATTGTGAGTTGCAGAAAAAGTACCAATCGCAAGTGTCATATCACAAGACCAGTCTAAAACCCATCCATTTGCCACAACTTATTCTGGCATCTCTTGTCTATTGAAAAAGTCAATTTAAAAGCAAAACTCTCCCTGGTAGCTTCATCAGGAGAACCCTAACTTAAGAACTCAGTGAGTTAACTGCTCTATTTTACCCTTAAAATTCTATTTTCATAATATGTTAAGGAAAAGAGTTCCATTAGTTCTCTAAGTAATTCTTTTGACTCTAATGTTTTCAAATGACTTTTTATTATCAGTTTTAGAGGAGTTTTTCAAGATATTCTTTAAATTTTCATTTGGTCCTATCTGATTCCAAGTTTCTACCTGAGTTTTGAGAGCTTTCCCATTCCCTTCAATTAAGCACTCTTTCCGAAATTGAAAAATATCTATTTCCCAAAGATTCCTCCACTTAACTATGGAGTCTTGGTTAGAATGTCAAATCTTATATTGATCTACAACACACATTTTCCCTAGTCTTTAACTATATTGGGGTAAGGAGAAGAGATTAAGTTTCAGAGTTTCATAGAATCATAATTTTAGGGGAAGAAGGAATCTTTGAGTTTATCTAATCTCACTCTTTTTACAGAAAATGGATTAATTATTACTTTCTAAAATGATTTTCATTTTTCTTAATGCATTTTATCATAGCTGCTTCTTACATTTTCCCCATTTTACAGATAAGGAAAGTAAGGTCCAGGAGAAATAAATAATTCGTCCAAGATCACCAAGATAACAAACTAATAACTGACATATATTATGCTCTAAAGTCTGCAAAGTGACAAAATATAAATTCCAAGTCAAGAATTCTTTTATTTTTGTCTTTGTATCACTGATGGTTACTGTTGAGCCTAATACTTGAAACATGGTAGGCTCTTATTAAATATTTGTTAATTATCTCATTTGAGCCTCACAATATGTATGTGAGGTAAGTACTATAAAGATTATTATCCTCATTTTACAAGTATAAATACTGAGGCTGGGAATGATAGTAATTAGTACAGCTATAATTTGGAAATGACTTGCTGTAGGAAGCACATGATTTTGTACATATGATGGGCACCTAAATAATATGTGACATTTTATTTACCTCTTTAAAGTTTACAAAGCACCTTACAGTTACATACATTATGTCATTTGAGCCTGGCAACTACCCTGAGATATAAATACAACAAAAATTCTTATTCTTCATTTTATAAAGGAGGAATTACTTGTGGTCATATGGCTGGTAAATATCAAAGGTAGAATTTTCATCCATAGCATCTTGACTTTGAATTTTTGAAACTCTACCTACTATATGAATCTGCCCTTCACCTTAGTGTATACAATTCTTTTCAGAAAATGATTACTTGAAAATTTATTTCTACATCTCACTAACATAATGTGTCCAAAGAACTTGGATCATTAAGTCTGTCATAACTGCTGCTTAAACTGATTGCTTCCCCAACACTTAAGCAGAATTTTCTTTTTGTGTGTAGAATCCTACTGTCCCATTAGCAACAAACATATTTGATATTGTTTATTTTACCTATGATCACTGTTCTTCTCCTCTCATTTGTCTCAGAAAATTAGACCAGGTTTCAATTTATTTTATTCTACAGTGTAAACCACATTCCCAAGCAACCATAGCAGATGTTTGATAATCCACATTGACTGAAGTGGAGTCCTCTGAATAAAAAAGGCACAATCTGTGGCTTTGGGATCACAAAATCCCCATGCAAGATCTTGATATACATGTCTATGCAGAAAATCTCAATATCATAAGACTTGTTTTAATTTCCAGTTTAGCTTTTTCCAGGTTGTTTCCTTTGTTGGACTTTTTCTAGGTTTGTTTATCCTTTTTTTTTTCTTATGGTGTTTTTTATATTTTAAGAGAGCTTTGCTTCCTAGGTTGCTTCATTTTATCATTGCCTTTATAAGTCTAGATCATACAAGCTTCAAAGGCCTACATTATTTGCATTTTTTAAATCCATTTTTTAAAAAATTACTTACTCTAAAGAAGATGGGTTGATTAATGTACTCAAAGTATCTCACACTGCAGAGTCACTTCCTTTATCCTTGTTCTATTCATAATGCATAACCCTTCTTTCTTTAAATGTGTATAAAAGGATCGGTATCCCACCAGCATTATTTGTAGCTGCAGAGCTTGAGGTGGTACTAAATGTCAAAAATGAAAAATAACTAAATTCAAAATTGCTTCTCTCTTTGTTTTAAAGGTGACCTGCAAGTAGAATTTTTTTTTTATTTTTTAAATGAACTAATTGTAGGATTATGTGCTGAATGCCCCAAATAGTAAGCATCAGAGATGAACACTCAGCAGATACCTGTTCCTAAACACTTGGTATTGTTTCAGAGCCCTTGCAGTCCTAGATTGCTGACATCCACACACATGCCATGAAGCCCCACCAATGCCTACTACAGAACAAGGTTTGGCCTGAGTAGAAAAGAAGTGAAATAGGAGGAGGAATTAGGAAAGGAAAAGATCGTTCTAACATTCTGAGGTGGAGAGATCTCAGTAGTGATATTAGGTCTGGCTAGAGTTCCCTTTGACATCTTTAGATTGTGTTCATGAGTAGGAACATAAATATTGATGTCATCAAATCTAACTCATTTTACAGCTAAACTGAGCCAAAAGCAATATGACTTGCTAAAGGTTATGAGGGTAGAAAGCAACAGAGTTAGCATTTGAACATAACTGTTGTGATTTCAAATACAGAGAAAGTTGCTGGAACCATACTGGGATTACTGACAAGAGAATATTTTCAAAAGAGTTACCTGAGGGAAACTTTACTGGCCAAAGGTGAATATATCATCAATATGGAACTTCTATCTTCCAGCCTACCAGATTATGAATCAGGATGCTAAGAGCGACTTTTCTATAAGGGAAAAATTCCTCCCTACACCTTTTTTAAGCAAACATCCAGGAATTTACTCTACCTTTTGGTGATCTATGTTGATGAACAAATTAAATAAAACTTTGATTAAACTCAATCACTTGATATATTTTGTTATTACTTTAAATTTGTTGTGTGGGGACTCCCTTCACTGACATGATTCATGATTCCACCACAACTTCATTGGCAGTCATTGAGAAACCATGGCCAAAAATTCATCATCCTGCAGCTTAATGATGATTTAACTTGGCTGGTCCTTTGATAGCAGACATATTGATTCTTAATTGTATATGTCTTTTTAACTTCCTAGGACTTAACAGAGCATGTACTCCCTCAGTGTATTTGTAACCAAAACACCTTGCCAACATATTACAATAAAGGACCAGAATAAAGACTGCTGAAAGAATATCATCATCATCATCATCATCTCACATTTGTAGAAGGACATGATTTAAAAAGGTTTTATTTACAAAGTCTAATTTGATATAGTGAATCCCTATCTTTATTTTATAGAAGCGGAAATATGGACCTAGAAATTTCTCTAAAGTGATAGAATGGCACAACCAAACTTCAACCTATTATCTTCTAATGCCAAGCTCAGTATTCTTTCCAAATTATTACAGTGATTTGCCTTTTTACAAAATAATTCCCCATCTATTAATGCATGCATTTTTTCAGCTCCAAAACTTACTGAGTTGTAATTATAGGCATGGGGCAAGTCATTTAATCTCTGTTTCCTCAACTGTAAAATAAAGATAATAATACTTGAAAATCCTCTCCTTCATTGAATGATCTTTTTTAATTGAAGTTTTTTATTTCCAAAACATATGCAGGAATAATTTTTCAACATTGACCCTTACAAAACCTCTGTTCCAATTCCCCCCCTTTCCCAATCCCCTCCCCTAGATGGCAAGGAATCCAATATATGTTAAACATGGTAAAATATATATGCATATATATGTAAATAAAAAAGGCATGTATATTTATACAATTATCTTGCTGCACAAGAAAAATCAAATCAAAAAGAAAAAAAATGAGAAAAAAAATGCAAGCAAACAATAACAAAAAAAAGTAAAAATGCCATGTTGTGATCGCACTTAGTTCCCACAATCCTCTCTTTAGGTGTAGATAACTTTCATCATCAAAAGATCATTGGAACTGCCCTGAATCATCTCATTGTTGAGAAAAGCCACGTCCATCAGAATTGATCATCATATACTCTTGCTATTGCTGTGTATGATGACCTCCTGTTCTGCTCATTTCACTTAGCAACAGTTTATGTAAGTCTCTCCAAGTCTCTCTGTATTCATCCTGCTGATAGTTTCTTACAGAACAATAATATTCCATAACATTCATATACCACAATTTACCCAGCCATTCTCCAATTAATGGGCATCCACTCAGTTTCCAGTTTCTTGCCACTACAAAAAGGGTTGTCACAAGCATTTTTGCACATGTGGGCCCCTTTCCCTCCTTTAAGAAATGATTATTTTTTTCCACTGAAGGATTATGCAAAGTTTTGTATTCCTGGTTGTAATCCTAGCTCCTTTGAACTCTGGAATATCATCTTCCAAGCTCTCCAGTTCTTTAAAGTAGAATCTATTAAATCTTGTGTAATCCTGACTCTGGCCCCATGATATTTAAATCTTTTTTTTTAAACTATTTCATTTTCCCCTCGACCTGAGAATTATAGAATTTGGCTACAATGTTCCTGGGAGTTTTCATTTTTCATTTTTCAGAAAGTAGTGGTGGACTCTTTCAATTTCTATTTTTACCTAGGTTCTAGGAATTTTCCTTTAAAAACACTTGAAGTATGATATCTAGGCACTTTTTTTTGATCATGGCTTTCAAGAGGCCTTATAATTCTCAAATTATCTCTTGTAGCTGTTTTCCAGGTCAGTTATTTTTCCAATGACATATCTTACATTTTCTTCTATTTTTTTTTTATTTTGTTTGACTGATTCTTGACATCTCATGGAGTCAATAGCTTTCACTTGTTCAATTCTACTTTTTAAGTAGTTGCTTTCTTCAACAAAATTTTGTTCTTTCTTTTTCATTTAGCCAATTCTACTTTTTAAATAACTCTTCATTAATTTTTGTGCTTCCTTTATTAAACTGTTGATTCTTTTTTCATAATCTTCTTTCATTGTCTTCATTTATTTTCCCAATTTTTCTTCTATTTCTCTTATTTGAGTATTAAAATCTTTTTTGAGTTCTTCTAAGAGTTCTCTTTGAACTTGAGACCAGTTCACACTTTTCTTTGAAGCTTGCACCTAAGCATTTGGACATTGTTGTTCTCTTCTGAGTTTGCATTTTGATCTTGTCTTTCACCATAATAACTATAGTGAGGTTCTTTTGTTGTTGTTTTATTGTTATTGTTTACCCATTTTCACCCAATTCTGTTACCTTTAAAGTTGACCTCTCCTCCTGGAGTGGAGGGGACACTGTCCCAATCTTCTTGTGCCAGGGCCTGTAAGCTCTGGTTGCTTACCTAGGGCTGCACAGTTGCTCATCTGGCACTGTGATGGAACTGCAGAGGCAGTTTGATTCTGGGAGAGGTTTAATTCTGCACTCAGGACTTCAGGCAGCCTGGTCATTCACCTGGTGCTTTGCTGGGAACCTCAGTGTACCTGGTTTTATGCTGATGGCCCTTCTCCTGGTGCTGCACTGGGGCTTGCAGAGAACCTGGTGCTGTGCTGGAGCTCATGGAAGACCTGGTATTGCTCTGGATCATAGGAGCTGGGGTGGGACCACTCACCTGCTAAATCAATTCTTGGAGCCTTGGTCACTGACTTGAGCTGAAGCGCAGTGCCTCCTACTGCTTTTCTCAGCATGGCTTGCTGCTGGCTTGTCTGGACATTGACTGCGCTGAATTGTGTATCCCTATTACCTGAGTAGGAAAGCCCTTTCCTGCTGATCTTCTAAGTTGTCTTGGGCATCCTTTTTGTTGGTTCTATCATTTCAAAATTAGTTTAGAGAGTTTGTTTCAAAGTTGCTTGGAGGTGAATTTGGGAGAGTTCAAAGGATTTCTGATCTTATTCTATCATCTTGGCTCCCAGAAATCTTAAATAGTATTTTCAAAGAAACAAGTCAAATGTTCATCTGTGTATATACTTGGAAAAATTTAATATCTAAATATTTCCTAAATTGAGTCTTAAATTCTTGTGATTGCTTACATCTCCAATTTCTAAATGCCATCTTTGCCAAGAATATCAACTAACTTTCCTATCTCTATAGGTCAGACAGTAGTTATAGAACTACTAGAAGAAAACTCCCCATGGAGCACCACATGCTTCATTAAAAATGACCTGGAGATGGTCAAGGATCTGTACACAAGCTAATTGGTCATGAAGAATAAGGAATTTATAGACCTGTTAAAGCACATTGCCTTGTTCCTTATTCTCGCTGTTATAAAATCTCTATTTGACTTCAATGTCTGTTTCCCAAAGTCACAGAAGTATATTTTAATTAAACCAAAAGCAGCAAACAATATAGAAATGAATAAGCCATTTAATTACAACTTACTTGTGCATTAGTCTCAAACAGCAACCTTCAGCATATGGAGAGGTACCAAAAGTAGGTAACCACTCTGTTCCTTCCGTCATTTACCTTGAGTATATCTGGGAAAATTCCCACAATTTCACATCCCTACTTTAATATTATTGAGTAATAACATCCCAGAATACAAGATAATGCTCTGAAGTAAGTTAGATATTTCAGGAAATTGTAATAATTTTCCTTTCATGTTTTCTATGATTCTATCTAGAATCAATCTTTTGTGAAATCAGCATATCTGTTCACAAATAAGAAGATCAATATTCCTTGACTTTATGCTGAGCACTTTATCAATTGTGCCATCTTGCTGCCTCCCTGATTCTGTTACCATAGCTCAATCATTGATCAATTATCCTAAATTCCTTCCTTTCATTTAATGCATTTTGTTTCTAAGGATCCCTTACTCAAAGGCAGAAATCACTCCTTCAAGGAAAACATGTCCCTCATTATCACTTTAAGAGTAATTGATTTATCATAGCATTTTTTCCTCATTGAAGCTAGAGGGGAAAAAAATGGGTACAGTAGTCAATTTTTTTTTATTTTCTTATATTTATTTTTTCAATTGCATGTAAAAACAATTGTCAACTTTTTTTAAAAATTTGAGTTCCAAATTTTCTCCTTTTCTCTCTTCCTTCCCCTCTTCCTTGAGAAGATAATTTGATATAGATTGTGTATATTTACATACATATATATATATATATATACACACACATATGTATATATGTACACATACACATTTGTATATATATGTATAGTAATAAAAAAAATCAATTTCCATGTTTGTCACCTTGCAAAAGAAAACAGAGAAAAAATAAAGTTTGAAAAAAAAAAAAACTGCTTCAATCTGCATTCAGACCTTATCAGTTCTTTCTCTGGAGGATAGCACTTTACATCAGATGAGTTTTGATGGAAAGCTACAAAGTATGGTCTATTGCTCAAAGAGGGCAGACTTTGCTACAGGACCAAATTGAGGGACTCATCAAAAACAAATTTGGTCTAGTAAATAATTTTGCCAAGATGCAACACTTGTACTATCATTCTAAACATGAGGAAACTAGTCTGACCCATATATCTAGGGACTAAAAGAAAGCCAAGCAAACTTAGTGAAAAACAGGCAATGGCTTAAATCTTCCTCCCTCTCTTTACTTTCCATTCACTTTTTATGGGACTATATGGAAGGGAAATGAATATACCTAGCAGCTTGTTGAAATAAGTAACTATAGAAAAAGGTATGACTAACTAGAATAGTAAGAAAATGTCATTGAAAAATGGGATGACTTGATAGCCATTTGTATGTTTTAGTCATTAAAACCATATAAACACACAGCTATCACTAAACCTATTCTTCAAGCATACCTCACACTAACATTCTGAAGGATTCATGATCCACACCTTAACTATGCCGTCTCATCCTGTGCAACTCATTTCTTTTTTCTCCCATAAATCCATGTTAGACCTTTGTCTCCAAGGAATGGGTGCTTTAGGAAATCAGCCTCTGTCTTCATTGATGAAAATATCAAATGACTCACTCTATTGAGGCAGACTCCACTTACACTTAGGGATCATCTCTTTTGTCAGCTACTCTGCCATTTGGAAAGATTCCACTGTGCATTATCAAATTTAAATTGTCATTGCTACTTCCTTATAACCCCACTGACTACCCCTGTTGTATTTCCAAATGAAACTCTCCCTTTCTAACAACCACTCCCTATATAGTTTGTCTACCCTATTAGAACATAAGTCCTGAGGGCAGAGACAATTCATTTTTGTAATTGTTTTTCCAATATTCATCAAAATGTTTGGCACAGAGTAATTTATCTTTCAGTCATTTATGCATTCCTCTAATGAACTTTTCAGGTACTATTCCTTACTTTTTTCCCTTTTCTTTCTTCCCTTTCTTACTTCCTTTGCTTTCTTCCCTTCTTTCTTTCTTTTCTTTTTTTTGAGGCTTGCTGTACAAGGCTACTCAAAGGCCCATTCCCAATCTGATAAGCTCAAGTTTTGACCTAGTTCATTTACATCCAAGGCCAGTTCTCTCCTCCTTGGGCAAGCTGGGGGGCTCCTGTTGCTAGGAAGGTAATTATATAAAGGGGACACCTGATCAACTTAGCCCAATGCAGCTCAGAGCCCAGGCACTCAAATGCAGCTAGTAAAGGGATTGTGTACCTCACTACCGTGTCCAGCTTTTCCATTCCCTTTTCTTTTCCTATGGAATATTTATGCCCCAATCATCTTGCCTAGCTCTGAGTTTCTTTAAATTATTCTTTGGGTCACCAGTTGTTAAAAATGCAAATGACTTCATAGCCAGAGAAACAGAATGATCTAGACTACAAATCAAAGCACAGGGTTTGACAAAAGACTATTTGCTTTATTTGCTGATTTATGTATTTATTTGCATTTTTTCTCTTACCCTTTATGTATTACCCTTACTTCTTCCCCTTACCCTGAACTCACTTTGATTCTAGGGAACTTTGGACAATCAAATAGCTTCTAACTTTTCCAAGATTTTTAGTGAGAAGCAAAATAATAATTTTCAAAAACAATCCAAATAACCCTTTAGACTACTTGCTAGAAATACTGGTATTTGTCATCATCACCTATTATTACCATTTATCAGCTTACCTTACTGTTGTTTTTCAGTCTTGGCTGATTCTTAATTGACTTTATTTGCTATTTTCTTGGCAAAGATACTGGAGTGGTTTGCCATTTTCTTCTCCAGCTCATTTTACAAATGATGAACTGAGGCAGAGTTACATGACTTATTGGGAGTCACGCAACTAGTAAGTATCTGAGGCTAGATGTGAACATAAGAAGATGCACCTTGCTGATTTGAGACCTGACACTCTATCCACTACACCACCTAACTGCCCCCTACCTTACTGTACCGGTTGTTATAGTAATATAAAGTATGAGGGGAGGGGTGCTTTTCAGCTTAGATTATCAGAAACATGACATGACAAACATGCACACTTACTATATAGTTATTTTGGTCCAGACAAGTGATTTTACTGGAATCATGCATTATTAGTAAGGGAAATCCTTCTACCAGCATAGAGGAATCATTGTATATAGACATAAATTATACATGTTAGCATGAGCCTGTTTTGTGAATAATTATGATTTTCTTCAGCTTGAAACTCTCTGTCTTTTGTAGCATATGTGTTTTAAGTTAAGGGAGCTGGGATATAATGTATAGAGAACTGATTTCAGAGAAAAGGGCATGAGCCTAAGCCTTGCCCCTGACACATAGTCATGAGATCTTGGGCAATATACTTAACTTCTCAATGCCCTAAGTAATATTCTAAGACTAAGTTGCAAAGGAGTACTCATCCCCATCAATAGTGAGAGTTCCATAAATGGATCCAATCTAAGATCTAGTTCAAAAAAAATACTTTTTAAATTTGTCAGTAAATTACTGCTTTGTTTAATGGACCCCAATGTGTTTATTTTTTTTCCTAGTGGCCAAAGTCATGGACTTTCTCTTAATTATCTTATTTTTTTTTATTTAGGAATAAAATAAGCATTTCTATAACATGGCAAAATAAAGAGATGATTGCACATGAAACTGCAAATCTATTATGTACAACTTGTTATTCCTTTTAAATATATAATAGAGTTATCAAGTAACTTACTTTTTTTTCCTTTTTTTCTTCTCTCCCTTTTACTGGAGAGGTGACTACCATTAGATACAAATATGGGTATGTGGCTATGTGGGTGTGGATGTGGGTGTAAAATTATTCTCTACATTCTTTTATTTATCAGTTCTTTCTCTGGATGCAGATAACATTTCTCTTCACATATCCTTTATATTTAATTTAAGTATTTATAATAGTCAAAATGACTTGTTTGTTCAAGGAATATTTTTAAATACATAAAGTAGAGCCATAAAAGAAACCAATTATATTGAAATACAGCTATCAAACTATTTTTCAGACAAGTTCACAGAATTCAGGATAATGGCCCTAATTTAAATATATACTGACTTTGTTCATTTAGGAAATGTTTGCAAAAATATGTAATACTAGAATACAGGACATTCTGATGGCATATGACATATTCTGTGAAGATATTCTTCCTACTATTCTGTGATTGGGAATCAGAACTGTTACAAATCTAGGACATAAATAAGATAACCATATTTAAGGAATCTGCTTGCTGAATAAATTATAAGAGAAAGCTATCAAAAAAAGAAAGAAAGAAAGAAAGAAAGAAAGAAAGAAAGAAAGAAAGAAAGAAAGAAAGAAAGAAAGAAAGAAAGAAAGAAAGAAAGCTATCCATAGTTAGGTAATTCCCATAGTAAACTTGATGAGAAAGTAACTCGGAAGTCATCAAATGGCTTCTGACCAAAAAGGTGACTAATTTGTGATTGAAAGGGTAACAGAAGAAATTATTTGTCACAGTTTTTATGATGTGATAAAAGTCAAGAATCATCTTCTAGATCCACAGGTGAAGTTACAACAGCTGCCTCCTTCAGTGGCTCCAAAGTGACTCTTAGACTGAGCCCAAAGTAAGGCTGATTACAGCTAGTAATCTTGGAAGTGGAGCAACATGAACAAAACAGGGCCCATCTGCAGCCACCAGAGGCTTGAGTCTGGGAGATTTAACCACTTAATCCATTCAGCAGCTAATCATCAGCATGCAGAAAAAGTTCCATTTTCACAAACCTGAAGTAATCTTTTTTTTTTTTTTAATCCAGAGGGAGATGGATGAAATAT
Source organism: Antechinus flavipes (assembly GCF_016432865.1). Taxonomy (NCBI): domain Eukaryota; kingdom Metazoa; phylum Chordata; class Mammalia; order Dasyuromorphia; family Dasyuridae; genus Antechinus; species Antechinus flavipes. The sequence continues at coordinate 322,308,470 of NC_067398.1, forward strand.
GGAATCTGTTAATGAATGGCTAAATGCCCCTGGAACCTGGGACTTCATGGATGTGCCTGATGAAAAGCAACCTAAGCATGATCCTCTCTTTCTTGCTTCTTCCTCCCTCCCCCCATTTTCCTTTTTAAAAATTTCTGCTGATTTTAAGTAGGAATGCAAAACATTGGCAAAGCAGAGAACAGCCCATCGGGAAAGAAGCATCCCCAGGCTACTTAGAATGAATGTTTACAAACCAGAACACAACACAGTAGGAACCAAAAGAAACTGGGATAAGAGGCATGTTTGAGATAATGAAATCAGAGAAAATTGGGAATTGACAGCTATAAGAAGATACCTTGGAAATAAGTTTGAGGGAAGGGTTTGGAGAATGATAAGAAGAGGGAAAAAATAGGTATGGTTAGTCTTGGAAAATATATCTAGGATTCATTCTCAAATGATACCAAACTGACCACTTTGTCCTTGTAGTCTAAAAGCAATGTTTCTAGCTCCAAGAAAAATTTTAAACACTGTAGTCCCAATAAATCAACCTGCCACCCTTTCTGCTTGTCTAATTAGCTGTCTCAAGGGCTGGAAATGCTATTTGGGGAAGAATAAAAATACAGTGCAAACAAGATTTAAACAATATAGATATGAGTGCTGAATGTATGAGGAGAAAAAATGCTAACTTTCAGCCACTCTTCATTTTAAAAACCAAATTACAATTGTGATAAATAGGACCACAAGAGCAGGTTCTACATCCTCGACTATAAACAAAAAGAAACAAAAAGTCTTCTTTATAGTATAGAGAGCAACATTAGATGGAATCTACTTTGAAAAGATAATAGTAACAATTAATAATAATAGTGAACATTTATACAATACTTACTATGTGCCACTTAATATGCTAAATGCTTTAAAATGATCATCTTGTTTGAACCTTACAACAATCCTAGCAGTTAAGTGCTATTATTACCATTTTACAAATTAGGAAACTGAGGCACATAGAGGTTAAATTATTTGCCCAGAGTCACACAGTCAGTGAGTGTCTCAGGCCATATTTGAACCTTCAAGGACTTCTGACTCCAAGCACAGCACTCTATCCACTGGCTAACTTCTCACCTTCACCTTTTCCCTCACCTCATCTCACCCAGATGGTCCTACCTAGGCCTGATATTCCGCAATTTGAATTTTATTTCTTAGGCCTGAAGCTTTTTATCCCTAGTTGAAATATAAATACCTCAGAGAGATGCAGCACATTATCCTAATCAACTATCAGCTATTTATACCTTAGTACTAATTAGCTTACTCCGCCAAAGCTGTAGGCTCATTGTGGAGCATGGAGGTGATCTTGGGTTTTCAGGGGTTTTGCCAGCAGAGAAGAAGCTCTGTCAGGCATCATTAAGCCAGAAAGGCATTGAGTATTGGTCTAACAAAAGAATGTATGTCTTTTCAAGGAAGATGAGCCAGCCCAAGATTAGAAAGGCTCACCACTAGAAAGCTAACCGCCAGGGGATGAATTTCTTCTGCTACAGCAATTCATGAAGACTGTCTAATAAGGTGGAAAGGAGTTGTGATCTGCATCAGTGAAAGGAGTACCCATACCAATGGAGTCATTGATCCTTGAGATACTGAAAGAAATGTGAGGAAGTTTTCAGCAGAGGAGAGGAGAGGAGAGGAGAGGAGAGGAGAGGAGAGGAGAGGAGAGGAGAGATGGAGAGACAAAAAGAGACAGAGAGACAGGGACAAAGGGGAGGGGATGGAGGAAGGAGAGACAGACAGACAAAGAGAAGAGAAGGGAAGGAAGGAGGGAGGAGGGAGAGAGAGAGAGACAGACACAGAGAGAGACAGAAAGAAAGAAACAGACAGAGAGAGAAACAGAGGCAGAGATGGAGGCAGAGAGACAGAGAGAGGGGGGGGGAAGACAAACAAAAAGAGGAAGGGGAAAAGGGAGGGAAGGAAAAAGATAGAGAGGCACAGAGAAAGAGACAGTGACACAGAGATAGAAAGAGGGAAGAGAGAGAGGGAAAGAAACAGAAACAGGGAAGGAGGGAGGGAGGGAAGGAAAAAGAGACAGACAGACAAAGAGAAGAGAAGGGAAGGAAGGAGGGAGGAGGGAGAGAGAGAGAGACGACACAGAGAGAGACAGAAAGAAAGAAACAGACAGAGAGAGAAACAGAGGCAGAGATGGAGGCAGAGAGACAGAGAGAGGGGGGGGGAAGACAAACAAAAAGAGGAAGGGGAAAAGGGAGGGAAGGAAAAAGATAGAGAGGCACAGAGAAAGAGACAGTGACACAGAGATAGAAAGAGGGAAGAGAGAGAGGGAAAGAAACAAACAGGGAAGGAGGGAGGGAGGGAAGGAAAAAGAGACAGACAAACAGACTGAGAGAGAGAGAGAGAGAGAGAGAGAGAGAGAGAGAGAGAGAGAGAGAGAGAGAGAAACAGAAGGAGGGAGGGAAGAAGGGAAGGAAGAAGAGAGAGATAGACACAGAGAGGGAGAGGGAGAGAAATAGGAGGAGGAAGGGAGGAAAGGAAGAAGAGGGAGGGAAGGAGAAAGAGAGAAAATGAATGTATAAAGGTACTGGAGGCCTAAGAAATAAGGAAAAAGAAATCATTAGAAGTTCCTTTGGATCCCAGAATTATGCACAGAGCCTGACATATAGCTAAATGCATATTGCTTGACCAACTATAAAGAGAATAATAAAGGGATAGAAGCACCAAAGGGCAATCAAAACATAATCTGACTACGCCAAACCATTTCTTATGGTGGGCCCTGATCCAATAATTTTGTTTTATTTTTGCATGAAGTCTATTTTTTACATAGAAATCATATTTTCTTTCCTATGTAATACTTTCAACTACTAAATTTAAATATTTATTTGAGTAACTATTTTCATTACAAGGTGCTTTGCTATACATTGAGGGAACTATAAAGATAAAGAATAGTCTCAAGCAACTTATGGTATAGTAAAAACAATAAGATAGGAATTTGAACAATTATAACACAAAGCAAAATATATTAAGAGATGGAAGAGAAAAAAGATTTTTGTTCAATTTTTAAAATAATAATATTTATTTATTTATTATTTAAAAGCTAAAAAGAATGTAATGAGAGGTACAAAGTTCCATGCAAAATCAGAGAAAGAAGAGTTCCCTTTTGACTTGGTGGGGAGAGATAATTACAGAAAATTTCTCAGAAGTGGCATTTGATCTGAGCTTTGAAACACTCTAGGATTCCAACAGGGAACAAAAAGCAAGGAAGAAGAGAAAGTGGGCAATGTAGATTATATTCCAAGAACATAAGAAACTATTGGCAAATAAAAGTGAAAAATCAGATTATACCATCTTTACAAGAGTTTTCCAGAGTCCCTCCTATCTAGATCCTCTCTGTATCTGCCTCTGTCTCCATTTCTGTCTCTCTGTCTGTCTGTCTCAGTGTGTCTCTGTGTGTCTCTCTCAGTCTTGCTGTTTCTTTATTGTGTGTATCTGTGTCACTGTCTCTGTCTGTATCTCTATGATTCTTTCTGGGTCGCTATTTCTCTTTCTGTCTGTCTCTGTATCTGTCTGTCTCTCTCTGTGTCTGTCTCCCTTCTATCCCTCTTCTCTTCTCTCTGTCTCAATTAAATTTCTTTATATGTACTTCATACTGACTTGCTCTCACACATACATCACCCCCTAATAGAATTTAAGCTTATTGAGGGCAGAAATTGTTTTTGCTTTGTCTTTTTGTTCCCTGAGTTTCCAGCACAGCCTTTTTATATATAACAGATACTTAATAAATGTTTCTTGCATTGACTTTCAATCAAACAACTATTTGAAAGATTATAAATAACAAAGTTTATAGTTGCATAAGGTATGTGAAGGTGAGTAAAGTACATTTAAGACTGGAAAGGAGCCAGGAGGAGCCAGATTCTAGGGGGCCTGATTATTAGGCTTAGACATTCGAATTTTATTTGCTAGGTGATGGAGAATCAATCAAATTTTGTGAGCACTGGAGTGATATGACTAAGGATGTGCATGAGAAAGATTCATCTCAAAGCAGCATGTAAAATGGATTGGAGGGGATGGGGTAGAAAGACTAAAAGAAAGCTGTTTCAATACTCAAATGAAAGGTAATGAGATCCTGAAAAAGAATTGTAGCAGTGGGAATGGAAAAGAAAAGATATTAGCTGGATACAATCAATAAGACTGGTCAACTGATTGAGCATGGGGAATGACAGAGCACCTATATCTGAAGTCAGGAAAGGCTAAGTTCAAATCCTGGCCCATTCACTTACTATCTGTGTGACCATGGGCAAATAATTTTGCCTCTGTCAGCCCTGTTTCCCCAGCTGTGTAATATATCTATATCTATAAATCTATATAAATATAGATATAGATTATGTATATAGATATAAGATTTTACCTATTTCCCAGGTCTATCAAATGAGATATTTATAAAGTACCTTGCCAATGCAAAGCACTGTATAAAGCTACCTATTATAACTATTAGTAGATGGCATTATATTGATTCCATCAAGTCCTGAAAAATTGTGGAGCCTCCCAAATGAGTTTTGTAGTCATTCAAAAGAACTCAGCTAAACTATCTTCACGGGAAAAATCAAATGGATGAAGAAAGTTTGTTATCCAAGTAAATAGGTACTTTAATTGACAACCTATAGAATTAGTCCATCAATATATGTGTACATGTGTACATGTATGTATTTTTGAGCCTCTGTGTGTATGTGTATTTTAGACTCTGCAAATAGGCAATGAGCTAGGTCCAGAGGTTAGATTGCCTTTAGAAATTCTGCATGTTTTATTTGACTCTAAGCTTTTCCCTGAAACAAAGACCCTTCTTTAATAACAATATTCCTCTGATGATATATGGCTTCAAGTCATGGAACAATACAGACACCATAGAAATGAAGTTAAGGTTCACACAAAGGACAATGGAGAGGGGCATGGTGAGACATGATCAAGCTGCCACATATTACCCACCAGAAATTAAGCAAATAGTGTAAAGGATGTTGTCAGAGGAATTGATTCATATGTACTGGAATATATATTAAAATTTGTATTGTCAGGAAAGATTCTGAATGCCAGTAAAAAAAAAAATAAATTTAGAAACAATTTTAAGACTCTAAGTATTAGTATGGCAAATACATATTATTGTTGAACAATAGATTGCAGGCATAAAACATCTTAATGAGAAAAAGAATTACAGAAATTTAAGGAACAGTTGTATACAGATTTTTTTTCCTACTGGATTTTAAAGAACAAATCTCTGCATAGTGTGCATGTTGTGCTATATATCATGTCATTACAGATTAAGATGGACCATATATTTGTTACATATTATATTCATTCAGAGAGGTGCACAGCCTGCACTTGGTGCCTGAAAGCCAGAGCTGCGGGCAAAAAAAGCATTTTCCCCAACTGAACTCATCTCCAGCTCTGCCTCCTCTGTCTGTTCCCAGGAACTCTTCTTCCCCCTCTGATCATTTTCTGTCTCTTCTGTTCTTGTCTTCCCTGATTTTTCCCACAAAGGAAACTGGCAGTGATTCAAGTCAATTCAATTCAACAGAAACTTACTCACTACCTAATATATGCCTGGCCTTGTACCAGGCTCTAGCAATGCAAAGATAAAAATAAAACAATCCCTACCTTCCTTACATTCTATTAGGGGAAATAACAGGTAGACAGACAGATTTATATGTGTATATGTATATATACACATACATGCATATATATACACACACATTTATACACAAAGACAGACACTCAGATTGATAAAAATTAAAAAAAAAAAAACAGCCAGATAGATAGATTGCTGGAAAGACAGACAAATTGATAGATTGGTAGAAATATATATACAGATTAATAGATAGACAGATGTAGAAAAAAGAAAGAAAGAAAAAAAGAAAGAAAGAAAGAAAGAAAGAAAGAAAGAAAGAAAGGAAAGGAAAGGAAAGGAGGAAAGGAAAGGAAAGGAAAGGAGGAAAGGAAAGGAAAGGAAAGGAAAGGAAAGGAAAGGAAAGGAAAGGAAAGGAAAGGAAAGGAAAGGAAAGGAAAGGAAAGGAAAGGAAAGGAAAGGAAAGGAAAGGAAAGGAAAGGAAAGGAAAGGAAAGGAAAGGAAAGGAAAGGAAAGGAAAGGAAAGGAAAGGAAAGGAAAGGAAAGGAAAGGAAAGGAAAGGAAAGGAAAGGAAAGGAGGGAGGAAAAAAGAACATGGGTGGATGGATAGATAAATAGGCAAAGTAACTGGAAGTGAAGAGGGGTACTAGTAACTGGGGAGCATCAGAACAGGTTTCCTATGGGAGATGACAATTAAATTGAGCCTTTAAATGAAGTTAAGGAATTCTATAAGACAGAGGTAAAAAAGGAATGCATTACCTTAGAGGACAGTCAGTATAAAAGCATGGAGGCAGGAGATTAAATGCTGTATATAGGGAAAAGAAAGCAAGCCAGCTTGGCTAGTTTGTAGTTTGCACATAAAAAAATGATGTGCAATGAGTCTAGAAAGATAGATTGCAATCAAAGTACATAGGTCTCTACAAGTCAAAGGAAGGGCCATTGGAGCTTCTTGAACAAGGAAATGATGTATCAGACCTATATTTCAGTAATATCAATTTTCAACTTGTGAAGCTGTATTTTAGAAGGAACAGATTAGAGTCTAGGAGATCAATTAAGAGACCATTGCAATATCTCAGATGAGTATAATATCTCACATGAGAGGTAAAGAGGTTCTGAACTAGGGTAGTATCCCTGGGAGTGAAAAGGGGAAGCTACTGATTTGATATCTATTTTGTAAGAAAAAATTAACAAGACTTGAGGAACTGATTGGATGTGAGGAATGAATTAGAATAAGGAAATTAAGAATGATTCCAAGGTTTCAAATTTGAATGGCTGGCAATATGATGGGAAACACATGAGTTTTTAAGTAGATAGAGATTAGAAGAAAAAAGATAGAGTTGTGTTTTGAACTTGTTGAGTTTAAGATACTTATGAGACGGTTGTTTGTAAATATCCAACAAGCAGCTGACATGCAGAAAAGGCAGTATCCTCAAATAACAGTCAGAAAAATGGATTTCTGATCTCTACCCAAATTAGTTTCTTTGTGGTTGCTGCCTTAAACTCAGGGAAGCAAAGCAACATCAACATTAGGTCTATAGATGCCCCTAACCAACTCACCCAAACAAAGCCTTCTAGCTATCCTGCCTAAACAGGCAAAAGAATATATTAAGACAAAAGGGCACCACACATGAGATCCCTGTACCATTCAACAAACACTGCCTAACTGCCATAACATGATGGGCTACATGACCCCTTCCCTTCTCTGCCTGCACTAAATGCTTTGTGTCCACAGAATCATAATAAACTGGTCTCAAATATTGGCCACAACTGCATTGTTTTTCTCTACTCATGTCTGCTGGATGGATGCGGCCTTAACAGGATGAAATGTACTAGATGTTACTGGGTGGTATTGAAAATATACATATATCTACATATATACATATATATAACATATGTATGTATGTGTGTTGTGTAAGGAAACAAAGAGAGAGAGAGAAAAACAGAGAGAGAGAGAGAAAGAGAGAGAGAGGAATGGATAAAATACTAAATGTGGAAATAGGAAAATCTAAATTCAAATGTGATCTTAAGCACATACTAACTATATGAACCTGGGCAAGTCACTTAATTTGTTTGCCTCAATTTCTTAATATGTAAAAGAATATAATAACAGTACCAATTCCAAGGGTTTTAGTGACAAACAAATCAGATAACAATTGTAAAGCCTTTAGCACAGTGCTTGGCATATAGTAAGTACTATATAAATATTAGATTTTAATATTATAGACATTGGAATACTAATTAGTGGTATACTCTTTCAAGGTCAGAGCTGAACCTGATTTCTACATGCCTCTCTGGTTCACGGATGAGTCTTTCCTTTCTGTGCTAACATGTACTTTCTCAAATACTAGAAGAAGAAAATCTCTTTAAGAGGGATTGGAAGGATGGAGAAATAGGAAGGAAAAGTACAGCCAGGAGACTCAAGCAAGAAATTTGGATAGCATAGTTACAATTAACTGTGTATCTCAATTAAGATGATATATGTGAGATGCTTTGCAAACTTTAAGGTGCTATTTATAACTTTAGGTATTATTTTTATTAATATTATTGTTGCTACCATTATTATAAGGAAGAAAAGAGGTAAAGTGTGTCTAAAGAATAATGTGACTTCAGTTCCACAGGGAATTCAGATTTGGATATAGAAAGTATGCTGATTTGGAATCAAAGAATTTGATTTGAATATTGAGTCTGCTACTTCCTATCTGTGTGATCTTGAACCAGTCTCTTACCTTCTGTGATCTCAGTTCCTCATCTGCAAAAGGTACATATTAGACCTCTATGGTCACCTTCTAGCTTCTAATTCTCCTCCAGTTCTAAATATCTTGGATAAGTCTATGATCTCTGCTCCTATATGCCTGAGATGGAAGTGAAGGCAACTAACCAAGAATAAAGATAAAAAAAAAAAAAAATGTGAGGGATTGAGAGAAGAAGAAAGCTTAAGCATAATAGAGACTGAGACTTGTGAATACTGATCAAAATAACTAAAGTTTTTATGCTATAGAGGGGTCCTCAAACTACAGCCCGCGGGCCAGATGCAGCAGCTGAGGACATTTAACCCCCTCACCCAGGGCTATGAAGTTTCTTTATATAAAGGCCCACAAAACAAAGTTTTTGTTTTTACTATAGTCCGGCCCCCCAGCAGCATGAGGGACAGTGAACTGGCCCCCTATTTAAAAAGTTTGAGGACCCCTGCTATAGAGGGATCAAGAGAGCAGTGATTGATTGGGTTTTCCTTGGGGGAGATAGGAAAAATCATGCCACAGGATCACAGATGTAGGGACATTAGAAATCATCTACTCCAAGCTTCTCTTTTTAAAGATAAAGAGCCAAATGGCTTGTCCAAGATCACAAGGTTAGTAAATATAAAAAGGAACTCTTTTAATTGATTGTAGATCAAATGTCGTTCTATGCTATATTACAGGGTTTGATGAAATCAGCAAAATGTCATCTGAGAATAGGAAAATTTAGAGGTACTCACCACTTATATAACAGGGTGTCTTAACCTGAGGTCCATGAATTTTTTGTTGTTTTTCTTAACATTTAGATAACACATTTCAAGATGATCAGTTCCTTTGTAATCCTGTATACTATTTCATGCATTTAAAAACATTAGTTATCTCTTCCACATTATCATTTTTCCTATCATAGTTTTGATATATCACAGGCTGGCATAAGAAATTAGATGAGAATATGGGGGGAGGATAGGGGGGAATTTTGCAGAAGCCCCAGATAACACAAGAAGGCCAACAGATGACAGAAAAGTTTAGAAGCTCAGAAGTTTTGTGTGTGTGTGTGTGTGTGTGTGTGTGTGTGTGTGCGCGCGCGCTCGTGTATGTATGTTTGTAATATTGTATAAAATCAACATTCTATCTTTTAATACTATAATAATTAAGGCTTTTTCTTTGGTACAAAGGGAGGGTCAAAAATTTTATGCAGATTTTCCAGATCACAAGAGCACCAGTACCCCTTAGCCCTATGTTGTGGAAGGACTAACTAAAAGTTTTCACCAGACTGAGAAAGGGGTCTAGGACACAAAATAGTGTTAAAAATTCCTGGTCTAACAGGATGATTTCAGAAAGGCCTGGAAAGACTTACACGAACTGATGCTGAGTGAAATGAGCAGGACCAGGAGATCATTATATACTTCAACAACAATACTATATGATGATCAATTCTGATGGACCTGGCCAGCCTCAGCAATGAGATGAACCAAATCAGTTCCAATGGAGCAGTAATGAACTGAACCAGCTACACCCAGCGAAAGAACTCTGGGAGATGACTATGAACCATTACATTGAATTCCCAGTCCCTATATTTTCGCCTGCCTGCATTTTGGATTTCCTTCACAGGCTAATTGTACACTATTTCAAAGTCCGATTCTTTTTGTACAGCAAAATAACAGTTTGGTCATGTATACTTATTGTATATCTAATTTAAACTCTAATATATTTAACATCTACTGGTCATCCTGCCATCTGGGGAGGGGGTGGGAGGAAGGAGGGGAAAAATTGGAACAAAAGGTTTTGGCAATTGTCAATGCTGTATAATTACCCATACATATAACTTGTAAATAAAAAGCTATTTAAAAAAATAAAATGAAATGAAAAAAAATTCCTGGTCTATAGAAAATTCTTCCTCTCTTAGGATTCTGTCAAACATGCCCCATGACAATGTCACTTTTTGAGCATATACCTCTGTGTTTCATGCACTTGATAATAATAAAAAGAAGATCATTTAACATTTGTATCTTTTATAAATCTTGTTTAGATATATATGTGGGAGACCCAAGGCTGGAAGAAAACCTTGAAAAATGGCATTTTATTCTATCACTCAAATGCTTTCTTACAGTTGACAAAAATTAAGCACATTGGGATTTTATATTCTCTGAATCTTTCAGGAAGTTGTGAATTGTAAAAGAATCCCACATGTTTCTAGTACTGTCATCAAAAATCCTTCAATAAGTATGTAAATGGCTGTTATGAGATTACATTTAGGAAAATAAACATACAGTCAAAAGAGACTGCCTTTTTTTAATATCGGCAATACAAAGGCATAAACTGTCTTCAACAAACTTCTACTCTACATCATTTAAAGGAAGTTAATTGTGCACATTTAGAAAGGAAAGCAATTTTTGTGAATCAGTATGGACTTTGTGAGGATTGGTTTATTGCTACTCACTAGCTGACGGAAGTTACTCCAGATCTGATTACTAATTGACCCACCCAGGTATCCAGAAGTTCATATGTACCCAATAATTGATTTAGTCACCTTGTAGGCAAGAAATGCATTTTTCTCTTGATCAGTTAAGCAAATTTTGTCTAATGCCTTTAAGATTGGTACTAGGGAGAAGTAACCCACTCCAAAGCATTCACTGATCCGCTGCCCCTGAATTACATCTTCCACTTGGTCCCCATTAATCTGTCCAGTAACAACATTCAGATATAAGGATAAAGACAGCTTGCTCTCAGTCTGGATATGCATCCCACTTCAAATCCATGCTTTTGTTTATGCTTGTACATAAGAATGAAGGTGAGGGAAACCATATGCATGTATACTTGCCTACCTGTGAGTTATAATCTACCTGACCTGCAATCTTTGTGTTCCTTCTCATTACCACACATATGGTCTTCTCAAAGGTTTATAAAGAATGGCATACCAAAGTAACATTATTTTATTTTGTGATTGAATTATTAGCTTAATAGCTCAGGAAAAAATGTTGTAAATCAAATGAACAAACATTTATTAAGTCAAGCACTGTGCTAAGTGTTATGTATACAAAGAAAGACAAAAATAATCTCTTCTGTCAAAGAGTTCACAATAGTATATATAACTGGATATTAGTGAGACATTTGGCAAAGTCCATCACTGAGAATACTTATTTAAAGGTTGGATAAAAGCATAATTAAGAGGGTTCAGAACTGGTTACCCCATAATTTAGGATTAATGGCTAGAGATGAGCCAGGAGAAGGTAGAAGTCTAGGGCTCTATCCTGTGCCCTCTTCTTTTCAATATTTTTATAAGTCATTTAGAAAAAGATACGGATAGCATATTATCATGTGTGGATGACATGAAAGTAGAAAAGACAGTGAATATGCAACAATACAGAGTCAAAATCCAAAAATTATTTTAATAAATTAGAATAGCAAGCTGAAACCAACAAATTGATACTTAGCAGGAATAAAATGGGAGTCCAACATAAGTCTTAAAAAAAAAAAAAAAAAAGATAGAAGAAATATGGCTAGAAAACAGACCATGGGTTTTAATGAATGCTACAACATCAGTATGAGTCAGTAGTGTGCTCTGGTAGTCCGTCAGTAGAGTTAATTCAGTATGAAGCTGTATTAATAACAACATAGTGTCCAAAGCATCAGAGGTGAGAGCTTCCCTATGCTCTGCCTTAGTTGATATCAGGAGACTCATATTAAATCCATCTTGAGAAGCCACACTTTAGAAAGAATATTGACAAATCAATACACATTCAGAGACCTGCAACCACGATGTTTAAATGACCTGAAACTGTGCCCCATAATGATTGATTAAAGAAACAGCTTAGGCCAGAATGTTAGCCCAGGAAAGAATAGACTTGGAAGAAGAAGACCACCAGCTTTGAATAGCTAAAGGGTGGCTAAATATAGAGAAAGGACCATTTGTGCATAAAGATAGAAATGCCAATTGAAGACAAAAAAAGACTAGTTGGAAGCACTATGTAAAAGTGAAGTAGAAAGTGTGCTGAACTAGAAAACAGGAGAGAGGATTTAAATCTTGTCTTACCAGCTGTGTGACCACAAGAAAACCATCTAATCTCTCTGAGCTTCAGTTTTGTCATCCATAAAATAAGAAAATAAGGAGTCTATCTCACAAGGTTGTCATGAGGATCAACTGAGCTCCAATGTCCAATATTATATAAATGTCAGCTATTAATATCATGTTACTTATTATTAGATGAGATCAATGCTTTGAATATAGATTAGACCAAAGAGGCAGGACTCCTAAGGTCCCATCTGATTCTGTAATTCCATGTTGTCCTCTCCACCTTGAGGACCCATGCTTCACTCCTATTAAGGGCATCTGCCAGTACCATCTTTTAAATGATAATTCTGAGCACATCAAGCAATTATTCCTATAATCAAGTTCCCTGCTCTCTATCAGAAAGGAAGCATCCAAGATATCAGAGATGAAGAGAAGGAAATTATATTTTTGTTGTTATCTTTTGTTCTTGAAGAGTACCAATGACATGAGGGTGATGTCTTGATTTGCAAGAAAATTGGATTTAAGTGAATCAGAGCTGTACCAAGTCCGAGCTTTCATTTTAGAAACTGGGAACACTTCTATATGCAGGTAAGGACTTCCTCTTCCTTTTGGAGTATACCTTGGGTAAGGGGCCAACAATGACACCCTAGAAAAATTTCGAGGCCCCACTGGATGGAACAACTTGCTCCTATCAAGCTAGTTTCTTGATGAACATCAATTCCCCAAAAATATCACATTACTTTATTGAGACTTCAAGACCTTGGATCTTTATGTAGCTATGTTATAGCTTCTGATCCCATTACAGAATACTTTCTGGTTTCTCTGACCTTTCCCTCTTTGGATTTTACCTCCATCTATTCTGTTGCACTATGGTTATCTTGGTGCCTGACTCAGAGGTTGTATGGATAAATATTTAATAACCAGCTCTCTGAGGGGGAAATGTAGGAATGACACACTTTTAAACTTAATCTGCATTATTCATATTTTCCTCATTACTTCCTTAAATCTAAACAATCCACAAAACAATCAATTAAACCCTGATTTCTAGCATCTAACACTAATTATCCAAATATTAATTATCAGTGTAAAGCTGGCTCTGGAATATCTCTGTCACTCTTGCTAACTCATGCTTATGTTAGGAAATTTGTTCAATCAATCAATAAAAAAATTATCAAGCATTTATTGTGTGCCAGGAAGTGTAATAAATGCTGAGGAAACAAAAAGGCAAAAATGCTCCCTCCCCTTAAGAAGTTTACCTTCTATTCAGTGAGACAATGTATATTTGTATGTATATCTATAGAGAGAGAGACATATAAGTTACATGGAGTAGATAGAAAGTAATTAATTTAAGAGGGAAAGCCTCAGCTGGTCTTGTACCTTTATTCTCTCTAGTCTTACCTAACCCTAACCTTGTCGGTTTCCATCAGCCTCTTATAAGATTAGTTCTTTCCACTCTGCTCTTCTCCATCCCTGACTTTATCTTACATTCTCCATGGCAGCCAAGAAGCACAAAAAAGCATACCTACCTAACAAGGATGCCCCATACCACTTCATATCAGACCCATTCCTGGAATGGGTCTTTCCTCTTAAAGTCTGTCTATCTTGGGGGAAAATCTTTGTCCTGACTTCTAATTTATGTAATGGAGACTCCTTGAAGTAGTTTCATAGGTTCTAGATGCCAGGTTCTGAAACAACATGATATAATAGAATGGGCATTTTATTTGGAAACAAAAGACCTAGTCTGCAAAGAGTATGATGTTGGACAAATCCCACTCTCTCTAATCCTCAGTTTTTTTCATTTATTTGTAGTCTATATTCCAAAGCCTATTAACGTGGGATTCTCTCCTTATTGGTTGAAATAAAGGCCCGGCTCTGCATAAGGAGTGAGGTAGAGTTATTGAGAGGCAAGAGTTTCAGTTCTTGGCCACTTCCTTTCTCCGACTCCTCAAAGTCCCACCCACCCTCCTCTGGGAACTGGTCGAGCTTCAAGTTTTCTTGGAATGTCCCTTGGACTTCCAGTTTCAAGAGAGAAGATGGGGAAAGATATGGCAGTCTTTATCATGTCCCTCCCTCCAGCTTGCCACTCTAGAGACTTCAGGGAATTCCCTTTGGAAAAGAGCTTTAGGACACTCTCAGAAGAAATTAATTACCTTGCATCAAATGAGAGAGCTCCTTCACTTTATACTGTCTGAGATAGATTCCCCTTTGTATACCTTCTGATTTCTGTTTTGCTAATGATTTGTATAAGTGGATTTTTTTTAACTACTTTCTATGTGTATTCATTGTAGAATTTTGGTAATAGGAAAGGGGTCTGAGTCCTCTTTCCCCCAAAATGACAAAGTAATCAGAAATTAGATGGAATCATATCCCGTAGATGAATAATACTTAAGGAAACTGATAGATATAATTCTTGTCTGGTACGTATCCCACCCTCCTTCTGAGGAGAGCAGAGTGGTAGCTCTGGCACCAACCTTCTGCTTCCCCTACTGTCAGAAAGAAAAGTTTTCTTTGGAGCAGGATGAGAGAAGAGGAGGCTAGAAATGTCTATTCCAACCTCCCTTCAAGCCACACACCAGAACAAGATCCTCTCCACACATGGCGCCTCATTATATATGCAGGGATAAATTCTGCTTAATATTAAATGACCTTCCTTCTAGCCCCAATCCCATGATCTGCTCTAGTGTTTCACAGCAAGAATAAATAAGCCTCCTAATGGTCCATTTGTCTGACTGATAGCTACTTTCATTATTAGCGTTAGAGTTGTTCTTTGTACAATGACGATTATCTGAATCTGCCCTCTGGCAATTGGGTGGTGCATCATATAGATCACCAGACCTGGAGAGGGAGGCAAATTCAAATTCAGCCTCAGACACTTAAAAGCTGTGTGACTGTGTGAATCATACAATCCATTTACCTCAATTTTTTCATCAGTAAAATGGAAATAATAATAGCACCTATCTCTCAGGATTTTTCTAACAGATCAAAAGAAATAATAATTGTTAAGTGTTTGGCACAAAGTAAGCACTATATAAATGTTAGCTATTATCATTATTACATGAAATTAAGAAATTATTAGTTTGGCCTGAAAGGGTCTTGAAGACCCTCAAGAATCCCAGGCCACACTTTGGGAAGTACTGGACTAGAGGATCTTTCTCTTTATACCCTACATCTATGATCCTCTAAAGGATATAAATGGGCATTCTTGTCGGTGAATTTTTGTGACCCAAGGGACACCTATATTTTCATTGCTCTGTAGTGTCCCAAACACTATCCTGTTTATGTCCCTTACTTTGCAAACAGTTGTGTCTTTAATAGACTCTTTCAGCTATCTCCTTCTGTTGATTTTTTGATTATCAACATTTCTACCAACTGCTAATTGCTGCTATATCTTTCCCAAACCAATAAATATAACCTTAACAAATTATCCCTTAATTTCTCCTTGCTTCCAGAAGATGTTTGAAAGCATCCCTTTCCTCCACAAAGCTAAACTTGGTTCCACACTCCCCCACCTCTTTCAAAGATTAAAAAAGTCCCAACAAGAACACTGTGTGCCCTCAAGCAGTGATACCAGCAGTCTGCCTACTGAGCTGAGTATTAAAGGTTTTTCCTTAATTTTCTTAGCCCTTTTTCTTAACATTCACACAAAATCTACCCGATGGTTGAATTTTTCCACATAATATCTTTACACATTATCCTTTTTGTTCTTTGACTGAAATTTATCTGTTTTTATTCGCAGGCTCTGGTGCTTAGTTATTTTATTATGACTTTTTCATACCCATTTCCATTCCACACCTCATCTTTTCCTTCTTTTACCCTGAGGGCCCCTGCCAATATGACTTTAGGTGAGGCAAATGAAAATGTTAGCCTTTGCCCTCATCCTTCATGTTTCCTCTACTGAAATTAAAACATAAAAACAATAGATGGATTTTAATATTAAATTCTCTACCCTTCAACTGTCTGTAACGTCCTTGAGTCTGTCAGTCAACATTTATTGAATGTCCATCAGAGACAAAGCAATGTACATGGCATTGTAGATGATTACAAGGAAAGGAAAGAATACTTTCAACTTTTCTTCTCCCGATTTTGCTCTGTTCTCTATCCTCCAGTATTATACTCTTTACTATATCATCTCTGCATTTGAAATGCTCTCTTTTTCCCCATCTGCCTTCTGGATTCTCTGGTTTTCTTCAAAACTCAGCTAAAATTTCACTTTCTGTAAAATGCTTTTTTCAGCATCCCTTGTTGCTATTTGTCCCCTTCTCTTTGAAATGTACCCCAAATGATTCTGTCATGTTTATACAGAGTTGTTTGAATATTATCTCCCTATTAAACTATGTGATCCTTAAGAGGATGGACTGTTTTTTTGTACTTTACAGAATTTTATTTTTTTCCAATTACATGTAAAGATAGTTTTCAACTTTCATTTTTGATTTACAATTTTTTTTCTTCTCTTCTTTCTGTCTTCCCCTCCAAGAGAACAAGCAACTCAATATAGGTTATATATAATCATGTTAAATATATTTCCACATTGGTCATGTAAAAAAAGAATCAGGGTAAAAGGGAAAATCCATGAGAAAGAAAAAACAAAAGGTGAAAATAATATGCTTTGATCTGCACTAGATTCCATAATTTACTCTCTGAATGTGAATGGCATTTTTCATCAAGAGTCCCTTGGAATCTATCTTGAATCATTGCATTGTTGAGAAGAGCTAAGTTTATCATAGTTGATCATGCCATGAAATTGCTATTACTGGGTACAATGTTCTCCTGTTCTGTTTTTATTTCACTCAGCATCAATTCATGCAAGTCTTTCTAGGTTCTTCTAAAATCTTCTGAAATGCATTACATTTATAAACCACAACTTGCTCAGCCATTCCCTAATTGATGGGCTCCCCTCAATTTCCAATTATTTGCCACCACAAAAAGTGGCTGAGATGAGTATTTTTTGTACATGTGGATCCTTTCCCCTTATTTATGATCTCTTTGGGATACAGATGTAGTAGTCACGTTGCTACATCATAGGGTGTGCTAGTTTTATAGCCCTTTAGGCATAATTCCAAATTGATAAGTTCACAACTCCACCAACAATGCATTAGAGTTTCAATTTTCCCACATCTTCTGTATTATTTTCCTTTTCTGTCATTTTAACCAATCTGATAGGTATGAAATGGTACCTCAGGTTTATTTTGCATTTCTCTGATAAACAGTGATTTAAAGAATTTTTTTTATATGACTATAGATAGCTTTAATTTCTTCATTTGAAAATTTTCTGTTCATATGCTGTGACCATTTATCAATTGAATAATAAGTTGTATTCATATAAATTTAATTCAGTTCTTTCTATATTTGAGAAATGAGGCCTTTATCAGAAACACTGATTATAAACACTATTTCTCAGCTTTCTGCTTTCCTTCTAATTTTGGTTGCACTGAAGTTTTTTGGCAAACCCTTTTTAATTCAATGTAAACAAAATTATCCATTTTGCATTTTATAATGTTCTCTACCTCTTATTTGGTCATACATTCTTCAAGGAGGGACTGGTTTTGCTTTTTTTTTTTTCCCTTAAATCTCTAGCACCTAGCACAATATCTGGCACATTTGTTGTTCAGTGATTTCAGTCATGTCTTACTCTTCATTTAGGATTTTCTTGCAAAGATCCTGGAGTAATTTGCCATTTCCTTCTCCAGCTCAGTTTACAGATGAGGAAACTGAGGCAAAGAGACTTGCTCAATGTCACACAACTAGTAAGAGACCAGATTTGATTCCTGACTCCAAGCCCAGCACTCTATCCAGTGGGCTACCTAGATGCTCAAGCCTACTTCAATGCTGAGGACTTTTCAAATCCAGGACATTTTCTGCCCAACCATTGTTCTGTTAAAAATACATGAAACAATGAAATATGGAATACTCAAGGCGACACCAGACAGGACATCAAAAGATTCAGACTATAGTTATCCCTTCCATATCACAGGGGGATAGTGTCTTCATGATTTGGATGATTTGCATAAAATTTGCTGGCCCTCTTTTTGTACCAGAGATATCTGAATTTTTTTTTCTTTTTCTTTTATAGTATATTTACAGTGTCTTATTGCAAAATTTAGGTTAAATAATTGGCCATAGGTTCTATGTCATCTGCTAGCATTTACATGGTTACATTTACATTTTGTCCCCAAAAAGTCCCATTTAATTTCTTACACCAACTCATGATATATTGAAACCATGATGAGAAAAGTCACAGTGGAGAAGGGATAACTATAGTGTAAATCTTGGTTCTACCATTAGTTAGACTCACTTCATCTTGGTAGGTCTCAGTTTTTTTATCCTCAAAATGAGAAAAAGGGATAGTGTGAAAGATCTTTATGATCTCCTCTAGTTCTTACATTCTATGGGAAAGGCTGGGGCAAGTGTGAAGAATAGTAAGCTATCTACTGCTTGGAACTGAGTGCTTAAAGGGGATGGAATTCTTGTCATTTTGTGCCAAGAATCCCAAAAAAACCACATCGGAAGACTTTAAATAATATAGGGATATGATCAGGTCAGCCCTGAGTTGTAGAGAGGTTACTTTGGCAGCTGGTAGTTAGAAAAGGGAATAGTTAAGACACTTCTTAAATAATTCAGATAAGAAGGAAGGACAACAGTGCTTTCCTGCATGCATTGTTGCTAAGTAATGTTTGGTATTAGTCTAGCCAGTCATTGGGCTAGACTCTGATAGGCGACAGTTCATCTGACCTTTCCTAGATCCAAACCTCAACTCATGTGCAACAACTGTCAGACATCTCTTCAACAAGCCAAATGATAAACTCAGAATTAAAGACTATATCCCTTTATCCCTTTACTCTCAATCTAAGGTATTCTTCCCACTAGATTAGGGTTGGATATAGATAATTGTTAAAGACATTCTCTAATTAGCATAGAATTTAGTCCCCTGAGTTCATCATGCACCTTAATATGTTCAAATGAGCAAGCCAATATTGCTAGAGCCACACAATTAGATTAAAGTACAGCAAACCACTCCGTCTGAATTGTTATTATTCTAGTCTTGTTCCTTAGCCTTTTTCAAAACAAAAACAAATATAGTTTGTTTCTTCTTTTTTGATCTTTCTTAATAGAATGCCCCCCCTTTTATGTTTTGTTCCAAGATGCTTACAAACATACAATCTTCCCCCTCCCAATTCAAGTGGAAAGTTGCTTTGGAAAAAAATGGGTTTTCCGACTCCTGTGGGGTAAGGCCTTTTGATGTTCAAGGGTATACTGATTTCTGGCACTTATGACTTATTGAAAGCAATTGCCAATTGTACTGGAATTTCTCATGCTTGTTCTCAGCTCAGAATCCAGATGGACGTTTCAGGGTTGTCAGAGCATGAACTAGTGGGGGAGGGGAGAATGTTTATCACCTGCTCAGACATTTTTCAAAAGTTTTTTTTGTGATTGGCTTACTCAAAAAGGGCTTTGTTCTTAACCTTCAAACCTGTTATGATATAAATGAGAAAAGGAAGTTGACAGGAAAGGCATTATTAACTTTTGTTCCATAGGAGCACCACAGGGGTAAAGAAGGCTCAAAAGAAGAAAAATTTTGTCAAGATAGAAGTAACCCAAATAGTGAAGTGTATGTTCTTCTTAATGTCACAAGGAAAACATGACACAACATATAAGAAGCATAAATAGAAGCAAAATTCCAAACTCAGAGATCTCTGACAGCCATAGTTTCCAACCCAGGGTGCACTTTCTTGATTATGCAAAATTTTGCTTTGCAATAAGAAAAAAAAGAGTTGGCTGTAATTTCCAACACACCATATTGTGATGCTGTTATTTAGAGAGCTAAACATATGTATATATATTTTTTTCAAACAAAGATGTTGTTTCTTTAACTGTAAGCCCACAGCAGTTGTATTTTTCACAAATATTGGGAATGATCCAGGAAGAAAAGAAATTTGCTTCCTGGACACAGGAAATAAAATCATAAAGTGTCAATGCTGGAAAAGACATGAAAGTTCTCTAGACCAAATCATATCTGAAAAGATTTTCCCTCTCTAACACACAAACTATACAAAAGGTTATATAGTGGAAAAAGTAATGGGTTTTTTTGAGACAAATGAGAGAATTGGATTAGATGGATTGTAAAATCCATTTCTTCTCAAAATCTATGATTTTTTAAATTTTCTCCAAATCTGATTAAAGGCCCTCCATTAATGAAACAGTTATTTTAGAGGGGCAGAATGGCAAAAGAGAATGCTGAACTCAGTCAGGAAGACCCAAGTTCAAATCTTGATTTATTTAAAAGTTGTGAACCTGAACAAATCAATTAACTTCTAAGTCTCAGTTTCCTTATCTATAAAATGAGGATAACAATGCTTAAAAAAAGGACTGAATTAGATTAGAGGGAGCCTGAACTAGAGGGCCTCCAATATCATTGTGGTCTGTGATATTTTGTGTAAGTTACTAACTTGAATTACTTAGCAGAATAAATAGTTCTGATGCTTAAGGGAAAAAAAAATGGCATACCTACAGGATTATTGTAAGACTTGATGAGATAATGTATATAAGGAGTTTAACAATACTAAAGCACTCTGTAATTGTCAACTATTAATATTCTGTCCATTAACTATTGAACACTATTTCCCCCTCAACATTAGATTCCCTTACTCAACTGAACTTAATTGGTCCTATGTATTTATCAGTGTAAGGCACCTGAGTGGCAAAGTGGGCAGAGTACCAGGCCTAGAGTCAGGAAGCCTCAGCTTTCAGCATTCAATGAATGAGCATTTATTAAGTGCCTCCTATGTATCAGGGCACTATGCCAAGCTCCAGGGATACAAATGCAAGACACAGTCTCTATCTTCCATTCTGAACATATGTAGGGAGGAGGGTTGGGAGGGGGTGGCCAACAAAGCATGTTTTCATCAGGAAAATTCACAATGATGGTGAGTGAAACAATTGGGAGAAAGGTTTTCCCACTCACTAAAGCTACAAACAATAAATTTTCTGTTGTAGTTATTATTAGGAAGCAAGAACTTAAGAATAAGAGAAATAGAAGGAAAAAAAAGGGGGAGAGTTAAAAAAACAAAAAAATACTCAAAAAAATTTTTGGCTTAGTTGGAATCCCTTCTTCTCTGATAAATTCTCTACTTTAGCAGGGAAAAACTAAGTGATTTTGCTTAAATAAGAAGTCATAAAAATCTCCTGTTTAGTCCCCTTTTAAATTCATTATGATTGGGCCCTTACTACACCATGACAGTATTTTTTATTACTTTCTGATAGTTTTTTCTATCAGATGGTCCCAGTGGCTATTCCAAATATTCTCTCTCCAAGCCTCCCAGCAGCAACTCTACATCACTTCATCATGACCAGATGATTTCCTTTGATGCTTTTGATAAAAAAAAAAAAAAATTTAGATTAAATTCAACAAAGCATTTATTAAGCGCTTGTTATGTACCAGGCTCTATACTAAGAAAGAGAAATACAAATACATATAAAAGCCTTGTCTTAAAGAGCTTACAATCTAATAAGGGAACACAGCACATTAAAGAGAGAAGAAATGATTTGGAGAAGTGGGGACACAGAAAAGTACTCCAGGAAGTTAAAGGCTGAATGAACTAGGTTAAGAAGTAAGCTTGGATGTTTCCTCAAAAGGAGTTTGGGAAAGGAATTCTCCAATTGGAGCAAGGAGCTACAGAAAAAGAGGTGTTTTTGAGTTCAAAAATGTCACCTGAAGTAAAGATAGAAAAATCATAATTCAGGTTAAAAGAAGTCATCCATCCATCATGATCTCCTTTATCAGCCCCACTCTATTCCTCAAAACCACTCTACATCTTAAATCTAATTTCATACAAATTCTTCTCTTTCTTTGGGCTTTAGTTTCTTCATCTGTACATTGAGGGAACAGACAAAATGACATTAAGATCCATTCAGCTCTAAATCTGTGACTTTATGGTCCTTTGATGCTTCCTCTGAGCAAAATGGTAGCATCTATCTTCCCAAAAGCAGCTCATCTTGATCATAATCATTCACCTTTCATCTTCAGTCTCTACCTTGCCTTTGTTGCTGCCTATGAAATGCTCATGTTTTCCCCATCCTTCAATCCTTAAAAGTCTTTCACTGGACCCTTCCATTCCTTCAAACTATTGTCCTAAAACTCTCCTCCTTTCCAGCCTCGAGAAAGCTGTTTATTGATAATAGCTAGTAGCTATAGTGCTTTAAAGTTTTCAAAACACTTTACAAAATCTCATTTTTCCTCACAATAATCCTTTTAAGTATTATTATTTTCATTTACAAAAATGAAAGTGGAATCAGTTTATATGGTTTACCTAGGGTCACAATCTAGTAAATATCTCAAGCTGGATTTGAATTCATTTTCTCCAGATTTCAGGCCCAATTATCCATTCACTAATCAGGGGTCCTCAAACGTTTTAAATAGGGGGCCAGTTCACTGTCCCTCAGACTGTTGGAGGGCCGGATTATAGTAAAAACGAAAACTTTGTTTTGTGGGCCTTTAAATAAAGAAACTTCATATCCCTGGGTATGGGGGATAAACATCCTCAGCTGCCACATCTGGCCCGTGGGACATAGTTTGAGGACCCCTGTCCGGGACTACACCAACTAGCTACCCCTATCTAACCATTGATTTCACTTCCTCATTATTCATTCACTTCTCAACTCCTTGAACTTATGAAGCACTGCACTAAAGGTTACCATTGATCTTTCTCTTTATTTATTTATTTACAAAGCATATGCATGGGTAATTTTTCCAACATCGACTCTTGCAAAACCTTTTGTTCCAAATTTTCCCCTCTTTCCCCTCACCCCCTCCCCAGCTGGCAAGTAGTCCAATACATGTTAAATATGTTGAAATACATGTTAAATCCAATGTATACATATTTATACAGTTATCTTGCTGCAAAAGAAAAATCAGATCAAGAAGGAAGGAAAAGAAAAACTGAGAAAGAAAACAAAATACAAGCAAATAACAGAGAGAGTGAGAATGCTATGTTGTGTTCCACACTCTGTTCCCACAGTCCTCTCTCTTGATGTAGATGGCTCTCTTCATCACTGAATAAGTAGATCTGGTTTGAATCCTCTCATTGTTGAAGAGAACCACGTTCATCAGAATTGATCATCATATAGTCTTGTTGCCATGTATAATACTATTGATCTCTTAATTACTCAGTTTAATCAGTCTCCCATTTTTTTATTATCTCTGCAATATTGTCACTGTTGCCCACTCTCCTTTCCCTGTCATTCTTTCCTCAATTGATCTAGTCTTGCTCTCAATTAATCATCATTCTATGATTATTTCTATAATTTTCTTCTAATAATTTTTTATGAGGGACTTTCCAAAACTTCTCAGGTGCCCTTGCTGAAATATTATGCCTCTGTTGCCTGCTAAATGTGCTCTGTCCCAAGAATTGTCTTTTTTTCTTTAAACTCCATTATTCAGTGATTGCCTCTATTTTCACACTAAATGATCATCTCTGTACATATTACCCCTAATTCAATATCTCTAGGCCTAATCTTTCTCTGGATCTCCAATCATACATCTCTAACTCCCTTGTAAGCCTTCTCTCTCTAGATGTTACATTGTCATCCCAAGCTAAATCTATATTATCTTCCTAACTTCTCTATCCTCTTTCTTAACCTTGAGGGTAAAATACAAACTCCTTTATTCAAGGCCTCTCACAATCTGATTCCTACCTCCTTTTTAAATCTTACCACATTTCAGTCCTCATCACAAATTCTAAGACAGGTAAGATAGCATCCTGACTGTTTGCTAGATTTTTCATCAAGGATCCACTCAAGTCATTCCCCATGCAACCCTCCATTATTTCTACCTTTCAGAATCCTTCCTTCCAAACTCAACTCCAATATTTTCTTCTCCATGAAGCCTTCTCTGACCTTCTCCTCTCCAGTTTCTATCATTTTTTTCCTGTTAAATTTCCTCTTACTCTTTCTCCATTCACTTAATAATCAATGAGATGGGTTTTAGTTTTATAAATCAAGTTTTATAAAAATGTAAAATATAACATACATATGAAAGTAATAGGGAAACCAAACTCCCAAATGCAAGCAGCTTTATCTAACAGTAGAGTCAAAAGGAAAAAAACAAAAAGAAAGATTGGCTAACAAAAGAAAAAGAAAAAACAATTTCTTCCTGGAAGGATAAAAAGAAGGTAAAGAAAACTATTGTTAAGGGCATTGTTCTAGTATTCCCTGACAATGATTTTGTTGATGAGACAAGCTAGAGTATTGAGTATAAATATATGTGTATGTATGTGTATATTTGCATATGTGTACAATGTGTACTATAAATATACAGCAAATATATATATATATGTATGTGCATATGTTGCTTATATATAATATATGTATACATCTTTGTATGAGTGTATATTGTCTCCTTTGAGAAATTGTAAGTCCCTGAAGGACAGGAACTATGTCATTTGCCTTCATATTCTCAGCACAACACCTAGCACGTAGTAGACACACAGATTATCAGTTAACAGTCAGATAGATCATAAAATTAAGCCCTGAAACAATGTCTCTTTTATCTCTTACCTATAAGATAATTGTGTCTCCTTTGCTGCTCACTAGTAAATTTTGCTACATTCAGCCATTTTTCTACCCAGCACTTGCCTATCTATATAAATTATGAATTTCCTTCTCTTTTTTATATAATAAGTCACTATATTTCCTACAACCACTGACAACCTTGGGGAGTCAGAGATTGTGGCTGATTCTACAAGTAGCTAAAGAATGGTATAGACCTCCATCAGAACACCAGAGAGGCTTTCAATATAGTGTTCTAAGATTGGTTATTCTCTATATCAAGAGTCTTGTTCAGTAACTGATGGAGAAAGTTTGTAAACTTCTACAAATTATATTATTCACATTATCAAGCTAGTAGCTTACTATCTGGGATTACTCTTCTCCTTACACATCCACTCTGTATCCCATTAGTCTTCATTACAATGGGCTCAAATAGATGTCAAACTATATTCTCATGTTCTTGCTACTTATGGTTAGGCAGAAAGAATACTCTATTCAAGACATCCTTTACTCTTGGAGGCAACAAAGCAACCTTCAAGATTAGTAGAGTGGAGGAGAGAATATGGGAATTTGTGTTCAATGTACATTTCCTGTAATTGAGAGAGCCCTTCTACCAAAGGCATCCTGTCAAACTATAGTGTGGAGTATAGAAAGATATTCTTCAGAAAGAGATAATATGTATAATCTCTTTCTGAAGAATATCTTTCTATACTGCAAACAACCACATATACAAGTTGTATGCAGTGGGGAAAGAAAGAGAGGAGGAAAGATACTGATAGGAAAGACTTCCTGAAGAAGGTGGGATTTGAGGTAAGAGTCATCTACTCTGGCAGTTTGAGGGGCATAATTTAGTCAAAGGGGATGTAGTGTAGTCTGCTCTGTGCTGGGAAGACAGAAGACACCATTAGTCATACCCAGAAGTTTGAACCAAACAAATAGCTTCTCGACCCTTTCTTCATTTTGACTTCTGATTAAAGTTGATTCCCCAATGATTTGAATCTTCACACTGGCAACTAGCATTCTTACTCATCTCAGTCCTGTGATTCTGGCACTTAGTCACCCCTTTGGTACGAAGTTGGCCTAGTTTTTTGCTTTACAAGTGTTTACTTTGCAATTCAGACAAAAATGTCATGTGAAACAAAAAGTCCATATATCCTTGCTTGGGATAGGACAGTAACCATTACTAATATCACCCTAAGGGAAAATTAGTTGTCTTTCTCAATAACTGCAGACAATAGAAAAGGCAGAGGAATGAGAAGGAAAGAGAACAATTAGGGGAAGAAGGAAAGAATGGGAAAAGAAAATAGAGCCTATAGCAATTTGCTTATAGAACCTACATGTTCCATTAAGTTTCTAAAGTTAGCATATAGTAAGAGAAAATATATTCAGCCTATGCGAGATAAGCACTAGTCCTTTTGACTTCCAGGTGTATGAAAGAGAGTGGAGGATGGGTGAAAAAGAAGTAGAAAAGTTACATATCTGTCCAGAGGATTGATTGTGGAGAAAAATCCCATTTTTCACAAATTATGGGCTTCTTTTTTCTTTCTTTCTTTCTTTTTTTTTTTTTTTTTACTGCTGGTAATGCACAGAAGATTAAAGTGAAGTCTATATTTCACAAATGGGAGGACCAAATGATTTAAAACCTCTGTTATAATGACCTACTTTGGAGTGAAGAATCAATTTCTTTTACAGCTAGAATCTGTTAATATAGGGAAAAGGGAAGGAGAAAGGAAGTACAGGAACTGAGCATAAAAGATGGAGAGGGAAGGACAGGGGGAAAAATTATGAAAGAGAATGGCAGGGAAAATTTTATGCCTTTATTTTTTCCTGACTAGCAATAGAAATTGTGACTATTGAAAAAAAGACAATAACCAAAAAACTTTAAGAAAAAATTTCTGGCATTTTGGCAGTATGCTTTCTTAAACTGTATTGTTTTGCTTTTCATTAAATCAAAATATATGAAAAAAAAAATCCTAGCAAAGTGAAGTCTGCTTAGCTACACAGATGTGATGACATCTGGGATGCAGTAACTTGTTCTTTGAATCTATTGTTAAGCCTACAAGACTTTGCTTTTTATACAAAATTGTTCAAAATCAACAAGAGACTAGCAAAGGAAAAGAAGTGGAATCTTCAAGCCTCCTCCCATCTTCTCAGAGACTTTGCTCCATAGGAAGACACTGCATTTTGGTTCAAATGCTGGCCAAGTCACTTCTTTCTCCCTTTTATTTTTCTTAGTTTTGGGGGTGGGGGAGGCTGAGAGAGGGAAAAGGAGGAGAAGAATTGGCAGGTAGGGGTCATAGATAGAGTACTGCACTCATTATATTAATATTAAGATATTATTATCTTTACTGACTTATAGAATCGATAAAACATGAGTTCAGACACTTGATAACTATGGTCCTGACTGAGGCATTTAAAGTCTCTGACTCTCTTTTCTCATCTGTAAACTCAAATGTAAACATAACTTATAATGTCCCTACTAACTCTAAATCTAACTTATTATCATCTCCAATATTCCTTTTACTTCTAAATCCAATGATCTTATAATTCTATAATCATCCACCCTTCCTGTCATCTCTCTGTGTCACTGTCTCTGTTTCTCGGTCTGTATCTATGTTTCTGTGTGTGTGTGTGTGTCTCTCTCTCTGTCTCTTTGTGTGCCTCTCTGTCTCTGTCTCACTGTTTCTCTTTGTCTCTGTCTCACCATCTCTCCCTCTATGTGTCTCTGTGTCTGTGTGTGTGTGTTTATCACTTTTTCTCTCTTGATTGTGCATATGCATATTGTGGATAGTGTATGTTGTTTTGTCCATGTAGATCAAATATGTCTACATGGTTCTGCCTGGATGTGGCTTATAGGGAAACATGAATGAGTAAAAATATCAAGAGTCTCTTCTACCTACCCTTCTTCCAAGGAGAAATTCCTGACATAATGGCAAAGAATGACACTACTGACCATTCTGCTCTTCTCAGAAGAGTCCTTGGCTGGGATTTTATTTATATTCCCATATAAATGTTGTCAGTCTGGGAAAAAAAAAATTTAGGTTCAAATTGAGTTCCTGATCACCATCCTTTAAGGGGTAAGGGAATGCCCCAAACTATATATCCAAGGCTTGGGTTCCTTCCCATCCAATGTCAGTTGCAAAATTAAATACATGTAACAAATAGCGAATAAAGTCATTTATCCAGGTTGATAGCAAAAGACAAATCAGAGAAGATAGACACATGAGAACATATCAAGAAATACAAAATAAATGAGTTCTCCTACCAGGAGCAGAAGAAAGGGAGATGGAGAGAGATAGGAAAAGAGAGAAGGAAAGGGAGAGGAGAAAGTTTATAAATTTCAATCAAGGGTAAATTTCCTAAAGTCTCTAGCAAGTCTCTAGCAAGCTGGAGATAGAGACATGATCAAGATGCCAGCTTCTTCCCAGAAGATGCCCCTCTTTTCAGAGATCTTTCCTTGTAGAAAATCCAAAATTGTGTCATCTTTCTCAAAACTTGAAGTCAAGAGACCAGGATATTTGTTCTCCCAAATTCTTGCCAATTCTATCCCTCATGTAGACAAAGAGCCAACACCTAAAGAACGTCTTCCTGGAAATGGATTTTGAGCCAAGGGAGATAGATAGAGACACAGAAATATATATATAATTGCATATGTGTATGTATATGTAACATATGCATAGAAACACATATATACATGTAATAGGAGTTTATCACATGCATATGATCCTTTCTCTTCTCTTTACTTCTATAACACTGCTCTCTTTTTGACTCTCCTTCCTGCTCACTCCTTTTCTTGCTCCTCTCTGGCCCGATAATATTTTGAGGCCCATAAGCCTATCTAAGACTTTGTCTTTTACCAGATTCTCCCCATTCTGAACTTTCTTATTCAGCAATAACATTGATTTTCATTTCTATAATCCCTTTACCTAGAAAAACAAAACATTTGTTAAACACATCAGACATTGTACTAAGTACCAGATATATAAATAAAAACAATTAAGATAGTCCTTATCTTCAAGGAACTTACACTCTAATGGTAAGAAGAAGACTGAAGATTAAAGTGAAAAATAGTTGGGGCCATTCTTTGATAGCATCCCAAGCAGGCATTCACCAATCAGCTCTCATGTTTACCTTTCACTCCTGCATTTCCAACTGCCTGATATCACTGTCTAGATGAGCTGCTTTTATCTCAAACTTAACATTTCAAAATCTTAAAGTAATAATTTCTCTCTGATAGTTGCCTTCATCTGTTTTATTTTCTTCATCTGTACAATGGGATCTCTCAGGTTTGCAGTGATGATAAAATGTATAAAGTGCTTAAAAGCACTATATAAATGCTAGCTATTCTTTTAGTGAGGAAATGAAGATAAGAGAAAAGGGATGATGGGATTAAGCAAATTTGCCCCAAATACTTTGTATATAGTTACTCCATTAAAGGTATTGCAAGGTTGTGCTATCTTGGAGATGGCAAGACCAATAATGCTGTGAAGCAGAGATACTAAAACATATTTGAGACAATTTCTAGAAGCCTTAGGTAAAGTTCCCTCCTAAGAACTGAATGTAAACATTTCCTTTCCTCTCTCACAAGCAGCCTACTACAATGACTACCAGGATTGTCTGTAGTACCATACTCCTGTCGCATTGTTGTTGAATTAAGGAGACACTTACTACAATTTTACTGAATTGAATTGAATTGGATTGCTAGCTAGAGGGGAGATGGCCCAAAAACTGATAACCCAGAAGGTGATTCAACTCCCTTCAGTGCACATATTGGTTCATAGTGACATTCCTCCTACACACAAAGGGGAAAATGAAGCTTGACTAAATCAGTGGCTAAAACAATAAATTTCCTGAACGACATTGCTCTGTGGAATCCCTGGAAGTGTTAATGGAACTTTAAAAAGAATACACAAAGATTTCTGTAAAATATAACCTAATGTCTCCTTATGAATTTTTATACTCCTTTGTGATCTTACACAGACAGATATTATACCCTATACTATCATACATCATTAAGAATACCAAAACAGAGTAGAAACATAGCTCAGAGAGGTATTTGCAGGACAATGTGGTGGGAGGAACCTCTGCTTACTGGGCTACGTTTGGTACAGACAATAAATTGGGCACAAGCTAATGAACAATCTACTAATGTGGCAGGGAATTAATTAGAGGTACCCACTCATTAATAAAAAGCATCTTTTCCATTTTTGTCTAGAATGTTTTCCACATATATTCCTCATGAAACTCTGCACTGAAGGTTCAGTCATGATTTTGCCTTTCATTTAAAACCTGCCCTGAAATAGGATGTGACCCTATTACAGCATCTTCTTGGGAACAAATATCCTTTTAAAATTAAGATGGGGAAGGCTCTTCCCCCACCATCACCACCCCGAGAAAACACTGGAATAAGAGGCCCCCCCATTTCCCTCACCTTTTGCCCAATATCGTATCAGGACTGTTAGCAGGAGACCTCCACACAGGGACAGTCAAAAATAAAGTGAAAGCTGAATGGAGGAAGGTGAGAATGGAGACCACAGTAGTGAAGAACTTAGAGATAATATGAGAGTAGAGAGCTATTAAACTGGAATGGACTACTGTGACAAGATGACCCTGCTACAAGATAATCTTGTGGTCACAGATCAGTCAATCAACAAATATTTTATTGAGACCCTACTGTGTCTGAGGTAGAAGGATCATAGCACTACAGGTGGCAACCTTAGCAAAGGATGCTGGGGGAAAAAACCAACAAAGACGCCAATAACCTTCCTGTCTTCAATAGGGGAGGAGGATGCTTCATCTTTGTCAATTTAATGGTGAATAGTCAGCTTCCTCCCCAGTTTATGCAGTTTGGAGAATAAATAAAGAACAAGAAGCATTGGGTTTTCTTGACTTTTACTTTTCACCACTGCCAAATTCATTTTTAAATGTCTTTAGAGGAAAAAAGAAAGAAAGAAAGAAAAGGGAAAGATGAAAGTTAAGAGGTGAATGTTACCAGGAAAAAAATGTTTTAGTTGGGATTGAGACAAAGGCACCAATTACTATAAACAACAAAGAAAATCACAGCATTGACTTCTAGGGAAGAAAGAAAAAGGTAGAAATGGGGAGATAGGACAGGATGAAGTAGGATTTAGTGAAGTAAGGCTTATGTACTAAATGTTATAGCTTTATAAATTCCCAGAAGTGCAAAAGAAGATCTCTGTGTATACAGTACTTTTAAAAGTCACAGAAGGAAATAGGAAATGAATTCAACTCACTTGCTTTCTGGGCTGTTTAAAAAAAAAAAATAGATAAATGCTGCTAACAGAGCTCTTTGCAATGTTTCAAAATGAATAAATAAAACCTTCCCTGCCAACTTTTTTTTTTTATTATTATGTCTGTCTCTGACTTTTTAAATGCTTTCCTTAAAAATGTTTTCATGCTTCCTTTTCCCTGAACGTTTTACGGTTTGCCGTCTTAAATTTCACTAGAGACCTGCAAATCAAGTTGCATCTTGCTGATTTGATAGCTGCTTTTTACGCGGCCCAGCGGAAGGCAATGCGTTAGCATCACTCTTGCTGGGAGGAGAGTTTATTAGCAAGCCCTCCCCTGCTTTGCCAGCAGGAGACGTGCCGAGAAGGCAATGCCAGGGATGCTGTCTGAAGGTGGCTGGAGTGAGTTGTTAGGGGCCACTTGGCAGGCTTGAGCAGTGACCTTCAGTCCTGCGCAGGACAACAAACAAAGCCACTTCTTTTTCCACAATATAATTAGGAACCCAAGCCTTTCTCCATATCAGAGAGTATGAGGGGAATGGGGGTTGGGGTAGGAGAGGAATGGGTGAAGCAACGGAGAGAAAAATACGTGTTTTGCAGCCCTAGTAATTAGTCCTGGAGGATTTCTCCAACTGCTACTGTTGGCAAGAAAAGCTCAGGAAAAAGAGTCGCCAGTCTTGCCTTACACAATGATTGTGGAACCAGCTTCCTACTTGAAATTCAAATGAGTGCTGCTCTGACCTTTACTGTCACATTTTTTATTTCATAGACAGTTTACAAGGCCTCTCCACCATGCAGGTCATGTTTTAGTTTAAACAGAAATACTCTCGTAGGTGTTAGATGCGAGTTAATGATTACACTGAAATCATTCTAATTAGGCTCTGTTGTTACATGCTGCCCTTTGGGGCCTGCCTCCGTTGTCACATAAAGTATTTTGTAGAAAAATAATTGGCCTGAGATCTCATCCTCCCCTTTTCCCATCCTATCCTGCTTTTTTTTTTCTCTAGGATTATTGATCTTTTCAGTACTTGATCAACGGGAAAGCTATTCGGGACTCTCCGAAACACATTGCTTCCAGTTTCCACCATAGGAAGGGAAGAAGAGATCTGGAGGTAAACTTCAGAACCACCCATCAGGCTTCCATCACTGATCATCTGGAGACAGAAAGCTATGAACATGCTTCTCAGAAGAGCAAAATAATAATAATAATAAGTTGCTTTATCATAAAAAGTTCAAATAAAATTAAATTAAATTAATATATCTAAATGGCAAAAATGGCTAGGAAAGGTGCCTTGATTTTTGGTGTATAGCTTGTATATTACTTAGATAACAAACATGACTATTATGAGAAAGAGGAGGATATACACATCTGTCTAATGGGAGAAGGACTAAAGTGCCTGGGTCTTTTGCTGGACTTCTAGTAGAAGGATTCACTGGAAAAGAACAAGGACTCCATTCCCCATAAAGATAAGTGTTAATGGCATAGACCTTGATTAGTTAGGGATACTGATGAAGGATTCTGTGGGAAGATGGAGAGTGATAGAGATTCTTGCCAGAATTATGACTTTGCTAAAAAGGGTAGTCATAGCAGAAAATGTTGCTCTTAGCTTCTACATGGAGAGCACCAAGTAGTATATAGCAGGAAAATGAAGTATCTTAACCATGGAAAAGATGGCGGGACATGGCACAAGTAGATGCAATGAACAGTGCCTAAGGCAAACCAAATGTAAAAGGCAGAGAAATGATGATAACCAAGGAAATCATAGAACGTGGAATAAGCCCTCGATTGAAGTCCACTTCAAAGCTTTTCCAGAAAAGAAGCTCAGGTTGCTAAGATGCTCCCCCTGTCTTTCCAAGAGATTTCACAAAAGCTTGTTGCTAAAACTATTCAAGACCATATGGGTAGTGGAATTAGTTCTTGCTTGGGAAATGAGTGTTGATATTGTTGTTTGTTGCTTTATTGTTCATTTCTATCTGATTTAAGTGTTTTTACTCTTTCAGTGATGTACTTTTCCTGGAGCTACTGGTGTTATTCAGAAACGGAATGCCCAGACTTAAGCATCTAGTTCTTTGAGTGAAGGCAAAAGTGAACTAGAGAAGCAATTTATCATTGAAAAGCCTCACAATTTAAATCCAAATCTTTAAGAGTTCAGAGCTGGTTGGTCCACAGGCTAGATATATTAGATATAAATTCATGCTGATAGAAAGTTGTCTAGTACACTCTCTAGCAATTAAATAATTTGTTTTATATTAATACTCTATGTATGATCATCTATTTATCTTTTCCTTTCTCCATTCTCTCAGTTCATAGGCTTATAGATTTAGAGCTAGAACAAACCTCAAATCTCATATGGTCCAGCCCCATGATTTTCTTTAGGTCATACTTAAAAGTAAGATTTGAACCTGAGTCCTTTAAGGGGAAAATCAATGCTTTCCATTCTATGACACTGAACCTCCATCTCCCCTAGTATATATAGTTGACTTGGATGCTTGGTACCAAAAGCATATGGCCAGCTAAAAGGACATGAGTAGTGCTAGAAGAAAAATAGGCAAGAATTATGGAGGTATAAAAGCCATGACATCACAGCTGATAGAAGACCATTCTGCAGAATGGATGATTCAGCAAAGTAGACAAAAAGACTAAACATTACTACATGAGAAAAAATATCCTGAATACCTGACAGCTGGCTGCCTAAAACTGACTAAGTAGGAGGAGAAGGAAGCAATCAGGGGCTGGGGAAAGATACACATTGGGTTTCTAACCTCCTCTCCAACATACTAATTTTTGCCCAAAATAAAACTCTGTCAAATGCCATCATTCTGAGATATATTCCCAGACACTTTTTGTCTGGATTCAATGCCATCACAGATTTGAAACAAATAAAAAAGAAATGTAGTCTCTGTCACTAAGCTTTATTTACAAACTGAAGCTTCGTGCAGAGATGACAGGAGAAAACATGTTAATGAAGATGAAAAATATAAAGAATGAAAAAATTGAACTATGGATATTCTTTCTGCTTTTACCTGCCTAAAATCCCCATATCCCTGTGGTTTAATCTGGTCTTTATAACTAACATTAAATTTAAGGTCTGCAAAGCACTTTACAAATATTATTTCATTTTATCCTCAAAATAAGTCTAGGAATTCTTATATTATTAATCCCATTTTACAGATGAAATTGGGGTAGAGGTAAGTGACTTGCCCAGAATCTTATAGCTAATAAGTGTGTAAGGCCACATTGGAATTCCTGTCTTCTTGATTCTAGGACCAGCATTTTATCCACTGTACCACCTGGCTGTCTGTTTTCTGTACTACATCAAACTATAGGAACTTGTTGTCTAAACTTTCAAATTTTGGAGGATTTCCAATTAAATTTAAGATTCATTTTTAATCATACTAATAGCAAAAATTCAATAATTTGTTATCTAAACTGAATCAATTCAATAAATAATTGGACCAGTATCTGTGACAGGAGCTGAGAAGTATAAATAGGGGTAGTCTATGCAAGGCACAAAAAAGCAGAAATTTAAAAGAAGCAAAAACCCCCATAAAAGGCATGCCCTTTGGAAGCTTCCATTCTACTAACTACAAAAGGTTTTCTCCTGTGATTTCTTCTTTATGCAGTTCTCTAGATTTGATTTGATTTTTTTTCTTCTCTCTTTGTTTAAAAAATAAAAACACTTCAATAGATTATTGTTTTTTGTTGTTGTTTTTAATTAAAAAGCTTCTCTATTTTCTAAACAACCAACTGATTTTATGTCATCATCCTCATGAAGCACAGGCATCAGCCTGTTGACTGTCAGAGCCCTCCTGTTGTAGCTCTGCATCAGGAACACCTTTGTCACTGCCTAAACAAGGCATCAATAATTAAATTCTCATTTATAAAAAGAGGAAATTATTCATGCCATCAGCACTCCCCATCAATAACAGGAGGGAACCTAACTATCTCATTACCCCATTGCACTGTGTGCAAACAGAAACTGCCCGTTGTTGACAATAAATATTTGATAAGTGAGGAAACAGGAAGGATAAACCAAGGATGGAGATAAAGAGTGGCAGCTCGATTGTTGCCACAAGATCTGACCCAGGTGGTTGTGGTTTACCCTACTTATACCTCAGCTTGTTTTCTTTTCATTTGAGCTGGAAACTGATCCCAGCTGGACTTGAAGTCAACCATCTGTCTTCTGTTGTTTTTATACATTCATTCTTTTACTTTGAGGTGTTTAAAAAATAACAATGTTCCCTCCTTACTTTTCTTTAAATGAATGAAGATTTTTTTTAAATGAGTCCAAGATCAGTTTGGGACACCATTTATGCTTAGAAATTCACTGTTTATGCTATATGGACTCATGGATAGAAAGAGCATATCACTGAGAGACAAAGGACGATAGTAACAAATTAGATGGGCCCTAAAAATTATCTAATATAACTCCTTCATTTTACCCAAAGAGATGAAATACCATAAGTTAATGTCCTGAAGCCCATTTACTAGCTATGTGACCTTGATCAAATTATTTCAATTCTTAAACACCTTCAGTTACTTTTATTTCTAAAATGGAAGATTGGATTCTGGGGTTACCAAATTATAGTCATTGAGCCAAATCCTAAATTCTAAATATGATAAAATGTTATTTTAAAATATAAAAATCATTCTTAGCTCATGGGACTATACAAAAACAAGATAGATTTGGCCCCACAGGCATTGTTTGCAGACCTGTGGAGAAGACTAAATATGACTCCTACTCTAGATCTGTTTAAGATACATTCAGATTTAAGAATATACTTTATGGATATAATGTTTGAAATTGAAAAACTACAGCTAAATTTCTCAAATCAACTTTCAAATCAAATCAAATCAAAATTTCAAAAATCAAACTATAGAGATAATAAGGCATTGTGTACCTATACAAACACAAACTGAATTCAGATGGAAGGGTTAGCAGTCTTTGTTGCTGGTCTTATGTATAAATTTGTGTCAACTAATCTCGACAGGGTCCTCACTGCAGCAAGGTAATCCTTTTACTCCTTCCTAATTGATTGTCTATCCTATTCACTAGTAGTTTATCCAAACTTATTCTCTCCTAAAGCCTCCCGTAGTATGTCTACTGCCTTTATCCTTTCAGCTAAGAATCTCACCACATGTTACTGAGAAAAGCAAGACCGTTCACCATAAACTACCTCTTTCCCACTTCTCATAATCCTTGTCATTACCTTGCACTATCTCCTCCTTTGCTTCAGAATGTAATGAAGAGATGATCCTTCTCATCAAGACCAGACCCTCTTTATGTATCTGTGATCCCATCCAGAAATTGTTCTCACACTCTAATCTTTAATCTCTATTTCCTAGTTTTACTCCTAATGGTTAAAAACACTTCCAAGTCTCCCTTATTCAAAATAAAATTTAAAAAAACAAAACAAAACACCTAGCTATTGTCTTGTATCTACCTTTGCTCAGCCAAACTCTCACTATCTACAATTGTTG
Source organism: Antechinus flavipes (assembly GCF_016432865.1). NCBI lineage: Eukaryota > Metazoa > Chordata > Mammalia > Dasyuromorphia > Dasyuridae > Antechinus > Antechinus flavipes. Next base: position 322,345,077 of record NC_067398.1, read on the forward strand.
CTTCTACTTCTAAACTTATGAACTATGGTTTCCAATCTTATCGCTCATCTAAAACTGCTTTCCCAAATTATCCATAGTCTCTTAATTGCTAAATCAATCCTTTTTTCTAAATCCTTCTTCTACTTGACCTCTCTTTGGTATTTCACAGTGTTGACAATTTCCTCTTCTTCCTGGCTTCTCAATCTATCTGTATATCTGTTTCCCTCCCTTCCTCTATCTGTTCCTCAGTCTCTCTCTGTCTCTGTGTCTATATCTCTCTTTGTTTCTCTCTGTCTCTTTCCATTTCTGTTTCTCACTCTATCTCTACCTCTCACTGTTTCTGCCTCTCTCTATCGGTATCTCTCTGTCTCTGTCTTCTTGTCTGTTTCTCTCTGTCTCTGTCTCTGTTTCTCTTTCTGAACAATGAAACATTTTGACTTCTGTCAAATGACTGTCTCTTCAATGAACTGACTTTGAGTCAATGAAATGACTGTTTCTGTCTTTTTGATTAGCTCTCTCTCTCCTCTCTGTTTTTTTCTCTATCTTTCTATCTCCCTGTCTCTGTCTCTAACTTTGTTTCTCTCTGTCTCTGTCTCTGTCTCTGTCTCTGTCTTCTTGTCTGTTTCTCTCTGTTTCTGTCTTTCTGTCTGTCTCTCTGTTTATCTCTATCTGTCTCTCTTAATCTGTATATGTGTCTTTGTCTTTCTATGTGTTTCATCTCTCTGTGTTTCTCTCTGTTTCTGTCTTTCTGTCTTCAATTCCTCATCTTCACTTCATCCACCTCTTCAGGCTTTTATCTTGGCTCTCTCCAGAATGTTCTCTCTCTTTTTTTTTTAACCCATATTTCTTGAAATCTCTGGTTTCCTTCATGACATAGTTCAAGCATCACCTTCTGCAGCTGATTTTTCTTGGTTCCTTCAGTTGCTGATGCCTTACACAAAGAAAGAGAGACAGAGACAGGGACAGGGACAGGGACAGAAAGACAGAAAGACAGTTGCCCTGGGTCTGTTTTATATATGTATACTTTGTCTACCCTATTAGAACAGAAGTTTCCTCAGGGCAAGACTTTGTAATATACTTCTTTGAACTCCCCCAAAATGCCAAGCATTGTTGATGTGGTGCCCAAGAAGAATGTTTATAAAATGAACCCAGAGCAAGCTGTATAAAACACAATTTTTTAAAGACCAATTCAGTTGAGGCTGGCAAACTACCCAGAACACACTATGACAGGTGAGGAGAAAAAATGTGGAAAGGAGTGGCTAAGAGACTACATTGGCAATGCCTAAGAAATAGAGAACAGAGAAAAATCAGGATCACCAGAGAAACAGCAAGGCACCATGGGGAAGTATGATTGTATGGAAGCTTCCTGTTTTACATAATGATTTTTGCTAACCAGACACTAAGGTCAGTTCATTGTACCCTGCCTGAAGGAGAGTAAGTATTGTGAGTGCCCTCTAAATGTTAATGCCCTGGAATGATGCTCCAACTGCCCCCTCTCTACTTACAATTGTGCACCAAACACAAAATTAGAGGCACACAGGTGCTCAGGAAAGACTTATTGAATTTCTTAATTGAAGTCTCAGGTATGTATTTCAGTTGCATTTTGTTCAAAATCCACAGAATGAACAAAGGCAGCTCTTTCTGGAAGATAAAGCTAGAAATATTTATTAGGCTTGTCAATTAAATCAAGTTTGTGAGAATTTCCCAACACTTTATCCAATAACCTTCTGCCATTAGAGTGCATCAATACATTTAAAATACATTAGAAAAAATTTCTCTCAGCATTCCAAGTGGCATCAGATATGGTGTATGATTTTTGTACACTGACCTGAGAGATTATTACATTTCATCGTAATTAGATGGACCTTTAATGCAATTGAAAACTGCACCCCAATAACAACTCCACACTCTAATCTACACATTATGGGCTCATGCTTACTATGAAATTTTATTTTATGGGTGACTGAGTTTTGCATAATTTTTTTTAATTTTATTAAATGCTATTTATTGCAAGACTCCACATTTTCCTTCAGATCCTTTATTCTGATCAGCAAGTCTTCTGGTGAAATTTCCTAATGCAGGGCATATTAACCCTTTTTGTGCTAGAGTCCCCTTTGATAGTCTTTAAAAGTCTCTCAGAATACTGTTTTTAAATACATTAAAAAAATAAAATAATAATGAAAAGAAAACTAAAGGTTAGTGAAAACAAAGATTTTTTTTATCCTGGAATCTAAGGGGTCTATGTAACCTAGGTTAAATAAAATTTAACTGATAACATAGTAGTGAAAGCAAGAATATACTGATTATGATTTGGGATCTTGTTCCAAGGTAATCTCTTCCTTAACTTCCCCTTCTGTTGCCTGATTCAGAAACTCCCCAATTTCCAATAAAGCAGCCAGAGTCATTATGCCCTTTTACCTCTTTCCTAGATCAGTAGAATTCAAGAGGAGTTTGACAAAGAAAAAAAGGAGGAAAAAAAAAGCCTACTCCTAAAAAAAGCCCTGGGTCTGAGTCCAAATTTGAACTCGGGTATTCCTCTATCACTTAGCTGCTGTGTAGGCATATAATCTAGTGATTTTTATGAAGAATGGGCTTCTCCCAGGAAAATTTTGCAGAAAAGATTGTCATGTTGAAAGTCTAAGCATCCCTAATCTGTTTAACTGATACCTAGCATATTTTCTTCTTGGGGCTCAGGTCGGCAAATTTTCTTCCTCAGTCTTTCCTTTAGGAAGAAAAAAGAGTCCTGAGAGATAGTCCACTCTTGGATTAAGTCTTGCTTTGCCCTAATGGAACATTAGGCAATGGAGACTTTCCTAAGACATATGGTCATAATTTTAGACCTAAAAGGGAACTTATCTAGTATAATTCCCTCATGTTACAGATGAAGAAACTGAGACTGCAAGAAATTATTTGTCTTGCTCAAGGTCACGCAAATAATTAATAGCAAAGCAGGAATTCAAATCAATTTTCTCTGTGTCCAAATCCAAACCTTTCCTTGGTATAACATATTCCCTACCTCTAACATTACCCTCAGGAAGAGGGTGAGTGTTTGATCTAGCTGACTTCTCCCCAGCCCTCATCTAACCGTAAGATGTGCCATATTCTACTCCAAATCAAAGGAATAACTGGAAATTATGTTCCAGTCGTATTTATATATATTTATAAATATCCATTTGACAACAAAATACTACTAGTGCAATCAGTTCCTGAGTACACTTTACAATGTGTCGTATCCCATTGGCTCTGGCATTGCACTTCTTCCTCTAACCTTAAAATTCTTGTTGTTGATCTATTCTATCTTTGTTCCCTCTATCCCAGTCCCTGATCATCCATTTCTTCTATGGGTTTGAAGAACACAGGCTTTATGGTACAAAGACCCACATTCAAATCACAGCTCTGTTGACTCACTACCTATGTGATCTTGGGCAAGTCACTAATGTTTGCCCAAGATCACTGGACAAATTCTCTGGATCTCAATGCCCCTATCACTAAAATGATTTGTAATCAATCAACAAGTATTTATTAAGCACCTACTTTATACTATGCAATTTGTTAGGTGCTGAAGATCCATAGAAAAGTTTTTTTTTTTTAAGTAAATTCCTTGAGAAAGGAGGTTATTGTTGTTTTTTGCCCTTCATTTTCAAAGGGAACCATGATATCAGAGAGGTGATGTCATGACATGCAAGTAAATTGGATTTAAATGAGGGAGGGTGTAAGGTCATCTGCCTCACTTTCCCCTCCAGAGCCATCTGGAGTCAAGTGGGCAGATATAGATTAGGACAGCTGGAGATGGAACTGAATGAAATGGAAGACCTGGGTCTTTTTAAGCTAAGGTCTTCAAGTCTCAGTTTGACTAAGGCTACATCCTTTCAATGATTCAAGTCAATAAAGAATGTAAACATAGATATACACAAGATACAAGATAATCTCAGAAGAAGGCAGCAGCAAGGAAGGGGGACCAGGAAAGGCATCCTACAGGGGATATCATTTGAGCTAAGTCTCAAGGAGGTCATAATTCCAAGGGGTGGAAGAAAGTTGAGAGGGCAGAAAGAACATTCAGAATAAAGGAACATTTATGGTGATAAATGAAGTACAGCTGGATTGTGAAATGAGTCCAGAAGAATAATAAGTAAGAAAATGAGAAAGAATGGAAGGAAATAGGTTGTGAAAACCTTTCCATTCCAAAGAGATACTTTTATATTTGATTCTAGGTCACTATGGAAAGTTTATTGAGTAGAATGACATGGTCAGAATTTACTTTAGGGAGAGGAATTGGAATTGTAGGAGACTGGGTAAGATGCTATGGAGATGTACAATGTTTAGGGTCTGAATTGAATTGTACTAGAATCTCATTCTTAATCTAAGGTCCATGAACTTTTTAAGAAACATATTTTGATAACTGCATTTCATTAGTTACTTGCCATCTTGTCAACTTCTGCTTTTCTTTACCTCCAACCAATGGAATTATTTCTGCCTGCATGCAAGGATACACATTCTTTCAAGTAAGAATGGGATCTAATGAAAGATATACATATATAAGTTTATATAATAAATATAATTTTAAATGTAAAAGGGGTGACAGAAATAAAACATTATGTTTTCCAGGATATCTGTGCACTAAGTATGAGGGAAAAAAAAGACATACATTTGATGAAGACTGACTGGGAAAAACCAAGCTAGAAACTGCATAGAACCTAAGAAGGAGAGAAAGGGGCTGCAGATATTATTCACAACAATTCTCAAGCAACAATGCCAAGGATATGTGCACTGGCCCTCACTACCTTGTATCTTATATTAAATCTTCTACATGACAGTGACAAATACTTTTGGTATACATGTTTCTCTGTTTTATTCTTCATGTGATAATAATTACAGGGTTGTGGAACAAAGTTTCCTCTCTCATCATATCATTTGAGAAATCTTGAATATTTTTTTAATTTTTTTTTCCCTGAGGCAATTGGGTTTAAGTGGCTTGTCCAGGGCCACACAGCCAGGAAGTGTTAAGTGTCTGAGGACAGATTTGAACTAAGGTCCTCCTGACTTCAGGGCTGGTCTTCTATCCACTGCACCACCTAGCTGCCCCGAAATCTTGAATATTTTTAAATTTTATTTCAGTTTTAAAAAAAAAAAAGAAAAACAGGAAAGGAATACAAAACAAAATAAAGCAAAACAAAAAAGAATATTGTCATGTATCAATCAGAGGACATCAGAGAGGATTTAAAATATATAACAACAAATTATCAGATCAAGAAAGTATATACATATATACATATATGTGTATATATATACATATATACATATGTATATATTAGTAGAATAAATTATATTCATGAATGTCCCATTTTTTCTTTACTTCCTTGTAAACTGTTCTTTGGTTCTCTGCTACACACCTTATTCATCCCCCTCACTTCCAAGCAAGCTGCAGTTAAGAAATGATATATTTATGTAGGTATATACATACATAAACACATTCACACATATACCCAACATACACGTACATTTTTCCTATCTCTGCTGACTCTTTAATTAAATTCTGCTCCATAATTTGCCTTGCTATTACTTAATCTCCCCCCATCCAAGGATCCCTCCCTTGTCTTCTTCCCTTGTCCTTCGCTTCCCCATCTATCTCCCCCTTATTTCTTTATAGATTTTTAGAGGGTGATATACCCTTCATGGTACATATGTAGTGTTGCCTATTGAACCCATTCCCGATGTGAGTAGATTTTCAGAAATACAAGTCCTCCTCCCCCCAAGGCCTCTATGTCTATTCTTCCTCTACACCTCATTTGTATAACATGATTACTATTTTTACCTTTGCTCTGCCAATCTTTCTTTTGAGCTACCTTATTGTTGATGTGAATCCTAAATATACAATATACATTTACCATGTAAAAAAAAAAAAAATAAACAATTTTTCCATTTTTAAACAGTTTGTCCACATTGAATTCCTTAAAATTGATTTTTGACATTGGCTTTTATGTGTTAAATTGTTTGTTAAGTTTGGGTTTGGTTAATAGAAAGTCCTGAAAATCTGCAAGTTTGTTGAATGCCCATTTTTTCCTCATTCAATATTATAGATAATTTTGCTATCTATGATATTTTTTGCCACAAATCTAGTTCTTTTGATTGTGGATAGATATGATTCCAGGACCTGAGGTCTTTTATTGGAACTCTCCAATAAGTCGTGTACAATTCTAATTGTAGCTCCAGAATATTTGAATTGTTTTTTTTTTCCTTGTTTCTTGCAAATTTTTCTCTTTGATCTGGGGATTTTGAAATTTGGCAATAATATTCCTGTGTGTTTTCCATAAAGGATCTCCTTGAGATGGTGATTGGTGAGTTTTTTCTATTTCTACTTTCCCCTCATGTTCTGTCACTCTAGGACAATTTTCTTGGATTATTTCCAGCATTATTGTGTCAAGGTTCTCTTTTGGTTACAACTTTCTGGAAGTCCAATTATTTTTATATTTTCTCTCCTTGATCTGTTCTCCAGAGCTGTCATTTCTCTTGTGTCACATTCTATTTGATTTTCTCAGTTCTTATCATCTCTTTTGTTGTTTCTCGATCTCTCATAGCTTCACTAGCTTCCCCTTGCCCAATTCTAATTTTCAAAGAATTATTCTTATCTTTGAGATTCTGTACCTCTTTTTCTAGTTGGTTAACTTTTTTTTCCATAATTTTCTTGTTTTTCCTAGGTGATTTTAATTTAATCGAGTTTTTCCTCAATGTCTCTTGTTTGATTTTTAAATTCTTTTTTGAGTTTTTCTATAAATTCTCTCTAGGCAGGATGTCATTACATATTACTCTTTGGGGTAGGAACTTTTTTTAACTTAAGTATACTCCTCTGAAGAGGAGTCTTCCCCATTCCCATAATATGTTTCAATGGTGGAATTCTTTCTTCTTTGCCTGTTTTTTTTTTTTTTTAGTAAAAGGTATTAGAAAAAGCACTTTTAAACAAGGGGTGAGGGGTGGTGCCTCAAGCCTCCTTTCAGCTCTCCACTCTTACCAGGAACCCCAAATTCCACCCTTTTGCAAGTGCCTGCAGCCATCAGTGCCCCTATCCTGCTGGTTTCTTCTTGCCTAGGACCATGTTTCAGCAGCACAGCTGGGATTGGTGGTCCTAAACAGTCAAGGTTCATTCAGTCTTCCTGGACTCAAATCCAACTCAACAAACTCAAAAATATTTATGGTTCCTGCTGAGACTCCAGCCACACCCAGTTAGCTAGAAGGGTCCACACTTGATATTTCTGTAGAACTAATCTGGTGGTTAGGCAGGTTAGGCATCCTTGGGTCTTTCTTTAGATCTTCTGGGATTATATCAGGAGGACCCCCTGTTCTGCCCCAAGTCTTGATTTTTCACCAGTTTATGTTCACCCTGAGGCACAAATTTGTCCTATTAATGGGAGAAATAGAGAGAGCTTGAAATTTACCAACTTACTCTGCCATCTTCCCAGAATCCTCTCAATCTTGCATATGCAAGGGACACCTTATTAGTAGAATGTCTTTAAGGAAGAGTTTTACTCAATTAGGTTTTCATCAGCAACAAATGATAAACATAACAAAATTTTGTGGTCTTTATATCTTTTGGTCAAATGTCAAATTAGAAGAGATGTGATTTATTCCAGAGTAAAACTTTGTGATATTCATATTTCATACCCTAACCAAAGCTGCCAAAATATATATTTGGGTTATTCTCATTAAATTTTATATCAAAGAAAAAGTAGTCAGATGAACAGTATTAGTTCTGTTCTTAGCTACCTTTTGGAGGTGCAATAATGAAATCTGAGATTTCTTTTCATGCCTTTGGTATCTTCCCCTTCTTCAGATATCATAAGAATCAACAACATGATGTCTTCAAAATAGTGTTACCTCTAAGCTAAATTTCCTCTGTTTTCATTTGTCCTACCTCATCTGCTTTTTCCATCTTGGCTCTATTTAGAGTTATTTCCACATCTGAGACAATGGTTTTGGTATTTAAGTGTTGTGCCTCCCGTCCATAATGATGCAAATATTTGCACATCTTTTCCATTTTTTGTCAATTTGCTATCATTCTTATTTCATGTTTAACTATCCTGGATATTGACTTTGCTTAAGTGAGTATCTCACCAAACTATCTTTAAATTAGTTTTCCTTCCCTGCTTCTCTCTTTTATGAGATTATGCTTCTCATCTCTCATCAATAAAGTTTTATAAATGAAGTAATATTCTAAAGCAATGATATCTTTAGCTTTACTATAAGTAAAAACATAAATAAGCACATCAGGATGGGAAAGAAATCTTATACCAAATTTTCCACTCATTGAGGGCAGGAACTGTTTCAGAGTTCTGAATTCTTAATCACATTTAGCAGAGTTTCTTTCACATGGAAGGTTATGATAAAAATTTCCTCGTGGAAAATTGTACTGATTTGACTTTATTTTGGATTATGTATCAGCCATCTTTCTTTCCCTTTCCATCATTTGATAGATGGGCCAGAACCTAGATAATGCATAAATGAGAATTCATATTTCCTTTTCTTCACAGCTGGTGGTGAGACCATATTTATCATATTCTTGCTATTCATGGTCTACAGAGATCAGTTTCAGTTTTACAATTTTAAGGGTGACATACAAATAAATCTGTTGGTGACCTGAGGGGACATCCCATCATCACCTCTATGATGCTGTTCAAACAACCTCTTACTAATATATATCACCAATTGGCAACTTTTGGGCATCAGTAGCACACGTGAAATTGCTTTGTCAAATCAAAAGACATTTTGGTTCCAAATTAAATGAAAATCCTGGAAGTCTGCCAAATCCCATTTATCAATGTAACAAATACTATTTACCCATTGCTTTATTTCCCTAAATTATTTTCCATCCTCAGGACATGTGAGAACATTGTTGTTCACATCTTAATTTATCATTAATTTCTCTGCACATATTTTCCCATGTGTGCTTTACCTTATTCTTGCTCCTGACAAAAGCAAACAGTGATTCAGACAATTTTGGCAAGTTGCTAATACAATGGATTAGTGCATTCTGCCTTAATCGAAGTCAGTTTTCTGGTCCTGTGGGAATTGCAGAGTTATCAAATTTAATTTCACTCCTTGATATTTTAGCAATTGTGTATGAGATTTGTTTAGACAATTGAGACAGAAATGCCTCTTTGACAACAAGTTTGAACACATTCTAGTCAGACACAAAAAAATTATTTTTCTCTAAGCTCAAGAAAAAAGAAATGAGAGTATATGTAGGAAGAGGTAGATTGAGCAAAAGAGCAATTCAGCTCCAGATGTGAGACTAAATCAGCCTATTTATCCATATGCAAATCATTATTTTACCTTACTGATTGTTTCCATTTTACTACAATTCTGTTAATAAATTTCTTCCTAAAGGTAATAAACTGAACTACCCAGCATTGTTCCCAAACCTCCATCTTCACTGGCATTTTTATGCCTCATTTTGTCATTCTTTTTGTCAGGTTTCCCAACTTCAATTCTGAATTTTTGCTTGCCCTGCCTTCAAAAATTTTCTAAAATTTTACTCTTTCCATAGTCTATTTCCATTATTCAGTTTGATGAGGGGAGTCCCAAAACTCTTTCTCTTTCTCTGACTTTGGGGGAGAAAGCTAAGCTCTCCCCTAAGAGACCCATTCCAGGGAATCAAGATAAAGTGGTTTTCATTCTGTTATCTGGGTGGGACTGGTTAACTCCTGACCCTATTGAGTTGAAAATTGGCCCAGAAACACTCAGGGACCTAGGGGAATCTATTCTGATTCCAGCTCAAACTGCTCCCAGGCCCCATCAAGAGCTGTCCCCAGTTTCTAGCCAAGGTTTCAATTATAAAAAGAGGCAACTTGGGTTTCACTCCTTGCAGAAGGCCTAAGTAGCTTGCACAACTGCAAACCTCTGCCCACTGAAATGATATTCTCTTTCAGCCTTATCCCTTCTTTATTTTTCTCACCTATTTCCCTTACAAGACCTTATTCACTTCTCTGTCGGGATTTCTCTGCTAGAGGATTTCTCAGATTAGAAACTCTCTCTCTCTCTGCCAGGACTCCTCCACTAGAAATTTTACTTCTCTGTTGGGACCTGCCACCAAGGAATTCAGTCTTTCTATTCATGCATAGCAAAGGCTGCCAGTATAGCCTTTTGAGTTCATAAATTTCTTTACAAAGAACCTCTGCTCCAACCAAAGGGTTTCTACAACTCCCTGCCCTGCACCAAATCCTAGGGGACCCTGCGCTGAACCTCATAATTTGGGGACACAACCCAGAACCTCTTCATTTAGGGACACATCCCAAACCTCTTCATTTGGCTCCCTGACCACCGGGAATTGAGGGGAGCTGAACCTCTTCAAGTTGACCAAATAAAAGCAAGGTGATAATTTCCATTCTGGCTATCTATTCTCCTCCCCACCATCCAACAATTTCAATTACCAGCTTTCACATCTTTTATTAGTATCAACATATTAGAAGTATAAATTATAAATGTTTTATTAATGTATTCACTTATTCATAAACATCTACTATAATACAGTAAAAAGAATACTGAATTTTGAATCAGGGGACCTGAATTTGATAAGGTTTAGATTTAGGGAACCAAAATGAAATTAGGATTTCTGGTGGTCAGGGAGTTAAATGATAAGATCTAGTGGCAGGTTTGGGGTTCAGGGAACCAAATGGAGAAGTTTGGCTTCCCTGCAACCCCTTGGGATTTGGCAAAAGGGTAGGGAATTTTGGGGACTCCCTTCTGGTGGCATGGAGAGTCTCTGTAAAAGAATTTACAAAACCTAGATTGATAAAAGAAGTTTATTATGGGAATTGGAAGTAAGGTTAGAAATCCTGACAGAGAGGCATAAAGTCTGTTTAGGAAATGGGTGAGGATAAAGAGAGGATGACACTAGAAAGAGTATTCCAGTGGGCAGAGGCTCCTGGCATAGCATGACATAGCCTAGAATGGCATACATGGCCTGTTTGGAACCTCTGCAAAGAAAGGGTTTTAGTTTGGCTCTTTTATAATGGGAGCTTTAGCTGAAGGGAATTCGTGGGTGGAGTCCCAAGTTGGCTCATCACTGGGTTTCAGCTTAAGCTGGAATTTGAATTCAATTCAATGAGTTTCAGGACTGAGCCAACCTCACCCAGGTAACAAGGATGAAACTATTTGTTCCTCGTGGCAGGGTCCCTCACTGAGGCAGAGTTGAAGATTTTCTCCTTTAAGAATTTTTAGAGTTTCAGGGTCCCCTCTTCAGATTTACATCTTGGCTTTGGTATTACTCTCTAAATCTCAATTTCCTCAACTGTAACATGAGATGATGAGACCAGGTGTTCAACTGCTCTCTGACTGTTAATATACAGTGAGCTATAAAATAGTGAGATATAAATACAATTAAGAGCCAAGGTGATCTGGAATGTCCAACAAAGAGTACAATTCAAATGAGAGTCCCAATAGATGAGTTCTTCCAAATGTTCCTGTTTATAAATATCATTGTACTGATTGCTTCAAGCCCAGGAAAATGGAGAATCCCCCAAATAGGATTTAAAATCTATTTTGAGGTTTTAAACAGTTTGGGCCATATCATACAGGAAAAATCAAGTGAATAAAGAATGCTTATTATTATAGATCATTATATGAAATTGGAAAGATCTTTGACACATATTTTTGACATGCCTTGCAGGTAAATAATAAGAAAAAATGAGAAATATTGTATATGAATAATCACCTAGCTCTTTTATCAATCCCAGACTTTCCCATGAAACATAATCTTTCTTTTTAATATGAATATGTTTCTAATATGGTTGTGAAATGTAATAACAATGAACATCACAGGTCACTCAAAGAGTCATGATAAAATGTGTGATAAGTGTAAAGAGGTGACAAAGTATTCCCAACAAAGAAATTCAAGAAGAAATGGCATAGAAGATATCAATAGATGATGGTTAGGAAGTAGTTTGTCCTTTTTTGTAGCAAGAACAAGGATTTAATAGACAGGATGTGTGTTCTAATAGTACTAATATAATGTTAAGAATAGAAGAGATGGGGGCAACTAGGTGGCACAATGGATAGATCACTAGCCCTGAAGTCAGGAGGACCTGAGTTCAAATCTGGCCTCAGACACTTAACACTTCCTAGTTGTGTGACCCAGGGCAAGTCACTTAACCCCAATTGCTTCAGAAAAAAAAAAAAAAGATGAGACGAAGCATATTGACTAGAGCTTCCACTGAGGATTCAAAGGAAAATTTGGACAAAATTAACATAAAATAAGAAGATCCAAATGGGCTATTGGAGAAGGATCTGCCCCACTGGATAAAGTATCCCTACCAATGAGAGCTCTGATTCATTAAAATCTTAAAGTATTAAATTGAAGCTTGTTGTGTCACAATTAGAGCATATAAAAATAGTTCATCTTTATATAGCACATTAAAATTTACAAAATGCTTTCTGCCCAGTTACTCTATGAATTAGGTCTTATGACTCATTATTATACCCATTTTACAGATAAGGAATCTGAAGTTGAAAAATACAAAGTGACTTTCCCATTGGTTTATAACTAGGAAGTATTAGAGCCAGGAACCAAACCTTATTTTGTGAAGCAAAGTCTGTTCTTCTTTCTAGATCCTGATAAGGAAATACCCTGATCTTATTTTCTCCACTACCCAATAATCCCAAATACCATTTTCCCTAAGCAGATTTTATCGGGTCAAGTCAGCCCAATTTTAAAACCTCAATAGATCCCTATTTTTTTTTTCTAAAACCACAAAATATGAGGTTTGGAAGAGAATTATCAAGTTCTGCAAACTCATTTTACAGATAAAGAAATAAAGATCAAGAAAAAGACTAAACTTGAAATGATGGAGAATGAATTTAAATCTTGATTCCATTCCCAGTCAGTCATGTAACACTGGGCAAGTCATTTAAACTCTCCAAATCTCAGTTTTCTCATCTATAAAATGGGAATAAGAATATTTACACTACCAGACTCACCAGGTTGTGAGTACTTGGTAAATCTCAAAGTTTTCTTTAAAAATTATGTTATAGTCAGTCAATTATTTGTTATTTCATTTCATTTCATACAATATAACATAAAAATTGCTTACATATATCTAGTTATGGTAGGTACCAATATAAAAGTTCCCAGTGACTCAACATAGGAGATGAGTAATCACATAGCACCTTTATTAACCCCAAGTTTCCCCCTGAAACAAAATCCAAGGCCAGAATAGCTATTCCTGCAGCAAGAGGTCCATGCAGCAAGAAAGCCAGCATTTCTGACCACTTCATTCCAATCCCCAGCTGATTTTCAGTGTTCACAAAAAGCTTCTTCTTAAAGCCATAGGGCAGTGAGTACAGCCTCACTTTGAACTGTCACTTCTCTTTAAGCATTCACTGACAATTTGAGATAGCTGAATGAAAGGTATTACAGATAGGTGGAAAATGATGTAGCATCCTACCCATCTCACCATTAGCATAATGTAAACAAGAGAGGTGCTGTGTCTCATTCCCACTAACTCCATGATAAATTATATTTGCAACCCAGCACCTGTAATCTAAAAGGCCCCTGTTATACCAGGTGCTGTGTACAAGCAGGCTGATAAGAAAGGAAAGGCTTCCAACCACAGGAGTAAGAACTATGTCAAGAGAGGTGTAATTTGCTCATGAAAGAAAGCAAAATGAGATGAGATGTATAAGCCCGTTGGGCAAAGACCATGTCTAATTCAATATTTCATGTGTCATCTTGCATATTATTGGCTCTTGAAAAATGCTAAATAACCTTGAAAACATCCTTGAACCTTTTTTTTTTTTTTTTCTGGGGAATAAATATAGGAATTAACTTCAAAGATGCTGCTTGAAGAACATAAAACACTAATTCATAGGATCACGGATGTAAGCCTGGAAGGGACATTAAAAGTCCCACCTTCTTCTGAATCAATGAATCAATGAATAAAAAACATTTATTCAGCATTTATACACAAAGTACAATTCTAAGCTCTGAGGAAACAAACAGCAAAGCAAAGATAGTACCTGTCTTCAGTAGCTTACATTATAATAGAAGATAACACATATAGGGGAATCTTAAACAGAAAGGTCACAGAATGGTGAGTGAAACCCATTGGGAGCAGATTGGCAAAACCTTTCTAGGAATAATGACAGAGTTGATTTGATCCAATTCAATTCACTAAGCATTTATTAAGCTCTAACTATGTGACTGACAGCTTGGCTTAATGCTATGGATCTCATCTCACTCTTTCCTCAGCATCCAATGATGTTATCTGCTTCCAATATAATCACATCTATCCTTCTCCCATAACAGTTCAATAAATCCCCCACTCAACTCATTCGCACTGCTGTTTGGCTATTGTAAAAGGTCCAATCTTCTGCCTTCTCTACAGAATGTTAGCCCTTCAGGACAGTTATAACCTAGCTCTGACCCGAAAACCCATAGCAACAGAAGTATAGGTGCCATTGGGAATCCCTCCTGTCCCCACAACTTCAGCTTCCTTAACTCCCTCGCCACTTCCTTTAGAACTTCATAGTTTAGGCATATGTTTGTCAGAGAGTAAGTTCTACCTCCTACGGCAGTGAACTAGTCAGGTCCCCTTCCCACCCTCTTCATTTTCAGTAGGACACAGGGGTTGTAAGATATATCATAGATCAAATTATACTACCTTCCCCCCCCCCCCCCCCCGCTCCAAACCATCCTTCTCCCAAACTTCTTTATTTGTAAGCAGTTGCCAAATCTTGTCATTTTTATCCACACATTTCTCTAATCCCTTCCCTTCTCTCAACTCCAGAGTCACCACTTTAGTTCTGATTGTTAGATCTCACCTAGATTAGTGCAATGCCCTCCTTTTTGGTCTTCATGATTCAAATTTCTTTTTACTCTAATTTCTACTTCACACATCTAATAAAGTAGTTTTCCTAAAGCTCAGGATGGCCATGTAACTCACCTGTTCAACAAACTCCAATGGCTATCTATTAATGCTAGCTACTCTATTTGACATTTAAAGTCTTTATTTCTTATTTGCAACTTACTTTTCAGTGTCATTATGTATCACACCACTTCCTACACTCTATGTTCCAATCAAATTGCCCTTTTTGCCGTTCCTCACATTCATACATAAACAGCACTAAAATGTCCAAAAAGTAAACAGGAAATTTGGTGATGATCTACCATCCATTAAGCAGAACCATATAAAGAAATAGAGTGAATTTCTATTTAAAAAACAAAAAACTTTCTGCTGAATTTAAATCGGAGTCAAATCACATTTGCTGGCTAATTTTATTTTGCATTTGGCAAATATCTACGTATAGAGGAATATGAATCTTGAAAATATTTTATGTTTATTTACTATTATGACCTTTTTGTTTGATTTTCATATTATATTTTTCAATTTAGAAGTATTTTTTTAAAATTACCTGTTTGGTTAACTACATTGATCAAATTGACTGAATTGTGAATTATTAAAATTATCAGCACAATGGCTATATTACCAGGTTTGCCAGTAGGAAAATTCATCTCCCTGAATTGAAATCTGGCTTCAAATACCTACTAACTGTATGACTCTGGCCAAGTTAAGTAACTTCCTCTGGCTTCATTCTCCTCACCCATCAAGTGAACATAACAATAATACCTGCCTCAAAGGTTGTTATGATGATCAAATGAAATAATATATGTAAAGCTCTTTTCAAGGTTGTTATGAAGATCAAATGAAATAATATATGTAAAGCTCTTTTCAAACCTTCAGGCACTAATAATAGCTAATATCTATACAGAGCCTACTATATATAAGATATTGTGTTAAATGCTTTAAAAATGTTATCTCATGTTGTCCTTACAAAAATGAAGACATTTTTGGTCAATGGGGGTTAAGTGTCATGCCCAGGGCAGCCTAGCTAGTAAATGCCTAAAGATCAGTTTGAACTGACTCCAGTCTTGGCATGCTATCCACTAAGCTTGTGGTTACAAGCTTAATGTGTGTATAGTAATGATTAGTGCAACAATACATGTATATAAATCACAAATATATAGATGTTTTTTAAACTAATAGAAGTACTTAATCAAAGAAGCTTGAAGACAACTTAGATACTGTATAGAAAACTAAAGTCAGGAAGACTTGGTTTAAAATCCTTCCTTTGATACAAACCAGCTACATGACCATGAGCAAGACACTTAACCTCTCAAAGATTCAAACTACTCTCTAAGACTATAAGTTTATAAAGGTGCTGATTGTGTTAATAAGTTTTTTACCCATATGCTAATGAAATCACAGATCCACCTAAAATTGTGCAAGTCACTGGGAATACAAAGGTAAAAATAAAATAGTTTGGTGATATTAAGAAGCATATATTCTACTAGTAAGAAACTAAGGCTCACAGGGTTATATGTAATGATATGCTGATAAACATTGAACAACTGACTTCCTGAGGGAAGGGGAAATATATGGACAACATATATTTAAGGGTTGTTGTTTTTTTCTTGTTGTTCAGTCAATTCAATTGTGTACAGCTCTTCATTACCCCATTTGAGGTTTTGCTTGAGCAAAAATACTGAAATAATTTAACATTTACTTGTCCAGCCCATTTAACAAATGAGGAAATTGAGGCAAATGAATTAAATGACTTGCTTAGGGTCATACAGCTAGTATGTTTGAGGCCAGATTTGAACTCTAGTCTTCCTGATTCTAGGCCTGACACTCTATCTACTATACCACGTAGCTGCCCTATATTTAACTTATTTTATTAACACTTTCTCCATTCACTTTCTTAAGTCTAGACAATCAAAAGAATAGTAAACTGTTTGTAGCATTTGCTACTTTTCTACATAGAAATGGTCACATTGAAAATTTAACAATCGGCTCATTTGAGCTGGCTCTAGTTCATGTGATTACATGACATACTCAAGGTCACATAGGTCAGAAAGGTCAGAATTAGAATGTGAGTCCACATCTTCAAACTCAGTCAGTCCTTTTTTACCATCCTACATAACATTCTCTAAAGCTGCCTTTATAAAATTAATAAGTAGAAAGCACTCATTCAATGTACCTTCACACCATCACTGCACAAACAGAAGTGTAATCAGGCAACAGGAAAAAAAAAAAACTGCAGCTTTTAAGCATTTAATTTAAGGCTAGACTGCCCATCCAAAGCACCCACATGCCAACAGCGTCATAACAATGAAACCCACCAAATAATGATCTCTGAACAGAATTAGGAAAAAATTCACTTGCTTGTTATCTTTTTCCCCATTATTGAAAATTCACACATACCCTTTTTCTGTGCACTGACATCTGGCTCTTCACACCATGACAAAAAAATATTATTCAGACTCAATTTATCATAAAGAATAATAAATGCTATTTTTTAAAAGCACAGCTAAAGATAGCTTTACAAATAAGCTAGGACTTTTATAAATTACTATCCACTAAAAGTGTACAATGGGGAAACTGTCATGAAATCATATTAAGATAATAGTAGTTTTAGTTAATGAAATTTGGTGACCAAAAGAACATGAGCTCTAGGAATTATGTAATAACAAAACCTTTTTGTGTGTTTCTTGTCAGCTACAGGAAGCAAAATTTAGAATGTATTCTTGGGGAGTCAAAGTACATAAAAAGACACAATCAATTACAAATCTTGATGCCAATGTCCAAAATTCTAATTTTGGCTTAATGCCAGGACAACTCTAAGAAACTTATTGTTTGTGTACTATCAATATCTCTTCCAAACACAGAAGCAAAAGCAAATGGATGTTTGTAGAATTGTTTTAAACTGAAAGGAGTCCATGTTAGTCAAAAAAAAGATAGCATAAGGGTAAAAAGGCTAAATGGTTGCTTAATAGACCTGTTTTAATTATGACTCCAATGACTAAGGTTATTAGCACCTCCCTTCCTGTGACTACCAACATTATTATTATTTTTAATCAAATGGGTTCCTAGATGAAATTCAGCGTTTACAAAGTATAATTACACAGTAATGTCTGACATTTAACATCTATGGATGAAGAGATGTTTCTCTTCATCAGCATAATTATAAGCAGCTTGTTCTGGGATCACCCTGCAGTTTCATTATCCCAGTGTGGCCAATAGATTGTCACTCTGATGTTCTTAGATGGCTTTACCTCTTAGTAATAAATAGCTGATGAGCATATATCACTGGAAAGTTTGCCGAGCTCCTTACATTATCTCATTTGAACCTCACAATATTATTACCTCCCTTCAAATGAGGAAATGGAGGCCAGAAAGACTATGAGAAACTTGACCAAGATTAATAAATTGACAGGTGAGATTTGAATGTAGATCTTTTGACTCCAACTGCAGAGTTCTATCCACAAAACAACTAGATAGCACAATGGAAAGAACACAGAACTTGGCTCAAATATTCACTGTCACTTAATTTCTTTCTGTCTTAGTTTCCTCATCTGCAAAGTAAGGATAATAATAGCATTTAAATTATAGAGTTATTGTAAACATCCAATGAATAAATATCTAAAGCACTCTACAAACCTGAAGATGCTACATAAATGTTTGCTATTTTTATTATTATTCCATTCCACCCCTCTGATGGATATCTAACCTTAAATAATATATGTCCAGCAGGTTCAAGTGGCAATGGTGGCTGGGGAAAGTAAGAGATAAAAAGACAGTCTCAGGGACAGGCAGACATAGACCAGAGAAGCTGAGAGAGAATGAGAAGATTGTCCTGAGCTAAATTGGCCAGAATCATCGTGACACATAGCATCCAATGGACATGTCTTCCAGGGAGAAGGTGAGAGAAAAAGAGGGACTATGAAGCACTGGATTGTCCTTTGGCACAAAAAGTTGATGCCCAATTAGATTTAGAAAAAAGTGACAAAGAGTTGATGCCCAATTAGGTTTAGAAAAAGCTCTTCTCTGTAAACCTCAATTACCTGTGATGCCTTATGACATTCAGCGTTTACAAAGTATAATTACACAATAGTGTCTGACATTTAACGTCTATGGATAATTTAAAAGACTTGTACTTCAGCAAGGCTGCTCAGGAGCAACAGTAATCACTTCAATTAGCTTGGCACCATTACAATGTAACAAGACCATTTGACTGCCTATTAGAACCAGCCAAGCTCTTCAAGTGTGTTAATTTAGCAGTCATTGCTAATTTCTGGGCTTTGCAACATTTGCATAGGAAAACATAGCCTTGTTCGCCAGAGAGGGAGTTTCATTCCTGCACCAACTTCCTATTCTTAGTGGGGCTTTTTAAATTATTATGAAAAACAGAAACATTCAAAATATAGACATCTCCTTTGGATGGGGGGAGGGAGGAATGCTCTCATTTTGCCACCATTTCATCAAAATGTTGGTTCTTCTGGTCTCTTGTTCTGCACAGATTTCCCTTTCTTCTCAACCAAGCAAAGTCATGCTGGGAAAATTATAAAGACTTTGACCTCTCAAAGATCCCCAGGGGAAAATCAGTGAATTAGAAATGTTTATGAACTCACAGGCCATGTTACTGTTGTTGGTATTATGATGTATAATAATAACCCACATCTGTAGAGTACTTGAAAATCACCAAAGACGTTTTCACACACATTTTTCTGTTGTTGCTGTTGTTCTTCCACTACCATTTCTGTGAAGTAGAAGGGTAAGTATCATTGTCCTGTTATAGAGAGAAGAAAATTGAAACTCAAAGAGGTGAAAATACAGTATCAAAAGGACCTTACAGACCTTTGAGATTAACCCTCTGAAAATTGAAACTAAGAGGGATTAAATGACTTGCCTAGGATCATACAAAGCTGAGGCAATATTTGAACACAGATCTCCTTGCCTTACCTGAAGTCAGGCAGTATTGTGGGTAACACAGTACTACCCACTATATCAAAGCTTCTTAAACTATGGGTCATACTCCACATGGAGTCTCATAACTGAATGTAGGGATAGCAAAAAATTTGGAAGCAGTAAAAGGTATCAGATATTCCACCAAGATTTGCATCTTTATGTAAAAATAAATCTCATCTCAGTATGCAAATTTGCTTTCATCTTTAATAAATGGTGAGGTTATATGTATACCAAAGAATATATAAATTTCTTTATGATTTATTATCAGGAAATGTATGATTTGTATACCTTTTTATATATCTATATGCTCAGGATCATGTAAAAATTTCTTGGGTGAATTGGGTCACAAAGTGGAAAAAGAATAAAAAGCCCTGTTCTATGTGTTCCTAATCTGATCTGCCCAAGAAGTACAGACTACAAGTCTGGTACTTTGCTTTACACATTATTGCCATTTGAATTAATATTGATATATGCAATAGGACAATAGATTTCAATTAGGAAGGGATCGTATAGCTACTTGACCATTTTACAAAGGAGGAAATTGAGGTTCCAATAGAGTTAATTGATTTTCCCAATGTAACTGGTAATTCAATGACTTTCCCAACATTCCCAGTAAGTGATAGAGCCAGAAACAGGAGTTAAGCTCAAACCATCCACCTATAGATAGATGAGAAGGGATAAACTTTTTTTTTTCAGGTTTCAGTTTCCAAGGCATATGGAAACATGTCTATTGGTTAATTCAACATAGAGTTACTCTGTGACTATTCAGAGATTTTCATAAATACGGCAAAATCTTAAAGAAATCCATTTTTGTCTTCTATTCTTTTTTTATTTTTGGTACTCTGTATATTAGCTTAAACATGGGATTTCAATAAAAAGTAATAATATTTTATATCAAAAATGATAACAATCAGTGTGTTATAGTAGAAAGAGCACTGGCTTCACAGTCAGGGGACCTTTGTTTGTATCCCAATTTTGCTATTTATATTTGACCCTATAGTGGCTGAAAAGGCTACTAGAAAATATAGTTTTTACAGGCAAAGAAAAAAAAAAGGCTGAAGGAACAAAGTTCTGCTTGGGACAGACAAAGTCAGAAATATGGAAATGTTTGTAGAGAAGAGACTTAGAATATGGATACATGTGAGCGGTGGCAGCCAACCATAAGTAGAAAATGCTGCTACATGATGAGTAGTTGGAATTTTATTGCTGACCCATCTTTGGAGTGATATTTTTGGACGACACTTGCCATTGGCCAAACTATGTATGCCTCAGTATTTGGAACTAGGGATTTTGTCCACTCTCTATTTTCCCTCCCCCCTTCTTTTGGAACTAACTGGTGAACCAGTTTTATTTACCTTGTGAAATTTCCATAAAAAATTTCTTTTAAGTTTCATTTACTTACTGTTTGTAAAGAAAATCTAATATTACTTCTTTCTAAGTGAATGTCTATTATAAAAAGTTAGATAGAGGAAAAAATGGACTAGGTAGGACATGACAGAAGGTTAGAAAGACTAGTATCTGCCCAATGTTTAGGAAAGGAAAAGATTTCTTACTTTATCTGGAATTCTATGCTTTACTGACTTGAACTAATCATTAGAATAATTAAGTTGTCAGAAATAATAAGGATAAAGGACAACGTGAACATCTATGGCCATTTGTCCTGGGCTTTAAAGGAACAATGTAACTCTATATTGAGCTCTTGAGGGACACCAATTAACTATATCTATGTATATATGCGGCATACAGTAGGATTGATAGTATAGAGCGTTGGTCTTGGAGTCAAGAAGACTAGGAAACCAGGGATAAGACACTGCTCATTTGTAAAATGGAAATAATAGTGAGGTAGTATTTACCTCATAGGTTTGTTGTAAAGCTATATCATCAATTATTATTATTATTACCCTTGAATCCTTGAATAAGTTAATTAAACTTTTTGAACCTCAGTTTGCTCCTCTGTAAAATGAGAGGGTTAGATTAGATGATGTCTAAGGGTCCTTTAGCTTGAAATAACATGATCTAGAGCTATTCCTCAATAGTTAAAGGATATGAATCAGTAGCTTTTAAAAGAAGAAATCCAAGCTATTAATATTCAAATTATCCAAATTAGATGGAAAATTATCCAAATCACTAATAATTAGAGAAATGCATTTTAAAATAAACCTCAGGTCCACTTTATATCCATTAAATTGGCATAAATGATGACAAGAAGGAAAAAAGACAATTGTTGAAAGGCCTGGAATAAAACAGGAATATTAATAAAATGTTGTTGAAGTTCTGGATTGGCCCAGCTATTCTCAAAGACAATTTTGAATTATACTCAGATAGTCATACTGTGAATAATCTTTGTACCAACACCATTACTAAACTCCAAGGCAAAGAAGAAAAGAGACCATGGATAAATATATATATATATATGTATGTATGTATGTATGTATTCAGAGCAGTTCTTTCTGTTATAGAAAAAAAAATGAAAATTAAGGAGATGCCCAACAAATAGGAAATGACTGAACAAATTATTGTATATGAATACAATGGAATATTTTTATATTTTAGGTAAAGGTAAAAGTGATAATGTCAAACAAATCTGAGAAAACATCTACAGCTTATGGTGACTGAAATGAGCATAACTAAGAATTTTAAAGACTTAGGAACTCTCATCAATGTGATAATTATGTTTCCATAATACCAATAATGAAGCATGCAATCCACCATGAGAGAGAAGTGATGGACACAAAATCCAGAATAAGATATATATTTTTTTGCACATGGCCATTTAAAATTTTTATTTGCTTCATTATATATTTGCTTTAAAGTGTCTGTTTTTCATTTGTCTTCATTTAGGGTAGGGAAATAAAATGGAGAGGATAGATCCCCCAAAAGGTAAGTGCCAGAATGAATGCATTCATTTTAATGCTATTATAATGTCAAGTCCTATCTCTGCAACTTACTAGGTCTATTACTTTGGAAAGATTATTTACTTAACAAGGAGAAGAATGAAAGAGTGGGGAAAGTGTGGGTCTGTAATCATTAAAAATCTGGCTTTACCATTTATTACCCACAAGATCTATCACATAACTTTGCCTCTTTGGGGCTGTTTTCTTATCTGTTATGTAGATAAGCTCTAAGATCAATAAATCAATGATTCAGTCATCCTATGAAGCTGGGTCTTTGTCAGAGCCTCAGTTTCCTAAGAAGGTTATGCTAAATGACTTCTGAAGTCACTTGCCAGTGCTGCTATTCTTTAATTATATGGTTACTCACTACATAACATTTCTTTCTGAACAGCCCACACATAATATTTCAGACATAGTATTCCTCTACTAGACATCCTACACAATAGAGAAAAAAGCTATAGAAACGTAGGCTCTTCTATCTCTCCCCACTTTCTGGATAGCAAGCACACAGGAGTACCCCCTTCACATCTGAGTCCACATAGCAAACTCCAACAAGAAAAAAAAAATGAGTAATGCCTTATGAAAACCAGATCCTTTGCATTTCACTGCCTCTCTTCCTATACAAAAGATTTAAACTGAATTCACTGAATGCAAAAGTATCCCTGGGAGGCATAAGTTACTCCTACAAAGATCAATGAAAATAACAGCAATGTATAGTATATATCAGTAATATCAACAGCATTTCTGGCAACTGACTAATGTCCTCGGCTTGTAAGTCTGACCTTCTGCTCATAATCTGATGATCTGTTTACTGAACAAACAGACACTAAAGAATGTTAGTCTTCATTAGGGCATATTAAAAGTGTTTTTTAAAGCTATAATAAGGCTGGGGAATAACAGAGTAAAGACAACTTAATTTATTGGTTCTCTTAATATATTAACACCCACTAATGAGAACTATCAGCTCCTTAAATTTATTTGTTTAATAAACATACCATTAGATTGTTCAATGAAGGTCAAGCCAACAAGAATAAGGAACTCTTTCTCTACCTAGAAATGTAGCATAAATGAGCAGTTAGGCAACAAGCATTTATTAAGATCTTATAATGTGCCAGGCACAATACTAAGCTCTGGATAGATACAAAGAAAGGTAAAAATGTTCTATTCTGCGGGAATATCCATTCTAATGGTGAGATAATAAATAAATAAGAATACTCAAAACATATAAAGAATAAATGGAAGGTGATCTAAAAGAGAAGACACTAGTAGTTAGGGGGACTGGGAAAGACCTCTTAAAAAAGATAATATTTGAGCTAAATCTTGATGGCAGGCAGAAAAATTAAGGAACAGAAATGAGTGGGCAAAGCATTTTAGAAATGAAGAATAATAAAATGTCTTATTCAAGAAATTGTCATTGTAACAGGATTGTAAAGTATAAGAAAAGGAGTAAAGTGCAAGAAGACTGAAAAGGTAGGAAATAACTAGGATATAAAGAGCTTTAAAAAAAAAAAATTTGGTTTTGGAGGAATAGGGAGCCAGTAGGGTTCATTCAGGAGGAAAAGAAGGTAGTAACGTAGTATATAAAGTAACATACTTTATTTAAAAAAAAATCATATTGGCAGGTGTGTGCAGAATGGATTGAAGTAGGGAAAATCTTGAGGCAGAAATGCCAATATTACAGTAGTTCAGAAGAGAAGTGATGAGAGCTTATACATGGGTGGTAGCTGTGTGACTAAAGAGGAGATATGTGAGAGATGTTCTGAAAGTAGAAATGGCAAGATTGGATAAATGGGGTAAGTGAGAGTGAGGAATCAAAGATATACTCTGAAGTTATACGCCTGGGCAGGATGAGGGCTGATGGTGCCCTCAAGAACAACGGGAAAATCTGAAGGAGGAGAAGGGGTAAAAGGAAAAAGACACTGTGATGAGAATTTTATCTATATTCTTTTAGATCTAAAATGTTATTTTATACATCACTATCTTTTCTCTAAAGAAGTTAGCCAAAAAAGGAACATGTTTTTAATCAGAAAATCCT
This sequence comes from Antechinus flavipes, assembly GCF_016432865.1. Lineage (NCBI taxonomy): Eukaryota > Metazoa > Chordata > Mammalia > Dasyuromorphia > Dasyuridae > Antechinus > Antechinus flavipes. Next base: position 322,369,778 of record NC_067398.1, read on the forward strand.
AATTTTAGTATCATAGAATTAAAGAGTTTAAAGGGATCTTGGTAGATATCTCATGTAAGATATTATTAAAAGAATCCTAACTCTTGTCTTACCTAATTGTTTCAATCATGCCTAACTCTCCATGATCCCATTTGGGGTTTTCTTTGTTAAGATGCTGGAGTGGTTTGTCATTTTATTCTCCAGCTCATTTTATAGATGAGGAACTGTGGCAAAGAGAGTTAAATGATTTGTCCAGGTTCACACAGCTAGTATGTAGGATTTAAACTCAAGGATGAGTCTTACTGATTCTAAGCTCACTACTTTATCTACTGTGTCATTTAGCTATCCTAAAAGAACTCCTATACAACATACCTAAAATGAATTTATCCAACTTTGTCTGGAAAATTTCAAATTATGGGAAATCTACTACATCCTGAGACAGTATATTCAATTTTGAAATAGTTTTAATTGCAAGAAGGGGATATTCAACTGAGCTTTTAATTGGTATTGAAAATTCCAGTTTAGGAAACTATACAATGTAATTTGACATTTTTTTTGTAATTTGTAGTCTTAAGAGATTTGTCTAGACACTGAGAGTTTAAATCAATAAGTTAACAAGCATCTTTCAAACACTTCTTATGTGCCAATCACTGAGGAAAGCAGAGGGAATACAAATACAACCAAAAAAAAAAAAAAAGGCAGTCCCTGACCTCATGGAGTTGACATTCTAATTACACACAAAAGAATACTGTAAAGGAAGCATGAAAATGGGAGAAAGTATTAATGTGAGAATAATAACAAAGTCCAGAGATTTATAAGCATAGCTGCAAGAGAAATGAAGGATTTATGGTGGATGAGGAGGAAGAAGAAAAAGAAGAGGAGAGGGAGAAAGAGAAGGAGGAGGAGGAGGGTGATTCTAGGAGGAACTCAGCCATGGGAGAAGGATAGAGGGATCTTTCAAGGTGGGAAAACACCTTGTTCACTGAAGTTATTTACCCTTCATTCTTGAAGAGGATGAATGATATCAAAAGAATGGTGTCTTGATTTGTGTATGAGTTGGATTTAAGAGAGGCACAGATAGGCAAAGTCATTAGCTTCACTCTCTCCTTCAAAGGCAAGAGAAAAGTTAAGCTCACTGGTGATGTCTGGAAATGCAGTAGATGACCTTGGCCTTTCTGAATTAAGGTCTTTCCACATTTACCTCTCATAGTATAGTTATTTTTGTACTTGTCATTCCCCACATAAATTTATATGCTCTGTGTGAATGGGGCCTATGATCATATTTCTATCTGTATCTTCAGTGCTAAGAGCAATGCTTTGCACAGAGGGCACACAATAAATATTTGTTGAATTTAATCGAATCCTATTAACAAGTGATAGTCTATCCATCTGGGAAACCAACCTGAAAGGACATGTCTGTCATACTATACTCTTATGATCAACAAAATAGGGATTTGTCAGATCCAGAAGGAAAGCATCCTAATTTACATATGCAAAATGCCAACTTAGTTGTTATGACAAAATTAAAACAAATACATATGAATTAGTCATACAGTACGGCACTCAAAAGGCTTGTGAGCTTTGATATATAAAGCATCGTATATAACGTGAAATATGAATAGTACAAATAATAAATCCCCTGAAGTGTCTGCATTATTTGAATTTGTACTTGCACATTTTCATTGGGTTTGAATCCCTACATAAGGACATAATTATAAATTTAAATAAATATGTAACCACTTCATTTTTTCAAGGATACCAAAAGTTGTTTGTTTTTTTTTTAACAACAACAAGAAAATCTTTCCTATAAAGTATCTTAGAAAAGGGGATACAATAAGTTGAGTATAAAACCCAGCCTAGTTCTAATAAAGTTTGAACAATACAGAAAAGAAAGCTGTGAGAAAAATTGGACGTGTATGTGGCATTGATGGAAAGATGGTCACAAGAAACCAAGGTATTTCTACAAGGCATGTCATGGAGATTCTGTATACATTGCTGACCACACCCAACTTCATTGGGACAGACTGCTAAGATTCCAACTCAGTTTTTTTCTCAACTCCTAGGCTAACATGGGTAATTGAGGCACTGGGTCCTCATACACACTGACAATCACTGCTGTCTTTGGTGTAGGACACAGACCCTTCTTTGTTTTTCAGTTTTAATCAAGTTAACCTATAACATATTAGCAAAATGGTAAAAAATAAATAAATAAATAAAGATAAAATAACAGGCAATTTCTGCTAAACATAATCAGAAAGGCTAGTGCCTTTGTGGGATCAAAAAATAGAGGTGACAGCTTTTCATACATATGCACATACATGTACATGCACATGCGTGTACACACACATACATGAGCATGCTCACATGTGGCCTTGAGAAGCTACAGTGGTTCCAGAAGTCTTGTCCAACAACTGCTGGTCCAAGGAGGTTTTCATGTTATGAGAGATGTCAGTCCTGTCAGAGTATGTTATCATCATCATATAGTAATATTCCAGCAGTCATGAAGAATAGGAACCATTTGCCTTAATTCACATTAATCACATTAATCAGGGACTGGATGAATTTTAATTGTAAAATAATTCTCCCATTACTCCCATCATGGATCAGAGAGATATTATTAGTTATTGGAGGATATTCCTTACTTCTGAACTAATAATAATAGCTCACATTTATATAATTCTTTAAGTTTTTCAAAGCTTAGTATATACCTTATATCATTTGATCTTCGTGCCAAATCTATGAAGTAGGCAGATGGCATTGTTTTTTCATTCACTTGTATTCTACTCTTCATGATTCCATTTGGGATTTTCTTGGCATTTCCTTCTCCAGCTCATTTTACAGATGAGGAAACTGATATAAACAGAATTAACATGATTTGCTCAGGATCACATAGTAAGCATCTGAAGTCAGATTTAAACTTAAATCTTCTTGACTCCAGATCCAGGACTCAACATACTATGCTCTCTAGCTACTCAGATAATATTACTATAACCACTTCATAGATGAAGAAACAGAAACTCAAAGAGATGAAGTGATTGGTAAAGATCATAAAGTAACCTTTGAACAAAGAACCTCACTCCAAGTATAATGCTCTGTCCCCTCTGTCATCATATTGAGAAGTCATGGTTCCATAAGGAAAGAGGCATCTATAGACTCTATAGAGAATATGAACTAAAATAAAACATATAAGGAGATAAAAGGGTTACTTTTTTCAAGTTACAAAGTAACTTGAAATATAACCAAGTGATCAGTCTCCATTTCCAATTAAGAGAAAGACACAGGGCAAAGGAAATTCATGGGAGCAAAGTAGGAAATTAGGTACCTGGAAGATAATCTTTCCTGAGTATGAGATGTGATTCACCATAACCAAGAGTTACAGTAGAAGACTACTTTTAAAATTGAATGAATGTACACCTGGAAATTTTGAGATATGTTACATTTTGCTCACCTTATGGGTTGAACATAAGAAACATGGTCTATTAAGATTTCTTCCAGCCCAATTTGGCTATAATTTTCTATTCTGAAAATGTGATCTCTTCTGCAAATCTTGGTCTTTTTACTGATCATCAAGTATATTATGACTTTAAAATAATGTATATAATCAAGGCTGATCACTGAAATATTATCAATGGTTAAATATTATGTACCTACACTATGCTAATACTGGGAATATAAAGAAAGGCAAAGATGCTCCCTGTGCTTACACTATAATGGGGAAGACAATACACAAAAGATTAAAAACATGTAAAATGTAAATATTATAACTGAGAGGTAATCTCAGAAGGAAGGTGCTGGGGTTGGACAGAGGAAGGGTTCTTGCAAAAGGTAAGATTTAGACTGAGCTTTGAAGGAATCTAAGCAACCAGGAGATAAAGGTAAAGAAGATGAGCATTGAAGCAGTCATGAGAGAGAACTGGTGCAAATAAATAGAGTTGGGAGTTGGGAAAAAAAAAAAAGGAGCAAGAAGACTAGTGTTGTTGATTGGCTATAACTGTTTTCTTTTAGAAGGCGGGGGATAGGAGTAGATATATAGATTATATATTTAAAATATCTGCAATATTTGATGTTGCTTTTATCAATGATGTCCATTGGGTTTTTTATGTTGAATTCACTATATTTTGTAGGGGAATAGATGTAGACATGTTTCCTAGAATTAATAAACTGAAAAAGAGAGAACCATATTGCTATCTTATGATGAAATCTCATTGGCCCCAAAGATATTTATTAAGATAGTTGATAGAAGCACATACTTGGTATTAAAAATATTATTAAATTAATTATTATTAATTAAATTATTAAATTTAAAATTTTATTAAAATTTTATAAAATTTATAAAAATTTTTAAATGGTATTAAAAATACTTGGACTACCTTCATCTGGAAAGATCCTTCAGAATGTAGGATTGGATCTCCCATAATGCCATCATTATTAACCCCATTCCCAAGATGGAATCGGATAGGAAAGTGCTTTTACCTTATTCCACTAATAAACTAGAAGCTCAATGAGCTCAGAGACTATGTCTTTTCTAAACTTGGTGTTTTCCCCATTGTTTAAGAATGGAAAGAAGGAAGGAAAAGGAAAGAAAGGAAAGGGGAAGGAAGGGAAACAGAGGGAAGGGTTAAAGAAAATAACATTTATTAAATACCATGTGCCAGGTACTTTGCTTTGATCCTCACATAGCCTTTGAAAACAGATGCTATTATTATACCCATTTGACAGTTAAGAAAACTGAGGCAGACAGAGGTTAATAACTAGGCCAAGGTCACACAAGTAGTAAGTGTTTGGTGTCAAGTTTTAACTCAGGTTATCTTAACTCTAAGCCCAGCACTCTATCCACTTCATGAATAGTTACCTCTATCAGTTCTTGTGGGCCAGGTAAATCAATCACCAATGAGAATAGAGCAGAGGACCCTGATAAAATAACAACAGTGTCCACAGGGAGTGAGAACTGCATGCCAGAATTTACTACCTCAAAACAAAATACTGGGAAATGACTCTATTGTCCTTTACAGACATATAATTACTGAGAAACAGCAGAGATCCCTGAACTTGTCATCCTCATTATATATACCCGTATTATATCAATACAACATCATTTACCTTTCAAATAATACTAGGAACCCCTACCTTGTTTATTAAGAATACATTGTAACAAAATGGAGCATCCTTATTTAGAAAGAATTCCTCTAGGGGAGGGGTTAGCTTTAATCCACTAAAATGCATGCAAATCTCTCTCCCTGGAGATTTGCTGCCCATTGGCTAGCACTACAATGGGGGTGAGGGGGGTGGGAGGAGGCAGAGGTTAACAACTGAAATGATAAGGAAACATTCAATAACATAACCACTCCATAAGAAGTAAACTTCTCTTCCATTTTAGGGCATGAATCTAGAGTTGTGGTGATTTAAATGCTTCACAGTGGTGCCCTTTATAAATTATTAAGTAAAAAAATGATGGTGACATTCTCAAGTTATTTTAGTTCTTTAGAATAGTGCCTAAATAGAAAGCCCAATATAGATCTACAAATTCAAAACATCTTGACTCGAAATGACTAATCTCAAGCATTGAAAAATAAATACTGCAGTTTGCCCTGATATAATATGTAGCAATAAGAGAAGGTGTTGCTCAGAAAAATGTGACCATATTACTGCTCAGTCACTTGAACACTACTAAATAATGTAGCTACTGAAATATATGTACTCTTCCCTGCCATTGTATATAGCATCATCCAATCATTTAAACAAACTAAAGCAACAAAAAAGCCAGCATTCATATGGACCTAGATATTATCTAGATCAGGTAATATCCTTTGTGCCCTTTCATTGCTATACCAACAAAAGGTACTGTGTTTCCCCGATAATAAGACCTATCCCGAAAATAAGCCCTCCCCTTACTGTGTAAGATTTCTCTAAAATAAGCCCTCCCCCGAAAAAGCCCTATTGAGATTGCTACGGTAGTGAAGGTGATCCCCTGTGCTACACGCTACATTACGGTACCTTCTGTATGCACCGTTCCTCCCCCTCCTCCCCCCACTCCCCAGTGAAACGCATGCCGTGCTCCGAGCTATATCCAATCAGAGCTGCAGCAGTGAGCACGTCATCCTGTTCTTCCCCAGTGATTTGCTTGCAGGCGACATTGAGAGCAGTGGCGCGGAGGAGAGCTGAGGCAGGACAACATAAAAACCCGGTATGTAAGCGGGAGTGAGGGGGCATGATGGAGGATAAAAGGGACATGATGGAGGATAAAAGAAGAACTTAGGGGGCATGATGGAAGATAAAAGAACTCAGCCAGCACTCACCACGCTAAAGAAATGAAGAACTTCCTTGCAGAGAGAAGAATAGATCAAGTAATGATTCCTGCAGGAATGACCGCCTATCTCCACACCCTTGATATTGCAATAAACAAGCCATTCAAGGACCATTTGCACATGGAAGTCAATGACTACATTGAAAATAGAATGGAAAGCAATCAGCGTGGAAACTTTGTGAAGCCCTGTCTGCAAGAAGTTGTGACTTGGGTGAAGAAGTCATGGGATAAAATTACTGACAGCTTGTCGCCAAGGTACTACGAGCAGGTGACCTGGACAAGACATGTTCATTTAAAGAGAGCTATATTGCTGGACATGACAGATTGGGTCCACTTCTTCTGAAGGAAAAAGAGGCGCAAGACATCCAGGACGGAATTCAGGGTATGGACACTTATGACGATGTTGTTGAAGAAGATGACATGATCATTATTGAATAAAGGTACTTTTTTTTTTGTTCACATTTACCTGTTTATTAAAATTACTGTCAATGTTCATTAAAATAAGCCCTCTGGTGTTTTTCTGTCCAAAAAAAAATAATAAAATAGTGTCTTCTTATTGGGGAAACACGGTAGTGCAGTGGAACTTCTCAATAGTTTTGGGTTCAAATCCTAGCTCCTTACTTCAAATCACATAAACAAACTAATAGTCATTCATTAACACAGAGGATACATTTTTGTCGATAAGATACAGAGTCTCTCTAAGCTAACATAACCACAGGATTCAATCAATAATACACAAAGCCCTATGGATATGCTTACTAATCCAAGAAGGAAGCAAGAAAGCATATGTTCTGCTTCACTGTCATTCCAAGTCCCTATTTTGATCTGAGTCTTTGGAACAATAATTAGAGGTGACATTTAGAAAGCAGTTTAAGGTCAGAGACAGAGACAGAGACAGAGAGATAGAGAAAGAAATAGAGACAGAGAGAAAGAGAAGGAAAGAGACAGAGAGAGAGAGAGAGAGAGAGAGAGAGAGAGAAACAGAGAGAGAGAGAGACAGAAAAAGAGAGAGAGAGAGAGAGAGAGAGAGAGAGAGAGAGAGAGAGAGAGAGAGAGAGAGAGAGAGATCCTTTGGAATTAGGGAATACACTAGTAAATATATATCAGGTAGTTTTCTCTGAATATCCCACCTTCCTTCCCTCCTCTTCTGATCCAGAAAGCCCCAGAAAGCTCCCAGTTCCTGTGACCTGAGTTTAGTAAGGTGCCTTTTTTTATGATCCTAGAAAAAGGATCATAGATTTAGTTAGAAGGGACCTTAGAGGTTGTCAAGTTCAACCCTAACCATTTATTACAGATGTGGAAACCAAAGCCCAGAGCATTTAAGTACTTTACCCAAAGTCACACAAATTATATCACAGCCATGATTTAAACCTTTTTTTAAAATTCCACATCCAGCTCTATTTCCATTGTAATATATTACACATCACCAGTAGTTGTAATGAATAGATGCTTGTTAAGTAGCAGACTAATCCTTACTGTATCTTTAATTGCTTCCTTGTAATTCTGCTGGTGGTATAAAACCATCAAGCTGTAACAGCAGCTTTGTCATGTCTTATTCATGCCTGTGAATCAAGGGGTAAGGAGTTAAAGGGAAGAGCATATTGGGGAAAAGTCCTTGTTAGAACCCCTAAATAGTGTTGCTAGTGATATTGCTATTTTGATAACCAGGGAATACATAGAGAGGGTTTAATGGAGAAAAGCTGGGAGAGTACATAGAAGCCTCTAAGTCCCAATGTAAATCTGAATTAAAGTAAACTAAAGAGAACAGTCAATATGGAAAGGATAATTAGGATGTCATCATCTCAGAAATCATTTAGGAGTAAATGAAGTATGGAAACTGTGTCTAACCAAGGCAGTCCTTCTTCCTGAGCACACCTCTTGCAGCTGTCTTTTCATGAAGAGAAGGAATACATTCTAGCAACATTAACCTATGTACCTTAATGAAATCTTAGTATTCAAGAATCGTCCATAAAGGTCTCGCAAAAAAAGTCATCTATTTACATAAAGTCTTCAATATAAGATGCGACAATCTCCTTCTGCTATGAATTCTCATAATTCTTTATACTTCTGTCACATTCTATGTTTTTGTCTTTATTTTGTATTCATGTGCCTCGTGTCCACTCTAAGAAGAGACCATGCCTTAAGTATACATCTTTGTGCCTCGTTACATTCCTTAACACAATATAGACTTTTTCCCATTATAGGATCTCAATTAATATTGGTTGAATGGTATTCTATTTTATTTCTTATTCCACTCAAAAAGCATGTGCTTGCCATCCTTTATAGGACAGAACAGGATTGTAAACAGATCTTTCTTTTTTCCCTTAAATGCTTAGGAAGGGCACCATACTTTGGAGAGTTTGTTTCTTTTGCAAGCTGTTAGTATTTTCCAAATCCCAGAGCCCATGCTGAGTTATTTACACACTTCTAAGATCAGGAACTGTTAGACAGTCACCACCCTTCCCTGTTGTCACATGTGGCCCTGTCATGTGACACCACAGGATCTTCAGGAGTTGAAAAATGAGCTATATTTAAGCATGGTGAAAACACAATTAGCTGTTTTTCTCCTAAGGGGTCCTTTTGGGGGAATATCAGAATAGTTGTATCCCTAAAGAAAGGAAAGGGTTAGTCTTCTTGCTTTCATATTGCAGTCTGTTCACAAGCAATAAATATGCTTAGTGAGTCATTATATAAAGGACAGGGAATATACTGAACTCTTCCCAAACACTTGTAATGCCTGAGTAGGGAATATACATATTGACAAATCTGTTGTATTCTAACTAGAATTTGGATTCTTAGAACAAGGATCATAAATAAAGGCTTCCTTTGACAAAAGCAACTAATACCCTCCTGCAGTTTGACCAGATGGTTCTCTCAGCTTTGGTAAATCCAACAGTGACCAAGATTTCTACTTGAATCTGTTTTGTTTTGCACATCTATTTGAATTCCAAACTTCCACTTTAGGGTGTTTTGTGATCAGTATTTGGGGTAAAAAATTAAGAAATTCATTTTGTGTGGTTCATGATACAGTTTTCCATTCACTCATTCAATAAATATTGAATGCTTAGATCATTGTGGATATAAATGTCATTTGTCCATAAATTAAATTAGTTTGTTTATTTTTTAACATTTTTGCATTTTTGTTAAAAGCAAGAATCATCAGCAAAAGCAAAATCCAATACACATGCAAAATGAATAACAAAGTTCTGTGAAATCCTTTGCATTTGATAAGAAAGAGAGAGAGAGAGAGAGAGAGAGAGAAGAAAGGAAGAAAGAGAGAGAGAGGAAGGGAAGAAAGGAAAAAAGAAAGAAAAAGAGAGAGAAGAAAGGAAGGAAGGAAGAAGGAAGGAAGGAAGGAAGGAAGAAAGAAAGAAAGAAAGAAAGAAAGAAAGAAAGAAAGAAAGAAAGAAAGAAAGAAAGAAAGAAAGAAAGAAAGAAAAGAAAGAAAGAAAGAAAGAAAGGAAGGAAGGAAGAAAAAGGAAGGAAGGAAGAAAAAGGAAGGAAGGAAGGGAGAGAGGGAGGGAGGGAGAGAGGGAGGGAGGGAAGGAAGAAGGAAGGAAGGAAAGGAAAATTTGCTCTAAGCTCCATTTCCATACCTCATATCCACTACCTTTGACTTTTTCTTTTGTGAAAGTAGTTTTAGTAAGTGGTCATCAGTCTCTGTTTTCTGCTGAACTAATTTTACATTACTTTGTATATGAATTTCCAAATTTATTATGACAAGAATGTGAGTCAATGAGCATTTTAGTACATTTTTGGTGACATAGCTGACTGGCACAAATATTTTAGGGAAGTGACCAGGAATATGTAATGTGAGAATTCCTGAAGAATTCATAATTTTATCAATGTAGAGGACTGCTTGCATGGAAATTTCCTCAATCATCACAGATATTAACATGCATGTTAAACTGTATCTTGTTCTGGTCTTTCTTACTAACTATCTCCCTTCTTTTTGGTATAGTAAATAAGGTTGTAAGTAGCCAGAATAAAATAACAATAGCAGCAACTTGTAATGCCAGAAAAACTGAGGCAAGATAGAGATTAGAGAGTATTTAATAATTTATTTAAAAGGGAGAGATTTACTGGGACCAAATAGATCCATGGTTTGGTCCAAAGGCTGAATGAGACTATCGTCTCCAAGAATCCAGCCAATAATGTGAGTTCTCAATGACCTATATACATGTGGCTCAGACTCAGGTGGTAGACGGAGGCAGGGGCAGAATCAGGGTGCTGAGAGCAGAAACAGGACTCTGACAGGATGAGGTGAGCCATCAGAGAAGGGAATGACATAATAGGGGGAGGCACCCTGGAGATGGGGAGAGTCATCTTAATAAGATGGTATCTGATATTCTGATAGCTTGGGATGGGGAGAGGCATTATGATATTCTAAAATATAAGATCTTTTATCCTTATCAAATATTCTGATTAAGAGGGAGGGGTGGGTTTTGCAGAATTGAGCAGAACAATTAGGGAAACTGAGACAGGATAATTAGGGAAAGTGAGTAAGGATAATAAAAAGAACTGTGGCATAACAAACTAAAATTGGAAACAGGAACCTAGATGTAACTAACCAGCTGTCTCAAAGATCAAAAGAGTGTAATTTGCAAGTTGTATGATACATTAACTAAAAATTACATCCTGAGATTACATACTAAATCAGACTCTTTTGGTCCTATGATATGTAAACTTCAAATAAGCTCTAGATATATTCTAGTCTCTAATATCTTCAGTGAGACCAAGAGAACACCAAATGTTGCTGATAATTTTAAGATAATGTAAATATGTTAATGAACCAACACTAAGGTATTGCTGACAACTTAGAGTTGATATTGATATCTTAATAAATTCCAAAGTGATAGGAATGAGTTCATCTGTCCTCCACTAAAACTCTTTAAAAACAAGACTCCAAATTCCTGCAGGCTAAGCATCTTCAATCTTCACCTAGGTACATATTACTGAGTGGTTTCCAACTCCCATCCATGTTTAAGTGAATTTCCAAGACTTTCCCCTTCCCCATTCTCTTTTCCATGCTACCTGTTTTCTTCTAACACCCTAGCCTTGTCTCCATACTCTCTATCTCGCACACCCCTTTCTATGCCATTTGTGTCTGTACTTTCTATACAATTTATCCCTGTATCCTCTGTACCTTATTAAAATATGATTGAAGCATTATTCCCATTGCTATCACAGTCTTTCCCAGAAAATACCTAAAAAACAAGGCATGCCCAATCCCATTTCATAATTCCATAAATTAATCATCAATTTAATAATGATATAAATCAGCAATTTATAGACCATGGCTTAAAACATAGGAATCAAGAGGTTCCTGGAAGAGGATAGAGGATTTTTATCAAGGGTTTGTGGGAATATATTTGCATGTAACCTGGCAAAGCTAATCAAAAGCAATTAAACTGAAAAGGAATAGGGTAAAAATTGTTGCAGTGTATCCACTAAGCTAGATATCATAGATAGAAGCTATAATTTATGGAGAATAACAAATAAAGACATTTACTTCAATCTTTTCACTGATCAGTATTTCTATTTTTAAATTAGTACCAAATAAATTTTATGTTACTAATTTGTAGTGTACTGAAATCTAATGTTGTTAAACTACCTTTATTTCCACTCTTTTTTTTTTGTTATTTCCCTTGAGATATTTGAACTTTTGTTCCTTCAGATGAATTTTGTTATTATTTTCTATTTCTCTAGAGTAATTGTCTTGGTATTTGGGTTCATATGGCATTGAATCACTTTATTAATTGAGATAACATTGTCTTTTTATTAGGTTGACATGGCCTAGCCATGAGCAATCAATATCTCACCAGTTGTTTGCTGTCTTTTTTTTTTTTAATTTTAACAGTGTGCTTTATAATTGTATTCATATAATTCTTATGTTTCTCTTCATGGATGGATTCCTAGATACTTTTCTTGTTTTTATATTTTGTAATTATTTTAATGGAATTTATTTTTCCATTTCTTCCTGCTAGATTTTGTTGACAACATATAGAAAGTTTATCCCTAGGGAGACAACATGTTATAGTAAATCAAAGTTGGCCTTATAGTCGGAAAGAACTAGATTCAAATCCTACTTCTGACACAGATTGGCTGTGTGGCCTTTTAGGAAGTCATTCCTCTACAAATACTCTACAAGTATATGTTACAGAGAAGATACATTCATAAAGGGAATTCCCTTCTCTGGAAGAATCCTATACCAGTGAAGTCATAGGCCCACTTCTTATTCTTTTCTTTCCCAAAGATCTTTATCTTTAAACTAGAAAGAACACAACAAAAATTATTAATAAGGAACTAATGTCCCAAATAAGTGGGGAGATAATAAAAATATAAGCAGTAAGCTTTGATATATTTAAGTTGCCAAGTCCAAATTAGCAATATCATTGAATAAAGAATTAAAAGTTATGATTATTGAGTCATAAAAGATTTTTTTTTTAATGGAAGAGAACTACATAATTGGAGACAGGCAAATGTGCTAAGTTTTGTTTTTGTTTTTTAAGGGAAAGAAATGATACTTGCAATTATATGCCAATGAGTTGCAAATTCCATTCTCTTCCTTACCTAAAGAAATGATAAATAAACATCTTGAAATGGAATGATCACACACACACACACACACACACACACACACACACACACACACACAACCAGTATGTCTTCACTGAAGAGCAAGACATACCAGAAAAAGCTTTTTGATTCTTTCATGGGGTAACTAGTCTAGCAGATCAGAGAAGTATTACTGATATAATTTGTTCAAATTCTAGCAAAGCATTTAATAAATGCTCTTATGCTTATATAATTGTGGGCTAGATGATCATTTGTTGAATATTTGTAGAGGGGATTTTTGTTAAGGTGTAGATTAGACTCAAATGGCCTCTGAGTTAGCTCCTCCATCCTGAGATTCTAGGATCCTTATGCACTTCTTTGTGAAATGCTTAGGATGCCTGGAACTTTGAAAGCTGTGTCTGGGTAATGTGGTTCAAAATGGTAAAACATACTGTTCCGAAGAGAAGATATTAGAGAAGTTAACTTCTGGAAAGATCATAAACTCTTTCAAAGGAATGTTTAATACACTAAAAGCAGTCTAGTTTCTGAGTCAGTCCATTTTCCCAAAATGTCTGTTTTCAATTCAAGAGAAAAATTGAAACCCTGACCGCTAGAAAATAATCTGAACTTCTCAGGCCAGCTACAGCCAAGATTCCCTCTAAATTTTAAATCTTTGGGTTTCTTTAATCTCCCCTTCCTATAGATTACTGCCATTGCTCTGAGGCTATGATTGGCCAAAGAGAGTTCTGTTCAATAGAGTATTGCACCAAATATCCACTGATCATTTCACATGCTTAAATAATGTCTGATTTATTTATCTATAATAACCAAACCTACCTATTGTGTTTTATTTGTCATTGATACCTATACATACGCAGATAGCATAAAACTCTCTTTTTGTTTGTGGAAGCCTTAAAACTATCTAAATCATTTTCTCAAAAGTAACTATGGGATTAGGAAATGTATAAACCACTACCAAGTATCTAGGATTGCTCAACCACAGTCAACAAGCTAAAGAGTTTGTCAGTGAATGACCAGCTTTTACTTCTGGTTTCCCATTCTATAATCTGGCTTATCCAGGTTTTTAGATAGATAGATAGACAGACAGACAGATAGATATTTAGGAAATTGGGACAGCCTTATAGAAAAGAGAAAGAAGGTAATATGATTGATTATTCCTTGAAATATGACATGAGGAGCCCACACAGAATCCTCTACCTATAAGTAACATGGAATCATTAGAATTCTAGAATTTTAGTGTTAGAAGGGACCTCAGAAACACCTAGTCCAACCCCTGAACCAATCTCATTACCCATAATTGCACTACTATAGTTTCATTCTTTGGCATTTCAAAGACCTTTTAAGGAAAATGGGCCTGAAGGTACTCAGGTACAAGAAGGCACTAATAACAACTCTTGTTACCAATCATGATGACAAAATGCTGAGCCAGTTTTATCTTATTTATTTCATTTTTACTACCAAAAAGCAGCATATTTAAGAAAAACGCAGGTGATAGTAAATAAAGAACTGAAGTCAAGATGAGCATGTTCAAATCAGGCTTCAGATATTACTAATTGGGTGACCCTGGACAAGTTAAACTTCTATCCACCTTGATTTCCTCATTTATAACACAGAGAGGATAATATCATCTACCTCTCAGAGTTGTTGTAAGGACAAAATGATATAATATTTATAAAGTTTTTTTGCAAACCTTAATATGCTGTATAAATCTTAGCTGTTGTTATTATTTAAAAGATTGGCTAGGAATACCATTTTCTTAGGACACTTACTCAATAAGCTAATTAATTTAAAGATGGTTAAAAAGTTGAATATTCTTTAGAGCTGTTACTTTTATTCCATGGTGTGCTGGAATTGGTAAATAATAGCTTAGGAGAAAATATAAATTTTCAATGTATCATTTATACCTTGGAAATAGGCAAGCAATAAATTAGAAATTTATTTGTTTTATTAAATGTCTATTTCAATAATGCAAAATTAAATTTTAAAGTGTCATATTTAGATATTTTTAGAAAGCCCACTCTAAATATTTATCAGTACACCTTTGTTGCATTTGTAGACATTTGTGCTCCTACTATTAATAATAATAATCACAGAATAAGTATCAGTCTTCAAAAATAAAGGATTCTAGACTTCCGGCCAAGATGGCGGAGAGGAAATACACTTCTGTGTAATCTCCGTGTTTTTCTCTCACTATTCATTTCATTTCATGCCTCTGAATTAATGCTCGACTGAAAAAAAAACCATACAATTACTTACCAAGAGAAACCATCCTTGAGACTCGTCAAGAAAGGTCTGTTTTTGCGCGAGGGCGGGGACGGTATTTGGAAGCAGTCTGCGGGTAGCAGCAGCTGCAACCAGAGCACAGATAGCAGCTCAGAACCGGGTGGAGCGGAGAGGGGGTAGGACCGCAGCCGTCTCTGCGGTGAGAGCTTTGCTATAGGAGCAAGTCAGCAGCCCAGCAGAGAAGCTAAAAACACCGGGGGTGAAGAATACAATCCCAAACAGCTGGAGTTTCTAGGGACCTGGCCACCCCTCCCCCACAGTGTCTTAGCCCGCTCGGATCTCAGAGCGCTCGGATCTCAGTGCGCAGGCGCCATAGCACAGTAGGACCTGTGCCTCACGAATACCCTGCCCCTCCCCCAAAGAAAGCAGCCTCCATTCAAGGGGTTTTTTTTCCTTCTGTTTCTTTGATAGTTTGTCTTTGATAAATAGACAGAATGAGCAAGAAACTGAAAAAGAATTTAACCCTGGACAGCTTTTATACAGATAAAGAGCAGACTCCAAACCCTGAGGAGACTAAAAACAAACAGTCCCCAGGTGAATCCCCGAAGGAGGAGACCTTATATCCCTCAGCACAGATGAATCTCATGGAGGAAATTAAAAAGGCTCTCACAAGGGAGCTAGAAGAAAAATGGGAAAAGGAGAGGGAGGCTCTGCAAAAGGAGAGGGAGGCTTGGCAAAAGAGCCTGGAGAAGTCAGTTAAAGAGAGAGTGGATAAAGAAACCAAATCCTTGAAAAATAGGATTAGTGAACTGGAAACAGAAAACAGCTCTCTAAAAAACAAAATTGGCGAAATGGAAAAAAATTCCACAGAACAAAAGAACTCAATTGGACAATTAGAAAAAGATCTTAAAAAAGTGAGTGAAGAAAATACCTCACTGAAAATCAGGGTCGAACAATTGGAATTGAATGACTCGAGGAGACAAGAAGAATCAGTCAAGCAAATCCAAAAAAATCAAACAATGGAAAAGGATGTGAAATACCTTCTGGGGAAGACAACAGACCTGGAAAACAGATCCAGGAGAGACAACCTGAGAATCATCGGACTTCCAGAAAAGTATGATGAAAAAAAAAGCCTGAACACTATCTTCCAGGAAATTATCAAAGAGAACTGCCCAGAAGTCATAGAAACAGAAGGTAAAATAGACATTGAAAGAATTCATCGATCCCCTACTGAAAGGGATCCTAAAATCAAAACACCAAGGAATATAGTGGCCAAATGCCAGAACCCTCAGGCAAAGGAAAAAATACTGCAAGCGGCTAGAAAAACCCAATTCAAGTATCAAGGAGCCACAATAAGGATCACCCAGGATCTGGCAGCATCCACATTAAAGGATCGAAGGGCCTGGAATATGATATTCCGAAAGGCTAAGGAACTTGGTATGCAACCAAAAATAACTTACCCAGCGAGATTGAGCATCTTTTTCCAGGGAAGAAGATGGTCATTCAACGAAATAAGCGAATTTCATCTATTTCTGATGAAAAAGCCAGAACTTAACAAAAAATTTGATCTACAAGCACAGAACTCAAGAGAAATCTAAAAAGGTAAAGATTAATCTTGGGAACTATATTTCGGCTGTAAAGATGTATAAAAAATACATGTATACCTTGTTCTAGAAACTAGTTGAGGAAAGGACATTGTACTAGAAAAAAGGGAAAGTGGGGGTACTACATTTCATGAAGAGGCAAAGAAAACCTAGTATATCTGAGAGAAAGAATGGAGAGGAATGAAAATAGTGAGTATTTTACTGCTTTCAGAATTGGCAGTAAGAGAAGAATTTTAGACATATTCAATCTATGGTGAAACTTCTCCCACCTCATTGAAAAGTGAGAAGGGAAAAGTGAAAAAGGAAGGAATAAGCTAAGTGGAAGGGAATACGGGAACTGGGAGGGAAAGGGGTAAGTTGGGGGGGGGGGGACTCTAAGGGGAGGGGAGGGATACTGAAAAAGGGAGGGCTGTGAGAAGCAAGGGGAGCTCACAAGCTTAATACTGGGAAGGGGGGTAAGGGAGGGGGTAAGGGAGTAAGAAGGGAGAAAAGCATAAACCGGGGTCAACAAGATGGCAAGTAATACAGAAT
The DNA here is from genome assembly GCF_016432865.1 of Antechinus flavipes. Classification (NCBI taxonomy): domain Eukaryota; kingdom Metazoa; phylum Chordata; class Mammalia; order Dasyuromorphia; family Dasyuridae; genus Antechinus; species Antechinus flavipes. The sequence goes on from NC_067398.1 coordinate 322,386,998, forward strand.
TGGTCATTTTAACCATAAATGTGAACGGGGTAAACTCCTCTATAAAGAGGAAGCGGTTAGCAGAATGGATTAAAAGCCAGAATCCTACAATATGTTGTATACAGGAAACACACCTGAAGCGGGGTGATACATGCAGGTTAAAGGTAAAAGGTTGGAGCAAAATCTACTATGCTTCAGGTGAAGCCAAAAAAGCAGGGGTAGCCATCCTGATCTCAGATCAAGCTAAAGCAAAAATTGATCTAATCAAAAGAGATAAGGAAGGGCACTATATCTTGCTAAAGGGTAGAATGAATAATGAAGAAGTATCTATATTAAATATATATGCACCAAGTAGTGTAGCATCTAAATTCCTAAAAGAGAAATTAAGAGAGCTGCAAGAAGAAATAGACAGTAAAACTATAATAGTGGGAGATCTCAACCTTGCACTCTCAGAATTAGATAAATCAAACCACAAAATAAATAAGAAAGAAGTCAAAGAGATAAATAGAATACTAGAAAAATTAGATATGATAGATCTCTGGAGAAAATGTAATGGGGACAGAAAGGAGTACACCTTCTTTTCAGCAGTTCATGGAACTTATACAAAAATTGATCATATATTAGGACATAAAAACCTCAAACTCAAATGCAGTAAGGCAGAAATAGTGAATGCATCCTTTTCAGACCATGATGCATTGAAAATTACATTCAATAAAAAGCCACAGGAAAGTAGACCAAAAAATAATTGGAAACTAAATAATCTCATACTAAAGAATGATTGGGTGAAACAGCAAATTATAGACATAATTAATAACTTCATCCAAGAAAATGATAATAATGAGACATCATACCAAAATGTATGGGATGCAGCCAAAGCGGTAATAAGGGGAAATCTCATATCTCTAGAGGCCTATTTGTATAAAATAGAGAAAGAGAAGGTCAATGAATTGGGCTTGCAACTAAAAATGCTAGAAAAGGAACAAATTAAAAACCCCCAATCAAACACTAAACTTGAAATTCAAAAAATAAAAGGAGAGATCAATAAAATTGAAAGTAAAAAAACTATTGAATTGATTAATAAAACTAAGAGTTGGTTCTATGAAAAAACCAACAAAATAGACAAACCCTTAGTAAATCTGATTAAAAAAAGGAAAGAGGAAAATCAAATTGTTAGTCTTAAAAATGAAAAGGGAGAACTCACCACTAACGAAGAGGAAATTAGAGCAATAATTAGGAGTTACTTTGCCCAACTTTACTCCAATAAATTCGACAACTTAAATGAAATAGAAGAATACCTCCAAAAATATAGCTTACCTAAACTAACAGAGGAAGAAGTAAATATCCTAAACACTCCTATCTCAGAAAAAGAAATAGAACAAACTATCAATCAACTCCCTAAGAAAAAAACCCCAGGACCAGATGGATTTACATCTGAATTCTATCAAACATTTAAAGATCAATTAACTCCAATGCTAAATAAACTATTTGAAGAAGTAGGGATTGAAGGAGTCCTACCAAACTCCTTTTATGACACAGATATGGTACTGATACCTAAACCAGGTAGGCTGAAAACAGAGAAAGAAAATTATAGACCAATCTCCCTAATGAATATTGATGCTAAAATCTTAAATAAAATATTAGCAAAAAGATTACAGAAAATCATCCCCAGGATAATACACTATGACCAAGTAGGATTTATACCAGGAATGCAGGGCTGGTTCAATATTAGGAAAACTATTAACATAATTGACTATATCAACAACCAACCAAACAAAAACCATATGATCATTTCAATAGATGCAGAAAAAGCATTTGATAAAATCCAACAGCCATTCCTAATAAAAACACTTGAGAGCATAGGAATAAAAGGACTTTTCCTTAAAATAGTTAGGAGCATATATTTTAAACCTTCAGTAAGCATCATATGCAATGGGGAAAAACTGGAACCTTTCCCGGTAAGATCTGGAGTGAAGCAAGGTTGCCCACTATCACCATTATTATTCAATATTGTATTAGAAACACTGGCCTCTGCAATAAGAGTCGAGAAAGAGATTAAAGGAATTAGAGTAGGCAATGAGGAAACCAAACTATCACTCTTTGCAGATGATATGATGGTATACCTAGAAAACCCCAGAGATTCTACTAAAAAGCTATTAGAAATAATTCATAATTTTAGCAAAATAGCAGGATACAAAATAAATCCCCATAAATCCTCAGCATTCTTATACACCACCAACAAAATCCAAGAGCAAGAGATACAAAGAGAAATTCCATTCAAAATAACTGTTGATAGCATAAAATATTTGGGAATCTACCTACCAAAGGAAAGTCAGGAATTATATGAGCAAAATTACAAAAAAGTTTTCACACAAATAAAGTCAGACTTAAATAATTGGAAAAATATTAAGTGCTCTTGGATAGGCCGAGCAAATATAATAAAGATGACAATACTCCCTAAACTAATCTATTTATTTAGTGCTATACCAATCAGACTTCCAAGAAAATATTTTAATGATTTAGAAAAAATAACAACAAAATTCATATGGAACAATAAAAAGTCGAGAATCTCAAGGGAATTAATGAAAAAAAAATCAAATGAAGGTGGTCTAGCTGTACCTGATCTAAAATTATATTATAAAGCAGCAGTCACCAAAACCATCTGGTATTGGCTTAGAAATAGATTAGTTGATCAGTGGAAAAGGTTAGGTTCACAAGACAGAATAGTCAACTATAGCAATCTAGTGTTTGACAAACCCAAAGATTCTAAATTTTGGGATAAGATTTCATTATTTGATAAAAACTGCTGGGATAACTGGAAATTAGTATGGCAGAAATTAGGCAAGGACCCACACTTAACACCACATACCAAGATAAGATCAAAATGGGTCCATGACCTAGGCATAAAGAACGAGATTATAAATAAATTAGAAGAACATAGGATAGTTTATCTCTCAGACTTGTGGAGGAGAAAGAAATTTGTGACCAAAGATGAACTAGAGACCATTACCAATCACAAAATAGAAAATTTTGATTATATCAAATTAAAAAGCCTTTGTACAAACAGAACGAATGCAAACAAGATTAGTAGGGAAGTAACTAACTGGGAAAACATCTTTACAATTAAAGGTTCTGATAAAGGCCTCATTTCCAAATATATAGAGAACTGACTCAAATTTATAAAAAATCAAGCCATTCTCCAATTGATAAATGGTCAAAGGATATGAACAGACAATTTTCAGATGAAGAAATTGAAACTATTACCACTCACATGAAAGAGTGTTCCAAATCACTATTGATCAGAGAAATGCAAATTAAGACAACTCTGAGATATCACTACACTCCTGTCAGATTGGCTAAGATGACAGGAAAAAACAATGATGAATGTTGGAGGGGATGCGGGAAAACGGGGACATTGATGCATTGTTGGTGGAGTTGTGAACGAATCCAGCCATTCTGGAGAGCGATCTGGAATTATGCCCAAAAAGTTATCAAACTGTGCATACCCTTTGATCCAACAGTGTTTCTATTGGGCTTATACCCCAAAGAGATACTAAAAAAGGGAAGGGGACCTGTATGTGCCAAAATGTTTGTAGCAGCCCTGTTTGTAGTGGCTAGAAACTGGAAAATGAATGGATGCCCATCAATTGGAGAATGGCTGGGTAAATTGTGGTATATGAACGTTATGGAATATTATTGCTCTGTAAGGAATGACCAGCAGGATGAATACAGAGAGGCTTGGAGAGACCTACATGGACTGATGCTAAGTGAGATGAGCAGAACCAGGAGATCATTATACACTTCGACAACGATATTGTATGAGGATGTATTCTGATGGAAGTGGATTTCTCTGACAAAGAGACTTAACTGAGTTTCATTGGAGAAATGATGGACAGAAACAGCTACACCCAAAGAAGGAATACTGGGAAATGAATGTGAACTATTTGCAATTTTGATTTTCTTCCCGAGTTATTTTTACCTTCTGAATCCAATTCTCCCTGTGCAACAAGAGAACTGTTTGGTTCTGCAAATATGTATTGTATCTAGGATATACTGCAACATGTTTAGCATATATAGGACTGCTTGCCATCCTGGGGGGGGGGGGAGGAGGGAGGGAGGGGAAAAAACGAAACATAAGTGATTGCAAGGGATAATGTCGTGTAGAAATTATCCTGGCATGGATTCTGTCAATGCGAAGTTATTATTAAATAAAATAAAATTTATTATAAAAAAAAAAAAAAAAAAAAAAAAAAAAAAATAAAAAAAAATAAAGGATTCTATTTTTCTCCTGTTTGTCCTATTCATACTTTAAGGTAGCACTTTTAAGATAACTGTTTCGACATTACCTTTATTTCCAAATATATTTCCTTACTCTTCCCTAACTAGAGATCCATTCCTTGTAACAAAGAATAAAATTGGGAGAAAAAAACAGTTCAGCAAAAAACATATCAATCATAGTTTTATATATTATATATATATATATATATTCTATACCATAACTTCTCACTTCTACCAAGAATAAAGAAAGTACATTCTCATACTTCTCTTTTAGAGCCAAGCTTGGTGATTTTAATTAAATGGTTCAGCTTTGTTTTGAATAAGATATTCAATATTCTATATTCAATATAGAATAAGATATTACCACTAAGAGAACTGATTATTTTTCTCTTACATTAATATCTAATCATCAATTTTTCTTCCTTTCCATTTTCTTATTCAGAACCAACTCCTCTGATTGGAGGACCTCTGAAGGACATTGCTGATAGATGTGATTGCCCAAATGTTTGGGAATGCTGCTTATTGATCTTGGGTGAAGACCTTATACCTAGAAGATCTTACAGAGTTTACTCTTGCCATTAAGAAATAAGTCCCTATCCTTGGGATCTTTCAATAGAATTTAAAATGATCTAGATTATGGAGGGGAAAACCAGCCACAGTAGTCTGGGTAGATGGATTCTTTTATCCAGTTCTTTTGGAGATGGCTGAGTCTCATGATCATGTCACATTCTCAGCAAGAGGAGCCGAAGACTTTTTGCTCATCTCATTAATATGTCTACCACTACCCATGGATTGTTAACCAATTGATTTCCACTCTCAGCTATTCCTCCTTTTCTAAAGGCTTTTTAAGCATTAAATGTTCTCCAGTAGGCATCTACGGTTTACAAGAAAAAGCCAATTATTTGCTAGCCATAATTATTAAAATTATTAATTCCCTAAGAAATTCTCTCTCCAAGTTTTTATTTCTGATACTGTCAAGAGTACCACCACTCTCTTAATCAGATTCCCAATTACCTCTGACTCCTCATTTTCATCCATATAACAAACCAGCTACCAAATCATGTTATTTCTACCTCTCCAATATATGTTTGCTTATAGTCATCTATAACCATTTCCTTAGTTTAGGTCCTCATCACTTCTCTCTTTGGTAGCTAGGTGACACAATTGGGCACTGGGCATGGAGTCAAAACTGAGTTCAAATATGGCTTTAGGTATTTATATGTGTGACCTTGGGCAAGTCACTTAACCCTATTTACCTCTGTTTCCTCATCTGTAAAATGAGCTGGAGAAGAAAATGTCAAATCACTCTAGGATCTTTGTCAAGAAAATTGCAAATGATGTGGAAAAATTGTAATATTAATGCTTTGTTGTGGAGTTGTGAACTTATTCAACTGGATAGTATTATTGGAGAGCAATTTTGAACAATGTCCAAAGGGCTATAAAGTTCTACATACCCTTTGATTCAACAATAGCAATATTAGGTCTGTGTCCCAAAGAAAGATCATCCAAAAAAAAAAAAAAAAGGAAGAAAGGACCTACACATACGAAAGCATTTATAGCCACAATTTTTGTAGAAGCAAAAGAATTGGAAATTAAGGGAAAGCCATCAATTGGGGATTAGCTGAACAATTTGTAGTATATGCATGGAATAGAGTATTATAGAACTATATGGAGTGATAAGCAGGTAGATTTCAGTAAAACCTGGAGACACATGAACTGATGCTGAGTGAAGTGAACAGATCCAGGAAAACTTTATACACAGTAACAGCAACATTGTGTGATGATCAACTATGATATTCATAATTCTTCTCAAAATACAATGATTCAAGACTATTCCATGTTGTATCTTTCCAATAGAATGTAAGTTTTTTAAGAGCAGAGACCTTTTCATTTGTGTTGTTGTATCACTAGAATCTTGCTTAGTATCAAGCAAAATGCTTAACTAAAGTTTGGCAATTTGAACTAAAACTAAATTGAATCAAATTGAATAAAATCAGAATGAATTGAATTCTCACTCTGGACCATCAAATAGACCTGGAACATAAAGTATGAGAGGAACCTTGGTGGCTAAGTTGCCTTGTCAATACATATATAATCCAACTCCATAAATCTCATTGAAGGAAATCTCAGCCCTCTTTCAGTCTCCCCATCAATCAATCCCTCCCCTTAAACACACACACACACACACACACACACACACACACACACACACGGAAAGGAACAGTATAGAACTGTTTTTAATTCTATTCCTCCTCCTCATAGCTAGGGGATGCTGAGAGTACCTTCAGTATCTCTTATTTACATCTCTATACACTGAGACCAAATTCAATTACTATGAAATTAACTAACCATTTAAAAAGAAAACTCCTCCAACCTGGTAGTAGTCACAACTAATTAACTGGTTCCACTCTCCGCTACTGCCTTTGAGCAGCACGCTGATGAGAAGAGCTGTCAAACCCTTGCCTGTGGGGTAAGTTTGAGCTACTGTGACTTGATTTGAACTGACAAGGCACAGCAAGCAAACATCAGAGTCCTTTTTAGGGGGCCTGCGTGACATCTGAGGAGCAGAGATAGAATGAGAATGGCATATTTATTCCGCAGAACTTTGGGAGTCAGTAGGGAAGAAGGGGAAGGTAGGGAAATAAAAAAAGCAATAGTCAGAACCAACAGGTCGTGAGGTTAGAATGCAGAGAAATGATAGGAACGTCATTCTCTCTTCCTTCCATCATTCAAAAAAATCCTTATGCCTCATTTCTTCCATCCCGTGAAAGCAATTTTCTTCAGTTAGTTGAGAAAGATGATCTCCTGCAACCTGCTTCTAACCTCAAATATGTATCATAAGATGATAGGTTTTTAGAGGCATAGGTTTAGAGTCAGAAGGGAATTCACAGATGATTTGATCTAATCTCCTCATTTTAGAGATGAAGAAATCCAAGGCTGAAGAAGTAATATTACTTGTCCAAGGTCATACAGGGAACAAATGTCAGAACCAAGATTCAAACACAAGACTTCTATCTCCAAATGTAAGGTTCTTCTCTAGCCAGAATAATGCCAGAATCAAACCTTCAAAGGAGTAACAGCCTGAGAAGGTGCCTAATAGATGATCAAGAACCATGAGATTCAGCCTTCTAAGGAAAAATCCGTAAACAATATGCTTCTTGAGGAAGAAGGCTGCCCATGTGACCACTAAAGTTGGAGTAGAGGATGAGCAATGAAGAAGGACATGTGACTTGGGTCGGGACCTTGCAATCACAGTGAACTATTAGGTGTGTGCAATACCTGGCCCTCTCCAGTGGGCCATAAGTGTGTTTACATTTTAGGGCAAGTCTATTTCATAGAGAATATTATAAATCTTAGGAGGACCACATAGAACCTTGGGAGGAAGTATAGTCATTAAAAAATCACTAGTGCTACCTCACTTGCCAAATCTAATGGTTTCTTCTCAATCCTTATCCTTCTTGAACTTTCTACATTCTCTTCTCTTGGATATTATTTCCCCTCTAGGTTTTTGTAGCACTGTGCTATTTTGATTCTCCTCTTACCTGTCCCATTGTTTCTTCTCAGTGTCCTTTGCTGGTTCTTGACTCAAATCATGCCCTCTATCATTGGATATCCCTCAAATTTTCTTTTCTTCTCCCACTATTACTCTATTGCTCCTCACATTTGATAAGGTTATCTTATCAGCTCCTATGGATTCAATTATTATCTCTATGTAAATTATTCTCAGATCTATATATCTAGCCCTAACCTCTCTGCTGAGCTCCACTTTCACATCATCAACTAAAGGGATGTCCTTAAGGCCTTTCAAACTCAATATGTCCAAAATAGAATACATCATCCTTCTTCAAAAAAAATTTCCCCTCTTTAAAATTGTCCTGTTACTTTCAAGAACATTTATCACCCTTCCAATCATCCACATCTTCAGCATCATCCTCAACTTCTCTTTTGAACTTATACCACTTATTGGATATCCAACACCCAAGACACAATTTGTTGCTAAATCTTGCAGTTCCTATATTCTCAATGTGTCTTATACACATCCCCTTCTCTCCATTCTAGTGCAACCTCCCATTACCTCACCCCTGGATTATTCCAAGAATTTCCTATTCAGTATCAATTCTCCCTATTTTAATCTTAGTTGCCAGACTCAATTTCTTAAAGCCCAGATATGACCATGTCACCTCTCCTACTCTCTGCACACATACACACTCCAGTGACTCCCTCATATTTCAAGGATTAAGTTACAAAGTTCTGTATAAAAAATTCTGTTCAGCATTTGGAGAACTTCAGAGTTGGACCCTATCCTAGCTCTGCAATCTTCTTAAGTTATTCTTACCTTCAAATAGTTTTTGATATAATAACACCTGCCTCCTTGTTGTCTCTCTCCAACACTACTCCATCTCCCTACTATGTGCTTTTTCACTGGCTATCCTCACATTCTTTGAATGTTTTCCCTTCTTACTATCTCTGGTTTCTTTGGCTCCCTTTAAAACTCAGCTCAAATTGCTCTTTGTCAGTCCTAGATCCTCTAGTGCTTTTCTTCTCAGATTATCTCCCGTCAATTCTGTGCTTCTTAAATTCAGATTGTTCAGACTTACCTACTCCCCCACCCTAGATGGCAAGTCCTTCTGGGGTTAAACTCACTTCATTAGTCTCAGACCAGGCTTTCACAGTCAGCAAAGTCCAGCCAGAGCATCTCTATATCAGAAGGGGATTTTGGAAGGAAATATATACAAAATAGAGACTTTAGAGCTAGCTGTCATCCTTCCTAAGTAGGCTCGGGACTGTGGACATACATAAATTATCACTTTCTTCTATAAAATGACCCAAATTGTTGTTGTTCATCCTTTATCCAAGAAGAAGACCAATGACATCAGAATGTTGAGATCTTGACTTATGAATTAAACTTAAGTGAGACAGAATTATTTAAAGCTGTCAGCCTTACTCTCTCCTCGAGGGACATGGAATTCCAGGGACAAGACAAAAGTCAAGAAAGACTGGGGATGGCCTGGGAAACAGTAGAGAGTCTTGTTATTTGTAAATGAAGGTATTTTCCAAACTTCATTGCTTAAGACAATGTCTGTCCAATGACTAAGGAATTAAGCCATTTATTATACAGAGAAAGGAAACATAGTATAAAGTATATCTAAATATGTATGGAAGAATTGCACATGTTAAACATATATTGTATCACTTGCCATCTAAGGAAAGGAATGAGGGGAAGGGAGAGAAAAACATTAGAACACAAGGTTTTATAAGGGTGAATGTTGAAAATTAACCATGTATATATTTTTAAAATAAAAACCTTTAATTTAAAAAAAAGTGTCCTAACAGAATGGAAGTGCCCTGAAAACAAGATTGTTTTTCATTTTATACCCAATAATATATCTTATATATGTACATAGTTTTTTATATATGTTTGTATATATGTCTATACATAGTTCTTTGCATTTAGTCTCTCCCATTAAATATGAACTATTTATGCAAAGGCCCTATATTTTTGTTTTTCTTCATATCTCCAGAACTTAGGACACACAATTGGTACATAGTAAACATTTAATAAATGCTTGTTGACTATCAAATGTTTGTTCTAATGTAAACTTTGAGTTTAATTTCTCCTGAGGGGAACTGTTAGTGGTTTTAAGCATTTTTTTTTAGTTTCTGTCTTTGGGTTCATCTGAATAATTTAAGAATTTTGCATTTTCTATATGATGAAGAAAAAAAAAGGCTGTAATCTACCTAATACACACATTGTGCTTGTACCAAATATGGGGACTCACTAACCTAGAGAGTGTTTTTTAGGGACATAAATTCTACTGAAATTATATTTAGAGAATTCCTAAAACAGACTCTAGGTAGGGACAAAAAAAAAGCCAAAAAAGAGAAGCTGATCTTCTTGAGTCATCCTCCAGGGTCAGACCTAAACCACTAGTTTCTTATGGGTTTGGGGGGACTCAGAGTCTAGAGCACAGAGACAAGATTTAGACATGGTAGAGATACAGTCTAATGAAATTACGCTTTGTAATCCTCAAGAAATAAGTACATATAAGTAAATACAAGCTTAATAAATACCTTCTGATAATGTCTACCCACCAATATTGGTGAAGATGAGCTTGCATCACTACTCCACTCTTGCCTTTTAATGTTCTCTATTTCTTCCTTTTCAAAATTCAAGTATTAAACACCTCAATGGTTACATTAGTGTTATTTCCTCATCCCCCATTCATATTTGTTATCTCCAGTGATTCCTTCTTGTCTAAATATTGTGTCTTCTATACTACCTGGTTCACAAGAAAAATATTCCACTTCTCCCTAGGCATTCTAGAGTTTAACCCTTCTTGTGGTCAGGAAGAGTTTCCTTATATCTAAGTAACTTATATCCTACATGCCATAGAAAATATAGATTTTTTTTTTTCCCCTGTTAGAAAGGATGACAAACTAGCCCTTACTGTGTATGGGCCTGCCAGTATTGCCGGCTAAGGATTTATAATCTCAATGTTGTTGGTCTCGATTACAAAGGTTTAAACATTAAGCACAAAGCATGAGATAATGAATCAACATAGTGACTAGGAAGTCCACAAGCCAAAATCAGAGACTAAGGTTGTAAAGGTAATAATTTTGGTACCCAGAGGTTCCCTAGTAATAAATGCTTTGAAAGCTTTCTGAGGGTTTCATCTGCTTCTTAAATTCAGATTGTTCAGACCTACCTGCTCCCCCACCCTAGATGGTAAATCCTTCTGGATTTAAACTCACTTCATTAGTCTCAGATCAGGCTTTCACAATCAGCAAAGTCCAGCTAGGGCATCTCTATATCAGCAGGGGATTTTGGAAGGGAATATAAACAAACTAGAGACTTTAGATCTAGCTGCCATTCTTCCTAAATAGGCTTGGGACTAAGGACATATATAAATTATCACTTTCTATAAAATGACCTAAATCAATCATTGTTGCATCTCCCTAAATTATTGCTCCCTTAAAAAATAATGCAAGTTTTAAAAATGGTCTCCTAAGAAATAAAATTTTGGAAATGCTTCCATGTACCTTCCTTTTCATTATCTCACCTGCTCACCTCTCCTAAACTCTAATCCCAATCCCCCAATCCCACCTACACTTAAATATCCATATTTTAGAAATTTCTTCCTGCAATGCATCTTTATTTGCTTTCTTTTGTGGAAGCACCATGTTAAAAGGGCATTTTGCATGCTTCCCATCCTAATACTTCCAGACTTCTGACCTTAAAGTCAAAGCTTTGAAATCAAAGCCATGGAATCTGAACTTAATTCATTGAGAGGGAAAGGGGGAAAGATCGGGCATAGTATGTTGCAGTTGATCTTCTCTTCCTTTTTGCTTTGAAAGGGAAGTTAAACATATAAAATATATCTGAAGGCAATCTAATTTAATCATAAACTATAAAATTACTTCATCATTTTATGCCAGATGAAATGGCATCACTAGTACTCTCTTAATCTTTGAACCAGGGACAAAGGATTTGTATGTCAGCTCAGAGAGGTCTGAGGGATCTGCCATCTGCCTGGGCTTGATTGGCTCAGATTCAATGTGGGTGAACATCTTCTGATCAAATATTAATCTTTGACTAAAAGAAAATGGTAAGTCACATTTTGGGAAATGACCAGGCCAAATGTCAATATCAACTACTCCAAAGAAATGCTTCAGCTAAAGCTCAACAAAGCAGCAGACAACAGCCATAAATCCTTTTGAATCATTTTGTATAGTTATCAACATGATTTTTTTCCTCCTTATTCCTAATGGAGCTGATAAGTCTTAGTCATGGTTTGGAGTAGGGAGGGTACCCTCTAGAGAAATCCAATCAAATTATTTGTTCCATTTAATAGGAAATGTGCCTATGCTAGTTTACCACAGCAAAAAGAACTCTGTTTTTGGAAGGAAGGTTCCTTGTGACTTTCTCTTCACCCCTCCCTCAGGTTCAAAATAATCTCTCAGACTGTGATTATTGGAAGCTAATGGAAATTACACAGAATGCACTATATACCTACCCCTGTACCCAGAGACTTGAATAGTTCCATGTGATAATGCATTATCTTCTCTAGAGAGAAGAGTTAAAATTTGGGCTTAGATCATAAGTGAAAATGAGTTTGGTGGTCTGATCCTTGCCCCTGGTGGGCATTTATCCACATCATAAAACCCTTCACACATCTAGAGGTCCCAGCTTATCAAAGCAGCAAGGCTAAGAGGAAAGAGTAGTTTTCATGCCAAGACTAAAATGTTTTAGAACGAGGCCATGGAAAGCCCTTTCATTACACCTTCAACCAATTTTAATCACCATATCTCACTTTTGTTTTAAACTAGTACCTAGTCTATGCACCACCAAAAAAAAAACCCTACCTTTTAATATATAAATTCAACTAAAGAAGAGATTCAAGGGACTGAAACTTTAAAGGAATGATTAATTAAATGTCAACATACTCCCAATCAGTGTCACTGATCACTAAAGAAAAATTGGTATTAGAAAATTATCCCAATGAATTCAGTTTTATTATACAAAGAATAGCAAAATTAACATGTTTCCAAAATTCAATTATTTATAAGCCAAATATTTCGAACTTTATATATATTTTCCCATAAAAATGATGTTATAAGTAGCAGCAAGGTCCCTCAGTCCCCTCTGCTGAGCCCAAAAAAGTCTATTTGATTTATTAAGTCAATTGCCAAACTATGGCAGTTAATTAATAATATAATAGAATCCAATTTATATTTACAATACTGTTCTTGCAGGTCAACTAATTCCCATATTCTTACCCAGGATCTTAGTTATCAAAGCTTGAATCCTCACGCTTCTCTTTTTTGCACTAACTGCATTGACTTGTTAGGATTGCAAGGAAATCTCAAGCACAGATTCTGGTCTCTGGGGTCTGGGTCTTTATCTAATAGCAGCAATGAACTAGATCTTTAGTGAGCAGTGAACAATGATGGGTGGGAAGAGAAACAATTTGGTTCTTCAGTGAATGCTAATCAACTTATTCTTTCAATTTAATAGATAATAACTCTAACTCATCGATTATCTAATCAAAGATTCCGGACCAAGCTCTGATGGCTCAAAGTGAACGTAAATGGAAATTGTTTTTGTTTTGGCCAAAAACTCAGAGAGTCTTCCTCTCCCAAACTGATTTTTTAAAAACTAAGTAAAAAGCCCATTCTCATCTTTATTTCTTATCTGCACTTAATCACTGAATAGTATTGCCTCAGGTAAACTAAGACCTATTAAATACCCTAGTTTAAAAAGACTAAGGTCTCCTGAATCCAGGGCCAGATTCAGTCATTCTTGCCACTTAGACCCAGATGGGTCCTGAGAATAAAACAAGGCTGATGACTTTGCATACCCCTCCCTCACTTATAATCTAATTCATTTGCAATTCATGGCATCACCTTCCTGAAGTTGAGATCTTCCAGAAGAAAGGATGACAACAGCAATAGTCCAAGTAAGGAATTTTTGACCAAGCTGACAAGAAATTTGAATCACAGGGGTTAGGGAAAAGATAAATTAAATGTCAACATGTTCCATGGTAAAGACAAAAGGTAAGCAAAGGTAAAATCTATCAGCCACAAGATCGATGAAGAACCACCTGATGAGGGCACCATTCCCCAGGATCTTATGGAGCACAGTGTCCATATGGAGACAGCTTCATACTATCAGAACATAAAATCTGCAGGAATTTTTGACTTCTGAGTCAGCAAATCCCTGATAGTCTGGTCCTTCAGATTAAATGATTCTTGATGTAGTCCTGAAGTTTTATCCCAATATGGCAAGAATGAGGCACACCAGGACAATGTGTCCTATGCAGATCAAGAGCTCAGTTCCTTTCTCTAGGTCCCCAAAGTGCAGGCTCTCTAGAAAATGTGCTGCTCTGAGGCTCAGGCTACTTAATGGATCTGCTCGGTTGGTTTGATGGATGTGAGATCTGGTGCTGATTTAGCTTCTTAATAGCAATCTGTGAATAAGGATTAGTAATAAGAGGGAATAATAATTCTCCAAATGACTCTATATTTGGAGTTACTCAATTTTTTTCTCCTTGAAAAACTATATCCATTATTTGAAAAGAGCCTACAAGTTTCTGACTCATCCTATTTATAATAGCTCATCTTCAATTATTTTTCTTACTGTATTTTCATGGAGTATGTTTCCAATTTTCTGCTTGCTTCTTTGTCTATACTTACAGACCTTCAAATATTCAAGATCAATCATTTTAAGTCTAATATATGCAAAATAATAACTTATTCTACAGAAATTATTAAGGAGAAATTCTTGTTTCCCCTTTCACTGTGCAAAACACATTAATTTGTAAATAAAATTTCCCAAAAGAGATAAATGGGAATAATGGGGAAAAAAAAAACCTATTATAAGTTAAGAAAGTAACATCCTTTCTACAAAAGTTTCGTAAATGCAACTAGTTTAAGCAATATTTATCATTTATTACAATTCCATTTTTTTACCACTAACTCAATTATCCATGGATATCAATGGGAATTGGGGAATGTGAAGTAAACCATCAAATGAAAAATGATTCAAATTGGCAAGTCACTTTAGCAATTCCCATGGACTTAAATTTTATATCCTTTTTTTTCCCTAGTCATTGATGGGTAGGCTCTCCTCCCATTGGCAGACACCATGCATATGCAAAGCCCACGAGCTGCTTCTCTGAATGGTGACTGGGGATTGCCTACTGCTCACATGCTGAACATGCTTGCAAAAATCTGTAACATAAATTGGAGCTCTTTTCACATGCTATGAGTCTCCCACCTCATTCATTTTGCCTCTGAGATCAAAGGGTTCATATGCTTTGAGCTCTCAATCAAGATGATCACAACACATACATACATACATATACTTACATATATACACATATACATTGTGTGTGTACATATGTCTGTATGTGTATGAATTTGAGAAAAAAAGTAGTGATAACTAGAGGAATCAGGAAAATCTCTCACATAAGAATTATCATCTGAGTTGTTCTTTGAAAGAGGCTGAGAATTCTAAGAGGTAGAAATGAAGAACAGGCTAGTTCAGGCATGGGCATGGAGACTGCCAATATAAAAACTTGCAGATGGGAAAATCAATATCATATAGTTGGAATAGCTATAGCAAATCTGTATGATTAGGAGAGAGAGTACAAGGAGAAATAATATGAAGTAAGATAGGAAGATAGGTGAGATGTAGACTGTGGAGGATCTGAAACGCCAGGAGTTAAATACAAGGATATTTTATTCTAAAAGCAATTAAGATACTGAGGCAATTGAAGATTTTCAAGTAAGAACTTTTTGTGGTTAAATCTGTTTTGTTTTTGTTTTGCTTTTTTTGGAATGCAATTTGGTAGCTACAAATGAAATTGGAGATTGAGACCAAGTAGATTAATTAGGGAGCTATTGCAATAATTTATTTTAAAAATGACAAGGACCTGAATTAAGATAGAGTTATTTTCCCTATGAGAAAGAACAATTTGAGCTAATATGTCTCATCTTGTCTCCCAGATGACTCAATGGATAGCACTGGACCTGGAGTCAAGAAAATATGAGTTCAAATATATAATCAAATATTACCTAGCTGTGTGTCCTGGAATAAGTCATTGAACCACTGCTTACCTCTATTTCCTCATCTATAAAATAGAGAGAGTAATAGCCTATCTACCAGTCTTGTTGTGATGATCAAAGATATAATGATTGTAAAGTTACTTAATTAGCAGAGTGCCATACATTACATAAATAGCTATACAGCAATAACCATAGAAATGCTTTTTATCATTATTCTTATCATTATCACCTGCTTCTTCTTGTGACAAAAGAAGCACATTTTGCAAGATGGTTTCCCTTCAGTCTACTAATATGCAATATGACCATTGCATAAAATTAATTGGCCTTAATGAGTATGGAAGCTCCAAATATATGTTTTTGTATTCAGTCATTTTTTAGTCATGTTCAACTTTGTGATCTCACTTGGGATTTTCTTGGCAAAGATACTGGAGCGATTCTTATATTTCCTTCTCCAACTCATTTTACAAATGAGGAAACTGAGACAAAAAAATTTAAGTGACTTGCCAAGGGTCTCACAGCCAGTATCTGAAGCAAGAGTTGAGCTCATGAAGATGTATTCCTGAATACAGACCCAGCACCTCTATCCACTGCTACAACTAGCTGCCCTCAGAAAACCTCCAAACATATAGATTTCTAGAATTGGAAAAGACTTCAGAGACATTTGCTCTAACTTAAATTGCAGATAAAAGTCTGAAGTTGTAGTTCTGGCTAAACCATGTGACCTTGGACTACATCTTTGGGCCAATTTCCTTATCCATTTTTTTTTTAATGGTGGAATGCTATCTACTCTGTTTATACCTTATAAGAACCCAGGGGAAAATGGAAGGAATTGAGTCTATAAACGGAAAGCCAAAGAACTTGTTTTTAATTGCTAGCAAAATTGTAGAATAGTATTATTAAAGATATGGACAGTAATGATCACATAAAGGGTCAACATGGCTTTATCAGGAAAAGATCATGTCAAACAAAATTCATTTCTTTTTTTGACAAGTTAATCAAATAGTAGGTCAGGGGATGCTGAAGATATATTTTATCTAGATCAGGTTAGGGATGCCTAACAAAGGTCTGTAAACATGTGTGTTTTATTTATTTTAATATATTTTGAAACCCATATTTCAATGTAATTGATTTCCTATCTAATCCTATTTTATCTTATGCATTTAAAAACATTATTCTAAGAAACAATCCATAGGGTTCACTAAATTATGAAAGGGGTCTATAACACAAAGAGGCTTAACCCTTGATCTATATTTTTTTTTTGGTTATTTTAAGGGGTTTTTTTTTGTTTTTACAACAGTCATTTTTCAACATATGTATCTTTCACCAATACCTTCTCCCCACCCAAGAAAAAGAGTTAAGCAAAACTAACTGACAAAGCAGTGACTCCTTCTTTCACAGTATGAAACATTCATCTATTCATCATCTCACATCTTCTTGGAGGAGGGGGGTATCTTGTATCAACAGTTTTGAAGAACAAATAGTATTTATTTAAATTCTAGCAAAACATTTGATAAAGCCTCTTACACTATTTTTGTGTTAAAGACAGAGCAATATGAGTGAAATACTAGCACAATTTGGAACTGGTTGGATGGCTCTGGATCTAAAGAATAGCCCTTAAAGTTTCTATGTAAGCTTGGATAGTGGTCTCCAATGAAATAAATGACAGAGGATTCTACACTTGGTTCTATGATGGTCAATATCTTTACTGATGACATAGAGGCCTGAATGGTATTCTTTGCAAATTGACAAATGACATAAAATTGGAAGAGATAGCTAATGCTAGATGACATGATATAGGTCCCCAAATAATTACTTAGATCACTGAATTGAATCTAATAAGACGGTATTTACTAGGGACAAATTTGAAGTCTTGTATTAGTATTCAAAAGATCAATTTCACAAGCATAAGGTGAATGTACATATATATACATACAGAATTAGTATAAAGAAATAAATACATTAACTTATACTTTAACATATTTAACACATATTGGTCAACCTGCCATCTGGGGGAAAGGGTGGGAAGAAGGAGGGGAAAAGTTGGAACAAAAGGTTTTGCAATTGTCAATGCTGAAAAATTACCCATGCATATAACTTGCAAATAAAAAGTTATAATAATAATAATAAAAGAAATAAATACAATGATAATTTAGGCAGAAGGACAGCGAGATGGCATAGTAGATAGAATGCCAGACTTGGAGTCAGGAAGCCCTGAGTTCAAATCTAGCCTCAGATTCTCATTAGCTATGTGACCTGAGACAAGTTGCTTAACCCAGTTTGCCTCAGTTTCCTCATGTGTAGCATGAACTGGAGAAGGAAATGGTAAACCACTCCAGTATTTTTTGACCAAGAAAACTCCAAATGGGGTTATAAAATCAACAAACTAACATGACTAATCAACAAAACAACAGCAACAAATTTAGGAGGAAAGGCACCAGTAGTTGGAAGGAAAAGGAAAAATTTTATGGCAGAAGTGGTGCTTGAATGCCATATCAAAAGAAGAGAAGTAGTCTATAATATATATTTCAAGCATATAAGATAGATTCAGGAAATGGAATGACACAAATGAAGGACATAAAGCCAGTTAAGCTGAATCACAATATGTAAAAAAAGGGAGTAATATATATTATATTACATACATATGCCTTTTGTATGTGTATACATGTATCTTGACATACAAAAAATATGTATGTATACATGCATCTATGTGTCATCAGGATAAATATAATCATTAAACCCATGGCTGTTAATTAGATCACCAAAAGAGAGAAAGTATGTAGAAAGAGACAAAGGCACCATCTCATTCTAGTTTCTTCATCTGTAAAATGGATGAGGTTGGACTAGACAATCTCTGGGGTCATTTACAACTAGAAAATTCTATGGTTCAGTGATTCACAGGGTTGTTATGGCAATCAAGTGGAAAAAATGTTTTTGAAAATGCTTTGTGACTGCAAACTGCTCTAAGAATATGAGAGTGAGAATGAAAGATAATATATGGATAGGCCAAGAGCTACAATGGTAATCCTAAAATTTTAAAAAACAAATCAGAAAGTTTCTGCTGTGTTAGGACACTTTGGGTGGGTGTACAAGAGGCCATGAATAAAACTCACACAGGATGGGCAGTTTTAATCTATGCTATTGAAATAATAAGCAGAAATTATATGCTTTAATATTTGCAAAGCATTTTACAAATATATCATTTTATCCTCATAACAATCCTGGGAGTAAATACTATTATAATACTCCTTTGACAGATAAGGAAACTGAGAGATTGAAGGGAACATGTATATTATGAAATCATATCCCTTGAAGTACAGTTGTAAATTAACTTACCAAAATACAGTTAAAGAAAACAATGAAAAGATTAAAGAAAACAAAGAAAAACATAATCTGATATTCTTATAAAAAGTAATCATTCTCTTTAAAGTTTAAGTGGGGTGGTCCAATGGAGAGATCATCTGGAGTTAGGAGACCAGTTCAGATCCTGACTCTGATGTAT
Organism: Antechinus flavipes; assembly: GCF_016432865.1. Lineage (NCBI taxonomy): Eukaryota > Metazoa > Chordata > Mammalia > Dasyuromorphia > Dasyuridae > Antechinus > Antechinus flavipes. The sequence goes on from NC_067398.1 coordinate 322,406,319, forward strand.
ATTTTTCTTCTAGGTTTTAGTTTCCTTATCTTTGAAATAAGTAGGGGACACTAGCTTCCTAAATGTCATTCCAGCTTTAAATCCTAAAATGGTAGGATTTTTTTTTTTAGTGGGAGAAGGGCAAATCTGTCCATTACTTGCAGAGATCAATAGTATAAAATGTAAATGTTGAATTATATGTATTTTAAATGGTTTAATGGAAGACAATGGCAATTTACCAGGGTAAGATGATGATGTTATCATTTGTAAACATACTTATGTGCATTGAAACCACTGAATCTTTGAGAATCCAATATACTGGCTCTTCTAGGAGGAAGGAGACTTCTTATGTAAAGTCCTAAGAAAGTTTATTGATGAAAATGTGGTTTTAAAAGGTAGAATAAACTGACAATGTGACACCGTTGCTACTCTCCCCTCAGAAGAATTCAGTGAAGAACAAAGGCAAGGAGAAAAGGATAGGAAGAAAACAGAAAAAGCAGAGTGGCAGATAAGAAAGGTCAGGATTTGTGGATAGATGTGGGCAGTTGAACTCAGAAAGCTTTGTGCCTACAAACAGGAGAAATCAGAGATTTCATTCTTACACAGCTGCTCTGTTTGGTTTCAGCTCCACAGCATCCTGCTTCCCTTATGAGAGAGAGGTCTATCACCAGATATCTCACCATGTTTCATCTTTGATACTCAACACTTCTGTACCTTCAATTGCCTCCCCATTCTCCTTCCAAAACTCCCCTTTATAGAGGGTTTGGAAGTTTTCATTTCTTTTTCTCACTAGCTGCTTTGCTTTTTGACACCTCAAACAATACACCCATGCTGGGCCCTCTGTCCTACCACTTTTCAGCTTCCCCCAGTGGATTATAAATTCCTTGAAGCCACAGACTGATTTTTCTTTTTTTATATTTGTAGCCCCAATATTTGAAATATAGTAGATGTTTAGTCAATGTTTATTGATTGACAATTTACTATTCCCTCTACTCAGAAATCAAAAAGAACATCCTACTTGGGTTAAATTTGATTCATTTTAATAAATATTTATTATATCTATATATTACATGATATTATTATATTAATAATCTTGGCCTTGGAAATTATGGTAGACAGGTGAAAAAAAGTATCTTACTTTAAAGGGAGATGGAGTGAAGATACAAAGTGGCCAAAAAAAGAACTATTTAATGTCCTAAATCTGTTTCAAACTAAGACGACATGATTTTTTTTTCTTTTTAATTTCAAGGAACTGAAGGTGAGTAGGATGAAAATGAGAAACAAAAGATGGCAGGTAGATGGCCTGAGTGGTCCCCTGGGATCCTCCCATGTCTTAAAAAAGTGAAAAAGTTCTTTAGTGAATTGGGTGGAGCCCCCAGTGATAAACTTTTGGAAGGACATGAACAAGCATAATTTAAGTATCAATAAGTACAAGATAAGTATCACTGGAAGGAGTTTCTAAAATTATGAGATCTGAGTCATTTGAATTTACATAGGATGAGCAAGATGAAGTAAGTATATAGACAAGTAAAGTAATTTTACAAAGTCACAAAGATAGCATAAAAATCTTAACTGAACCTGGGTCCTCTGGCTCCAAGCCCAATACTCTTCTCCTGCCTCTTAATTATAGTTCATAAGATGCAAAGGTTAGGAGGGGAGGAAGGGGAAGAGAAATTAAATAAGAACGCAAATTTGAAGTAAAAGTCAATAAGCATTTATTACGTGCCTACAATTTGTCCAGTTGCTTGAGACACAAAGAAAGGAGAAAATAGTCCCTGCTCACAATTTAGTGGAGGAGACAACACACAACAGCTATGTATATACAAAATATATTCAGGATAAACTGGAAACAAAACAATAAAACATAACCATAAGTAATCTAGTTATATATATATATATATGAAACAAAATAAAATAATCATAAATAACCTAGTTTTATATGTATATGTGTGAATATGTGAATATCCATATATATAACTTTTTAGATAACATGTAGATACCTGTAACAAAACTGTATCCTAGTTCTACAATAAGATGCTGTTTGCCCATCCTCTTACTCAGTCCCAAAATGTAGTGCAGCTGCTGGGAGCCAAGCCCACCTGACTGAAGCTAAAGATGTGCCTTCATCAGGAGCTCCCCAGTCCCACCCATTGACCCACTGATACTGACTTAGGTGTATCTTCATAATAGCTCCCATAAATAGGGATCCTTTCAAAACAGTTCTACCCCCGTGACTGAAAAGAGGTTCCCACAGAACCCTCATTCTCAGAATCTCAGAACCCAATCCAGACTAAGCAGCCAACATTTGCAGCACTACCCAAGGCTCCCACCCCAAGCAACTTCTTAGAGCAACTCACCTGAAGCCCTCAGCTGAGAATTTTCTCACAAAGTCTAAGAGCCCTGTTCATCTGCTGACTTCTCCCAGAAATCACCATCAATTGCTACTACTACCTTCCATCTGATTGACATAGATCTGCCCAACCACTGCAACTTAAGATCCTGTACATTCTTCTCCCACTGAGAGCTCATTCTCCAGCTTCCACCTGCTCAAACCCTCTAACCAGGGTCCTGGTTTTGAAGGCCCCCAGAGCTCCAAACCTCTGTATGAGACCCCCAGGATTTCAGGCCTACAATATTTGTCTATACCCTATGACCTGGATGAAGAAACCAACTCCCTTCAATAGTCATTCTCAGCCCTGTCCATTCATCCTTGGGACACCATCTCCAAGCCAGGATTATCTATTGTGTGTCTGGGAGAAAAGATATCCTGACTTTCCTGGGACTTTGGGCTTGGACTTTGGGAAAGGTCCAAGTAATTTACTCCAGAATGCCTGTCCCTTTCCACTTTTGCAGGGTCCTGGGGAGGAGGAGAGGGAAAAAGTTGAGGAAGAGCTATCTAGTTGTCCTGGTTTTTTTTGTTTTTTGGATATAACCAGAGGTTAGAAAGATTCCTTTCAAGATTAGATGTGAATTTATCTGGCAATATGCAATTTCATGTTCATCATATGGACCTCCCATGCCCATGCACATTTACTGAAATGGATCCTAGAACTTAGCTACATTAAATAGGACTTTTGCCTACCATGAGACTTAGTCCTTGACCCTTGGAATCCTCAAGTCAAATGCTAGCAGCTGAATCTACCTGGCTGAATTTAAAAAGGCTGTTCCCAACTGCATTAGGCCTCTTTCATTTACTAACCTGCCAGGCCAGCATCCCTCGCATCAGGTCAAAGACTACTTTCCTGTTGTCAACTACCCAAGCACCTTTTCAGTGAAGCTTCCAGTCCTGATTGAATTATTCCAGCTTCCAGAACTCTAAGATCGCTTTCCCAGACCAAGAAACCAAGGCTTCCTTAAGGGGAAATATTGCTAAAATGCTCCTTAATTAAGCCAACAGTTCAAAAACAATGCCTTTAGGAAAACATACAAACACCATATACAAGTATCATTTCCCATTAACCTCACTGAGGAAGCAGTGACAAAGGCAAGAAAATGGCAAATACCAAGAACCTCTCAGCCTCTGCCACATGAAAAAGCAACCTCATTCCGGTCTGCCCATCAATTTGCTCAGGCCCAAGGTGGTCAGTGCTGAAGGTGCCTTTCACAAACCATGGCAGGCAGCGCCAGCAGACTGAAAATTAACATGCTTGCTCCCCATTCTCCTCAACGTGAATAAACCTGCTGCCTGTCAGCTTACATCTTTGTCCACAGAGAGGAAGCAGGTGGGGGTGGGGGCTGCTGTGCAATGTGTGACAGCACCCTCTCCAGAGGCCCAAGATTATTACAACCGGCCCTTCTTGTGTTGAATTAACTTGTTCTGACTCTGACAGTTCAGATGACACCATCTGATCTGATGCAAGAAGCCCAGGTCGCATAGTGCTGCAAGCATAGACTGTCACTAAGTGTACCACTAACACCAGATAGACCCTTGTCAGGAGAGATGAACTCCTCCAGAGACAGAGGTGAGGGATTCAATCTCAGCCTAGCTTAAGCAGAGTTTGTTCAGTTCAAGGAGAATATCAGCTCATGGGAAGACTTCATGGAGCAGGAAGACACAGTGAATGAGAATCTGAGGAAGGCAATCCCACTATCACATATGAAAGCCAAAGAATAGAGGGTTGTTGGGAAATTCCAGTTGAATGTAAGCTCCCAGCTCCCGAGAGTTGGAAAGACTTCATTGCTTCAGCACCTAGCAATAGCGATAGTTAAGTACTTTGTAAATAATCAGTTGAATTGAAGTTAAAAGAAGTGAGAGAGTCACTGCCAAAGTGCACCCCAGTTTCATATACAGAAGCAGTTTGTTGGGACAGTAGACAAAACATCTTGCTTGCAATTAGGACCTGAAGACCTTCTAGACCTGAAGACCTGAAGAGTTCTAACTACTTAGTTAGGACCTAACACTTAGGAACTGTGCAACCTTTGGCAAATCACTTAGCCACTGCCTGCCTTAGTTTCCTTCACTGTAGAATGGGGAATAATTATTGTATCTATTTCAAGTAGTTATTAGGAGGATCTTTAAAATGAACTGGAGAGGGAAAAGGCAAACTACTCCATCTTTGTCAAGAAAACTCTAAATGGGGACACAAAGAATCAGACATGATTGAAAAATAACTTAATAACAAAATATATATATATATATCTTAATCTAGTTGAGGGCATGCTCAGCATGGTTGTAGGCTATGAGCAGCTCTCAGGCCTGTGTGTTTTGAAACCTGTACATCATACCCTAATGTCTCTACCTATTGGTAATAGAACCAAGTTATTAAGACACTTAAAAAGTAAAGGGAAGGAGATTGGAAGCTGACAAAAAAAGAAACATGGAGTCATGAAAGGTTTTTGTATTCCTAGACAAAATATGGATTCCCTATCGTCATGAATATGACAACGTGTAAATACAAAAGAATATGTAGATAGGACATTGTCTGGACACCTTTGTGATATTTTAATAAGAAGCAATGATGCCCTTTACACTAGAGGTGTTGAAGAAGTGGGGGGAGATGGAAAAATGAAAGACTAGCATTCTTTCTGGGGCTTCTACCTCTAGAAATGAAAGGATGAATGTCATTAAATATATCTTCAAATTCAGTAAGCCAAGCTTTTCTAGAACCTTTCAATTATTGTTATACATAAAATCTGAAATGTTATATATCTTTTAGTTGTATTTAAAATATGTGAATATCTAAAATATGTGAATATCAATATTAGATACATATATGTAGATATATTCATATATATATTCCTACACATATATAATATTGCGATGGAAGAAATCTAAAATAACTGAAGAAACAAAGATTTGATATTCTGAGCATAACAATTTATTAAGCAATACATGCCAACTGCATAACAAATAGGGTCCAGACCTCCTCATTTTAGGGCTGGACCCTAATACAGGGGAAGACAGACTTTTAACCATAATGTGAAATTAAGTAATCTAATTTCTCATTGGAGGAAAGATTAGGGACTTTCTAAATTGGAAGGGGAGAACTAACAAATACAATTCCCTAAAATCAGAAAAAGAGGGAATGGATTACAAACATGTAGAAGGGCTAGTACAAAAGCCTGGAGAGGGGAGACAGAGTACTATACTTGAGCAACTGAGACAGCAGTTTGTCTGGAGAAAAGGCAGACAGATGTTTTCAAACTATTACTATCCCAGTGGTTATCAGGGAGAAGTTATCCTACAATTGACTTTATACCTCACATTAACTTTCCTTAAGTCTTAGGATCTAGCATGATATTTAGCTGTGATTAATACTGTGACAAGACATAAATCACCTCTTTAATGAACCTTTAAAAGATCCCCATCAAATGGGCATATTCCCTTAGTCATTTGTTCAATTAACCTAAGAAACCAGGCAGAAAAGGGTGGGGAAGGTTCACAGTTATTTCTCTAAATATCTACCTTTGCCAAAGGAGTAGCATTTCTGCTTAGATAACAAGAGAGTTCTTGGGAACATACACCTCTTCTGTTTTCCTTTCCAATGATGTAACATCTGTCTGGCTATTATGTATTCCTTACCCATATTTGCGACTTTAACCAGAATCTGTTGTATTAGCACTAGTGTCAGAGCAGCAACCTCTGACACTTTCAATGTTGGGCAAATCATTTCACCTATATGATTTTCAGTTTACTCATCTGTATAATGGTGGGACTACTTGGGCTATAAGGATATCAAAATTTATGATCCTCTAATCAAATCTAATCCCCTTATTTTACAAATGAGTAAACTTACACCCAGAAAAGTGAGATAATTTCACAGAATCACAAATATTTGAGTTGGGAAAAGGCTTACAGGCCAGTCACTAATCATCAACCAATTAACTAATTGCTAATTACTAGCTTGATGTTTTCATTTTACAGATGAGGAAACTGAGCCCTTTGGGAGTAAAATAATTAATTCAAGATCATACTTCCAGTAAATGACAAGGGCTAAAATCAAGATTTCCTTAATTTTTTTTTTCTAAAGAGGAAAGTTATCAAGTTGTTGATTTAACAGCAGTAGAGATATAAGTGTATGTGGGAAAGACAATCCTGCTCTCACCCCAACCCTGTTGCACATGGTATACAAGAAGCTTTGCCTGATTCCTCAATTAATTATTGCTTCCATCCTCCCAAACTGCCTTGGATTTAACAACTGTGCAAATGTTTATATATTTGTATTTATTTATATTTATTCTGCATGTGTATTTATGCATGTACTTGTTTCTATTCTATTTATATATGCATATATGTGTGTGTATATATATATATATTATACATACAATATACATTATTAAAAATGTCTTCATCTTTCAGATAGCCTTATAGAGATCAGTCTCTAGATAGATCCAATGACAAATATACACTCAAGTGTCATACAATACAACTCAGATGATAGAAACAGGATCACCCATACTTCAAATGAGATACAGAAAAATGATCGAACTTTTTTGTACTTTTGACCTGATATTTTGTTTCTACTGAAAACTCCTAATAAGGAAACTCCCTCCACCAATGCAACTCATAGGCTTAAAGTGCCTAAAGCCCTGATTTACTGAGTTAAACTGTTAAAGACCTTAGCTTGAAAAGATCATTTTCTTCTACTGCATCCAGGGCCATCTCCAGTTGTCTTAATCTATATCTTACCAGAGAGTCGGAATGGTTCTGGAGGAGATAGGCTCGTGACTTTGCCCAGTCCTCCCTTACTTAAATCCAGTTCAATTGCATGTCATGACATCATCTCCCTGATGTCATGGTCTCTTTAAGAACAAAGAACAAACAAGAACTACTAGGATAATTTGATCATAAGGGCATAGAATTATCAATCTAGAGATATTAAGGAGATCAGAAGCCATATGGTCCATCTCTATCGCTTTTCATATCAGAGAAATGAGGGAAGGCCAGGATGTTTAAGTGATTTGCCCAAAGTCAGACAGGTAGTGAGCAACAGAGGCAAAGTTTGAACCTAGGTCTCTTGACTCAATAGTAAATGTTCTTTCTACTGAACCACTCGTCCAGGCAGCATATATCAAAAGCAGAATTTGAATTCCGTTCTTCCTGACTCCAAGGCTAGCTGCTGTGACAACTAGCCATTCAACATTAAGCAAATAACAATTAAGGCTTCTATGCATCTAACAAATAAGTTAGTGGGCATTAGGTTCTCTGAACCTAATGTCCTTCAGAAGTGGTTATGATCAGACGACTTCACAGAGTAAAGTATTCCATAGAACAGTTATCCTCCCTTTTATCTCTGAAAAACAAACAGAAAGTATCTTTAACAGAATTTTGGGAAGCTGTTTTGGGTGAGCCATAAGGTAATGTCATGTTCCATTGGTATTTACCTATATAAAATAAAGTAACTCTGAGGTACCACCTTATGCCTATCAGATTGAATAATATGACAGAAAAGGAAAATGACATATACTGAAGAAAATATGGGAAAATTGAGATAGTAAGGCACTATTTGTGGAGTTGTGAACTGCTCTAACCATTCTGGAGAGAAATTTGGAACCGTGCCCAAAGAGCTATAAAACTATATGTACCCTTTGATCCAGCAATACCACTGCTAGATCTACATCCCAAAGATATCATAAAAAAGTGAAAATGACCCATATGTACAAAAATATTTGCAGAAACTTTTTTTGTGAAGTCAAAGAATTGGAAATTGAGAGAACACCCATCAATTGGGAAATGGCTGAACAAATTGTGATATATGAATGTGATGGAATGTGAACTATGATGGAATATTTCAGAAAAACCTGGAAAAACTTAGACATGAACTGATGCAGAATTATGTAGTCTGAATGCAAATCAAAGTATACTGTTTTTATTTTTTTTTTGTTTTGTCTTTCTTCTGGTTTTCCTTTCATTCTGATTCTTCTTTTACAACTTAACTAATGTGGAAATACATTTAACATGGTTGTACATGTATAATCTATATTAGATTTTTTTGCTGTTTTGGAGAAAGGATAAGGAAGAAAGGGAAGGAGAAATATTTGGAACTCAAAATCTTACAAAAAGGAATGTTGAATGTTACATTTTTACATGTAACTGGAAAAAATTAAAAACTATAAAGTAAAAACAAAAAAACAAAAAAACAAAACCTCCTCAAAGTAAATCCTGGAGCAGCAGAAACCATAAAAGGACAGTGAAACAATTTTCCAGTCCAAGATAATTTAGAAGGACTGCAGGAAAGATCTATTTCACTTGAGTAAACCCTCTTCCCAATACTAGTCAATAACTGAGGCCCTACATCTTTGACATAACAAGTTAGAAGCGGGCCAGCTGTGAAACCTTTAGTCCTTAGCACAGCAGGTGAATGGCCAGACTCAACATAGCAGATAAATACCCAGGCTCAAAGACCCTGGTATAGCAGACCAGGGCCAGGCCCCTAGTTTCTAGTCCAAGAAGCTTGAGACAGTGTTCTCTGCACCCAGAAGCAGAGATCAACTTTAAAAATCACAAAAATAAGTTGAAAAGTAAGAATCCTGACTGCTACCTATTATGATCACGGAGTAGATCAAAACAGAAACTGAAAGGAGAGCAATATTGTCAAAATCCCTATTCCCAAAGTCTCAAAGAGAAATGTGAATTGGTATCAGACCCAAAAAGAACTCTGGAAACAGCTCAAATAAAGATTTTTAAATTGAAATAAGAGAGGCAGCAGAAAAATTAGGAAAAGAAATGAATGTTTTCAAGAGAATCATAAAAAAATAGTCAACAACTTAGTAAAGGAAGCACAAAAAATGCGAAAAGATGTATACAAATTCAAGTACAAAAATCTGCTGGGGGGTGGAGGGGGACAACTTCTCAAAAAGTGGAATTGTCCAAATGGAAAAAGAAGCACAAAACTCACTGAAGAAAATTATTTCTCAAAATTTAAAACTGGGCAAGTGGAAGTTAATGACTCTGTGAGATATCAAGAATTAAAATAAAATCAAAAGTAAGGGGGGAAAAAAGAAGAAAATATTAAATATCTCATTGGAAAAATAGCTGACTTGGAAAATAGATCCAGGAGCGATAATTTAAGAATTATTGGACTATCTAGGAGAGGTTGTGGGTGAAGGGGTAGGGGGTAGAAATTGGAACACAAAGATTAATGTTGAGGAATTGTCCATGTATATGTTTTAAAAAAATAAAAAGCTTTAATAAAGGGAGGGGGAAGAAGGAGAAGAATTATTGGACTACCTGAGAGCCATATCAAAAAATTATTCTGAGCAGCATTTTTCAAGAAACTATCAAGGAAAATTGTCTTTTTATCCTTGAACCAGAGAATAAAATAGTAATTTAAAGATATTACTTTAGTAATCACTCCAGGAGGAGTAATCACCTCCTAGAAGAGATCCCAAAATGAAAACACCTAGCAATACTATGGCAAAATTTTAGAACTCTCCAGCCAAAAAGAAAATACTGCAAGCAACCAAAAAGAAACAATTTATATATTAAGGTGCTACCATCAAGATTATACAGGATTCAACAGCTTCTAAATTAAAAGACTGGAAGGCTCAGAATAAGATTTTCTGGAAAGTAAAAGAATTTGGCTTAAAACCAACAAAAGCTGAGCATAATATTTCAGGGGGGAAAATAAATATTCAATGAAATAGAGGACTTTCAAATATTTCTAATGAAAAGACTGAATAGAAAATTTGCCTTTTAAATACAAAGCTCATTCTTTGCAGATGATATGATGGCATACTTAAAGTATTGTAAAGAACCAACTAAAAAAATTAATTGAAGTAATTCAAAATTTTAGCAATATAAAATTAATCATTAGCTTTTTTATATATTACCAACAAAGTCCAGCAACAAGAGATAGAGAAGATCTTTTTTAGAATAATTGTAGACAATATAAATACCTGGAAGTGTAACTACCAAGTCAAATTTAGAAATTATGTGAAAACAATTACAATTTTTTTCACACAGATAAAGTGGAATTTAAACAAGTAAAAAATTATCAACTGCTAATGGGTAGAACAAGCTAATATAATAAAAATATCAAGATAACATAATAATATATTATTAATATATAACATTAATATAATTATATAATTAATATAATAATAAGATAAAAATATCAAAAGAACTAATGAACACAAATCTCAAACTGCATTATAAAGTAATAATCATCAAAATTATCTGGTACGTGTTAAGAAATAGAATGGCAAATTAATAGAGTAGATTAGATGTATAAAACTCAGTAATAAATTATCAAAATAATATAATGTTTGATAAACCCAAAGACTCTAGCTTTGGGGTGTCTTTTTAATGTTTTATTTTTCCCCAGTTATATGTAAAAATTTTTAACATCTATTTTTAAATCTTTGAGTTCTATATTCTCTCCCTTCTTCTCTCCCCATACTCCCTTCATTGAGAAGACACATATGAGGTTATGCAAAACATTTCCATTAAAAAATTAGCTTTTGGGACAAAATCTATTGGGAAAATTAGAAAGTAGTATGGCAGATGTTAAGTATAGATCATCATTTTATAACATATTCCAAGATTGAAATGCATTCATTATTTAGAGATAAAGATAATATTATAATACATATTTATATTATAATTATATAATAATGATAATAATAAAGATAACAATAAGAAAATTAGGAGAGTTAGAAATAATTTACTTGTAAGATCTATGGAGAAGGGAAGAATTTATAACCAGAGATAGAAAACATTATTAGAAATAAAATAGACAATTTTGATTATATTAAATTTAAAACTTTTGCACAAACAAAATCAATGCAACTGAGATTAGAAGGAAAACAAAATTTGGGGAAACAATTTTTATAGCAAATGCCTCTGACAAAAGTCTCATCAAATATATCAAGAACTGATTCAAATTATAAAAACTAAAGTCATTCCTCAATTGATAGTCAAAGATATGAACAAATTTTCAGATAAAAAATTAAAACTATAGTCATATGAAAAAATGGTCTAAATCCCTATTGATCAAAGAAATACAAATTAAAACTACCTCATATTTCATATTGTCTAATATAACAGAAAAGAAAATGATAAATATTGAAAAAGATGTAGAGAAATTGGGACACTAATGCACTTCTGCTAGAGAATAATGATTCTATTGTATATTCCATTCTAGAGAGCAATTAAGAACTATGTCCAAAGGGCTATAAAACTGTGCATGCCCTTCAATCCAATAATACCACAACTTAGGTCTATATCCCAAAGAGATTTTTTTTTTTTTTAAAGGATGGGAAGGGTGGTGAGAGACCTATTTGTACAAAAGTATTTATAGTATCTCTTTTTGTAGTGGCAAAGAATTGGACTTTGATGGGAGGGCCATTAATTGTGAAAAGGCTAAACAAGTTGTAGTATATGATTGTAATGCTATATTATTGTGCTATAAAGAAATTGTGAGCAAGCTAATCAGAAAATTTATATAATCAGTTTATAAAAATCAGTTATATCCAACTGTTTTGACATGTATACTAATATTGTATTTAATTTATACTTTAACGTATTTAACATGTATTGGTCAACCTGCCATCTGGGGGAGGGAGTGAGGGGAAAGAGGGGGAAAATTGGAACAAAAAGTTTGGCAATTGTCAATGCTGTAAGACTACCCATGCATATAACTTGTAAATAAAAGGCTATAATAAAAAAAAAAAAATCAGTTATATGAACTGATTCAAAGGGAGGTGAGCACAACCAGGAGAACATTGTATATAGTAACAACAATACTATATGATGATCAATTGTAAATGACTTAACTATTCTTAGCAATATAATTATTCAAGGCAATTTCAGAGGATTCATGACAAAAAATGCTATCCATTTCTAGAGAAAGAATTGATAGTCTGAATGCAGATCAAAGAATACTTCCACTCATATTTTTTGTAGGGTATTTTCCCCTTTGGATCTGTGTCTTTTTTTCATAACATTACTAATGTGGTAATAAGTTTTGCATGATTGAACATGTATAATTTATATCAAATTGTTTACTGTCTCTTGAAAGGGGGAAATCAGAGAGGAAGAGAGAAAATTTGGAACTCATTTTTTAAATGCATGTTAAAAATTGTTTTTACATGTAATTGGGGGAAAATAAAATATTTTAAAAAGAAAAAATATATAATCAATTATGTGTTACTTTAAAAAAAAAATACAACAAATTGCTATTGTACCAGAAAGTCCCTTGCAATTTAAAAAAAAACAATAACAATAATGAATTAGTACCATTATATCAAAGAAAGAGCAATTATATTTATTTATGGGTATCTTAATGGTGAGGCAGAAGAAGTTAAGACACTTGCCTATGATCATCTTTCTAGTAGCTATTAAAACCAGTTCTTTGTGAGTTAAGAAAAAAAAAAAAAAAAACACTGGAAAATGAGAAAAGGAGTTATCATTTCAATGTAGTATAGGGAAGACTAATTTCCATTATAAGGCAGAATATCATATGGTAAAAACTTCAGTGTTTTTCTTTCTTCTTTCAAATTTTACAATTACTCTAAGTTCAGAAAAGTAAGTAAATAGTTCTTAAATCTAATCAGTGAGAAAAGACCAATACATTTCCTCAGAACCATCACAATAATTGATCAGTCATTTCCCAATAAAAGATTAATCATACATCATTCATATAACACCAAAATTATGCACACCTCACTACATTCTTGGAGTCAATCTCTTTCTTGTTCTCCTCTCTATTTATATACCCATTTGCAAAAATAATTCTATCTTTTTGCATTTATAGCTTTGGGTACTATTGTAGGCTGAAGCTCTTGAAGTGTGCACTGATTACAGGGCAATGCAATATACATTAGCTAAGAGCTCAAGTATTATAAAATAACCTGAAATCAGAGAAACTTATGAGTGGTTAATAAAAGGAAGTAATATAGAAAATACCAGTTTTTTATTTTAAATTCAAGAAATGCATTACAAGATACATTTTAAGAACAGGTAGCAAGTAGGGGACTTAAATACAAGAAAGGAAGGAGAGGGAATGGGGGAAAAAAAAAAAAAGAATTGTATGGTACAGGGGACAAGACCTGAGGGAGATGCTACACTTTAAAAGAAAAATCATAATTTTTGAAATCAAAGTGAGGAAATTCCAAAGCAAAAGGAGTATCCATTTTATATGCTTTACTCCATAGGCAATTAGTAACACTACAAAAATATCAATTGTGTCATTTTATTCTGTTAAAATTTTTTTCAGTTTTCTCCATGTTTTATATCACATTCATTTCAAAATTATCCATTTCAGAATTTTCAACAGTAAACTATTAATTTTCTACTGAAATTTACACATATATCAATAATATAAAACATGAGATGATATGATAAAACAAATATAATATATAATTACATATATACATATATATTATTTCATTGTTAAATAGAAATATTGGAGAAGAAACCTCCTTCTACTAATACGAAATTAAAATTTTATAACATTGCTTCAATTTATAGTATTGATAGAGTTGAGATACTGAAAAGTTTACTTGTGATTTGAACACATATCTTCCTGACTTTAAGTCCAGCTCTTTATCCACTAAACCAAGACTCTTCTGTATTTGCCTGTGTGATTTTTAATTCTATATGATATGTTTGAAGTTTAGCATCAATGTTGCGATCATATGAAGAATTCACAATGGCCATTCTCTTTGGGAAAGGGTTACAGACAAAATGAAGATATACAATAGCTACCAGGAGTGGTAAGTATGAAATAGAGTTGGGAGAGCAAGGAAAGGGGTTTTAACAATTAACAATGGAAAAGACAAGTTCCCTAGTGGAACTCATAATTAATCAGGAGAAAGGGAACACCCCATGAGGTTTGAGTATGTCTTTAGCTGGAGGCTAAATCCCTAGAAGAGTTAGCACACTAAAGGAGTTAGTTAACTATAAGAAGGAGAAAGACACCATGAAATAGGGAGCTGAAAGGAGAATCATCATAGAACACAGAGAGGGAGGAAGGAAAAGACACCACACGGCAAACTGCCAGTGGCAAACTGACCCAAAGGATTTCAACAAAGATGGCATGAACCGTGGACAGATTTATAGGGGGAATTTAACCTCAGGAGTTTGACATAACTGAGATTTCTGACTAGACATAGCAAAGCAGAGCTACTGACCTCCCCAGAGGATGGGACTATAAAATTGAATTGATCTCCATCAGTGCCCTTCCCTGCTTACCTCAAGGAATAATTTTATCAGTATTACAGGCTTTCTCTGTCAGTGACCTCTTCATATATACCCACACGTACATATATTAAAAAGACATGCATGCTCATATGAATACCCAAATTACCATGTTCTATTTTATACAGCATCCTTAATCTAAAAGATCCTCTGCTTTCTAATAATAGGTAGGGTAGAGATGCCTAGAGGCAGATGAAAGGGGAAAATAGATTTTCATTCATTTTTTCTCTCAAGGGAATGAAATTTCTGGAAGTTTGAGAATTTCTTCTGGTGGATAGATGTAGATTATTTCGATATCTACAATTTTAAGTTGGAATGCACAGAAAACAAAGCCCTAACCTATCAAAAATCTCTAGTTAATTTTTCTGAACATATTAACACATTCCTAGTATGTCCAAGATGAAGATAAAAGAATGGAAGAACAAAGTAGAGAAGACTGAAGCTGATGCAGGGACACAGGATCTAGAGATGGGATTAGAATAGGGATAACTCTCAAATGTTTGGACTTCCTTACAGTCAAGTTGTTCCTGATCCCAGGTCATCTAGATATATGTACTTCCATTGAAACCCTATTAGCCACATAATATTGTACACATATATTTATTTTATTTTTAGGAATCACGAACTAAAAAAATTAACAAGAAAATATAGGATTTAGGTCAGAATCTAAACAAGTTATGGTTGTACCCAAAACTGGCTTTAAAAAAATAAAAAGAAAGAAACAATCCTTTCAACAATTAAATTCTGTATTTAAGCACTTATTTTGTGTCAGGCATTGTGCTAAATGCTGGAGATACAAAAATGAAAAATAATGCAGTCCTTACCCTCAAGAAATTTATATTCTAATGAGGAAATGTGACACATACAAATGAATATGCTGCATGCCAAAAAAAAAAAAAAAATTGATAGAGGCTAAGGAAAAATCCAGCAAAGTATTCAGGAAGAAATTTAAGGAGAGAGAAATCATGTTCAGGTGATAGGATTAAAATTCAAGACTTCAGAAAAGAATTAGCAACCTAAACTGAGGGTTACAAGAAAGAAAAGATTTCATTAGCCTGAGATTTAAAAAAAAAAAAAAATTAGCCTGTGTTAGGTAAAGAATTTGTTCTACATTCATCAAAGGAGGGAAGAGAATGCTAGTAATCAGTAATCCAGTTTATTTGTAGCAGAGAGCATACTATGAAATAAGACTGAAAAATTAGGTTTGCGACAAATTCAAGATGAGCATTTTTTAATATTATGTAAATCTGTATTTTTTTTCCTATAGACATTAGGAAGCAATTTGTAGTTTATTCTATAGGCAATAGGAAGCCCTGGAAGATGTTTTGAAAAAATGAGTGATGCCATCAGACCTATATATTAAATCATTGATTTCAAAGAATGGACTAAAAGAATAGAAACTAGAATCAGGGAGATAAATTAGGAAGCTTTTACTATAGGTAAGGTAGGAAGTGATGAGGTGGTAGGAATATGTATTAAGAAAAAGAAATGCAGAGAAAATGTAAAGAAGTGGATAAAGAATAACTAAAGTAAAGAAGGAGGAATTGAAACCTATTGGATAAGAGAGAAGTCAGATATGATTCTTAGATTGAATCTT
Organism: Antechinus flavipes; assembly: GCF_016432865.1. Lineage (NCBI taxonomy): Eukaryota > Metazoa > Chordata > Mammalia > Dasyuromorphia > Dasyuridae > Antechinus > Antechinus flavipes. The sequence continues at coordinate 322,422,536 of NC_067398.1, forward strand.
AGAAAATATTTATGTTATTAAGAGAAATAAAGAAGTTGAGAAGAAGTAGCCTCTAAATTATGTTGAACACCAAAGACATAGCATCAATTTTGTTTTTTTCTAATAATCAGTAAAATTAGTATTAAACCTACATCTATATATAGTACACATGTGTCCCACAGAGAGAGACATAAGATTGTGCCCAATTTTAGATTATTTTTTTCCCCTATAACTCTATGATTTTCAATAGCATACAACCCTTGAAGAAGAAAAAAAAATTGCAGAGTGGTCAAGTATTAAGTTGTTAGTATAAAAGATTCTCAGCTGAATAAATTGCAAATTAGTTTTAAAATCCAGAAATTTTATCTGGGAAAAAGGAAGATTTCAAAGTGATAGGAAGGGTATTACTGAGGGTGTAATGATCAAGAAAAGAGCCAGGTAGAGTCACAGCTATTGCCATTATGTCTCCAATCCCTGATATCCTTCAAATGATTACTCCAACTGTGTGAAGTTTTCTCTTGGAGGAAAAGGTAACAGGTTTTCTATTCTGGCCCTCTGTGGACAGGAGCTCTGTCAGAGGAGAGATTGGTAGGAGGATTGAAGGAAGAGAATTATTATAGAGTACCAGGAATTACGCCTGTCACAGTTACACCAATTGGTCCCAAATTCAACAGGAATCAACTTCAACTAGTTGGTGGGACTAGTTGAAGTGATCTCATTTAGCTGGACATCTAGATTTCTATTTACCCTTATTGTTGCCTCAAAACCACTCCCAGTAAATGGTCTCATGTAGGCTTGGGGCCAGTGACATCATTTGATTGAAACTTCCATCTCAGATATCCTTATGAAAACAGTGATTTTAAACTTAGTGCTTTGTAGAGGACCTAATATGCCATCCCTGCCCACTGGAATGATATTCTCTTTCAGCATTACCTTCGCTTTATCCTCACCTATTTCCCTAACAAGACTTTATACCTCTCTGTCAGGATTTCTCTATTAAAAACTTTACTTCTCTGACAGGACCTTGCCACTGAGGAATTCCAATCAATGCCAATAATAACTTCTCTTACCAATCTAGCTTTTGGGGTTCATAAATTCCTTCACGAAGACCCTCTGCACCATCAGAAGGGGTCCCCACAACTCCCTACCATGCACCAGATCCTAAGGGGATTTAGGGGCCAAGCCTCTTTATTTGGTTCCCTGAATCCCAAACCTGCCACTAAACTTATCATTTAACTCCCTGGCCACCAGGAACCCCAATCTCATCATTTTGATTCCCTGAATCTAATCTCATTAATAGAACCAGGAAGTGGAGAAAGAGAAATACAATCTGGAGCTTTTGACACTGCAGTCATCCTTTCCTTTCCACTATATTATCACAGAATCTTAGATTTAGAGCTTGGATGGGACATTATAGAAGGACCACAATGGCCATCTAGCCCAATCCCTGCATTTTACATATAAAGGAACTGAGACCTTAAGAGATTAATTAACTTGCCCAAAGTCACACAGGTAGCAAGTGACAGAAGCAAGTTTTGAATTCAAGTGCTCAAATCTGGACCTTTCTACTCTTAGGAACAATTCCAGTTTGCTATTTGGAATGGGAGATCACTGAAACATGTGAAATCAAATTTTGGTTCTCTTTTTGTCAAAACAAAAGGGAAAAGTAAAGAAGGATAGCAAATGGGGAGTGGGTGAGGGGGTGGGAGGGGGGAGAAATGTGGGTGTGCCCATTCATGTTTCTTGCTTACTAATACCATTGGGCATTCAATTCATTGCTACTCTGAGATGCAGGGTAAGGAAAGACCAATACATCTTATACACTCAGGAGGTAGGACAGACAGTGAAAGCTCGGCTCTCTTTCATAGTAATGGATCATATATTTTCAGAATGCTACAATAGCTTGGGTAATTTCAGTGTAGGTAGTCTGTCCATCATCAAAGGAGGCAGAAAAAGCCCACCTTTGAAAGGATTCTCACCTTCACTCACAAGCAGTAAGGGGCTCACTTCTCTCTGCAGCTGACAATGGGAACCTCTAAATGCTGAGCTGCAATGCTTCCAGCATGACTAAATTTTATTTTGATGAGGGGGGTGGGGAGGAATGGGACAAGGAGCAGGAGTAAATTTAAGATTCCCTCTTCTTGTGAGAATGAGGGGGAAACATAATTCTTGCTTACATCAGCAACTGGCTGAGTGTCATCCCTCTTCCCCTCTCTCTCCTCCCTTTTTTTTTTTTTTATTTTATTCATTTATTTAACTGCTTATCTGATACTGTGATAACCATTTCCGGCTATATATTGGCTAAGGAAGCTTTCTCCAGACTCAAGAACAGATCAATAAAAGTAAGTCATAGTGATTCACAAAAATAAAATTGTCATCATTATTGTTCAATTATTGCTGTGTCGGTGGAAAGGAGCTCCAGAGCTGAAGGCTTCTTGGCTAATATTTATAATCTGCATTGAATGGTGCTAATGAATGAGTGGGTGAGCACTAGGCTAGAAATGCAGTGGTATTTGATTTATACAGAGTCCAGGGCTGATTGCTAATGTTAAAACCATTAAAGTGTCTCTTAGATCTGCCTTAATGTACTTCCCTGGATATTATAGAGCTTAAACTTACCCGTTTACTTAGCTTTTCATTATTGGTTGAATATTTGTCTTTATTACATTATCCCCATGATAAATTTGACTTGTGAGAGTTTAAAAAACAGTGCTTCAGGAATAATGGCTAACATTTATATAGCATTTTAAGGTTTTAGCAAAGTGCTTTATTGCATAAATTATCTCATTACATCCTCACAATAACCCTGGAAGGTAAGTGCCATTATCATCCTTTTTTTTTTTCTTTTTTACGGATGAGGCAACTGAGGCAAAGAAAGGGTGAATAAGTGACCACACAATCTAGTAAACTTAGTGACTGAGACAGATTTTGATCTCAGGCCTTCCTAATTTCAAGTCCAACACTATCCTGTCACCTAGCTATTACTTAAACAGTCAATGGAATAACTTCAGATGCTCACTCTAATCTTCTCTCACATAAAAGACTGAACTCTTTCCTAATAATAATTATTTTTGAAAAGTTCAAACTGTTAAATCCTTGTATGCCCCACATCATAAAATCCAGATGCTCAAGGGAAGAAGCAATATTTCAAGCTGTCATCTTTTAAGTCGCTGAGGGGGAAAGAGTTTTATAGTTTCTAAAAATGCTTTTCCCTGAAGGACTCCATAAACCAAAAGTATAAATAGAAACAACAGGTTGGGAAGACTTAGAACAATTATTTCACCAAGAGCCTCCCCTAAGATCAACTCTTTCATACTAATTTTACAAAGGACATCAAATATAAAATTCACAGGCTACCTACAATCCTCCCTTCTCATCTACAAGATTTTTCCATTCACAACACAAGAGATCTCAAGAGAACACTGAGTCCAAGTCAATTTGAGGGGAGGAGAGGAGTGTATTTCTGAGACTTCCTCCTTCCCACTTCTTGCCTCATTGCATTTCCTTGAAAGAGTAGCTTTCAGCTAAGTTTTTGTTTAGCCAACATGATCTATCTGGATTGGAATCAGAAACTGACCTCCTGTTCACTTCAAACAATGCTACCCCCACTTCTAGCTTGTTTGGGCAATCTAATCTATGCTTTTGCCTAAGGCCCAGACTGCTATTGGGTATACATGAGCTGCCTGCCAGGCTCCCCAAGCAATGACAAGAATCTCTCTTTCCTAGGAACTTGATCAGATGCAATAACATAAATAGTCTTAAATTTTATTATCAAAAGCCTTAGTCTTTTGAAAAATGCCACATGTAACTAAGAACAAAAAAAGAATGTTCTTTTTATTTTCTCTCTCTGTCTCTCTGTTTTTTTTTGTCTGTCTCTCTTTGTCTCTGTTTCTCTTCTCTCTACACATATATACAATCAGATTAGAATAAACAACAATAATAGTATAATAGTCACTATTATTTACATATCATTTTAAAGTTTGCAAAGCTCCTTACATATGTTATCTCATTTGAGTTTCACAATAAATTACTGAAGTAAGTGCTATTCAATCCTCATCATTCTCATCTTACAAAAGAGGAAACATACTAAAGGTTGTGTCATACTCAAGTTCACAGCTAATAAGCATCTGAATCAGGATTTGAAGTCTTATCAAACTAGTTCATATTAATGCATAGGATACAGGGCCTGAAGTCTAGAAGATCTGACTTCAAATCCAACCCCAGACACTTATTAGCTGAAAGACCAAAGCAAGTAAGCTCTCTCTGCCTCAGTTTCTTCAACTGTAAAATTGGAGATAATATTATATACTTCCCAAGGTATTTAGAAGGATCAAATGAAATAATATATGTAAAATGCTTGGGCTACTTCCTGTAACATAGGATTTATGATAAGAGAAGTTATAGACAAAATGATGAGGTTAAATAGGCAACAGTGTCGAGTTCAAAAAGGAAATACCAAAAGGTTGGGGTCACTGACAATTATCACTAGGTACCTCAAAAGAATTTGCAAGCTTGAACCCATCTTCAAGTCAAGGGGCAAAGTTTATTGTAATTATAACACTAATTGAAATGGGCTAATTTCCAAAAGAAATTAGCAAAGAACCAGGAGAAAGAAGATAAATTTATATAGGACAAAGTTAGAGAGACCAGAGCTTCATGTTTTTTATTTGTCAATTTTATGGCTTTCAGGTAGGTGTGAGGTGTGGTCTCACTATTGCCTCAGGAACTTGGTTATCCCTGACCAGCAGATTATGTATCTGACAGTCAGCAATGTTTGTAGGACCATCCTAAGGCAGACAGTGAAAGAACAACACACTAAGGTCAGGGGATTCTTAGGATTACTACTATTTTCCCCTAAAATCTAGGGAAAGAACTATATAACTATATTATTATATTTCTGAGGCTAGAAGACTTTAGAATCAGTGACAGAGTGTTAGAACAATAGCACTCTAAGGTAGAGGACCTCAGAATCACTGCTCTATTTCCCCTAGAAGCTGTACCCCCTTTAACAAGAGTGGTAAATATGAAATAGATTTGGGAGAACATATAGTTAGCAAAGAAAGAGTTTTTAGCAATTAATGATGGATAAGCCAAGTTCCCTAATGGAACTCACAATTAGCCAGGAGAAAGGGAATAGGCCATAAAGTGGGAGTATACCATTGACTGTCCGTTTAAATGGATTTAGCATCCTAAATGAGTTACTTAGCTAGGAGAAAGACACCATGAGGCATGGAGGAGGGGATAAGAATAAAGAAATTAAGAGACAGAATGCTATGGTGGGATAAACCAAAAGAGATTCAGCAAAGATGGAGTGGGCCATGGGCAAATTTATAAGGAAATTTAACTTTGGGGATTTGACATTATAACTTGGCTTTCTGATTGGATACACAGTAAAGTGGAATTACCCAAGACATCCACAGCAGGTGGGATTGTAAAATTGAATTGATCCCTTCCCTGCTTGCCTCAGGGAGTAATCCAATCAGTACTTCAGGTTTTCTCTCCCAACCCCACCTCCTTACCCAGGACCTCATCAGAACCACAAAGTCATAGAAATTAGAACTGCAGGGATCTTTCCTTCCTCAGAATAAGTCTTACATTTTCACATTGGAAGTTGTATTGGTGTTATTTGTATGCAAATCCCATCTCTCCCTATTAGATTGTAAATTCCCTAAGGGTAGGAACTATTTTCACTGCTCTGAAGCAACTAGAAGAGTATCTTGCACAATTTATTATTTTATTTCTTAATTCTTAATAAGTATTTGACAAATAAATGAGGGCTTATTTTATGCTGTCTTTTGGCAAGCACAAAATAATATAAATCAATCAAAATTTATGGAATGCCAACATATTGGTTAAGCATTGTATGATTACACCAAAAAGATTTACACACAGTCCCACCCTTCAAAGAGCTTAAAGTTTAATTAAGAGATACAAGACAAGTTTAACAATGCACTCATTAAATAGTGTAAATATTTAAATGTTAATGATCATAACACAGCATATAATTATTAATACTTAGACAATCAATGCTCAGAAAGTTCAGTGCAGGAAGAGATTGCTCTGCGAATCATGGAACAGAAAAGACTTGAGTTGGAACTCAGAAAACATAAAGAATTTGAGCAAGAGAAGGATGCAAGTACCAAGACAAGAAACAACAAGCTTTTTTTGTGAGGTTGAATATCTTGTTACATTGTAATGTCAGCAAAAGTCCAGGCTCTACATTGATCAAAATCTCATTTGCCCAGGAAAAAACAATGAAATGCAAAATCAAACTACCCAAATCCAAGAGTTGTTCTGCCATTTCTCACTGAATCCACATCTGAGCTTCTAATTAGGGGTTAAAAATGTGCTTGGGTTACATGATCAGCAAACCTAACCCTATCTCAGATCTGCCTGACATGCCATCTTTCCTGACTGCAGATTTCATTATGAAGTTCTCCGTGGCACACCCCAAGACCACAACTAATGAAACACTTTATCAGATCCAAAGTTATTGGTTTCTTGTGGGTAGATTTCAGTTCTATTTGTGGCTGTCCTTCTATGAGCTGTGAGGGACTGTCTGTGCATGAAGCAGCAATGACTTAACACCTACCAGTTATATGTTGCCTTGAGGAAGTCTATGCTGCCTTCCATCATGAAAATTACATTATCAACAAAGAACTCCTTCCTAGAGTTCTTCATAGCATATATGATACAACTTGAGAGTATTTTGAGCTTTTAATTTTATTTTTTTTTCTGATGGGCTGGCAATGGATTTATACTGATTTTTAAAATGTCACACTAATAGCATGACTTGATAAAATGACCGAGATTAGAGTAAAATATATGCATAGACAAAGTAGACTCTCAATAAATCTTTGCCTATTGTTATTGTTGTTTTATGAATTAAAAACCTACAGCAAGACATAACTGTAGTCTCATAATCTTTGACACAGACAAACTTAATCAACACAGAATCATAATCAGCCAAACCCTTAGGCTTTTTCTACATCCAAAACCTCAGGCAGCTAGCAGCCCAGGACAGCACACAAAACATCACCAGTGATATTAAGTATATAGGATAAAACAAAGACTAAAACACAGCCTCCAAGATGGATGTGCTCTACAAGAAAGAGTTTTCACTCTCTTATTCTCCCTTTTGCCAACAGTCAGCTCTGTAGCCATACTCTAAGGTGGTGTTTTAGTACTACCAGCCCAGAGGTTTCCTTCTTTCTGATTTTACTATATTAATTGCCTAGAGTTAGAGTCAGATTGGGAGAAAGGCTAAGGAATCATTAAAGTTCTTGGATGGTATGAATGATGTATAGATCATTTTTGATGGGAACTATGAAGCCAGGTTATTCTCTTTCCTTATGGGAAGGTGCTGGAGGGAGCCCATCCTGCTATTGTCAACTGTGATCAACTGTACAAAAGGGTACAAAAAGGAAACTAGTTTCTGTCTGTTTGGAAAGATGGCATATTCAGGCCAGTCTCTCAGACTGTCTAATTAGCATTTTTGAAGATATTTACAACAAATCTTTTGGAAACTTCTCTTACAATCTTAATAAACATAGAATGATGAGGAGCTGGAGCTTATGGGGCTATCTATTTCATTGTTAATACTTCAACCTTGATGGGAAATTCAGGCTTCCCAGACTTATCTTTGGGAAAGCCTCAGTATCTCAATACACATTCTCGTCACTCCCAAGATCCTACCTTTATCTTCCTCTCCTCCCTCTAAGCTATAAAAGTCCCCTCACCCTTTCCAAAAGTATATCACTCATGACCTTTTCTTGTGAATAAAGGTACCTTTTGGCAAAGAGAACACCATTGTGATTTTGTTACATATGCTTTGCTTGCCTTTTGAATCAGGAATTGCTCTCCTTATCCTCATCAATTATGACTCTTATAGCATCTATGGCTTTTCTAAATTCAACTAGTCGACTTCTCTAATTTTTCTAACATCATGGACCCAATCTTATGTATCACAAGAAGCTTCTCTGCAGAATAATAATAATATTACAATTACAATATGCTAGAAGGGAAAATAATTATGAGCTTGAAGTCTGAGGGCCTAGATTCAAGTGCTGCTTGAGTATTACTTAGGACCTTTGATGTGGCTGATGTAGACACCAGATTATGGCAGTGATTGAGTGCAGCTTCTTGGGAAATACAGCAGTAGTCCTGAAGTCTTCTGGCTTTAGGAATATTATAATATAGTTATATATTTCTTTCCCTAGGTTTTAGGGAAGATATAGCAGTAATCCTGAGGCCTCCTGACCTTAGGAGTACTATAGTTCTAACAATTCCTGAAACAATAGTCAATAGAACACCCCTCAAACCTACTATAAGCCATAAATTAGCAAATAAGTAACATGAAACTCTGATCTCTCTAACTTTGTCCTATACGTTTATTTTCTTTCTCCTGGTTCTTTGCTAAATCCTTTTGGAATTTAGCCCATGTCAGTTGGCATAACAATTATATTTTGCCCCTTGACTTAAAAATGGTTTTAAGTCTGCTAATTCTTTTGAGATACCTCATAACACCATCTGCAACCCCAGTCTTTTGGGTCTTCTTTTGAATCTCAACAGTAGTAGGCACCAAAAGTTGGGTTTGGTCACATGAAGAATTCACAATGGCCATTCTCCTTGGCAAAAGGTAATAAAGAGATATAATAGACACTAGGAATGGTGAATATCAAATAGAGTTGGGAGAGATGATTCTCCCCAGAGAAAGAGATTCTAATAATTCACCATTTACCAAAAGAAAGGAAACACCTCATGAGTTTGGGGCATATTCTTAGCTGGCAGACCAATACGCCCCACATAAACTCAATCTCTGGGCAAATGAAAAATGGTTCCTAAATAGCATAGTCCAAACAAGTTCCATTTTGTGCATGGTCATTCTAGCACCCTGGCTTTTCAGAGCTTCCCTGTTAGGCTGGCAGCAACCTCTTCTCTGAAACCCTGATTTATGGTAATGTTGATTACCATGAATTGAGTTCCTAGGTCCAGAGATGCTGGCACCTGGGCCTGGATCTGAAAAAGGACGAATGAAACAAAAGAATCCCAAACCTGATTCTCAGAACATATGGAGAAAGTTGGGGGGAAAAAAAAAAAGGAAGATCTTCCTCCACTTCTGGCTTAATGTAGAGTGTCTGTGGAAAATGGATAGATATTTGTTTTCCACAGTTATGAAAATGAAATTGGAGAAATAAAAATGAAATTAAAAAACTGAAACCCACAAGGACATCAGGGAATAATGAAGGGTGGAATTAATCTTCCCCCAAAAGAATGTAAGCTCCTTGAGCACAGGGACTGATTTTTGTAATGAAGGGTGGTGGCTTGAGATTTGAAAAGAATCTTTTGCTCTCTGCTCTTAGTCTTCCTCTTCTCCCTTCTAGAATGGAAGTTCCTTTGGGTGTAGAAACTGGCTATGTAATGAGGGGTGGAGATTCATGTCTTATAACTTCAGTAACATCCAATTAATGGAAAATTAGGGAAGGGACTTGTGTTTCAGGACAGGAAATAAAATGCTGCCTTTGGAGTTTCAAAGATGTGTCTATTCACCTAGGCACCCATTATTCCAAGAATTTAAAATAAATTTTTCCTGCATTCATCAGTGAGTCAGTAGAGTTCTTAGATATTTGGTTTCTTTCAAATGGGGGCTTGTCCAGGATCCAGATGTTATGAGTTCAGGGTGGCTCTGTCAAAACATGAGGAGACACATCCCATTGATTTCAAGAATTCCCCTCCCCTAGAGATTGTTCAAAGATCTCAGGACCATATTGATAAGTAAAATCATAGATTAATCAGGAAGGGATAACTAGAGTAGGTTGTTCAGCAGTCAGGCAAATTCTATGCATAGACCAAAGGTAAGATATAGTATTAACTTTGGTGGCTGGGGCCATCTTATGGGGTCTGAGGTGTCAGACAGGTTAGAAAGATGGGAACTTAATGGTGCCAAGGAATAGGAACTTCTGAGATATATCTCTCATATAGTCCTGGAAGAGAAGGGATGTTAGGAAATCTAGAACTGAGTAAATAATAGGGATCTGGCATCACTGAAGTATGGGGATCTGCATGCTGTGGTGCAAGAAGGATATGCACTAGGGAAATCTACAAGAAACTCTAATAAAGAAAGACATGGAATTCTCCAGACAGTAGGGAAGGAAGAAACAACTCTGTACTAAACAGAAAGAAAAAGAATTTAAAAGAAGGATATGGTTGTGAGTGTGTTTTGCCTTTTATGTTACAAAGGGGGAAATGTGACAATTTTAGCATTTAAAAGCACTTGTAAGGCACCTTGATGCAAACTAATCTGAATTTTCCTTAAGCTTTCAAGCTTCTCTCTCTAGAGAGGACTGAAAATGACCATTGCCAATGCGTATGGACTTATTCCAGTACAGCTTCTTTAAAGAATGGTAGGCTCTCCAAAAACTCCATGCTCTGGAGGCAGTCTCAGTTTCTTTCTAGATAGGTCTCTTTGTTCCTCAAAATTCCAGAGTCGCAAAATTCTTCTCAGGGAACTCTCTATTCTGTAAAAGGGTGTGGTCTACCTCTATGTGGCTTGGGGGAATCTAGGGAAGTCCATTTTACATTTTAAAATTTCCCCCCTTCCCAATATGAGCAGTCCACATGGGTTTAGGGAAGAATACAAAATTAAGGGGGAGATAGGAGCCATTGGGGAGATAGGAGCCATTGCCATTTTGCTCCCAGGGACCTGTGTCTCCATCCCAGGTCTCAATAATTTGCTTCCATTTCATGGCAGTAAATTATCAGAGATTTTGGGAAGTCTAAGAGAATAAAATTTTTGAGGGGGAAGAAGAATTTTCTCCCAAAAATGTGATTTTAAAATACTATGTTAAAATTTAAATGATATATTGTGGTGTTCTCTTCTTTTCTCAAATATAATGGATCGCTGGGAGCAGGTTTCTTGGGGAGGTTTTCTGGAGGCAGCCTTAGTTTCAGTTCAGAGTAATAATCACCTCAAATATAGCAAGGAGTTAAAATCCAATCTTTTATTATCTCTTCCAAAATAGCCCAGTTAGTTTTCTTAGAGGCCTATCTCTTTGCTTGGTTCCAAGAGCTCTTGCAGCTTGTCCTTTGTCGCCTCCAGCTCCCTTTGAATCTTGGTTCTACTCCTCCGAATCCTTCATTCTGCCCAACTGCAGTCTCTAGCTTGTCAATCTCCTGAACTGACGGACTGACTGACTGAAGCTCTAAGAGCTTTTTATATATGATCTCTTAAAGGTATGAACCCAAAGATTAACTCCTACTCTGAGAGAGTGGGATTGTGAGTTTCTGACTTGTGCACTCCACTGTGTGAGCTAATGTGTGAATTCTCCTAAAGGTGTAAATCCTAAGCACACAAGCATTGTTTCCATCAACCCTAATGAGTTAACACCTTGTTTCAAGTTCTGGCCCATAACAGTATATGATAGAATTATTTTCATTTGATGCCTTTGGGAATAAGATTTTAGAAATATGTGTGTATTAATATTGTATATTGCTACTAGAAGTTTAAATCTGTATTTGATTTGATTTTAAGTTTAAAAAATAGGTTTTGGGGGAACTAGGTAACTCAGTGGATAGAACACCAGCCCTGAAATCAGAAGGACCTGAGTTCAAATTTGACTTCAGAAACTTAACATTCCCTAGCTGTGTGATCCTGGGCAAGTCACTTAACTCTAATTGCCTGAGCAAAAAAAAAAAAAAAAAAAAGAAAAGAAAAGAAAAGAAAAGAAAGGAAAAAAAAGGTATTAGAACAAAGTTTTCTGGTAAATTACATTAAGAGGTCACATATTTGTATATAATTAGATGAAATGTATATTTCTAAAATGTATGTTGAGTAATTTGTAAAAATTATGGGCTATCCTTTAAAATTTTGTCAGCTGCTGTACATATGTATACATTTTATGAAACTTGATCCAAAGTTATTTAGATATTAGCTATATTATGAATCTTGCAGAGTCCTACATGGATGTTTCCATTCTAGGTGATTTAGACATTCATTACAAAGTCCAATTATAAATTTAAAAATTACAAATGCTACACTACACAAAATCAAGCTGGAAGATCCATTTAAAGAATGAAGAATTTAGTTTCAGGTCTCCAACTATGAATCTGTCCCTGAAGCTTATGCTCATTTTGCTAAATTTTTCTTCATCAATAGACACCTATTTATCAAGGATAACCTTGATGAATATATGAGAAGGAAAGAAGCAGACTTTTTCAAATGATATTCCACAGCAGAACATAACTTTATAGTCTTACTGTTGACTAAAAAGTACAGAGAAAACAAAATCTCACAGATGCTAGTGATTTGATTCAGTAGAACAATTGAATAGTAAAAACTCTCCTCTAACAAATTCGCTTCCATGCACAGGTTAAGATCATACAAGATTTCTTGTTAGATATAACTAAAATAATTTGGTGTGATGAACTTTTGGTAATTAATATTAAGCAAAGCATAAAACAAAGAGACAGATATAAGCTTACTAGAGGCATTCACAGTCATGAAAAATGACTCACCCTGCAAATATTCCTGCTGCAGATGACATTGCATTGCTTGTGTCAAGTTCCAGAACATTGTGTAGAACCTAGTAAATGAGAACCATAAAACAGATATGCACACATATTTATATATGCCTATATTTTTATACACATATGTACATATGTATATACACATATCTATATATAAAAATGTGGGGTTGTTTTTTGGGAAGTTTTTTAGAAGCCATAGTGTTTTTATTTAATGTTGACCTCTATATAGCCTATTGATGAGATTCTGAGTAATTGGGTACAGTTGGCAGAGAGGGAATGGAGTATTGATGGAATTGCTCTCTCTGGCAAGCAAGGAAAGACACCAATTGGGATCAGTTTAACCTCAAAGTCCTACCTTCTGAGGAGGTCAGGGATAGTCCCTCCTAGCTATGTTTGAACAGATATCCAAGTTAATTCAAACCCGTGAAGTGAAATGTCCTCTATAAATCTGTCCATGGTTCATGCCATCTTTGCTTAACCCTTTTTGGATCAATCTGCCATGACATTGTTCCTCCCAGTGTCTTTTCCCTCACCTCTCACCCATGCCATGTAATATCTTCCATCTCCCACCATGTCTCATGGTGTCTCTCCTCTCATCCCCTACCATGTTTCTATTCTTTCTCCTTCTTATAGCTAACTAATTCTTTTAGTAGTTAGGTTTGTTTTGTGGTGATTGTGTTAAACTACTTTATAGATTTTAGCCTGCTAGCACACTTCAACCTCATGGGGTTTCCTTTCTCCTAGTTAACTGTGAATTCTACTAGAGAACTTATCTTTTCCATCATTAATTGCTAAAAACCCTTTTCCTTGCTAACCATGGGCTCTCCCAACTCTATTTCATATTTCCTAAATAAGCCTACCTTTTACCAAAGAGAAAAGATAGTCTAATTCTTCACATGACCAAATTCCAACATTTGATATCTACAATCTCAACATTTGGTGCTGTACCCCAAACACATTACTTGGAACCAGGAATTGCTCTCAAATCACAACACTATGACCAAATATTTAACCCAGGTTTTATAATAAAATATTATAAATACTCCATAACAGAAAAAAGAAAAAATAAAAAATTCAAACTTTTTTAATACAAAGGGAGGGTCAAAAAATTTTATGCATATTTTCCAGATTGCACAATAGAAAAGATAACTGTTTAGATATATTTCTACTTAAATACATATACACACAAACACACACACACACACACACATATACATACATACATGTATATATGTATAATATTTATCTATCTACCAACATACATAAACAGAAATATGTGTTTGTGTGTATGTGTGTGTGTATATATACACACACACACATACATACAAAGGAAGGAAGCAAGCAAGGAAGGAAGGAAGGAAGGAGGAAAGGAGGAAGAAAGGAAGGAAGGAAAGAAGGAAGGAAGGAAGAGAAAAAGGAAGGAAGGAAGGAAGGAAGGAAAGAAGGAAGGAAGGAGGAAAGAAAAAGAAATAGTTTTGAACCTTGAAAATCAATGGTGTTTTGGTCCAAAAATTGAATAGCAGGAAGATAAGGAGCTAGGTTGAATTTAGGAAATTATATAGTGTTTCCATGATCCCATGGAACAAAAATTCATATTTTTTACACTAATATTCTTCTATTGATGCTGTTTTGCCATGAATTACAGAACAGAATAATATTCGATAAATTCAAATTATGTATTTTCCCCTCTGCATAAGACAATAGAAAACAACATGGTAAGTATAAATAGATTAGAACATATTACCAGAGATAAAGTACATGCAAAAAGCAGTAAAAAAAAGTCATCAAAGATGTGTATTATTGGGAAAAGGAGGTGGGCTAGGCATGTAGTAATAGTAAATTAAAATAGGTGTACAATTTCAATAAAGCAATTCATATCCTTTATTGATGACCATATAATATCAATAGGTATAAAGAAGGACTTTGAGCAAATTGTTTGGCTCCCTTGTCAAGAATTTAGGGGAGGATATGGATAAGAGATATCTAGAATACAAAGTATAGATAGGTTAAGATCTGCACCACTAGAAGGAATGATTACATCTGTGAGACCATCAATCAACTGACATTCATGAATGATGAATAGTTTAAGTTAAAAATGAAACAATGTAATAGTCTTATTGGGGTGATAGTTGCTGACTTTATGGTATAGCACACACACACATCCCTCCAAAATATTTTATTTACTAATGACTTTTTATAATTACTACTTCAGTAATCATCATTAAACAATGAAATCATTTGACCTTCAAGACCTAAAAATAAGATTTATCTTAAAACAATCAAAATCAGCCAGAATGCTTATCTTATAAAATAAAATCTATATCTACCTTTAAATTGTAATATATTAAAATAATGTAAAAACAAAAGAAACATATCAAATTATTTTCAAATGTCCCTTGCTTAAATGTCTTTTTTTCAATGTTCTTTCTTAAATGTGGTTTGGCAAATATTGTCCTTGCAATTATCATCAGTAGTACTGCCTTTCAATATGAAAGATAATTTAATGTGTGCTGAGTATATATATATGGTACTGTTTTATATAAAACCATCTATGGTGTCAATGGCTTTAAAGATAAATCCAGAAATTACACAGTAACATTCTCTACAATACCAAGTGGACCAAGTCAGAGTTAATCCTCTAAGATGGAATTTAGCACTGCAGGAATATTTTTACTATTATGTGTTTTAGCTGTTGGGGGTGGGGGTGGAGGTTAGACTTAAGAATTTCTTTCCAGTGGCAGTATCCTCCACCATACAAACAGGATTAGCCTTTAGATGCAAGTGCTTTTTGGGAAGGAGAATGGTAAAGTAGTAGAAAGAAGGGATATCATTTGATTGTCCTGGATTAGGTAGCAAGTAAACCCTTTGTTAAATGTGTTAAGCATGATAAGAAAAAGCAGCATTCTTGTTAATTAAATATTCTGATTAACAGATAATTGTCACACATGCCATAAACAGATGGCCAGGTTTCAGAGAATACAGTAAAATACACAATTACTAAAACAAAATTTTTAACTTTTTTTTAAATGATTCAAAAGGCATTCAAGATTTTTTAATGCCTCAAAGGTCATCATTATTAACACTGATTATTATACAGATTGTACAGATGTACAAATGTACAATTAACAAAATCATTTTCACTGATATAATATTAGATAACAGAAAAATTTACTATATTTAAGAGAGGAAATTCTTTTCATATGATCATGTAATTTTTTGGAGCTAGAACATAGAAATCAGTCATCTTTACACCATTATTATTAGCTTTAATTTCTTTTAAATAAAAGGGAAAAAATGCTCACTTGCTTGCCAACAGCCTCAAAGTATATTCACTTTATAAAGAGAGTCCAAATCACAGTTGGCACTGTGTATCTTGGAAGATACATGCAGGATCTTGGGAGTGAACTGAGACTTTACCAGAAATTTACCAGTCTTGCCCTATTGGCAATCCCAAGTTAAGTTCCTTGCATAGAGAAGTCCATGGACTTCTATGGAAAGGGGAAGGGGGAGAAAGATGAAGGGTGTATTTTTTTATTGAAAAGACTTTAGGACAATAGCTGAAGGTTTCTAAATTCCCAGAGAAAAATCCAGGTTGGAATATGTGGACCAATGCACCAAAGGACACTTTAATTTGCTAGGATGACAAATATTGAGCAAGAGGAGTTTCAAGGGGTTTTTCAGGAGAATTCCTTTAAACCACACAAATAACTACAATGTTATTGTTGTTATTGGTGGTGTTGGTGGTAATGGTGGTGTTTGTCCTTTGTCTTGAAGAAGACCAAAATTACATCACAATGTTGGGGTCAATGTACAATGTGTCCAACTATAGTTAATCATACAAGCTCAGAAGACTCCACCACAGGTTGGGCACAAATTGTGCATATGGTCATTTTGGAGGGAGATGCCTCTAAATTTGTGCATTTCACATATCTTTTGAGCTATTGCAAGTCTGTTTTGCAGCATCTTCTTTGATATGGACATGTTAAGCTAGATAATCCTGTACCAGTGTCTACAATGCCTTACAATCAAAACCAAAGTTCTTCACAGAGACCTTGAGAATGTCCTTGTACTGCTTCTTCTCACCATGATGTGAACATTTGTCTTGTATGAATTCTTGGTAAAGTAATCTTTTAGGTAAATGTACATATTGCATTTGAACAATGTGGCCAGCCCATCACTCTCTGCAGTAGAGTTTGAATGCTTGACAATTTAGCTTAAAAAGGACTTAAGTGTCCAGTACCCTATCTTGCCAAGTGATCTTCAGAATCTTTCTAAAACAATTCAACTAGAAGCAGTTCCATTTTCTGGGGTGGTGCTGATAGACTGTCCAAGTTTTATAGGCATGCAACAATGAGATCA
This sequence comes from Antechinus flavipes, assembly GCF_016432865.1. Classification (NCBI taxonomy): domain Eukaryota; kingdom Metazoa; phylum Chordata; class Mammalia; order Dasyuromorphia; family Dasyuridae; genus Antechinus; species Antechinus flavipes. The sequence continues at coordinate 322,439,399 of NC_067398.1, forward strand.
GCACAAAATTCCAGTAGATCTTCAGTTTAGAGGTAGTTTAATATCTCTTCTCTCTTAATTCATTCTTTCAGAGTGTCTCAGATTTAAAGTTAGTTTTGGTGATGTGTGCATCAGCCTCATCATCTACGTGCACATCCCTGCAAAGTATTTTGCCAAGAAAAATGAACTTCTCCATAGCATTCAAGATTTTTCCATATTCTATAACAGAGGAATGCATTTCTGGATGGTGTGGTGCTAGTTTGGTGGAAAACCTCCCTTTGTTTTCTTGGTATTAATTGTCAGAACACAATTATCACAACTTGCAGATAATTAAGACATACTTAGTTGCATCTCAGTCTCAGAGGCTATATTATTGAAAGTATTTTATTGAAAGTAAAATCATCTGCCAAAAAAAAAAAAAAGTCACACACCAATTCGCCCTTCACTTTAGTCTTGCGTTAGCCTTTTCAAATTATATAATTTACCATCAGTGCGGTAGACCTTGATGAGTTTTCCCCCCTATTGACGTTATCTGACCACATCAGTGAAAATATCATGCTAAAAAGCATGGGAGCAAACATACAACCCTGCTTCACTCTATTGGTGATTGGGAAAGTGTAAGCACATCATCTGTTAACCAAAACCTGTGGAAGCATGTCATATGAAACTGGCATATAATACTGATAAATATCTTTGGGTAACCAATTTTCACTGTGATCTACAGGCCTTCACAACTGACCATATCAGTTAGTTAGATTGATGAACATTGTCCACAGACTTCTGTTCTGCTCCTGGCATTTCTCCTGAAGCCCTCAGGCAGCAAACACCATCTTGTCTATTTCCTGATATTTTTTAAAGCCACATTGGCTTTTGGTTAGAAAACTATCTTTTAGGCAAAAATCATCCAGCTATGGAGGACTCTACTAAGAATGTTGACACCAGTGACTAAAAGAGAGACTCCTTTCTCTGTAGATAATCTATTTCTTTTCCTTCATATAGATGGACAATAAAGTCATCCTTGATCTCCTAGGAGCTAGTCTACTCTTGTAGACTAAAAGATTTCTGTAAACTTTTGTATGAAAAGTGGACTCCCCAACTTGTAGATCTCTGCTAAATGGAATTTGCACCAGGTATTTTGTCATATGATAGAAACTGAATGGCATTCAAAACCTCTTCTTCAGTTGGAAATTTGGCTAGAGAGGGACTGATTTCAAACCAAGGTAATGACTTTAGCAATGATTGGTGACAATCTATCGAGAACACTATAGAAGTGTTCTGGTCATCTCTCCAAGATCATGTCCATGTCACTGATCAGTGTGGCTCCATCAGTGCTGACTAATTGAGATATATCAAAGGTTTTTGGTCCATAAATAGCCTTCAAGATATCATAAAAATGCTTTGGATTGTTACTATTGACATAAAACTGAATTTCATCTGCCTTCCTCCTGAACCAAGAATTCAATATCTCTCTAAGCTTTGCTTTCACTTTACTTTTGAGGAGTTAAAGACTTTTTAAGAGATGAACAAACTGTCTTTCTGATAGATCCTGTGAAGTTCTCATTTTTCATATAGTAGCTTCTGAATTTCCCAATCATTTTCATCAAATCAATTCTGATGTTTGCTAATTTTCTAGTCTAGATGAGTAAAGGCAAGGCTGTACACCAAATTTCTGAAAGCTGATCATTTTTTCTCTACTTCAGTGTGTTGGCTCAGTTTTCTCTACAAATCAGTAACAATCTGTTCACACACAGAAAAAAAGCTCTGATCCATTGATGTTAAGTCTTCTGATAGTCATCATGCCTGGGGCTGCACTTCAGTTCAGCACTATGCAACACACATCACTTTTGTTATTCTACCTTTGGTCTGTCTCTTCTCTTTATAATGATATAGTTTTGTTGTGTTTGGATAAAGGAAAAGACAATGTTGATGATGAAACACATTAGTTTTCAATAGTAAGTGACCATTGCTATTGCTGTTTCTGATTCCATTCCTCCCAAGGACAGCCTGCCATATCTAAGAATCTTCCTACTCTGGTGTTAAAGTCATGTAAGATTACAAGTTAGTTTTTTTGGCACATTGATGATAAGGGTCTCTAGATCCTCATAACGTTCTTCTTTGACTTCATCAGGATTTATCATGGTAGGGAACATGCATTGTTGATTGTGTATGGAACTTTCCTATAAGAGTCAATCACATTGCCATTAGTTTGTCATTTGCTCCTTTTGAGAGACATACAAGCTTGTTGACTACATTAGTTTTGATTGGAAAACGTATGCCAGCCTCATAATTCTTTCCATCCAAGGCACTCTAAGGGAAAAAAAAAAGTGTATCTAGCTCTGACTTCAGTAAGCTGACCTTTATTTGCAAGCAAATGAAGGGCTGTTAGTTGAATGCAATAACTGCTGAATTCTCTCATAAGAGATGTTCATCTTTCAGGTTTACTAGATTTGTGTTGTACATAAGCATGCACCCATTCCGTGTTGCATTGGTGAGTGGAATAACTTTGCAAAAGTTGTTGTACATTTTTTTAAATATATTCCTACCTGTTATAGTAAAAAGCAGGTCATGGTTAGGTGAAGAACTTGCTTGCCACCAGCCTCAAATATACCAAAGTATATTCACTTTCTAATGAGAATATAATGGATATACTTAGAGGGTATAGATGTAATAAATTGATGTAAATTGAGTCCCCTTTAACCTTTGAGGGGGTCCTAAACTGTGCCCCTTTAATCTGTAAAAGAAGGGTGATTTGGGGTCTCAAGCTTTTCCCTGGTAAACGCATAGCTTTCCCAGACAACATCCTCCCCAAATTAAGTGGTCTCACTCAGTTGGAGATTGTGGCCAGGGATGTGGTCACACTGAAATTATTCCCAGTAGCTTAAACTCCCAAAATAAGTAATCTCTTTTCAATTAAAGATCTAGACCCAGGGCATTGTCAACATTGACTCAAATTCCCAGTTAAGTAATCTCATTCAATTTTGAATTGAATTGAAGCCCCAGACAGCTAAAGGACAATTCTAAACCCCAAATCTTTACAGACATCCTAAACAGGGTTATGCCCACTGCTGAAGGTATTCTCTTCTCAGTGTAACCCATCTTGACAGATGTCCTACAGGGCAAGGCCCACTGGTGAAGATATTCTCTTCTTGGTGTTAACCTTTGCCATCTTCCTAACAGGACTTTTTGCCCACTAAGAAGGCTGTCTTCCTAGCAAGCTGGCTTCTTAGTGTTAATAAAAATCCCATTCTTCTTTGCCACAAACCTCTTGCCTGCATTTATACGGGTTTATAATTATTCACAAAGGACCTGTGCCTCTGACGTGAGGGGATTTCCCACCCCAATTCTCACACCTCATCACAAGTATCACTAACCTCATCAACATGAAGAGGCAAAAAAAGAACTATTACAATTAAGGGAAAGAAAGAAAAGGGATGAACATTGTTTGAATCTTAATTTCATCAGATTTGAGTCACATAGAGAATATCATACATAGTTTGGTATGAAAATTTGCCTCACACTATAGAGAAGTAAGAGGGGAAAGGGAAAAGAAAGGAGGGGCTGAAAAAAAGGAAGGCAGATTGAGAAAGACAGTGGTAAAAGTACAACACTGATGGGGAAAGAAAGGATAAAAGGAAAGAGAAAAGTATAACCTGGGAAAAATAGCTTGGTAGGAAAGATAGAGTTAGTAATTTTAACTGAAAATGTGAATAGGATGAACTCTCCCATAAAATGGCAGTGGATAGCAGAGTGACTTAAAAGTCAGAATCCTACAATATATTGTTTAAAAGAAACACATTTGAAATAAAAAAAAATACATACAGAGAAAAGGTAAAAGATTGGAGCAAAATATATTATATTTCAGCTGAAGTTAATTAAAAAAAAAACAGGGTTAGGGAATCCTAATCTCAGACTAAGCAAAAGCAAAAATAGATCTAGTTAAAAGAGATAAGAAGAAAACTATATCTTGCTAAATGAAGTATATATGTGCCATGGTATAGCAACCAAATTCTTAAAGGAGAAGTTAAGTGAGATGCAAGAAGAAATAGATAGCAAAACTATAATAGGAGGGGATCTCAATCTCCCTCTTACAGAATTAGATAGATCTAACCACAAAATAAGCAAGAAAAAAGAAGATGAATAGAATTTTAGAAAAGTTAGGTATGATAGATCTTTGGAGAAAATTGAAAAGAGTTATAAAGGAATATACTTTTTTCTTAGGAGTATATGGGACCTATACAAAAATTGACTATCTATTAGGGCATAAAAACCTCACAATCAAATGCAGAAAGAGAGAAATAGTAATTTCATCCTTTTCAGAACATAACACAATAAAAATTATGTGTAATAAAGAGCCGTGGAAAATTTGAACAAAAACTAAATAATATAATCCTAAAGAATGAGTGGGTCAAACAACAAATCATAGAAACAACCAATAATTTCATCTAAGAGAATGAAACAACCTACCAAAACTTATGGGATGCAGCCAAAGCCATTCTTAAGGGAAATTTTATCTCTAGATGCTTACATAAATAAAATAAAGAAAGAGAAAGTGAATTGGGAATGCAATTAAAATAACTAAAAAAAGAACAAATTTAAAACCCCCAATTAAATACCAAATTAGAAATTCTGAAAATCAAAGAAGAGATTAATACAATTGAAAGTAAGGAAACTATTGAACTAATAAACCAAGAGTTGGTTTGATGAAAAAACCAACAAAATAGATAAACTTTTGGTTAATTTGATTTAAAAAATTATAGTATGATTATAGGGTAATAGGAAGGGACTTTAAAGGCCATCTAATACAACTCCCTCATATTACTAGTAAATAATTGAAGTCTAAAAGATAAGATTATTTTTCTAGGATTACACAGGTGGTAATCATCTGAGCCAGAATTCCAACTCAGCTCTACTGAGTCCAAATTCAGGATTCTTTTCATTATATTATGCTCTCTCTTCATTATTAATACTGAAGTGGATGAACTCTAGGTCACTAATGGGGAAAAAAAAATAGAACCCAAAAGAGAAGAATTATTCATTGCTTACAGTTTACTCTGCATGCTTTAAGTGTTTTCTATACTTGACTTGAAAAAAAACCATGCTTTTCTTTATCCTATTGAAAGTCCTATAAGTTTTGATATTCTTTCTCCCAAGTCATACTTATTCAGTCATCCTGAATAAGATTCCGTAGAGCTGTACTGGTTATATCTCCATGTTCAGGGTTCTAGAAGTACCTTGGGAAGTTGGGTTGTCTCTTTCTCCATGGAATCAGTTCAAGCCCCCATCTTAGTGTGTGCCCCCAGTATCAATCTCTAATGACTAATAACAATTTCATTTAACCAATTAACATCAACTATCAAAAAGATCATATATCAAGTAACTAAAAAAAATCAACTAACAAAAGAATGTTTATTGAGAATATGTAGCAAAAACAGAGATATAGACCACTTCCCCAGAACTTAGAAACACAATGACCATATTTTATCTCACATTTGGAAAAATTGAGATCAATTATTATAATTACTAAGCAATTATTACAAAGTGTTTGCCCCAGTGGGTTTACTTTTCAATGCAGCATAGACAATGGGTGAGTCCCTTTCATTCTCTCTTGGCTTCCTTCTATCCACTGGCATATTTGATTAAGCAGAACTGCATTTTCATTGGGATTACCTCACCCTCCTGACCTTTCAAAGTTCATAAGATCATAAACTAATCCAATAGTTCTCCTAATAGAAATAAAAGATAGTTGTTCCATATACACAGCCATCTCAAGAGGCTTATAGCACTCTTACTCCAAAGCAGCCAGGAATCAGACACCAAATCATCTGTTTAGTGCTTTTTATAAGCATTTTTAGTTCTCATTCAATAGCCCATCAAAAAGTTTCTCTTCTTCACATGGTCACAGACCAGGATAAACTCTGAAGTCAGCAAAGGCATCACATTGGGCAGAACTCATTGTGCCTGAACATTAAGTCTGGGATCTCAATGATCCCATTATACAATATTAATCAATTTATCTTAAATGTTTCTATGGGAGATAGAGATCTCATCATGTTCATCTGTGGAAAAGAAGCACAAACTATAAAAGCTGTGTTTTTAAATTTCCCAGAGTAAATTCTTGATAAAGGGCAAGAATGAGCAAGTAATTTGTTCAGCACTATCCCAAGATTAAACCTGGTCCATATGAGTCAAGAGGCTATGGGTCCCCAGGACATCGGACACACATATATATGATTTATACATGTATATTTACATAAAACATATGAGAATAATGAAAAGCACTTTGCAAAGTTCAAAACTCCACAGAAAAGTCAGTTATTTGATAATAATGATGATGATTAATTTTTTTGTCAAGCTGCTAACTTCGGCAAAACAAACTGAAATACCAGCCTGTTGGATGGAACTTGTAGAGATGGGGTGAGAGAAAGGAGACCTGAAAAAAAATATAAATAAGAATTACACAGGATGAGAAGGTATGAAAGGTTTCTAGTGTATACAACAGGAGAAAGCATATACACTGATGGAATCATAGACCCATCTAAAAATCAACCAGGTTTTTCAGAGACAAGTGAATTTTTCAGTGGCTACTGAACTGTCCAGAGAATTTCTAACGTGTGTCATCATAACCACTTTTCTTTCCTCTAAGATCAGTAAGTTAATAGTGAATAAGACATCATCTGAAAGTCAGGGGACCTGTGACCTATTCTCATCTTCCCTGTCATCTTAAAGGAGGAATTTTTTTAGATCTGTCATTTCATTAATGCAGAGAGTCCCTAATAAGGAATCATTCTCTACCACTGTGAACTGACAATTGCACTGAAATTTTTTAGTCTTAGGGAGTTGTTGGGGGTACTGAGAGGTGAAGAAACTTGATCAGGGTCACACGTCATTATGTGTCAAAGATAGGACAAAGTTTGAACTTCCTGACTCAAGGTCTGGCTCTGTAGCCACTATTCTACATTGCCTCTCAGATACATAAAGATCATTGTTATTATCTGTATTTTGGGTAAAAACTCTCTGTGAGAGGTCTTGCAGTCTCCTTAAGATATGGCCTTACTCCCAGGTCATCTTAGCCCTATTAGGACCTATAATAGCTTCCTGTTCTCTTCTTCTTTTTCTGGCACTTCTTTATGTCTTGTTTTCCCCTATTAGAATGCCTGAACTATTTCATTTATAAAAAAGGAATGATAGCATTTTTTCTAGGAGTATACTAGTAAATGTTTAACAACCAGCTCTCCTTTTTAAAAATGTATCTATGATACACTTTTAAGTTTTACCCCATTATTAACACTTTCTCTCAAATTTTCTTAGGTCTAAACAATCAAAAATAATAAATCATACTATTTAGACCATAGATTACAAAGGTAAAAATACTCATAATGAAAATTTAATAATCAGCTCAGGTGAGCTAATAAAAGCTGGCTCCAGCATGTTCATGTTTATTCCTAATCAGAGCAAGTACTATTCACAAAATAACTTTGAGGTTTGTGAAGTGCTTTGACATACATTATCTCATTTGATTCTATGCTCTCTTCAGACGGACATTGAAGAGAAATAAAACAACTCAAAATAGCCTTGGGTTCTTCAAAGGAAAGTCACTATATGAATTCATATTATCATTGTCATTATCAATCTTGTTATTCAAAGCAAAAAGCATTTTTCCCCTACCTGAAATGTATTCTATCAGTTCCCAGGCTAAAAAGGAAATAAATGCAAGTCCTAGTTTGATGGTTGCCACCTTACCAACTAAAAAATCTCTTTAGCCTTTGTTCATTGGAAATCTGCAAAAGATAAGACAAATAAGTTGCTTTGTTGCTTTGTTGTCAACAAAATGATTAAAGTACTCAGATAGTCCATCTAAGTATCAAAATAGTAGTTTACAGACCTGAGAAAAGGACACTCATGAAATTACTTGCCATTCCTGTGGCTGGTGATATTCATCACTATCTATGAGCTTCTACAGGAAACCTTTCTCAAATCCTTTTCATTCTAATGCTTTCCCTGTACTAATTATTTCCTTTTTTTTTCCTGTATACATCTTGTTTTGTAGTTTTGTAGTTGTTTGTACAATATGCTTGTAGGAACATGTTGTCTCCTACAATTGATTGTAAACTCCTTGAATGCAGGAACTATCTTTTGCCCCTTTTTGCATCCAATGCACTAAGCACAGTGTCTAATAGGCACTTAATAAATGTTTTTGATTAACTATTATAGAAATACATAAAGTAGTTAACTGCAGCATAACAGCTGTCCAGAGCAAGGGAAGTTACTAAGATATCACAAACCTGACTGCCAATGGCTTTTGGCTACCAGCTTCAGTGCTGACTTGTTCTGTTATAGCTGCCTATCTCTGGAACATTTTACAAAGAGAACTCTTATTATCTTGACACTGGGCTGGCATGATGCTCTTGTGTCACTGGCATAGATGCACCAAGCCTGATCCAAATGAGAAACATTTTATGAGAGACAGAAAGGAGTGGTTCTGGGCATATTCCCCTCCAGTAGTAGGCTTGTTGACAGACAAAGGAGGTACTGAGAGAATGTGATATTATATATAGGACACTAGACTTAATTAAGAAGACCAACGTTCAAATACTTGATTTTTGATAATAGTTATGTGACCATAAGCAAATCATTTAATACAATGAACATGTATCCATTATGTTTCAAGAAATACTGCTGGGAGCTAAGAATACAAAAATGATATGAAAACTAGTTATTTCTTTCAGGGAGCTTGAATTCTACTGGGGAGGATACAACATATAGGGACATAATTAATTTTTTATTATAGCTTTTTATTTACAAGTTATATGCATGGGTAATTTTATAGCATTGACAATTGCCAAACCTTTTGTTCCAATTTTTCCTCTCCTTCCCCTCACCCCCTCCCCAAGATAGCAGGTTGACCAATACATGTTAAATACGTTAAAGTATAAATTAAATACAATATAAGTATACAGGGCCATAAATAATTTTTAAAGAAGACATTAATAACTCAAGGAATCAGGATGGATTCCAGGCAGGGGACATGAGTTAAACCTTGAAAAAAGCAAAAGATTCTAAAAGGTATTGGCTAGGTGTGTATTCTAAGCCTGGGACGTAGCTTGGGCAAAGATATGGAGACAGGAAATAGAAAGTCCAAGGAATAACAAAGAAATCACTTAAATTTTTCAAGCCTTATTTTCTTCATCTGCAAAGTGGAACCTACCTATCATACCTACTTCATGGGATTATGAGACTCAAATGATATACATAAAATCCTTTATGATGGTATAGAAATAGGTCTCCGTTAACACTAATAATGAATCTCATGAAGTGATTGAAGCATTTGAATTCATACTACATAGTTCTATTGGGCCAAAAAAATTACCATATTTCACAAAACTGTAACTTCTAATAGTGTCAATTAGAATGTGAACAACTGGTTCAGAGAATTCATTATATGTACTAATTGGGACTTAGCTCAGGAATCATTTATGTAACTTTAAAACACTACAGCCAAAGAAAATAATGAGGATAGTCTTTCTTTTTGCTATTGGAATCCCATGAATGGAGTTTAGCCCAAGATTGGGGGAGTCTTATTTTAAAACTGGGGAATTCTAACTACAAAACTAAAGACAAGAAACAACTGATCAGCAAATAATTCAGCTATGAAAACTAGAGCCCATTCTGGGTCAGACTTCAGTGACAGATGTGCTTACTTTGCTGTATAACCACCAATAAATAATCTTTTTGGTAATGCACAGAAATGATTACCAAGTATAAATGTCACAGTCCTAGATTTGTACAGGACAAAAGGGGAGATTCATTAATAAGGAAAAATTAGACTCCGAGGACAACCCAATAGAGAGAGATAAATGAGATATGAACATTGCCCAATCCATTGTGTACCATTTACAAAGAAGGCATTTTCGGTTTTAAAAATATAATTTCCCTACTCATTTTTTTAAATTTTACAAAATCCACCAAAGCATACTTCAGATCTAGTCCCCATGTAGCTAATAGAAAAATAAAAAAGAAGGGGCATTGAAAAGTGATGATAATATTACTGTGTTTTGCTTCTATTTTGATGCCTTTCATCTAAGGATATTCCAGACCTTAAATAATAATTGATTATGTTTTACAATATCCTTCCATTAAATAGGTATGTATCTTCAAATGAAACTAGATGGAAGCAGAGAGAGGTTGAGTGGATTGAAACACCCAAGTTCATGCCATCAGACTCTGGATTAGTCAGAAATAGACGCGAGAGGCTTGGCTCCCCATTCTCCTACTTTAATCATTGGGAAATATTCTATCCCCAAGGAATTGTTAGCAATGCTGCCTTTGTTCTTACATTTTTCCCCCATTTAATTATTTTCTATAACATCCACCTTTGACAAGATCTTTCTGAAATTATTACTGTAGAAATGGAGACCAGGTTGGCTATGACATCCAGACATGGTAACCTTCCTATAGGCTGTACAAAAAGCCTGAAGGTAGTACTCATCAAACCCTGATCAATAGTGAGAGGAGTGGGAAGGGGACAGAAGGAAGAAAGGCTGTAGCTAAAGTACTTTCATGCTGACCAATTAATCTCTAGTAATTAATACTCAGATGTAATGTGTTGCATTCAAGTAATATAGCAGTAAAAATAAAATCTGCTTATTCAGATAGTTGCTATTGAGTCTGATTGCTCTTTTCAGATAAATCAGAGCAACCAGTTTGATCATTTATATAGGAATGGAAATGTTTCTTTCTATACTTATGCCTAGTACCAGGAATCATTCCTACAAGTAACTTGAGGCAGCATGTAGTCAGACCTGTAGTCAGAAAGCTTTGAGTTCAAATCCTGCTTCAGGGTAACTGGGTAATCCTGTTCAAGGAACTGGACTGCTTTTGGACTCAGCCCCTCTTTGATAAAATGAGAGGTTTAGATGAGATAGCTTTAAAGTCCTTTCCAAATTTATGATCTTATGTCATTTCATTCGATATTAAAAGCATCAGCATAGCAGAATCAATAGACAACTGGCCTTAGAATCAGGAAGATTTAAGATAAAATCTAACCTATGACCCATCCAAGAACACTGTGTAACTAGGCAAACTGCTTAACCTCTCAGTGTTGTAGGTGACGATTTCTTAAACTTTTTCCACCCACGCCTCTTTTTCACCAGAGAAATTTTTATATGACCTCAAGCATATAGGAATATAAAGTAGGTATACAAATCAAACATTTACTGATAATAAATCATAATTTCTTGACCCTCACATTCAGTTATGAGACCCTATTAGGGGTCTTGGACCACAATTTAAGAAGCTAGCTTATAGACAACTTTGAGATGTTGCATAGAAGGTGCTGTCTCTGATTGGTAAGAGAAGCTTCCTTCATAAAATTACAGATCTAGTTCCCAGACCTAAACTGATTAGTATTATTCCCTTACAGACATTGATTAGTCAGATTCACAATCTTTTTTTCATATCAAAATTATAATTTTCATCTGCTTTATCAATTGAGAGCAAAGACTCCATCAAAATAAACATGCAATCAAACAATCAAGCAAACTCAAAAAGTGACAGCAGGTGTGCTAATAGGCACAGGGGAGAAAAAGATAAAAAGGAAACAGTCCCTGCCCTCAAGGAACTTGCATTTAATACAGATCATCTGGCATGACATTTAAAATGATGGCTCAAATAACAAATGTTGATAGAACTGAATCAAGAAATGTCACTGAGAAGCAACAGGGAACAGAGCCTGTAGAATGTTAGGAAATGCCTTTGGAGCACCTCCAACTTTACCATCAGTGCTCTGGTCCTCTCATCATACTCATCCTCTCCAGATTAAGCTCATGGCAGCCCTGTGTCTCATTCCTACAAGGTCTTGCTCTCAGCTGGCTGTCTAATTTTGATTCCAGGAATATTTGTATTCAAAAATGTTTGCCTCTTTAGAGGCAAAAAGCATCCAAGACTTGAAAAAAAGCAGTTGTAATGATGGAATGATTTGAGAGGGAAGGAAAGATAGTGCTGCTATTTGGAAAGGTCTTCACAATTCACACTAATTATCAAATATCATATAAATAATCAGGAACTGTTAGGTGGTGAAGTTGGGAATATACTGAAATTGGGAAAACTCATCATCCCGAATTGAAAATCAGTTTCAGACATTTACTAGGTGTATGATCCTAGGCAAGTCACTTAACCCTATTTGCCTCAGTTTCATCATTTATAGAATGAGAGAAGGAATAACAAATCACCTCAGTATCTCTGCCAAGAAAACCCCAAATGGATTTGTAAAGAATTGGATGTGACTGAAAACAACTGACTGAAAGCAAAGGTCAGTGTCTTGTATAAGGCTGTCCTTACTGAAGAGAAATGTTTGGATTTTTCTGACTTCAGCAAGGTATAGTAAAACATACCCTTTTTATATATCTCTCCTTTTTTCTTTTCTTTTCTTTTCTTTTTTTTTCTTTTTCCTTTGCTCTTTCCTATCTTTCATGACTTCAGTTACATGATGTAGGTAAAATAGTGATAGCAGCAAAGCCAACAGGCATCAGGACAAGGAAGAAGATGAATTTTTTTTGTGCTTCTATGTGTTCTTATGCCCTCTTCTCTTTTTAAGCTTTTTTCCCTTGTTGATCATAGAAACAATTTCCATAGTATTGGAAAGGATTTTAGGGATCATCTAGTTCAGACCTCTCATTTTACAAGAGGAAACTGAGATCTAGAGAGGATGAGTGATTTGAATACAGCCAGGATTCAAATTCAGATTAGGTCCAATGCCCACATTCAACAATTTTTTCATTGCACTTCACTTGTCACATCCACTGCTGTGTGTTAAATTATCACCTTATCTTTCCCCTGAACCTGCCCTTTTTCTATGAAGTACCTATTGATGTGATTTAGGAGAGCAATTTCTAGTTCCAAGTGATGTGGTTTGGGGTTTAACACACCAAATGTTGAGATTGATATAAGTACCAAATATTGGGGTTTGGTCATGTGAGGAATTCATGAAAGCTATTCTTTTTGGCCATTTAGGAAAAAAGGTTACAGACAAAATAGAGACACAATAGAAACCAAAGAATGGTAATATGAAATAGAGTTGGGAGAGCATGGTTTTAACAATTAATAATGGAAAAAACAAGTTCCCTAGTAGAATTCACAATAAAGCAGGAAAAAGGGAACACCCCACGAATTTGAGTATGCCCTTAGATGGCAGACTATCCAAAGAAGGATTTAACACCCCAAAAGAGTTAGCTATAAGAAGGAGTGAGCCATCAGGAGGCTTGGTGAGGAGATGAGAGGAGAAATATCACGTGGCATGGGGTAGGAGTGAGGGGAAAGACACCACAAGGCAGAATGCAGTGGCAGACTGATCTAAAAGGTATTCAGCAAAGATGGCGAAAGCCAAACTTATAGGGGAAATCTTATTTCAGGGGTTTGACATAACTCAGATTTCTAAATAAACATAGAAAGGTAGAGCGACTGACTTCCACAGCGAGTTGGGACTATGAAGTTAAACTGATCCCCATCAGTGCCCTCTCCTGCTTGCCTTAGGGAGTAATTTTATTGGTATTTCAGGCTCTCTCTACTAAGCCCACTTAGTCATTCAGGACCTTATTACTAGTATACTCCTAGTCACTCTCCTGGTATTTCAGAGTCATCTTTGAATTTTTCCTCCCTTCAGCCTAGCCCCAGTCTCAATAATTTACCAAGTCTAGTCAATTCAGTTTCCAGTCCCTTCCCCATCCATCTGCTCCTACCTGTTCAAATAGTCCCTACCCTACAGAGATCCTCATCACTTCCCCTCTGGACTATTATAATATTTTCCTAATTGGGCTCACTGCTTCAAGACTTTCTTCTCTCCAATTCATTCTCTATATAGCTGACCACTGCATTACTCTGCTCAAATGCTTTACATGACTCCCCATAGCCTTTATGATAGCATCCAAATCCTCTTTCAGCCTGGCATTTCAAGCTCTCCATAATTTTACTCCAACTTATCTTTCTGGATTTTCTCTTTTTCACATACTATGTTCTAGTCAAATTGGCCTGCTAACTAACTCTGAATTAGATTTTCCATCTTTCATCTCCATGTTGTACTTGATACCTAAAATGCACACCTGCAAGAATCCTTATTTTCCTTCAAGGCTCAGTTCAGGTGCTATACAAATTATATAATTTTCTTTTATTCCTCTCCCTTCAGATTTCAGTATTCATTTACTCCTCAAATTATCTTATTTTAGCTAACCCACACACATATTGTTTCCTTCCCTTCCCCATAAGAACAACAACAACAACAACAAAAATCTGTCTTTGGATCCCCAGGTGCTGTTAACCTAAATTGTGTGACTTTAGACAAGTCGCTTAATCTCTTTGACCTTTGATTTCTACATTTGTAAATAATGGTGTTGAACTACATGTTTTCTAAGGTCCCTATCCAGGACAGAATATAGAAGTATTGACTTCCTTATCAAGAACATGTTTTAAGGGCTCACTTGTGCAATATCCAGTTTTAAGGTCATAGTGACATTAGATTTTGCCCCAGTTGAGAGTCCCTTCTAGTTATTTTTATTTTATATATGTCATAACTATTTCTGGGATCCAATCTGTATACAATTCCCCCATAGGACCCTGGTCAGGTGTTATGTTGGACATTGGGGTCAGCTTCTTTTACACACGACGGGAGTGAGAATGATAAAATCACAGATTTACAGTTCTAAGTTCTTACAGTTATATAAGTCCTTACAAGGTACTGCGTCTAGCCCTTTAACTTATAGATGAGAAAAATGAGTTGGGAATGGGGTGGGAAGAAACATGCCTAGTAAAGTATCTGAGGCAACATTTGAACTCACTTTTTCCCTATCTCCAAGTGCAATATCTTATTTACTGTGCCATGAATTTCCAGCAAGCATTGAAATCAGTTGATTTTTTTTATTTTAAACTTGCCAACTTCACTTTTCACATCCATAAAATGGGACAAAATAATCTCTAAGGTCTATTTCTACTCTACTGGTTTCCAAATTCCCTCTTTTTTTTCAAACCTCTTCTGAAGAAAGGATGTAATAAATACATCCAAGTAAAAATCCCCAACTAAGAAACAACCTGGAGAAGAGGTAGTCAAAAATATTGTACAAGGGAAATAATTCAATATTGATTATAACTGCATTTATCATCAAAATTATCATCATTACAAATGACATTGATTCCTAAGGCACAAGATGATTAAGTCAAATTGCTGACCAATCTTTTCCCCAAATATCGCCATTTATTGTTATGTGCACTTCTTTTGGGGGGATTTTGAGATCACCAGGCTGTTAGAATATAATCTCATATCTCCAGGGACTCAGTCTCTCCTTTTTGACAAAATGCCAAGAGGAAGTGGTGGAACTCCTCAAAATCTTTCCCATCTATTTTATAAAAGCCAGGCACAAATAAGAAGAAAACTGTGGATAGACTAGGGAAATGCTAAGGTGTTTCTGGACACCTATGAAATGTGACAGTCCCTTCAGCAATCTGACAACCGACTCATTCCTATTACCATCAGGCCCCCCAAACCAATGAAGAGGAAAATAAAAGCACTCACAAACATATTTAAAATGATTCATCTCCTCATTGTTTCACTTTGAAACCCAAAACCAAAATGGAAGCATCCCATTCCCTATTGAAAGTAATCACAGCTTTATATCCCTTGGTGTTTACATAAAGAGAGCTGTTTATTTAGAATCCTTGGTGATAAGGATGCCAGGAGCTCATAACTTATTATATATTCTCTTTCCATTTTGTCTTTCTTTTTTTTGGGGGGGGGTGAAAATTATGTATATTTTATGATAACCCAAAATGACTTATACATAAAAAATACAGACTTTAAAGATAAAAAGGATTAGTAGCAGGTAATGCATTTTCCATGAGTGGCTATAGGGCTCTCTGTTCCAAGATGTACAGGCTGCATACAAATGAATTGATAAAAGTCTGAAGCTGTGGATGGGTAGAAAGGCTCATGCTTTGCTGGAGATGATTCTTAAAGTTACAATAAATCAGACAGACAGTGTCGGCCTTTGAGGATAAACCTGTGATGGCTTGTTGTGCCTTTTTGAATCGCCTCAGAGGCCCAGGGACTAAAAAGTGCCTAGATGTCACATTAAATCTACCGGGAGGATGGAGCACTTCAAAGAGAAACGCAATCAGATCTGATGGAAAATACATTTTCTGAAAGCTACTGACAAAAAAGTAATCTTTGATGTGGATGTTGAATAACAATTGATATTGTCTTTCCTGACATTTTTCATTATTGCCGTCTTATACAGCCTACTTCATGTATTAAAGCAATATTAACTGTTTGACAGGGACAAATCCTCAAACTATCACATAAGCAATTGTTTCTGAATTGTCTTAGCCCACTGCCTGTAAAACCTGTCCCAATAACTGCTTTTAAATATGATGGTATACTCTTTTCCCTGACTAGCTAGACAGTGTCTGAGCTCTGGCATAATACAAGGGAGTCTAGGGGATATTAAAAATGGTTAGGTGGTTATGAGGTGTCATTTGATTATAAGGAAAGAGCAATAGTGTTTTTTGAAGGTGACTTTTAATGAGAGAGGTCTATAAAAGTTAGTCCTTATTATTCCCCATGTACAGTATACATTTATATCAAATACATATATGTACTCAAATTTCAGATCTGTGGCAATTCTTATAGCTCAGAGGGAAACAGAGAAAAGTACAGTAGATATTTGTTATTTATGCAATGAAATAAAGCAAATCTATGCCTGTGCCCCCTCCACAAAAAAAAAAAAAATACAAAACATAAAATATACTGGAGTTAAGTCCCTGCAATGTTACTGTAAAGAGATTCAAGCAAATCTGGAAGCCACATGTCATTTTCGAAAGCTCAGAGACATCCCCCTGGGGTTAGATGTCTTAACCTTATGCTATAAATATGTTTGGTTTCATCACAGATACTTACAAAGCTTAAATCCCTAATTTTCTGATGACCTTGAGCTACTAGTGGGGGTGAAAGGCTGGGGAAATGGAGAGGAAAATCTGAAAAAGGACAGCTGGAATGTCAAACGTGTTTTCATATTTAAGGACCTAATCACATGCCACCAACAAAGGAACTATGAACCAGTATCCCACCTACAACACAAAGTCACAACATTGAAACTATTGAGTGCTGCTAGTCTCTCAAAAGTTGTCATTTGTGGAGGATAGCAATGTCACACACATCTTTCATGTTATTATGTTAGTATGATTTGCCAAAACCCTCCAGGGCTTCCAATTTTCATATTTCTTCATGATATTTTTAACTTGTCTGTATTTTTATAATGTAGAAGTTTTATGCAATAGATAGCTCTCCAGGGACATCTGGAACGAGGGTCTTTTTCCCTTCTTAAACTTGAAAATCAAAGTAATAGTGTCTTTGTGAAAGGAATGCTGGGCTGAGATTTAGGAGCTAAGAGCTGCTTCTTAGTAACTGTGTGACCTTTAGGAAATCACTTGACCAGTCTGCATTTCAGTTTCCTTGTCCATAAACCGAGCTTCATAACGTCTGCCTGTCCTTAACTCAAAGGGATATTGTGTCTAATAAATGCTTTATAGCAATGTTTTCAGTTCTGAGGATGAAAGGCTATAGATAAAATTCATAATACTGTAGTAATAACAACAACTCACATTTACACAGCAATTTAAAGTTTATAAAGCAATTTCTTTCTAAAAGGCCCCATGAGATAAGATATATAATCTCCACCATACAGATTAAGAAACTGAGGCTCAGAAAGACTTGATGACTTTTGCATGACCACATATATAACTAGAGAGAAGCAGAGCTAGGTCTAGAATTCAAGTCCATTTTTCTTTTCATTACTGTTCCAAATCTGGAATTTTTATAATGTAACTAAGAGTCACCATATCTGGCAAATAGTAGATGATTAGTAAGTATTTGTTTATGGAAAAAATGGCAATTAGCCAGAATGGCCAAGAGTTCTTAACAAGGTAGCTATTAGATGCTTTTTGTTTTAATATTTTGAGAATTATATTTGGATATTATTGATCTCCTTTACAATCCTATGTATTTTATTTTGTACTTTAAAAAATATTATTCTGAGAAAGTATCATCAGATTTCAAAGGGGGTGAAGCACATGTATATGTGGTAAGAATCCTTATCCTAGGCTAATTGGTTGTTGTTTCTTTTATAATTGGGATCTGAGTATTCAGTATGGTGCTTCCCAAAGCCCACATGATCCCAAGGTTAGAAATTCCAACCTAAGAAGGATTTTCTACTGGTCCCTTCTTTTATTTCCTTTCAATGTATTTTCCATTTATATAGACTTAGCACTTTACCTATATAGAAATCCTCACATACAAATTAGAAATTCCAGATATCTGTTTATAGCTCTCATTAGATGCTCCCAGCAACCCTCTGATATATGAGGATTATAATTTCTACTATACTGATGAAGAGAATAGAGTGCAAAATAGTAAAAGGATTGCCCAAAAATAAATGGCAGGCATTTTTGGCAAGATGGTGAAATAAGCAAAGTATCTGCCATATCTGCTCCTTCCCCCCTTTCTCAGAGCCTGTATCTCAAAATTGTCCCTAATAAAGGTCTAATATCAAACTCATTAAACAGAGATTTAACTCAATTTGTCTTGCCCAAGAGGACTTACAATTCTAGCCTGATCCAAGAGAAAGTAAAAGGCTTTATCTCTCAAAAGGAATTTCTGATTTTGGAAGAAAATAGGGAAGGTAGGGGGCTTTGGCTATTTTTTTTTCTTTTTACTAATCGAAAAACTAAATGACTTGTGGCCTTAGGGCCTTAGGCATAAGGCTGGCTCTCATCACAACTCACACTTTGGCTTAAGCCAAGACTTTTCTTGTCCTGGGAAAAGAGCTAGGGGTTTTCCATGACCATGCTTTCCTCTCTACAATCCTATACTTTCTTAGAGATGCTGACATCATTACTGTCCCCACAAGGATATGGCAGCTAGCCACCAGGCTTGCCAACACTGGCCCAGGCTTCTTTCAAGCCAGTGACAGCTTGTCAGGCCCTCCGGATCTTCGCAATGTTCTTCCCTCCTCACTCTTTCCTCCCCTCCCTTGCTCCTTCCCAGAGACAGCTGGTGTGTGTGTACTTCACATCCAACAGAGAGGGGAGGGATAGGGGGTGCGAAGCAGGAAACCTTCTCTTGGCTGATGCAGAAGTGATAAATGGTTCCACAAAAAAAAAGAAAAAAGAAAAAGAAAAAGAAAAAAGAAAGAAAAAGAAACAGAGATAGAGAGAGAGAAAGAGAGGAAGGGGAGAATTGAATGTAGCCTTGCCATCTTAAGCACTTTGGAAAGGTTACTTTTTCTTATCTCTTAATCCCCCATAGACTTACTGCTTTTTGTTATTTCACAGGCCGAAGAAGACAAACATATCCCTTGTGTACATCTGTCTTAAGTTCATTCCAGGCTTTTCAGCACTCTAGCCTCCTTGTACTGCTGCTCCAATCTCTCAGAAGGAATTCCGTTCCTTTCCTGCCCTCCTCCCCCTTCTCCCCAAGGAAGATCCTTCCTTCTTAGGCTCAGGCTTCTTCCGCAGACTGTTAAGATATCCCTGCCCCTTTGGAAGCCAAAGCCACCCGCCTAACTGAAACTTCTCAGAAATGACTCTGTTATTGGTAAGCTGGTGAAGAAAACCTCTGAAGAAAACTAAAATTAACAATATGGAATCATCTCTGTCTATGGAGGTAGCCCACACACTGAGGTTATTTCTCAAGGTCTGAAATATCCCAAGTTACAAAAAGAAGGTTGGATCTCTTGTCTTCTTTTTTTTTGTATTCTATTATGCTAAAATCACCTCATTCATCAAATAATCTATATACTTTGATAACAAGTAGATAGAAATAGATTGCCCTTGATATTAACTAAGAGGTACCATTCTCTTTCTTATTGCTAGTTACTTCTCTACCAAAACTATCTAGTTAAGTATTTTATTGATCTTCACTGTATATCTATCCATATATTGATTTTTCCTTCCATTCTACTGCAAGTTTCTAAAGAGAAGAGACTATTTTGTCTTCATCTGTATCCCCTATGCTTAGCACAGTGACTAGCAGGCATTTAATAATTGCTTATTGGTAATCTGATCGATCAATCGATTGAACCCAACATGTATAAACTGTGCTAATGTCATTCATAGAGGAAAGGTAACAAACAAGTTTTAAAAGAGGTTGTAGATGGGACAACTAGATGGTGCAGTGGATAGAGCACTAGTCCTGAAGTCAGGAGGACCTGAGTTCAAATCTAGTCTCAGACACTTAACACTTCCTAGCTGTGTGACCCTGGACAAGTCACTTAACCCCAATTGCCTCAACAAAAACAAACAAAAAACAGAAGAAATTGTAGAAAAACAGACATAATTCTATGAATTATGCAAAACACTTCTGCAAAATAATTTGGAATCAGAAAGTAAATTAACATTTATTAAGTTTCTTCTATGTGGCAATCACTGTGTTAAACACCAGGGATACAGAGGGGAGAAAAATTGCCTGTTCTCAAGGAGCTCACACTCTAATGGGAAGATAATAAGTATATACAAACAAGATATAGAGAGGATAAATTGGGGATTTTCTCCGGAGTGAGGCACTTTCCACAGAAATCGGGGATTTGCAGAAGACTTGAAAGAAACCAAGGGATTCAGGAGATACAGATGATGAGAGAGAGAGTTGCAAGCATGGGTGACAGCCAGTAAAAATGAAGCCCAGGAGAGAAGATGGAGTGTTGTGATCAAGGAATAGCCAGGATGCCAATAGCACCTAATCCAAAGGAAATGGAGAGAAGGCGTGAAGATTGGAAAGGTAGGAGGGGGTTAAGTTATAAAGATCTTTGAAAGTTAGAGTGTTTTATTTGATCCTGGAGATAATAGGGAGGCATTGAAGTTTCTTAAATCAGGGACAATATGATCAAAAGTACATTTTAGGGAGATCAATTTTACAGCCAAATGGAAGATGGACTGAAGTAAAGAGAGGCTTGAAGTAGGAAAGACGAACTAGCAAGTTATTGCAAGAATCTATGCAAAAGTGTATACACCCTTGGATATAGTGATCCCAAAGGGATCAAGGAAAGCACATATATAACCATATGTACAAAAATGTTTATGACATTTATGACAATATATTATGATCTTTTATAATGGCAAAGAATTGAAAAGCAAGGTGTACCATTGATTGGGACTAAATAAACAAATTATGATATATGGAAGTAATGGCTTATTATAAGAAATAATAAAAGGGATGATCTTTGAGAAACTTGGAAAGACTTAAATAAACTGAAAGAGTGAAATGAGAAGAACGTGAAAAACTCATATGATAACAACATTGAAAAACAAACAGCTTTTAAAAAAAAAAAATTAAGGATTCCAACCAATACAGTGACCAGGCAGCATTTCAAAGGGACAATGATTAAACCTGTTATCCATCTCCTGCCAGAGACACGATGGACTTAGGAAGCCATATTATATACATTTTTGGAAAAGGTCATTGTGGGAATTTGTTTTTCTTGACTATCCATATTTATTACAAGTGTTTTGTTTTTCTTCTTCTTGGCAGGAGAAAAAAGTAAATGCTTATTTATTTAAAAAACAAAGCATAAGTTCAAAAATAGCTCCTACACTGATAAAAAATAAAAATAGCCATTGTTGGAGGGTGTCAAAAGATAGCACACCAATACATTACTGGTGAAACTATGAATCAGGAATTCTAGAAACCATTCTGAAAAGCAATTTAGAATTGCAAAGTTATTAAAATGTCTGCACACTATGATCTATAGATTCCACTGTTAGGTATATGTGCCAAGAAGATCACTGACAAAAAGAAAGTCTCCATGAAAATATTTATAGAAATCTTTTTATGGTAACAAAGATATGTAAAGAAATTAATTGAGGAATATTCAACCAAATTGTGGTACATGAATGTAGTGGAAATATTACTCTTCTGTAAAAAATGACAAACTTGGAAATCCTCATATGAACTGATTCAAAGTATAATCAAAACCAATAAAGACACACACACACACACACACACACACACACACACACACACACACATATAGTAGGCAATTACCACAATGTAAGTAGAATGAACAACTACCATAAAACAATAAAAATTGAATTTGTGAAATTATAATAAATAAAGTTGGACTCAAAAAAAAATATGAGAATACTTTTATTCTTTCCATTATGGAGGTCTGGGTCCAGGGACATGGAATACTACTTTTATGCTATACTTTTTTCAAAGTATCATTTGGTTTTACTGATTTTTTTTTCTTTTTGTCATAGGCTTTTTGTAAGAAAGGAATTTTGTGAGGAAAGGAGGAGAGATATAAGAAAAAAATAAAAAATCTATTTTAAAAAAATCTATTAAGAAGAAATCTAATTTTCATATAAACCCTTAATGAGAGGTTTTTTTTTCCATTTTAGTTGATATTTTAAAAATTAAAAAAACCCTCACTCCTGAATTGGTATATAATAATAGGAAGACAAAGCTAATACTCTTTAAAATAAAAAACTGTCTATGACAAAGCAAAGTGAACAAATCACCTATATAGGAAAAAGTCAATTTTGTGCCAATTCAAATATACAAAAATTTATTAAGCACTACAGCTACAGCTAGGAAGGGTGATTAAGTCTTGTCCTAGAATGAGAAATTTAGCTAGACAATACTTATAGCATTGACATAAAACTTAGTGTGAATCATTAATTTTATAAAGGCAGCTAACAGATGGCAGTTAAGAGATAGCTTTCATGAGACATTCTTCTCCTCTCCCTATACCACCCATATTTTCCTCCACCCTTGATCTCCCAATCACATCCAAATCTTTCTGTCTTTTTCCCTTAAGTTGAGGCCCCACACATAGTCCTTTAATTTTGTGCCATTTATCCCAGGTAGCCATGGTCTGTGGGTTCAAAATTTCTTCTTTTGAGAATAACTATGAGGAAGGACTATGGTACATTCTGAGGCCACATCAACCACCTGCAATTTCATCACTATGGGATGAAACAAATAGCGACCCATCCTTAACTTACTGCTGATTTGAGGCTGAGCGAAATTAAGTGACTTGTTCTTAGACATGCAATTAGCAAATGTCAGCAGCCAAATTTGAACTCAGGTCTTCTTGATGGCAGGTCCAACAATTGTCACTATTCCATGCCATTTTTCATGCAATGGGATATAAAGATGAGAAAAAGACATATGGAATTATCCCTTCTTGTCTCTGCCTTTTGGCTTTCCTTATTTCTTCAAGTCTCAGATAAAATCTTGCCTTGTGCACAAAGTCTTGTTCAATGCCCTTTAATGCTAGTGTCTTCCCTCTGTTGATTTTCCCTAGTTATTTTATATATATATCTTGTTTTTACATAGTTGTTTTCAAGTCATGGCCTCCATTAGACTATGAGCTCCTTGAGAACAGGACTTTTTTTTGCCTTTTTCGCCTTTCTTTGTACTGCCCATGCTTGGCATAGTGCCTGCCACATAATAGATGATTTTTAAAGTGCCTAATATGGGGAAGGATTCTGGGAAGATGATGCAGTAGATCAGAAAATTTCAAGCTCTCCAGATTTCCCACAGAAACAAAATAAAATTGCAAATCAGGAAAAAAAAATAGAGTAGTGGAAAAAAAAAAAAAAACAAATAAGACTTGGAGCAAAACAGGGGTCCTCTTGAGACAACTTGAGAAAATCCAAAGAAAGATCCTGGAATAGGATTTAACCAGTGTGAGGTAAATACCTCCAGGTTAGCTCCACAGAAATAAGTGGGGAGTCCTGGGGAACCTCAGCCTGAACCAAGGAGAGCTGGGGTCTAAGTCAAGTAAGACTGAGGGAACTTCTCTTGGTAAGTCAGGTCTAGCTGTGCTTCCAAGTCACAGCCCTGAGTGAGAAGGAAGCAGTACACCATGTGAATGCAGAAGCAGTAGAGCAAGCAGGGATGCTGCTAGCTGTGGCACTTGCAGGAGAGTACAGTTTTGGTTTGGGATTTCAGGGAGGAGAGAGCTAAAGTGAATTCAGAGCCACAATCCCTGCTCACTCCAGAGCTAGAGGTGGTTACCCTACTAAGCTTTCATTTTTTAAAAAAAATGAGCAAACTTACTAGAAGCATAGAAGCTTGCTATGGGGATAGGGAAGAACAGGGTTAATCTTCAGAGAAGGACAATAAAGTTAAAAAAAAAAAAAAAGCCTCTTCTACTCTAACAAATAATGTTAAATGGCTATCTGCCCAGAAAAAATTTATAGAAGAACTAAAAAAAAAAAATTAAAAATCAAATGAGGGAGATTGAGGGAAATTCAAAATAAATAAATAAATGAATAAATGAGAACCATCCCAGAAAAAGATTATGAAAAAAAAGTCAACTAACTAGAAAAGGAGATCCATAGTCTTAAAGAAGAAAATGATTCTTTGAAAATTAGAATTGGACAAGGGGAATCTAGTGAAACTAGAAGAGACCAAGACGTAACAAAACAAAATATAAAGAATGAACAAACAAAAGAGAAGGTGAAAAATCTTATAGCAAAAGATCTGGATAACCAGATCAAGAAGATAAAACATAAAAATAATTGGACTACCTGAAATCTGTGACCAGAAAAAGAACCTTGACCAAATAATACAAGAAATAATCAAAGAAAATTGTCCTTGAGTGACAGAAATAAGGGCAAAGTAGAAACAAATAAACAAACAACAACAAAAAAAAAAAAATCTACCAATTATAACCTCAAAGAGATTCTACATGGAAAACACATAGGAATGCTATTACTAAAATTTAAAATTCCCAAATCAAAGAGAAAATTTACAAGAAACAACAAAAAATATATATATGGTGGAGCAACAGTTAGAATTATAAAGGATTTATCAGCAGTTACTATAAAAGTCTGCAGGTCCTGGAATATTATATGTTAACAATCAAAAACTAGACCTGCAGCCAAAATACCACATCCAGCAATACTAAGTATAATATTGAATGAAAAAAAAAAAATGGACATTCAATGAATTCACAGATTTTCAGAATTTTGTCTCAACCAGACATGAATTCAATAGAAAATTTAACATATAAGAGCTAATAGTAGAGACCAATTTCAAGGGACTCAACAAAGAAAAATTATTTATGTTTTATATGTGGAAATGAAAACTATATATTTAAGATTGACATCAGTAATTGGTTAGTTCAAAAGAAAGAGTGGGACAGAGCTGAGTATGGTCTGACTCTAAAAAGCATACCTGTCTAGGAAAAGGTAAAATAATAATTATGCTATATGAATGAGGTTCAGAAAACTGACACAGAGGTATTAGATAGGGGAAGAGGACTGATAGTTCTGAAAATCTATACATATTGGGAATGGCTTAAAATGGAAACAATACATATATATATATATATAGCATGAAGGGGATAGCACCCTCCAAAATCTATAAAGAAATAAGGGGGAAGGAAATAAGATAAGGTTAGGTATAGAAGTATGTGTAGACTTATGGCAGTAAGAGAAGGTGTGTAGATTAATGGGAAAGGATAAAGAGGGAAAGGGTGACACAGGATAAGGTGGGGTGCTAAAGGATGTTTTAGATTAATGAGAGTGTATATATAGGTATATAGATTAAAGGAGATAGAATAAGGAGAGAGGTAGAAGCTGAGAAAAGAAGATAAAGAAGGGATGGGGAAGATTAAGGGAGGGAAGGAGTAAGGGCAGGTTAAATAAAAGCAAGGCAAGTTAAGGAATAGAACTAAAGTAGAAGAGTTGGCTGGGATAGGAAATAAGAGATATACACAAACACATTAACAAGGATCAGAAGTAGGACTTTAGAAAAAGAAAAAGTAGAGCTGATAAGCATTTATCTCAGGCAAAATCAGACATAAAAATTTAATCAAGAAAGAAATCTATATTGATATCAGTCATATTAATACAGCTTAGATGCATGTATGTCTATGTATGTGTAAATATGTATATTATGTGTGCATATATGTGTATGTATGCATGTATGTGTGTAGATAGATATATGTATCTGTAAGTATGTCAATGTGAATATAGATATGGATATATATGTCTATGGTTAACAGAACCTGCTTGAGAAACTTGGGGAGTACGAAAAGGGAAAAAAAGAATAAAGTAAAAAATACACAGCAGAGAACAAAAGAATAATCTACAAGAAAGCAAAAAAAAAAAAAGATGAACAATTATGAATATGTTTTCTATTATGTATGCTTTCTTGAAATGGAAAATTATTGTTATATATTTTGAGTACTCCCTAATGTTTTGCTTTTGTTTTTGTTTTCTGTTTTTTTCCATTTTGTTCTTTCTTATTTTGTTTTTAGTTTTAAGTAAAAAAAAAAAAAAAAAGTATCTGACATATTAGAATACAAATGAAAAGAGGAGATACAGAAACACTATGAAAGCTTATAGTAGCCAGAGATTGTTTCCAACTGGAAATACCAGGAATAGCTTCGTGGAGAAAATTGCAAATAAATTGTGTCTTGAAAAAGGAACATATTTCACCAATCAATAGAAGAGGAGGGCTCATTCCAGAAATAGCAAAAAGCATAAATAAAGAGAGAGAGAAAGGAGAGGATAGGACTAGACTAGAGTACCCCAAGTAGTCAAACTTGGAGGAAACAGAGTGAATATAAAAGAGGTTAGTACAAATTAAAACTGAAAAGGTAAGGTGGAATCAGAACTTAGAAAAGTTGTATACACTTTATTGGATTTGACACTTTATTTAGACAGCTTATATCTTAAAGCATTTTAAAGTTTACAAAATGCTTTCCTCACAATAACCCTGTAAGGTAATATGAGTAGTATTGAACCCATTTTGCTAAGTAGGAAATAGAATTAGAAAGAGTAAATTGCTTATTTAGGGTTACATAGTACCAGAGCTAGGCCTGTTTTGAATCCAGGCCCCAAACTGAAACCATAATAGAGCGCATGGGAAATAACATCACCTAGTCATGAACAATCTTCCTTCAGAAGCCTCAACAGAAAATGTTGTGGTGTTTTGTTTTTTTTCTCAGTACTTTTATTTTTTCAATTACAGGTAAAGAAACTTTTCAACATTCATTTGTGTAAGATTTTGAGTTCCAAATTTTTTCTCCATTCCTCCCTTACCTCTCCCAAGATAGCAGGCAATCTGATACACATTTTATATATGCAATTAATTTAAACATATTTCCATATTTGTCATATGAAAGAAAAAAATAAAATAAAAGGGGAAAAAACACTAGAAAGAAAAAGCAAGCAAACAAAAAAGTTAAAATAGTATGCTTCAATACACATTCAGTCTCCGTAATTTTCTCTCTGTATGCTGATGGCATTTTCCATCCCAAATCTATTGGGATTGTTTTGGAATACTATGTTACTGAGAAGAGCCAAGTCATCTTACCTGATTATCACATAATCTTGCTCTTACTGTGTACAGTGTTCTCCTGGTTCTGCTCCCTTCATTCAGCATTAGTTATAGAATTTTTAAAATGTGTTATGGAACATTGTAGCAATCTTGTGAAGCCTCTGGGCCCTTCTCAGAATAATATTTTAAAATGCATAAAATTAAATGCAGAGAATTAAAAGGAAATTAATTATCAAATACAGCATATCCCAAAAGGCTTGATGCAGTTTCAATAGCATTAATAACTCTTAAAATTATAATAGCTTAAAACAGCATGAAGATTTATAAAATAGCCTATGTTCAAAAGAACAAATTCATGGCCTCCAGGATAAGAATGACTGATTTATAGCATTACTGCTCATAGTCAGAGCCTGGAAACAAATTCCAGAAGTCATCTCTATGGTGAATCTCCCATCGAAACATGAGGACTCTCACTGAAACTTTCTAGCATTCCTGCAGAAAGCAAACACGGTCCCTACCTGGCAGTTGAGCATTCATCTCTCCCTAGTGTAGACCTTCACCGTGCTTGCACTTTTTAAAGCTCCCAGCTGATGGAAATCCCAGTCTGTCTACACCAGTGGTTCTTAAAGTATGGTCTCTAGAGAATCCTGGGGATCTCTGAAACCCTTTTAGAGGGTCTACAAATTCAAAAATAGTTTTTATTTCCAATACGGTAAATGTCTATAAATATAATTCAGATAAACAAAATCTCTTTGGAGAGATCTTCGATAGTTTTTAATAGGATAAAGATACTGAAAACAAAAGTTTGAGAACCACTGGTCTACATATTGCATACACTCAGCTTTGACTCCATCAACCAACTCATCACCATCAACTTGAATGGGAGAAAAAATGATATCTGTATTTTTACTAACCTTTAATTGAAATTTAGTATTTCTTCCATTATTTTAAAGCATTATTTAGGATTAGGCTTCCGGGGAGGGGTCTATCACCCACACCCATACACCTCCCCGTTCCCCCCCCCCCCCCCCCCCCGTCTCCCTTTCCCCCCCCAACACACACAATGGTTAAGAACCCCTGGTACAGCTCTTCAGGCAAAGCCTTTCTTAGAGACCTGTTCCAGAGCTTCTAGAGCTTGTTTGTCTTAGGCTAATATTCTTAGTCTCTTTGCCTTCAGCTCTAACACAGCAAAAAACAAAGGATGCCCTTACTCCCACCCCCGACTCTCTCCTGTACCACAGCTCCTGCCAATCTCTGGCCTCATGAAAATTTCCCTGGAGATCAGCAACACAACTGCCCTTCTTGTCTTCCAGCAGGCATTTATCCAGGTCAGATCGGGATGATTCATATTCCTGAGTTTCTCTTTCCTAGCACCATAACAGCTTCCAGGGGTCTGGAGGCTCACTAAATCTCCCAGCTCTCCCCATAATTGTAGTTTGGGACCCAAAAGTCCTTCTGCGGCTACTATGTGGGTTTAGTCACATTATCTGGGACTACTTTCTGTGTAATTCAGAGTAGGAAAATGGGTGGAAAGAAACCATCCCTTTGGAATTTCCCAGAACCAGAAAGGGTACAAATTTGTAACTAGCAAAGAATATTTTACACACACACACACACACACACACACACACACAGACACACACACCATAAATGGCAATTATTACCATTTTGGCCAGAAACCCTGAGGGTTTTCCCCTCCAGAATTGATTCCTTTTTTGTCTTGTTTTGTTTTGTTTTCCAACCAGATAAAAAAGGCTATTTTCTGGCTCATTTCTTACCTAGCTTTAATCAAAGATTGGGTATTGCCTCAGTCAAACTGAGATGTATTAGCTTAAAAAAGGCCAAGATTTCCCACCACATCCAGGGCCATCTCCAGTCATTCTGATATATTCTGGACCCACGAAAAAAAATGACATAAATGATCTTGCATAGCCCTCCCTCATTCAAATCCAATTCAATTGCATGTCATGATTTGGAACAGGAAGAGATACTAGAGGTAAGAATACCAATTAGAAATCTGTTCTAAGGGAAAAATGATGAAGTTCTGAACTAGAATGGTAGCAATGGAAAGGGGAAATTGGGAAATCATCTATTACAGGAGTAGACTTAACCAGATCTGAAATCTAAATATGGGGCACAAAGGACTCTCCAAGGAAATAGTCAAAAATGGTTCAAGGGCAGCTTCTGCAGGAATGAAGATTAATGATTGGACATATTAAATTGGAAGTGCCAGACAAACGATGAGACACTAGAGTGGAGATCATAAGATCAAAGATTTAGAACTGGAAAAGGACCTGAGTTTTGGAAGGAGCCAACACTCCCATTTTACAGATGAGACCCAGAGATATGATCTGTAGTTCATGGCTATATAGACAGTAGAATCTGACCATACAGAAGAGGTAGAATCAGGAGTCACTTAACTGCTATGTCTGAAAAGTGTGATTTGAACTTATGCCTTCCTTACTCCAAAGTTAGATTTCTAGCCCATATCGAGATTCTATTATGATGAGAAAAAAAAGTCCAATGGACTTGACCTAAAAGTGAGCATTTAGTCGATTGTTCTATGACTCTACTCATCATCCAAAACATTCCTCCACAATTATCACTTTTTTATGGATATCATCTTTCCCCATTAAAATATAAACTCCTTGACCAGAGATTCCACTCTAGGGATATATCTAAGGAAATCATTGATTAAAAAGAAAACCCGCATATATACCAAAATATTTCTAGCAGCCTTTGTTGTAGTGGCAAAGAAATGGAAACAAAGAGGATGTTTCTCTTTGGAGGGATAGATAAATGAATTGCAGTATATGAGTGGAATGTCACTGTGCTTTAAGAAATTATGAAGATGATGACTACAGAAAAGCGTGGAAGGACTTATATGAAGTGGTATGAAATTAAGTAAGCAAAGCCAAGGAAATAACATACATAAAGACTACAGCAATGTAAATGAAAAGAACTACAAGAATCAAGTTAACACTGCAAAATAATAAAGACCATTTATGGTCTCAAAGAAGAGAGATGACTTCTCTCCTCATTCCTTTGCAAAGCTGAGAAGTCCACTAGAATGTATATATTTTCATATTTCTTTCATATATTAATTTGCTAATTTTGTTCCCTCTTTTTTCTCTTTAAACATATCTTTTGCTATATAGAATGTCTCTCTGGGAGGGGAAGAAGGAGGCATAGTGAAGGGGGAGAAATTTTAGGCTATATGAAAAGAAAAGATATTAATAAAACATTTTTAAATGTAAGCTTCTTGAGAATAGAAAGACTATCTTGCTTTGTGTGTGGGGTGGGATATGTGTGGTGTTTTTGTCCCTAGTGCTTGTTTACCATATTATCTGATATAAAGATGGGTTTTAATAATTTTTTAAATTAACTCATTCATTCCTCTATTTATTGTTCTTAAATCTGTGAGGCATACAAAAAAAGCAAAAAATAAGTTGTCTCTAATTCTCAAAGAACTTATAGAGTTGGAGGAACAAGATTTGCATATAGAAAACCAATGAAATAGGTCATTTATATGGTATTGACCATGTGTGTAGTTAGAATTCAAGATGGTGATTATACTTGATGTTCAGAGAAGGAATGGAGAAATTTGGTTTGAGAAGATCTGGAAGGGGTTCATAAAGGACATGCATTTAAGTAAGACTTAGAATAGTTGGGATTTATATTGATGAATACCTCCTCTGGACCAGTCAACAGATGATTGCAGATTGTCACTATTTTCAGACTGTGAGGGATAAACCTGAGGGTGAATTTCTAGAACTGCAGCTCACAAGCCCCTCAAATTTTGCTTCTTATTAATAACAGCCAGTAAATTAAGCTTTTCAGCAGAGGCAATCAGGTAGCATATTAAGAACAATTGATATAGGTCTGTGGGAAGTGCATGATGGTAATGAGGAACATGTAGCAAAGGAGTAATTCACAATGCTTGGTGCTTTATGGTCAGGAAGTTCTCCCTTGAGTTTACAACCCATAATCTCTTCTGGTACTACATATACTCCTTGAAGATTGCTCACTGCTGGACTCCATAGCAACTGAGGTTCCTTCAGCTATTTAAAGATGCCATAGGGCTGTTTAGTCCCAGGGATTAATGTATCTAGGCTTCTTTGAGATTACATTGAAGTGGACCTGGATCCCATTCCTTATCTAGATAAAGTAGAGAAAGGATATTTCCAGTTGGAGGCTATGGATTGAACTGTTAAACGGGAGACCAAATAAAAGTGCGGAACAATTACAGTTTGGAATAAGGGAAAACAATAAGAAGACTGGTCTGAGTAGTGATGTTTATGTTGAGGAATAGTGCTAAATAAAGTTCAAAATATTGAGCAAGTCATATTTGGGAGGGCCCGAAATATTTTTTTTCCAACTAATGAAATGTATATGAGTTAAAAAGGAGAGAATAAAAACTGTATGAAGGAGTGATGAGTGGTGCTTATGGATCAGATAGAATAAGGGAGGAAAGTCAGATCTTGTTCAACGGTCAGATGAGTTCTGGACATTTTTTATTTTTCATGGCTCTCTACCAAAATCTCAAAAGCAATAACTGTGACAACTGACAATTTCAAATCAGATAAACAGACTAGCAAAGTATCTCAAAATCAGACCTGACTAAAAACAGTAGCTGTTAGGCAAATAAATGAATACTCTGGTGAAATGTTCATTCTGTGAGCCTTCATCTTTTTATGTGTTCCCTATTGTTTGTATTTTTTCAGTAAGCTTTGAGTGCAATAACCTTAATTTAACTGTTTCAAGAGGGGGAGGGTAGTTGGCAGGTTTTGTAAATAATCTTTTATATTCCTTGGTTATTTTTTTAAATCTCCGAAATTCAGGTTCACATTGGCCTGTTATTTCCTTTTTTGGGGGGATTGCTTAAGGGGTGCAAAGACCATTGTGGGGTGCCAGTAGAAATCCTTCAACAGTTACTTTATAAGGAAATGAGAGGCATGTTTTCAACAAGAGATCCTTTTCCTTAGATTTAGGAAGTTATTCTTCTTGATAGAGACTCCCTTTAACATCCATCTGATTCCTCCCAAGCTATATATAAATGAGAGCCATAACACTCCCGACAAGCCTCAGGGACTAACCTCTGTGCCCTAGCAATCTGCTTCATGCCTTCACCCCTAGGGAATAAAACCTCTGCTTCTAAACTCCTCATTTCAGTTTTTATTTCAGCAGGCCTGTTACCCTGTAATTAATTCATTACTAATTAGGTGATTACTTTCATTTATGGTAGCAGTTAGAAAAATGAAATGACATTCCCCCATTCTCCTTTGAAAAATAAATTAAGCTCATTGTTACAGGATTTTTTTTTCCTTCATTCTTTCTTCCTTCTTTCCTTTAAAAGAGAAAAATCAAGCAAATTAGCAGCTTGGTTCATTTTTTCCCAGCATCCCTTCATTCATCCTGCAGGAGATGGAATGTGGCTGGAAGCTGTGTGGTCAGTGTGATTGTTTTGTGTGGTTTTCTCCCAACAATGGGAGGAGAACTCTGGCCTTCCAAAGGTTACTGGCACTTGGCATCCTTTATCTGTAAGGACGCCTTTGAGCAGCCTGCATGCTGAGGGCTTATCAAGAAGATTTATACCATCATCTAGTGGAGGTCCCAGATAACTACAATCTTTTGATTCCTTGTTCTGGTCTGGTTTCAACTCAGAGCCTGAGACAGAAAGAATCAGTGCTATCTTCTTGTGCAGGTTACTAAAAATAGGACAGATTTTTGACATCTCCCAGAGTGGGATAAATTTGCCATAACTGCTGTAATTAAAATGCTACTCAATATTTGCCTAGCGTTGCACCGAATCCTTGCAATGTTCTTTTTTCCCCTGTATCTTTTCAATGTTATTTTTTAGATTTAGAAGGCTAACTACAGCAGCTGCCATGACACCCCTGTTAACATTCCCACATCTGGTCAGAAGAAATGGGAAACTTGGAGTCAGCTGAGCAGGTTCTTATTTTTAATCCTGACTGAACAGCAAAGGTGGACTTTGGACTTCTTAAATCCCTTAAAACATAAAAAATTTTCCTCACACCATTCCCACCCCTGTTGCACAGAATTCATGTACATTCTTACTCAGATTTGAAGTGATATAAAAAACCTTAATCAATTAGCAAGCATTTAAGTGCCCTGCAGCCATCCTTCTGAATCCTGAATATTCAATATTATATTCAATATCCTCAATGTCAACTGTATATTGATTCCATATGCAACCAGGATGCCTCCTTTATTTCAGGGCCACCAACATTCCCCTTTTTAGCTCTCTCAAGGAATAGAATTCCAAAGAGCAGGAGAAAAACAAACAAAGCAAGGGGCCTCCAATGCAACCAGAAAAGGCACTCCTACATCCCTCTAATGAAACTCATGAGCAAGAAAACCGAACCCCCAGTCTTTTGAGAATTGAATGATTACAGTGGACTTATTCTCCAAGACACAGCAAGGTATTATGTGAGCACCTCGGTCATTAGTGATTCCCCTATCCCTCCCCACCCTCAATTTATAGTCCTTTGGCCTACATTCTGCATCAGGGATGTAATTATCTTGAATTTTAGAAACAGGACAATGGCTCCTTAGTGTGGTAACAAAGTGAACCTGTGACAGGGAGAAACACCCTCATCCCCCAGTATATAATGAGTTATGGTGACAATGATTGTTTTTAAATGATCTGTATCACAGATGCTTTTATTTGCTTCATTAAATCTTGCTAGTGTTTACCATCCATTTTTAGGCCCCTAAATTATTGTATTTAACAATAATTTAGTTTGGTTTAAAATCACAGTTTTCTCTTTTGTTTTTCCTTGCTTCCTCTTTCTTCCATCCTATCTTTCTTTCTTTTTTCTTTTTTTCCTGCATTTCTTTATGTCTGTTAGGGAGTAAGTGGGGTAAAGGAGAACAAAAAGGAGGGGGGGTGGGTAGAGAGGGGGATAAAAGCCATGACCCACCTCTGCTGGAGAAACTAGTTGCATTCCTCTCTCAGATGCTCAATGTGACAGAGCAATTCCACAATTAAAAGCACAATAATTTGCTTGTTATTCAAGTCAGGCATTAGTCCTGGTAATGGGGTGCTTGGTGGAGAGATGGATTTCCTTGTTAGGAGCTAAGCACAGGATTAGCTGAATTCTCCATGGAGAAATCTTGATTTGTTCAAGGTCTTTCATGTTTTCTACAGAGAAGGGATTATGTCTTCTTAAAGAGGGGCCTTGCTTAAAAAGCTACAAAGTATAAGAAAAGGATTTAGGGCAGCGGGGCCTGCGGTTAAGTAGCTGAGGGGTAGAGGGAGTTTTAGAGCAGAGGATTATTTAAAGCCATAAAGTTCAAAAAATAATTGGTTTAGCACTACTGGGTCAATGCAGGGTAACAGGCTGTAAAGGCAGTTAAGCATAAGCTAATATTCATTTTACTTTGGCTAATTATTGCATGGATTCAGGAGAAAAAGGGGAAAAGGAGAAGCCTTTCCTCATCCTTTTCCTTGGGATCTAAATCATAGATATTTCGTCTCTCTCTCTCTTTTTTTTTTTTTTTTTGCTTCCTATATTAACATACTTCTTTGTGATATAAGTTAGTGTCAACAGAATCACAAAAGTCTGGTTTTTTAAAATAAAGAAAAAAACTGTCACTTAGAATAGAGGACCTGGATGTCCAAGGGATCAGTGGGAAGCTCCTATATAGCCATTATTATTTTTAACGCTGCAGAAATCATTAGGCAGAGCTGATATCAAACAAACTCCTGGTATGATCAGTGCCTCCCTCATAAGTCTGGACAGTAGGACTTCTCTTTTAAGGAGCAAAGATTTTTTTTTAAACTACACACACAAACACACACCCACACCCACACATCCACACCCATACACACCCACACACACACACACACACACACACACACACACACCTCACCCTTCATAATTAACTAGATGACCATGTTGAACTTTCTTTGTCTGACAGACACTTCTTTCTTTCTTTCAACTTTCATAATGTTTCACAATGAAGGAAATAAAATCACCTCCAGGGAAACTGGTCCCCAGAGAGAAGTTAAGCCAGGGGTACTCCAGGGATTGTCAGTTTTTTCCCACCCTCCCCTACACTAATTCACACACATTCTTGATCAAAGTCCAAGACAGAAAAGAAAAAAGCCTCTTTAGGCTTTTCAGCCTCCCTTCGCCCCCACTCCTACCCAGGGATTTTTCGAAGATTCTTTTCCCCAGGCTTTTGCTCCCTGGCTTCCTGTGTGGAGTCCCTTTTTTTCATATCTGGGAGGCTGGAGGATGCTCCCAAGTGTAAGACAGATTTTGTGCCAGAAAACTGATGTTTCTTATTCTGAGGGAGGTTAATTTATGGGATGTTAATTTCCATCAAATTAGTGAAAGACACTAGTCAAGTAAATGACCAGCTTTTAACTCTCCCATGGATTTTGGGCAAGGAAATTAACTTCCCTTTGCAAATAATGAGAAAGAAGGGTAAGCTGGGGAAAAAAGGTATATACACTTGCTTTATCTACATTACCAACAAGCATATCTTAGGCAATGTCAATAAAGAAATTTGTCACCTATTATTAATATAATTGTTTTATTTAATTCCTAATGTGATTTGAAAACCAAAATGATGTAGGTGATGTAAACACCAGATGATGATAGGCACTGAAAGTTGGGGTTCAGTCATGTGAAGAATTTACAATGACCATTCTCTTTGGCAAAAGGGAAGGAGTTACAGACAAAATGAAGAGATACATTAGACACCAGGGCTGG
This sequence comes from Antechinus flavipes, assembly GCF_016432865.1. NCBI lineage: Eukaryota > Metazoa > Chordata > Mammalia > Dasyuromorphia > Dasyuridae > Antechinus > Antechinus flavipes. The sequence continues at coordinate 322,475,453 of NC_067398.1, forward strand.
TAAATATGAAATATAGTTGGGAGAGTATGTGAAAGACAAATTTCTCAATGGAACTCATATTTCATCCAGTAGAAAAGGAGTACCCCATAATGCTGGGGCATGCTGTTTAAATTCCAAAAGGGACTTGGAACCCTAAAAGAGTTAGCTGTAAGGAGGAGAAGTGGGGTTGGGAAGCATAGTGGAATTAGGAGAGATATCACATGGCATGGGATACCAGATGGGGCAAGAGTTGGAAAAAAAAAAAAATATGAGGTAAAGTGCCATGTCAGACTGACCCAAAGGAAGGCTCATAAGTATATTTTATGAGGAAAATTTAATCTCAGAGATGTGACTTGGATTTCTGACAGGGTCTGGCAAAGTGAGACTGCTCCAGATCTCTATAGAAGATAGGTCTCAGGGCTTTGATATGGATTTCAAACTGGACCACCTCCCCAGAGGGTGGGACTATGGAGCTAAACTGATCTCTATCAAAGTCTTCTCCTTGACAGCCTCAGGGATTATTTTTTATCAATTTCTCTGAGAACCACACCTAACAATGAAGACCTCACTACAGTTCCTTTCACTTAACAAATGATTGATAGATTAATTTACAGTCCTTGTCCCTTGATTTTTTCTGCCTTCCTATCTATGTAGATATCTACTATATTCATTCCCAGCAGCACCTGGGCCAGTCTTTCCTCTCCAACAATATCAGGGTTTCAAAATTAATCTTCCCTTTATCATTTGAAAATAATATGAATATTGGTCTTCCAATTACCTAGAAGATAAATATATAAATATAAGATCTATGAATTCTCTAGTATAAGGAACTCTGAGGTTTGGCAACTCCAATTACCAAGAAAACAATCTAATAAACCAAATTGATTTGTTGTTTTTATTTGTCCTTTATTCTCAAAGAGGAACAGTGACATCAGGAAGGTGATGTACCGACTTGTAAATGAATTAAATTTACTTGAGGGAGGGCTGTGCAAAGTCACTAGCCGCAGTCATCTGGTTCCAGTGGTCAGAAATGATGGCCGTGGAAGCAGTGGGAGACCTTGGCTTTTTAAGCTAAATTCTTTTCCAGGTCTCATTTTGACTGAAGCAATCACCCATTCAGTGATGAAGGCTAAGTAACAAATGAAGCAAAAAATGACCTTTTTTACTTAGTTAAAAAAAAAAAAAAAAAACAGAGAAATCCCTTAAATTCACACCAATGTATGAAGAGTTGGTAATATCTTGGTTTGTTATCTCTTCTTGGAGTGTGCGCATTTTAAAACAGAAATTCATAAATATCAGGTTGTGATTGATAAATTCATTCTATTAAATCAACTAATTCTACTCAAAGTAAAAGATAAGAAGCCCTATTACCTTAGTAGGTAACCAATCCATAAGTATGAGTCAAAACATAAAATTGAGGACAGAGTTCAAAAAGTCCTTGGAAGTAAAGTGAAGTTCCACAGGAATCCTGGTAACACAGGCTGAGGAAATCTGGTCAAATCTTAGAAGTGGTTCAAAAAGGTATTAAGGTATTTTAAAACTGGAATCATTCCAGAGATTGGTGTGAACCTTCCAGAAAGCCCCTAGAAAAAGAGAAATTGCTTCATTTGGCCTAAGTGTCCTTTTTTCCTTCTTTCCTCCCTTTAGTGTGAAGAGGATCTTTCAAAATTTTGAAGGATGCAGAAATTGCTGTAGTTTCCATCTTACCATCAGTGTCCTAACAGTATCTCTAGGTCAGAAAATAGTATTTGCATCAAGGACCAAGGATAAACTAACTAGAAATAGATTACAGCTTTGTAAGGACTTCAAAAAATCATGTCTAAAGGGAAATACTTGAGCACCTCATCAATGGAGAGAAAGGACATCCAGAAAGCAGATGCTGTGAGTTTCCCTTTGGATTTTTTAAGTCTTGATGGAAAATTATATCACAAACTGTTGGAGGTGTTCTGTACCAACTATTCTCACCGGACCCTCTTCATCCAAAAGCCACTTGAGGCTAGCTGACTAAATTGATGATCATTGGACAATCATGGTAACATCCCAATATCCTCAGGTTTTAAGATGATTGATTGTCTATTTCATATTCAGGTAAGTCTGAATTGGAAGCATGAAATAAACAGGCTAGTCACCCCAACCAGTGAAAACAGAGTCAAAATATCACAGAGGACATTCAGGTTATTTTCTTAGGCTCCTTAAGAGCTCCTGGGCTCTTTCTTGGCCAAAGCACAATAGGGCCTTACTTTCCTGAGTCCTCTCCTATTTTACTCAACATGATATAATTCAAGAGGTCATAAATCTTCAAAAGTTCTTTCTCTTTTCTCCAGAAGCTTTACAAACTTACCTTTTGTGATGGCAGGGAGTTTGAGGTAGGGCTGTCTGACCTAATAAGTTGGGAGGGTCCATGGCTACTAAATCAACCATAGAGTCCTGAAATAGCAATAATCACAGTGCCTATTTAGAAAGTACTTTCCTCAGAGCAAATATGCAGTGTAGCTGTTCTACTCTCATTTTGCATATGAGGAAGTTAGGGTTCAGAGAAGTGCTGACAGGTCACCTTCATGAAGCTATTTAGGAAGTGTTTGAAGTGGAGGGACTACCTAAGTCTTCTGAATTCATTTTCAAAATTCGGTCCTTCTTTAAGACAAGCTTCCTTGAAACAATGATTCCCCACAGGTGAGAGTCAAGAGTTTCTAGGACAGGTTTTTCATGAGAAGATCTATGTAATTGTAGCACAAAAGGAAGAACATTAGTGCTAGAATCATAAGGCCTATTTTTGAATCCTGGCTCTGCTATTCATTAGTTGTATGACCTTTGGCCAAAGAGACCAAATCTCTCTGGACTTCAACTTCTTCATCTATAAAAGGACATTGTATTAGATTACCTTTAAGGTCCTTCTAGGTCTCTCCATCTTTTGAACTCCAAGAGATAAAATCAAATCTGGATTACTTCTGCATCCTTGGGATGTCTCTTTCCCAAATATTCTATGAATTTAAAAAAAAGTTATTATGTATACCATAAGGGAAAAGTGGAAATATCTTTAGTTTCTTTCAAAGTATCCTTTAGATATCACTTCAAGTCATTACGGTTCTCTCCTTCTTGAAATTACTTTGTATTAGGGCTTTGTCTTTTTCTTTCCCTCCCCCCCTCCCATGTAAGGAGAGATATGGATTGGGAAAAAAGAATCAGGGAAGGGAGAAAAGGGAAAAAATAAGAAAGAAAGGAGAGTCATTGAGGAATCTTTTTTTTTTTTTTTTTTTTTTTTTTTTTTTTAGTAATGCAAAGAAATGAAGCACAGATAAACAGGATAGATTTAAAAGCTACAGGTTAAATATTCTATGTTAAGAAGAAAAGCAAGCTGTGAATAAAAAATAAAAATAAATAAAGTTTCATTTATAATCCTTTTGCTTTTCTAATTATATATACATATGTATATGGAAATGCCCATTTTATTTGATGCTTAAGCTCAGAATAAAAATAAAATTTTAAAAAATTTTCTTTGCATTGCTTTGTATGGAGTTATTTGAATAGATTTAAACCCCCCCTTCCTCTCCCTCAGTAGAATGTTAACCTCATGAGGAGGGATTATGTTGTGTTTGTGCTTGCATCCCCAATCCACAGCACATGACTTTGTCTATAGAATATTTAATGCTTAATTGTATTTAATATGTTTGTTGAATTGATAAGGCAGAAAGTACACTAGGCTCGATGATACGATGACATGAAGTTTAGTCCCAGGTGTGCCATTAAATATTTGTAAGAACTCAGACAAGTCATGCCCAATATCAGGACCTCAGTTTCCTTGTCTATTAAGTTAAAGGGAGAGTAGAGAACCTCTAAATTCTTCTTCTTCTTCTAACAACATTTCAAATTCCTATGAAATTACCAATGCAAAACCCTCTAGGATGCTACCAAGTACTTCCTATTCTCTGGATCTCAGCTTTCACATGCACAGGTCAGGCAGGAGAGGTTACCTAGGCTAACCAGAGATGACTTATGTAGTGCTTTGAAAGTATGAGATGAAATATGTTCCAAAGTCTGCCATATTTCATCACTTTAGGGAGAGAAGAGGCTCAGTTGAATAAAAACTAATGATAGTTGTTCTTTTCCCCTCACTTCTGTGTTCCAGAAATAGATTTATTTCCTACTTTTATAGTATTGTCATTCTGATGCAGCAGAAGAAAGGTATACCCCCCACCCTGAAAATCAGAGCAAGGTGGCAGAAAAATCAAAGTAATTAAAATTCAGGTTTTCTACTAATTGTTAGATGTCTAGTCTTCAAAAAGGCACCATTTGAAGTTCCAGGCAATCATGCTACATAGGTTGGATAGACATGAATACTTTTGCCAAGACCGTTTTATTTTAATTTATCCCATGACCATTTCATCATGGGAGATAGTATGGTATGATGGATGAGGTGGTGATCTTAAGAAAGACCCAAATTCAAATCACTCACTCAGAGGCTAATATCAAAGAGTTAACTAGAGGCAAGATTGGAGAATATGTAGAATACCAACCTAAGGAGATTAGATCTCATCCTATAGAAATGAGGAGTTGGTGGATTTTTTGAGGAAAGGAATGATAAGCTACAAAGTGGACTTTAGGATGATGAGACAGCTTGATTGAATGGAAAGAGACTGGCTGAAGAGTCAAAGAACCTGAGTTCTAAACCTACCTCTGATACTATCTGTGTGACCTTGAATAAATAATTTAATCCACTTGGGTCTCAGTTTCCTTTTTGTGCAAAATGACCCAGTTGGATAAGGTGGCCTCAGAGACCCCTTCCAGCACTAGATCTAGGATCTTTTGTCAAGAACAACAAGAGGTACTGAGTAACTGAAAACAGCCCAAGGATGTTCCCAAGGTTTTAACCTAGGTGTCTAGTGCTAAACAGAGAGCAATTGGAGTCTTTCTTACAGAGGGCCAATCCACAGTGCTCCCTCTTTCCCACTATGATACATTATGCATATTCTATTGCAAGAACAGCCCATTCCTCTATTATATGAGGATTGTTAGTAGCAAACATAAAACCTTTTTTAGGGCTATGCGAGGAACTCTAACTAGAAATAATGGGATGAAATTAAATGAAAGGAATTTAGGCTTTAAAAATAAGGCCATAATATTAAGCTTTGTTGGGGATTAATATTCAGCATCTCAAAGGAAGAAAAGGATGTCTCATCCTTTCAGTGACCTTAAGCCTGCATCAGAATAGAACAGAGGAGGCACGCCTAGCTGGCTATGGGCAGATGGTCTTATGGGTCTTTTCCATCCTTAATGTGTGAGGATCTGTAGTTAAAACCTGAGATCTCTAATCCAATAAGGATCATTTGTGCACCACCGGCAATGTTAGCTAACATCTTCTGCCAAGCTGTCACAGTTATTCTACATCAGTAAATGATACCTTATACAGTACTTTATGCTTTTTGAAGGGCTTTTATGTACAATATCTCATTTGATCCTCACAATGGCTCTGTAAGGTAGATTGGACAGGTATAATTAAGGCTCACTTTACAGGTGAAGAAACTTGGATCCAGAGAGGCTAAATGACTTGTTCAAAATCACAAATACTAATCCCAGACTGGGATTGGAGCCCAGATTCAGCACCATTTCTCTTTCTTCCTATTATTTCCTTGCTAATGTAATAAATATTTATGAAATACTTACTATGTGCATCATAAGACATAATAGGAATCATCTCCTGCCTTTAAAAAAATACATCTAATTGAAGATCTGTAAAGAGAGTCAGTTAGTGCAGTAGATAGTGTTAGACTTGAAGAAAGACCCAAGTTCAAATCCAGCCTCATAATTTTTACTAGCTGTGTGACTGGCCCATTTAACCTTCCTCTCCTTTAAGTTCTTCACCGGTAAAATGGTGTTGTGAAAATAAAATGAGTTAATAGTCATAAAGAGTTTTGCAAACTTTAAAGCACTATATAACTGCTATATATAAATGATCATTTGAAAAAGAGGGCACAAATATTAATATTTAAGGAAATCTGGAAAGATTTTTCCATAGGAGAAAACATAGGAGCTAGGGGTTTTAAGAGGCAAAGATGAAATGGCACATTACAAGTTATGGGCACAGGAAACAGCTAAAGGATAGTTTGGTTAGAATTTAGAGTGAACAAAAGGAGTGATTTGTGATGAACCTAGAAAGGTCAGACTGAAATGCTTTAAATGCCTTTTTTCCCCTGAGACAATTGGGGTTAAGTGACTTGCCCAGGGTCACACAGCTAGGAAGTATTAAAGTCTGAGGCCAGATTTGAAGTCTCCTGACTACAGGACTGGTGCTCTATCTATTCCATCCACTAGCTGGCCCCTTAAATGACATTCTAAAGAAGGTGTTGTTATTCTGGTGGCAGTAGGGAGTCACTGAAAAGCAGGGAAGTAGCTTAATCAGATTTACATCTGGGGAATATTATTTTAGTAGCTATTGGAAGATTGGGATGGAGAGAGGAGAATTTGGAAGCCAGGAGTTCAATTAGGAAATTCCAAGGATAAAATGAATGGATGCCCATCAATTGGAGAATGGCTGGGTAAATTGTGGTATATGAATGTTATGGAATATTATTGCTCTGTAAGAAATGACCAGCAGGATGAATACAGAGAGGACTGGCGAGACTTACATGAACTGATGCTAAGTGAAATGAGCAGAACCAGATCATTATACACTTCGACAACGATATTGTATGAGGACATATTTTGATGGAAGTGGATTTCTTTGACAAAGAGACCTGAGTTTCAATTGATAAATGACGGACAAAAGCAGCTACACCCAAAGAAAGAACACTGGGAAACGAATGTGAACTATCTGCATTTTTGTTTTTCTTCCCGGGTCATTTATACCTTCTGAATCCAATTCTCCCTATGCAATAAGAGAACTGTTCAGTTCTGCAAACATATATTGTATCTAGGATATACTGCAACATATCCAACATATAAAGGACTGCTTGCCATCTAGGGGAGGGGGTAGAGGGAGGGAGGGAAAAAAAATCGGAACAGAAACGAGTGTCAATATAAAGTAATTATTAAATAAAAATTAAAAAAAAAAAAAGGAAATTCCAAGGATAATCCTAAAGATACAAAGAAAGGCAAAAATAGTTCCTGTCCTCTAGGTGGAAATAAGGGTATAAACTAGACTGGTAATCTCTTGCTGTTGTCCTCATTTTTTAATTCTTTGTTCTGAAAAAGATCCAAAGATGTCAGTTTTAATTTGCAAGTGAATTCAATTTAAGTAAGACTGAGCTATGAAAAGTCATCATTCTCATTCTCTCCTCCAAAGTCAACACAACCCAGTGGCAAGGTATAGGTCAAGAAAACTGTCAATGGTCCCAGTATTAGTAGAGAAAAGGGAATGGATGTGAGAGAGAAATTACAGGAGTTGGTAACTAATTAGATGTATGGAGTGAGGTAAAGGTAAGAGTGGAGGATACTTTGCTTGTGTATCTGGGACACCAGCAACATGATGAGTAGGTAGCCAAAAGAAATCAGAAAGTTTGGAGGAAGGATGGTTTTAGTGGAGTAAGTTAATGTTGTGAAGTAGCAATTACTGATCTTCACATCACTCCTTACTCCCCACAGAGTCAGTAGTAGCAGTGGGACTTTTTCCCAGTGTCAAAAAAAAAAGCCCATTTTAAAGAGTCATCAGCTACCTTTCTTCTTATACTGGTATCAAATGAGATAGCTGCGGATGAAGAGGCTTTTAGGTAAAAGGTAATAAGAAGGTATCTAGGAAGTTTTCAGAAGTGATATGAAGCTAACAACTGTCAGCAGCACTGGGAGAATGTGAAGTAGACTGCATTACTGGGTGTCACTTTTTTAAACTTTCATTTTTGTGTAATTTCCAGTATTTCCTCTAAGGATATTAAATTGATTCAGCTGTCAACAAGCAGAAACTTTTTAAATATATGCAGGGCTGTCTTCATCACCTCATGATCAACACCAGCCAGCACCAGCTAAAGTCAACAACTGTCAAGTTCTCCCCATGGGAAAATAGCAATCAGGAAAAAAAGATCAGAATTCTAGATTTATATCCTTAGTAGAAAAGTTCAGGAAGAATATATCTAAAAGATTACTCTCCATTCTCCCACCTTTGAAAATCCTGGGAAACATTCTTCATTTCTCTTCTATTAATACTTTGCTCAAGCCTTTTCTTTATTAGTTTTCTACTCTATCCCAGCTTCTTCATAGACTTGGTCCATTCTTCCATAAAAAATGGTCCTTCTTGGGAACTCTATGCCATACAGATACCAATCAGAATGTTGATTCCCTCAAATAATGACAGTGGCTGGCGTGTTCTACACTTGTAGATTATCTCACAATCCTGTGAGATGGATACCGCAGATATTTTGGTGCCCATTGAAGCATAAAAGAAGAAATTGTTTTCCTGTCTTTGAATTTGTCCACAATTTCATGGCAAATGTCAGACAATTAGAGATGTCCCAAGCTTACAAAACTGCACCCTCCTAAATGGCCACTATTAAGGTTTCCACCATTTCTTTTAACTCTATGGAAAGGGATGTCCCAGTGAAAAAGACTACATCAGTAAAATAATGATTCTGAGAACTTTAGACCTTAGTAAATTCACATAAAGTGAAATGTCACAAATGAATGAAAGCAAATGAGAGGGTTATTTTTATAGAATGCAAATGCTACAGGCAATATATCCATTTTGCTTTAAAAAGAATATGAATCATAATTCACATAAAATATTTGTCTTTATAAATTGCTTCCCAACCAAGTATCAAATTTCATTGGAATCTGATAAAATTGCAGATGATATGCCCATTTGGAAATTTTTATCAAGCCACAATTTTATTTCAAGATGGCTAACACAAATTAAACTTTTGTATAGTGTCTAACTAGAAAGAGGAATAATCTAATTTAATCAGGCTCTGAAATATCCCTTTGGCAGCAAACTTCTGTCCTTCCACCTCTCCCAAATCATCTGACTTCCCAGATTGCTGTTCATCTTCATTTTAGTCTTCAGTCTCTTAATACAAATCTATTCCCCTATTACACCTGTTCTTACTCTCCTTATCTCACTGAGCCCTCTTAATATTGCAGTCAGAATGTTAATAATACTTTTCCTTCAAGCAATAAGGAGCCATGGAAACTTTTTGAATAGGGTAGGGGGGAAATGTATGACATGATCATATGCCTGTATGTGTTAGTAAGATTACTTTGGCAGCAATGTGAAGGCAAGACCAGTTAAGAGGTTCTAATGTGCAAACTATTTCCAAATGACAGTAAAATGAACTGAACAATCTCTGAAGTTCTTTCCAGCTCTGACATTCCATGATTATTTATGCTTTTTTCTCCATTTGATATGATGCTTGAAAGAAAATCCCTTGGAGATGGAAAGAACCAATATTTTTTTGTGCAACATTTGATAATTTCAAAAGGACCAAACTGCTTCCAAGTACTTATAATTAAAAGCACCAGCTTGAATCTGATCCAGATTCTGGATGTAAGAAGGTTGAGAGTAGTTGTTATTTTGAGGGATTTTTTTTTAACTTTTCACAGTTTTTGAATGCTCCTATTGAACTAAGCCCCCATGATTTTAATTTCTTTCCTTCCTAGGTAAACAAAAGGATATACTTCACTGAGTAGAGAGAATCCTACCTGAAATAATATTTACTCGTCTTTAAAGTTAGACCTGAGCATGAATTTGGCCAAATGACAGAGTACTACAAAGCCAAAAGTGATAGGGCAACAATTTCATTCTTTATTAAGCTGTGACTCTAAAAAAAACTTCAATAAAGGTCCAATGAATAAGTATCAGGCTGAAAAAGTTAGGCTCTTGATATTTTGAATGATTAAACATCACTCAGCTTTATCTCAAAGAGCTGTGAAACAGGAATTTTTTGCAACATTCTCAATTAGAATTTGTCTTGCTTACCTTGAGTATGATAGATATTATTACATCTATTTTTAGAAAACTTAATATTAATCAGGAAAAGGAAAGCAGCCAGATGGGAGTCAAACAAGAAATTTAAATATTATTATTTTCATCCTTGGCACCTAAAGCAGTCCCCTACCAACTTTCTGGGAAAGCAGATCAAAGCCTGGGAAACTGAGAGGTTAGTAACTTATCTAGGTTCACTAGGATAGTGATATCAGAGGCAGGATTGAAACCCAGGATTTCCTGGCTACAAATCACACTTTCTATCCACTATATCATGCTGCTAATTAAATGTTTAATAAATGTATATTTAATTGAATGGAATTGATTTGGAAAAAAGCCCAATAATTTTCATTTATTATTTGAATCACCAGCTGAACTTAAATGGTGATTCAATGGAGAGAAACCATAGGAAAGAGCACTGACACTGGAGTCGGAGGAACTGACTATCAAATTTTGCCTCTGATGATTATTACCTATGTGATTCTAAGAAGTCTTTTAATGTACCTGAACGTGCATTCTCTCACCTGTAAAATGAAGAGTTTGAATTGGATGACCTCTAAAATATTTCATTAATTGAGTAGATGCCCATCAACTGGGGAATGGCTGAATAATTATGATATATAAATGTAATAAAATATTGTTCTATAAGAAATGATGAGCAGGCTGATTTCAGAAAAGCCTGGAAAGACTTACATGAATTGATGCTAAGTAAAGGGAGTAGAATCAGGAAAACATTGTACACAGCAATAACAAGATTATATGGTGATCAACTGAGATGGACTTGGCTCTTTTCAACAATGAGGTGGTTCAAGACAATTCTAATAGACTTGGGAAGGAAAATGTCATCAGTCTCTAGAGAGAGAACTATGAAGACTGAATGTAGATCAAAGCATGGTATTTTCACTTTTTTGTTGTTACTATTTGCTTGATTTTTTCTTCTTTCTTTTTTTCCTTTTTTTTTGATCTGATTTTTCTTGCTCAGCATGATGAATATGGAAATATGTTTAGAAAAATTGCACATGTTTAATTTTTATCAGATTGCTTGCTCTCTAGGGGAGGGAAAGGGAAGAAAAGAGGGAGAAAAAATTGGAACACAAGATTTTGCAAAAGTGAATGTTAAAAACTATCTTTGCATGTATTTGGAAAAATAAAATACTATTTTAAAAAATCTGTTCCATTTCTAGTGATACAGTGAAAAGTATGCTGACTCTGGGTTCAAATCTTACCTTAAAGGTTTACTATTTGTACAGCCTTAAACAAGTAATTTACTTTCATTAGGCCTCAGTAATGTCATCTGTAAAAATGAGAATTGAATTAGTTGGCTCTACATATTTAATTTTTTGATCTATGTAACAATTGTTGTTCATTCATTGCAGTTGTGTCTAATTCTTCATGACCCCAATTTAGGATTTTCTTGGCAAAGATACTGGAATAGTTTATCATTTCCTTCCACAGTTCATTTTACAGATCAGGAACTAAAGCAAAAAGTGTTAAGTGACCTGCCCAGGGTCACAAAGCTAGTGAGTGTCTGAAGTCACATTTGAATTCAGGTCTTCCTAAATCCAGGCCTGCAGCTTAGCCTCTCAGCTCAAGAAATTATATAAGATCACGTCCATAATTTCCACATAAAAAAATACTACTACCTTTAGTTACCATTCAGTATGAAACTGTAAGCTCCTGAAGGGCAGAAATCACAGGCTATTTATTTTTGCCTGTCTTCCACTGCCTAACCCAGCATATTGCATATTGTATGCACTTTCTAAGTATTTGACAAATAAATAGGCCCGAGAGTGATGAAAGCTGGCAAACTGATCATGCAAAACTGAAAACTTCAGCCCTGAAGTACATTACAAACCCAGACTTTCAATCCTTTCTCAGTCATATGCAAGTGCCTGTTTTATTTGGGGGAATAACTGTGGCCAATCTGGTCGATCCCAGGCTTGCTTCTCTCTCTTTTATCACTGCTATCCCCTCCATCTTATATCAATGCTATTTGCTCTGTGTGGTGAGCTTTTTCTTCTCAAAACGCAGCCAGGTGATCAAAGTTCAGATCTTTTATTATCTCATATAGCCCGGTTAGCTTAGAGGCCTATCTCTCTGCTTGGTTCCAAGAGCTCTTGCCGCTTTGTCCTTTGCTTCTGCCTCTGCTTTCTTCAGCCTCCAGAGCCAGCACCACTCTTCATATCATTCCGGTGAAATCTCGACTTGTAGCTTCTTCACTCTGAAGAACTCCTTCGACTGGCCCATTGGCCTATTTATGCTCCTTCCAGAGAGAGGGATTATGGGTTTTCTCCCATAGTGCTCTCTGGCCCAAAGAGCTTCAAGGAAGGTATGAACTCATTGAACTCCAATGAGTAAAGGTGTGAACACAAGCCTTGTATTAATTAGTTCTACTTAGTACCTTGTTTCAGGTTCTGCCCAAAACATCTTCTTGTAAGATTAGATCAACTCTAATTAGTTAACAGTTAGTAAGGATTCCAATATCTCCCCCTTTCTTTTGTTTTAAAACATAGGGGGTTTCTGAGGGGGTACACATAAATCCATCAATATGGGCCAGAACTTTGTAACAGATATACATGGTATACATAAATCCATCAATATGGGAGGCATTATACATAATTTACAAAAGCACACAGCAATATAACACAGGCTAGTAGTAATGTAACAAATAACATGAATCAACATGAAAATTTAACTACTGCAAAAGTCTCATCAACAATCTTTCATCTCAAGAAATCCAATGATTCTTGCAATTGCTTAAAATACATAAGCACATAGTAATATAACACAGGCTAGTAGTAATGTAACAACATAAATCGACCTGAAAATTTACAAATGTCCATAAGTCCTAGAAATAGTCCATAAGGAATCCATTGTCCATTAGTTCATGCGCCAGGAATCTAATAATTCCTGTAAGCTCTGAAGTACTGCAAAAAGTCTCATCAACAATTTTTCATCTCAGGGAATCCAGTGATTCTTGCTGGTTTTTCAAGAACTAAAACAGTTTCCTCTTGTGTCAGGAAATCCAATGATTCCTGAAGATTTTAAAAGTCTTTTTTTAACAGTCTCCTTGTCAGCCATTTGATTCTTTCTCCATCTGTGGAAATAAGTTTTTTTCTTCTCAAAGCATAGCCAGGTGATCAAAGTTCAGATCTTTTATTATCTCCAATATAGCCCGGTTAGCTTAGAGGCCTATCTCTCTGCTTGGTTCCAAGAGCTCTTGCCGCTTTGTCCTTTGCTTCTGCCTCTGCTTTCTTCAGCATCCAGAGCCAGCCCCACTCTTCATGTCATTCCGCTGAAATCTCGACTTGTAGCGTCTTCACTCTGAAGAACTTCTTCGACTGGCCCATTGGCCTATTTATGCTCCTTCCAGAGAGAGGGATTATGGGTTTTCTCCCATAGTGCTCTCTGGCCCAAAGAGCTTCAAGGGAGGTATGAACTCATTGAACTCCAATGAGTAAAGGTGTGAACACAAGCCTTATATTAATTAGCTCTACTTAGTACCTTGTTTCAGGTTCTGCCCAAAACATCTTCTTGTAAGATTAGATCAACTCTAATTAGTTAGCAGTTAATAAGGATTCCAACAGCTCTGTACACATATGATCAATCTATCTAACACACATCAGAATGATACCCACACACACACATTTAGATGGTCAACTTCCTTAGTTCAAGATGGTGGAGGTAAAGCTAAATAATAGTTCATGAAAAAAAGATCCATACATTTTAAAGCAATGAATAGAAGTTACAAAGAAAGAAATTTAGATTTGATGTTGGGGGAAATTTTTTTTTTTTTAACAAAAAGTAGAATGGGATAGTTGAAGATATGGTGAGTTCCCCTTTCGAGGAGATCTTCAGAGAGTGGATGACCATTTGCCAGACATTTTAGTGGGGATTCCTTTCAAGTATGGTATAGGCCATATAGCTGCTTAGATTCCTTTCAAGTTTCATGATTATGATTTTTCTGTCAGTCTAGCAGCAGCTTGACCTGGAAAAAAGGATGAGAGAAAATATGTGTGTGTTTCTATTGTAAGCAGGCATGAATGTGTGTATACATAAGCTTATAGTAAAGTAGAAAGAATACTAGGTTGTGAGTCAGAAAATTAGCATTCTAGTCTCAGATCTGCTGAAAACTAATTTTGTGACTTTGACAAGTCATTTCCATTTCCAAAAATGGAAAATTAAGAGAGATGTTTTAACTCTAGTCATTTCAACACAAATTTACAAAATACCTACTATATACAAGGCACTATGGTTGGCACAAGGAGTATAAAGACAAAAATAAAATAATTCCTTCCCTGAAAAATCTTATATACTGAAGGGATAAAATATTTCCTAAAAGTTCATTGCGGGAAGCTAGGTGGTACAGTGAATATAGTATCAGCCCTGGTGATCAGGAGGACCTGAATTCAAATTTGACTTCAGACACTTAATACTTCCTAGCTGTGTGACCCTGGGCAAGTCACTTAACCTCAATTGCCTTAGCAAAAATAAATAAATAAATAATAAAAGTTCATTAAAGGCAGAAGGGTTCATTAACAACTGGTGGGGGCGGGGGGTAGATCAAGGGAGGCTTTATGGAAGAAGTGGTACGTGAACTGAACTTTTAAGGAGGATAAGGATTCTTTGGGGTAGCTGTGAGTAGGGAATGGATTTCAGACTTAGGAGATGTCAGATAGTCAGGAAATGGAAATGTCAAGGTCAGAGAAAAGCTTGTACCTATAGTCTGGTTTAGCTGAAACATAAAATGAATGAAGTAGAGCTATAAGGAGTAATAGAAAATAAATCTGGAAACATGTTAGAACCATATTATGGAAGGTCTTATATGCCTAGTTGAGAGTTTTTATTTGTTATATTAGAGACAATGAAAAGTGCCTGAAGTTTTTTCGGTAGAAAAGTAACATGTTCATAATTGTGCTTTAGGAGTTGTGGGAAGATAGACTGTAGAAAAAACTAGAGCCAGAAAAATTAATCAGGAAGCTATTAATTAATAATAGTGTTTTAAGGTTTGTAAAGCATTTTTAAAATATTATCTCATTTTTATCTTCTGTACAACTTCTGTACAAGTATACAACTATAGAAAATATCACTATTATCATCCTCATTTTAATAATGAGGAAACTCAGGCAGAGAGATTAAGTGATTTGCTTGGGAAAAAACAGAGAGTGAGTGAGTAACTAAGTATAGTTGGATTTGAACTCAAGTATTCTTGTCTCCAGATCAGTGTGCTATCCATTGTGCCATAGTTTCTGTTATAGTAGCTTAGGAGTAAGTAAGAGTAGGGAGAAGAGAATGGTTTTGAGAGATATTGCAGATGTTCAGTAACTTGGCAATCAATTGACTTTGGAGACGGAGCTAAAACTAGGGTAGAATTACTGGGATTTTGCCCCATCTATCAGATTTAGAATGTACTGACCATATTTACAATCCTTCTTTGGCATTAGAAGCATCAAATCTTGGTATCTAATTACTAAGAATGATTAATTAGAATTGAATCTGATAGATGTCAGGTTAGCATGAGCAGTTCCTCTACCTCACCTTGTTCCTTCACATCCCACCCCATTTTAGAGAACATAGCTGCAATATTCCACATTGTTCCATATGCAACAAATCATAATGGAAGATGAGCAAAAAGCTGAAGTTAACTCCCAGTTAGTTAAAGAACTGGTGAAATGGGAAGATGGTGATACCATCCATGGAAATTTGAAGAAAGGATAGGTTTAAGAGAGAAGATAATGAATTCCATTTTGGACATGTTGAATTTGAGATGACAAAAAGATGTACGTATTAGGATATCCATGATGCAATGATAATGTAGGAATGGACGTCGAGAGAGAGAAGTTAGTGCTAAATATGTAAGTTGGAGTATCATCTGCATACAAATAATTATGAAATTCATAGGAAGTTCCAGAGACAGCCAGGTCTACAAGCACAAGTGTAGAGGGCTGAAACTCTTGAGTCAATGCACTGAGGTCAGGACAACAGAGCACTTGAGGGTAACTACTGATTGGACAATACTCTATGGGCATGTGCTTGGAAAATGGCCCACCCCACCATTCTGTGCTGGCTCAATAATTGGTATATACAGAGGATTGTAGGAGAGACTAGGGGGTGGAGTAAGACTAGCAGAGTCACTTTTTGTTGTGGATGAGGAAAAAGGAGGTTGCTTCCATCCCCTTTACTTCTACCACTAACAACCACCAAAGAAAAAGACTAAAGACTTTTGCTTATCCTGACTCTGGCTGATTCTAAAGTATCCTGAGTGCCAGTACGGTTGTCATACACAAGGATCTGGGAAGATCATTAGCAGAGTTTCTAAGATGAAGATTTTGTTAATATTAAGGAGAGTACAATGGAAAAAGAAGACAAAAGAGAATAAGGACTATGAATAAGAAACAGTTAGGTGCCTATGAGAGTTAGGGGAATAATAATAAAGGAAAGGAGATTTCACCTTAGCAGATGGCAATTCTGAATTAGTGGACCGGGAGGTAGGAGTTTCCTAGATATCTATGGGAATGTGTATTCCTAGACATAACCTACTGGATCTTGTGATGATAAAGGATAGATTGTTGTGTGTTCTGACTGTGGACATAAAAGGATCTTAAATAGTGAAGGTGGGAAGTTTATGCTGGATGGTTGAGCTAGCAAATACCTAATGATTGAGTCCCAAGGGGATAAACTGCACTCTCTCACAATGTCAGCTATGACTTCTTAGCCTTAGGAGGGAGACTGGAATAGTTTTGGAATCCCTGCAAATATTCATGGAGTTATAGGACTGGGAAGCAAAGGTATCTTTTGATCCCTCATTATTTTTACAGACCCTTCTCACTCCCCCCCCACTTCAGTGGGAAGTGACCTTTAGCTTTAAAGACTTAAGTGAATAGCAGTATAACAAAAGCAGAATCTTCTGCTTATATAAGCATATGTTAATGGTAGCCTACTGGGTTGGACAGTGATGGTTTCCTTTGATAACTTGTTCTAGCAGTCATCATTCTAAGATCATCCATATGAAACAGGTCCGTTTAAAATGGATTACTTTAGGTGAATGCATGCTAAATATGCATTCAGGGGAGCAAATTATGTTAAAATATTTCATCTGGAATTCATGATTTTCACCAATTCTCCAAAATACTTTTAAAAAGAAACTACCAATACCAATGACTTCCTAAGTGCCATGGATAAATGTTGTTCTTCCTGAAATACAAATTGACCATTCTGGTTAATAATTACTAAACTAAGAAAGGTTGTTTGTGGTACAAGTAGTTTACCTATAATGAACACTAGTCTCTTATTCTATTATACCCTAGTGCCTCTTGAGAATAGATGAGAAAAAATATAGGAAGGATGAAAGTAAGGGGAGTTTCTGAATCATTACAGGGATTCTTAGACGTGTATGAAGAAAATGAAATGAGACTTTAAGTGATTATAAGGACCTTAATGAAATCAACTATTTTAAAGGGGTGAGTGAGAAGCACAAGAAGCTGGGACATGCCTTATGAGCAAATACAGAAAGAAAGGAAGTAGAAGGAGGTAAGAAAATTCTTAGGATGACCAAGCAATAGGAAAGAAAGGCAAGATGTTACAAGGTACAATGAAAAAACCTCAAATAAAGGATTCATACCCAGTCTCTGCCACTTAGTACTTGTGTAATTTTTTTGAAGTAGCTTCATTTTGATCATGAATTAGGAAAAATAAGGGGAATGGACTATATGATCCCTGAGGTCTTATCCAACTCTAAATATGTGAAAAGATGACATGTTTTCTTTATGAAAAATGTCATGGAAGTTGTTGCTGTCCTTTGTTTTCAAAGAGGACCAATAACATCATTAAGTTATGGTTTTATTCATTCTTGAACTGGATTTAAGTGAGGCAGAGTTGCATGAAATCATTAGCCTATTCTCTCTTCCAGCCATCTAAGTCCAGTGGCAAGACAAAAGTCACGATGACTAATAATGACCTGGGAGGCAGTGGATGACCTTGGGAGCTTCAATATCTGACCAAACTCTAAGCACTCTATAGTTGCCTTTGACTGTTGGAATAAATTGTTCTCATCTTCATTTTACTGGGGAAAGTTTTCACCTGTTTGGAGTAGACATCTCCCTAACTCACTGATGAGTTTGAGGCTTGATGGTCAGATGAGATATGAGGACATGTAGTCACCAAAAGTGGATAGATAGCCTTGAAAAGGATTTATCAAGTCCTCACTCTAGTCCTTCTTGAACAACTCACACAGTAGCCCAATAATGACATTATTACACAATCCTAGAGTGTGAAGAAGCTGGAAGCAATCTTAGAGATCATCTAAATCATATGACCTGTCACAACATTTAAGCCACAAATCAAATCTGTCATCCCACTTCTCAAAACTCTCCAATGTCTCCCTGTGATCTCCAAGACAAAACACAAACTCATCAGGCTAGCATTTAGAGTCCTGCACTATCCAATCCCAATCTACATTTTTAGACATTTTATATTTCTCAAACACTACATGTTCCCGCAAAACCACAACACTAATTGTTCTCTAAACTCAAAATTCTGTGTTCTCTCCATAATACATTTTCACAGACTTGTTCCTTGTGCCACAAAAGTACTCTATCCTTCCTGCCACCTCAGAATCCTTCAAATTTAAGCTGGGATACCATCTCTTGCAAAGCATTTCCAGATTCCATAGCCTCCTCATTAGTGCTCTTTCTCCTTCCAAAACTTACTTTGTATCAATATACTTGTATAAATGTTATATCCTCAAGTAGAAAGTAAACTCACTGAGAGCAGGGATTATCTAATTTGGTTCTTTGTATAGTCCCATTCCATACAATAGTATCTCACATATGATGGGTACTTCATATTTTTAAAACTGAACAGAATTGAATGCAAACCTCACATTTTTTCAGATAAGTCAATTAGAAATTTGCAATATATGGATTTTTCCATTAAAAACATTCACAACATTTTTGAATGTCATGTGCTTCACCCTATGAGTATTATAACCTCTAGCCTAGCCCTGTGCTTCTGGCAGGTTAGCACTGAAGCCCACCTCAGATAAAGTTGCTTATTTATTTACCCTTAAAGATCTCTGAGAAAGGCAGTCCACCAAACCCTCTTTTTATTCACTGGGGTGTTTTGGAGCTTAACAATCCTCTCAAGGAGATCTTTTTTTTTTTTCTTCCTTCCTTCTTTCCTTCTTTCCTTCCTTTATTTTTCTTTCTATCTTATGTCTAATCTAAATCTTTCATTTCCTTCTGTGCTGCCTTCTACAGAAATGAAACACATTCAACTACAAAGTACTTCATATACTTAAAACTAGTTATTAGCTTAGCTTCCTTTTCTCTGGCATAATTCTTTAACCTTTCCACAAAGGTCTTTTTTTCCATTATTTCTATTATTTTTCATTGCTATTCTTTGGTGTCCTTTTCAATATCTCCACATTTTTTAAAAAAAAAAAACAACAGATAAAACTAGATATAGTGTCATAATAGAGACCTGAGCTGTATTAAATGTAGTAGATAAATTACTCACCAATGTTTTCATATGTTATAGCTTAATGTGTTAGAAAAAGCAGGATTCAGAAGCTCAGAGTTCCAATCCAACTTCCCCTTTTAATTATGTAAGCTTAGACATGTTATTCTATGGTCTTCATTTGTTTTGTTTTGTTTTTAAGCTATCAAAGGGACCTATCAAAGATGTCCAAATGATAGTATGTACTTTGGTGGAATAGAGCTTGTCCATTAATAAGTATATCTAGGATAGATCACAGGGATGGACAAGGAGCTTGGCCCAGAATTGAACAAGGATATTTTAGGATCCCAGGCTTCCCTCAGAAATAAAGCCAGTGGTAACAACTAAGTATGGATTGATTTTCTATTCCTTGTGCTAATTTTGGTCTAGCAATTAATGCCAAGAAAACAGAGGTGCTCTACCAGACAGCAACACACCATCCATACATGAAGCCATCAGTTATAGAAAATGGAGAAGTTTTGAATATTGTGGATAAGTACAATTACATTGGCAGTGTACTTTCCAGGGATGTACACATTGAGAATGAGGGTGATACATGTATGGTCAGAGTTAACTCTGTGTATGGGACATTCTGAAATAAAGTGTCAGAGAGAATAGGTATTATTAGGCTGACTAACAAACTAAAGATCTACTGAGCTTTTGTACTGATCTCATTGTTGTATGCCTGTGAAACCTGGAAAACATGCCCGCATCAAACCAGAAAATCTCTTCCATTTGAATTGTCTTAGGAGGATTCTGGAGATCACCAGGCAGAATATCCAATGAGGTCCTTTCTCAAGCTAAATTGCCAATCATTGAAATTCTATTGCAGAGAGCACAACTTCAATGGGCTGGCCACATTGTTCAAATGTCAAACGTATGCTTGCCTAAAAGACTATTTTACATGAATTCACACAAGAAAATTCTTGCAAGGTGGTCAGAAGAGATACAAGAACACTCTGAAGTACTTTGGAATTTATTGCAAGACTGTCACATTACTGTCCACATTAAAGAAGACTCTGTGCTCTATAAGCAAAACAGAATTGTAGTAACTCAAAAGAAATGTGAGATGCACAAATATGAGACTCTATCCCGAAGGTTCATAAGAACTCTTTGTATCCAACCTGTGTTAGAGCATTCCAAACTTGTACTGGGCTGATCAGTGACAGTAGGACACATTGTAACTTGACTCCAACATAGTGATATCATTTTGGGCCTCTGAGAATCAAGGACAATACTACCTGCCCATGTTTCATGAAGGATACTTAAGAACTTATGTTATATAATTCAATGAATAGAATGCTGGGGCTAGAGTCAGAAAGACCTGAGTTCAAATTTAGCCTCTGACGTCATATAACCTCTCTTTGCCTTCACCCACTGAAGAAGGAGATAGAGAGACAAACCACTCCAGTATTTTTGCCATAGGTTCATGGGATCACAAAGAGTTGGCTATAACTGAACAATAACAATTCCCATTTTACTGACCACTTCCATTTCTCTTTTATCTGCCCATGTTTCATTAAGGGTCATTTAAGAAGATATACTATTTAAAAATTTTAATGATAATGGTAGAAATTATTCATAGTATATTAATATCTATACATCTAGTACACATATTCTCAGATTTTCCAGTACCTTTATCAATATCAACTCCTCCCTGCCTTTTGAAGTGGGATAACAAATCATTTAAAGCTTTAAAGGTTTTGTATATAGGTTTGGGATGGACTGTATTTTTGTCATCCAAGAGTCAGACTAGCTAAGTTCAAATGGGCTCATCATCAAAAATTTGACCGCCAATTTTGTTTCATCTTTTTTCTTCAGTAGTAGTTCCCCAAAACCCTCAACTCAGGCCCATGCAATTACAAGTCCTAAAATAGGAAGAAAATCATCAGATTATTGGTTTGTGCCACAGAACCCCACTTCCACGTCTTTATGGAATCCATTTTTTTTTCATCAATGTAGGGAAATGATGGGTAAAAAGTACTGAAGTACATTTGAATATGAAAAAATCTTTTTTTAAAATTCTTCCAGTAGTGGACAGCTGCATTAAGGCTGCTATGATGAATAGAAACATACAGAGCTATGATGAAGCTTTGATTAACTTCTCACCCAAAAAGCTCCTGGAAAGGGAATAAAGGGAATCTTTTACTTTGAAATTTCATTCAGACTGACCTGTAGCACTGAAAAAAACAAAACAAAAAAAAAACAAAAAATAGTTCCCTTTGAGGGCTATATGAATAGGAAGGTAGAAAAGTATATGCCCAGTATATGATGGGGGAAGAGTAAAAGAGGCCCCTTCCAGTTCCAAAAACCACCTGGGCCAGTCTTTCACTGGCCAAAAGATGAAGATCATAGAAACAAAAAAAAATTTGATGAAGTCCAATGCCCTCATTTAGATGGAAGGATTCTGATTCTTGAAATCATCACCCTCCTAAAACAGTCTTAATGATCTCAAGAATTGGCATTAACTTAGCTGATCAATTCACAAGGTGACTTCTGAACCTTCCTTAAAATACAGAACTCAAAGAAGCTAAATAACACATAATTAGGACTGAAAGTTCTGGAAATAAATTTTAGGTCTTTAGCTAAGTACCCTACATCATGCTGCCTTGCAATATTTAAACCACCTTCAAACACTTAACATTTATCCTTTGGGTATTTTTTAGTTGGGCATCTCACCCTGATGAGAATATATCAAGTTATATATCTCTATATATGATTTACTTTTTTTTTAATTACCCTGGCATGGGTTCTGTCAATATCTATATATGATTTACATATATCATTGCCATTCACCAAAAACAAAGGGACATCACCGTGGTAAGTATAGTGTGTTTTTATGGGTGTGTGTCTACACATTCAAACACATGTATTCACAATAAATATATACTATATTGTATGCATATATACTGAACTTACATATACAGAATTCAGATAAAATAATATTGTTCTAGATAAGTATTTATACATATACATATTTATATAACAGCCTTCCAATTTATACACACTCACATACACACATACATTCTTAGCTAAGTTGTAATATAATTTTATCTGAATTCTTCATCTAAACTCTAATCACTAAACCAGATGCTTGCAAATACTCAACTTGACAAAATGTCCCTAATGATTCAGTCCTATATCTGAATGATATAGGACACTTGTATCTTTTTGATAATAGATAAATATGTCTGTTATCCATATAGTGCATATGTATGTGTGTGTCTCTCTCTACACAATACACTCATAGACACACACACACATATTTCAGATAAGATTATATTACAACCTAGCAAAGTCTTTGAAAGACAGTTCAATAAAGTGAAAAGAATCTCTGATCTTAAAGTCGGAAGGCTGGGGTTCAAATCCTATTTCTGGTGACTAGATATATGACCATAGATAAATCACTTGAAGTCTCAGTTAGTTTCTTCATTTATAAAATGTGGATAATAACACTTACACTACCCACCCCTAACGGGTTCCTTTGAGAAGTCTTTGTAAGCCCAAAAGTGATACATAGATGCAAGTTATTACTATTTCGTGACTCTGATATCAACTAGACAATAAGCATCTTGAAAATAAGTATATTTTTACATTAAAAATACTTAGCCTTGCACATACTTCAGAAGTCTGTGGCTCACCACATGGGTTTTGTCAAGACTCCCTGGGGTTTCCCTAAATATAGAAGAAGAAGTTTAGAGTAATCGACAGGACCAGAGGGTGGCATTTCTGCCATTCATCAATAGCAAAGAGACATCACCATGGTAAGTAAAGTATTGTTTTATGCACTTGCAATATTCTTTGAGTTCTCTGGAAGAAAGTGCTTTGTATATGAGGAATTTATTAATATCCTCTTTGATTTTTCACTTATAATCACACTGGCAGTAATAAATGGAAGTTGACAACTCAGTTTGTTCATTCATTTGTTCAATTGTATTTTGATAAAAGTGCAGATTCCTCAGCTTAGCATACAAAGCTTTTCATAGATTGGCTTCAGTTTACATTACCTTTCTGGGAGTATTTCATATTCTTGTTCTTCATACATTTTTTTCCTCCACCAAACTGGTCTACATATGACTCCCCAAATTCAGTAGATCATATCATTCTTCCATGACTTCACAAAACAGTTAGAAGATCATAGATATAGAATGAGAAATCTATGTCTACCTCCTCTCTTTTTTATAGATGAGGAGACCAACAGCTAAAAATGTTGAGCAATTTGTCTAAGGTCACATAGATAGCAAATCATTCCATAGAGCATAGAATACAGTGCTTCCTCATTCCCACTTCTCCATATCCTTCATTTCTTTCAAGGCTCAACTCAAGAGAACCTCTTATAAGAAATCTTTCCTGTTAATAATCTTCTCATCTTCAAAAAGGAAGGAAGGAAGGAGGGAAGAAGGAAGGAAGGAAGGAAGAAAGAAAGAAAGAAAGAAAGAAAGAAAGAAAGAAAGAAAGAAAGAAAGAAAGAAAGAAAGAAAGAAAGAAAGAAAGAAAGAAAGAAAGAAAGAAAGAAAGAAAGAAAGAAAAAATTGTAACATTGTAACTCTAGACTTGGGTAATTTTATTCTGTAATAAACTGTTTATTATTACTGGATTCCAAAAAGTGAGGCTTCAAACAGAATGGGTTTGTTTTGTCCTACAGAGTCTATCAATCACTCATTTCCCTTTTCCCATGACCTGCTAGGTGAGCATCACAGAACTCCAAACACAGGTTTGTGATTCTTCATCCCTCTTTACTATAAAAACAAAAACAAAAACCCAAAAAGGTGGGAAGGAAAGGCAAAGCACTGGTGGAAAGAACAGCCTTAAAGCAGAGACACAAACCAATAAAAGCAAGTAAGTTCTGTGTCAAGGCCGCCACGGAGTCTTAAACCCAGGCCCAGTGTGCTTTGATATTGCAGAAGCACATATGGTCTTCCATTAGAGGGTCTCAGAGCAGTGGGCAATGTTACCATACCATATGTGCTGATTGGAACAACGGGGCTGATTTATGTTAGTATGTGCAGGGTTTTTTCTTTGTATTTCATCTCCTTGTTATTTCAAAAGAGAAATGTACTGTTAGATTTATTCTGCCATTAGAAATGGGCTTCCTAGAGTTTGTTTATTTGTTTAAGCTGAGAGTTTCCAGTAAGGCAAAGCAGTGCTGTACCCTAGAAGGGCTTGGGGAAAGCTTACAGTTCCTGGTACTCCTTCAAGTGGAAGAAGTTTCTCTCCCACTTCATCAACTTTATACTAAATCTGTGAGAGCAGGGAAAATGTCCTTTTTTTTAGTTCAATAGACATATTTTAAGTATCTAGTATATGCAAAATATGTAGAGAGATGGTACCTTGATTAGAATGTTGTTTTAGAGTCAGGATGTTTACTAACTTTTTCAAATCCTGCCTCAGACTCTATTGCCCTGGACAAATCACTTAACTACTGTCTACCTCAGTTTCTTCAGCTGTAAATTGAAGGATTCAATGGCTTCTAAGGTCCCTTCCAGCTCTAAATGTATGATCCACTGTGCTGAGTGCTGGAGTCATAAAGGGGAAAATGTAGCAATCCTTGTGTCCAAGGAATTTGGGGATATAAAATGAGCACAGATAAATATAATACAAGGTAACTTGAGTGGGGAGAGAGCACTAAGGTAGAAGAGGGAAAGGAGAGATCAGAAAAAGCCTCCTGGAGGAGTTGGCATCTGAACTTAGCTTTGAAGCATGCTAAAGATTCTGCCAAGTGTAGACAAGAAAATACATTTCAGGAATAGGAAGAAAGTTATACAAATTCATAGAGGTAAGAGATGATAATGATGATGATAATGACAATGATAACATTTGTAAAGTGCTTTAAAGTTTTCAAAGTACTTTATAGATGTTACTTCACTTTATATTCATAATAACTTAGGAGGTATGTTCTATCATTATCCTCACTTTACAAATGAGGAAATTGAGGCAAATAGAGATTATGTAACTTGATCAGAGTCACACGGTTAGTAAAGTACCTGAGGCAAGAATCAAACTTAAATATTCTGAGTTCAAGTGCAAATCTCCATCTCTTGTGCCACCAAGTTGCTCAGAGAACAGTTGGTAATTCCGCTGGGTCAAGATTATCACAGTCTTAAATCCTGGCCTAATTAAGGCTAGAGTACATGATGGGTTATGAGGCTAAAAGGTTGGAGCTGAGTGTAGAGAGTACGAATGCCAAAGTTAAGAATTTGTATTGTATAATGTTAAAAAATAAATAGGAAGCCCTGAAAACTTCAGAACCAAAAAGTGAGGTATAATCAGACCTGTGTCTTTGAAAGATCATCTGGCATCAAGTTTAAAATAGCTAATAGAAAAATGAATAAATAAAATATTATCTTTAAAAAAATGTTGGAGAGGAAAGATCCTGGAAACAGGGAGACTAATTAGAAGGATATTACAATCTCTTGGATAAGAAGTGATAGTGTCCTGAATTAGGATAATCATTATATAAGTGGAGAGAAGGGGAAGGATTCAAAAGATGCTTGGGAGATACATTGGATAGGATTTGGCAAATGATTAGATTTACACGAAGAGAAAAGGAAATGGAAAATGACTTTGAGGTCATGAACTTTGTCAACTGAGAAGATTTTGACACCCTTAATAGAAGTGAGGAAAGTTGGAGGGAGAATTTAGGGAAAAGATGATGAATTCTATTTCTGATATGAGTTTGAAGTACTGACAAAATATCTAAATGGAAATGATATAAATAGGCAGTTAGAAGCATAGGACTGAAGTTTAAAATAAAAATTAGTGCTAAATATATAATGTGATTGTATAATTATAAATAGTGTATATTATTATATATAATTATATTTCTATATAATACATATCATATAAAAATTAATTATGTAGTGACATCCATGGTAAACTTTTATGTACAGGTGATCATTGAATCCATGATCTCGAACCTATGAAATCACCAAAGAAAAGCATTAATACAGAGAAGAGGGCATGGAATGGAACCATTTAGTGCAATCCATTTTTAGAGAATGGAAGATGGATGTTTTGCCACAATTCGGTTTCTTCAAAGGAGGGACAGGTGATGATCCAGAGAAAAAGTGTAACAGAGAGCAGTTAGACAGATAGAAGGACCAGGAGAGAGCAATGGCATGGAAGACAAGGAGAGAATATGTCAGCTTTTAACAATGTTAAAAGTTACGAAGATCAAAAATGAGGAGAAAAGAAAAAAAAAAAGGCCATTAGATTTAACATTGAAGAAATCATTGGTAACCTTTGAGAGAGAACAGTCTTTGTAGAATGATAAATTGAGGTAAAAAGTAGGTGATAAAGTGGGGGCAGAGAATTCAGACTCTCCTTTCTGGGGCTTGTTAATGAAAAAGAAGAAAGACAAAAGGTGATTGCTCAAGAGCATGCATCAAAGGAGGGATTGTAAAGCTAAAGAAGACCTGAATATATTTGTATGCAGCAAGGGAGGCACAAATAGGTAGAAAAAGAGTGAAGCTGAGAGACAATTTTCTAAGAATCAAGCTCCAAGTGGATTCAGGAGCAGATAGGATGCAAGGAATGAAGTAAGCAAGTTGAAGTAGGCAGCATGAGTGAGCTCATGAGAAATCACCTCCATTTTCTCAGCAAAACAGTTAGTGATGTGACCTGCTCTGAGAGAGGAGATTTAGGGCTTTGAGAAGAAAAGAGGTTTGGAAGAGACCTTATAGCAAGTCTAAGAGTCAGTTAGGGAAAAATAAAAGCTGCTGTGCAGCTACTAAGGTTCATTTGTTCAGTCTTTTTCAGTCATGTCTGTCTCTTCATGGCCCCATTTGGGGTTTTCTTGGCACACCACAGAAGTGGTTTGCCATTTCCTTCTCCACCTCATTTTACAGGTGAGGAAACTGAGATAATCTGAAGTAAGTGATTTACCTAGAATCACACAGTTAGTAAATGTCCGAGACCAGATTTGAACTCAGGAATATGAGTCTGGCATTCTATCCATTGCCCCACCTATCCATGAATATATAGGGACCCTGTTGGTCCACTTGTATGATCCCTTCCTTTCAAAAGCTTCAGATCAAGAGTGGAGAATGCTGGTGATAAATGTGTCCTAGGTTCATCAGGTGTGACCAGCAGAAGAAAAAGAAGGCAAAGAATTAAAGGGTGTTAACTCAGACATGAAAGAAATGGGGTCGACCCTCTTTCCCTTGGAGCATGAAGAACTATCTTGTATGTCTTGTCAGATGAGATCAATAGGTTAGGCTGGATTTACTGAATGGTTTTTTTCTTCTTTTTTATTCTATGTCATAGAAAAAGGCTCTCTGGTCAAGGGAGAGTGTATTAGGAAGTGAACGTGTTGTAAACACAAAAGACATCAATAAAACGAAACAAAACAAGGATCCAGACAAGTTGATAGAGAGAGGACGAATGAACCTCAAAGGAGGAAAGCTTGTTGAGTAATGACAGCAGAGTCTGTAAGCAACAGAGAGGGAGTGAGGAATATACCTACTCCTCCATGCCCCGGGTGATAGGGAGATGAGGGAAAGAACAACTAGCCATGGAGATGATGGCCAGGCACAAATTGTAGCCTGGAAAAACTTCTTTTTTTGAGTATCACTATAAGAATGATTTACTTTGTAGTGCAATAGTAGGTAATGCAATTATTACTATCTATTTGCCCTTTCCTCTAGACAATGAAAATGAGACTAAGGATGTTAAATATAGAGGAAAATGAAAGGACCTCAAAAGCCTAATAAGTGTATGAGGAAGGCTTTGAATATCTGTCTGACATCCCGCCAACACTCTTCCCTTCCACTATCCTACCTCATAAACCAGAGGAGGTGACTTACTAGGTAACCTGAATCAAAAGCCTTCATAATTTTCATCAGACCAAGAGCAAGAAAGTTCCTTAAGGATCGTTTGGTTTAATCCCTCCTTTTATAGAGGAGGAAACTGAATCCAAGAGAAATTAAGTGATTTGGCAAACATGCTTGGGCTCTGACATACGTGGAGGTTGATATGATATAAATCTAAAGTTGCTATATCCAAAGAATGCATCTCTTCATCAAAAAGGAAAAGATGGATTTACTCAGTATTTTATAACATGTAAAATCACTTTGAATCAGTTTTTGATGCTTTGATTTAGAAACATGCACTAGTAGTTTCTGGGCAGTGCTTAGACACACAGTTTGCTCTGTCTGTCTCCATCCCTCTCCCTTTCTTCCTTATTATGATGGTGTCTCTAGTCTTTCTTCCACTTCTCCTGACTCAAACCACAAAATTATTACTCCCCTCCTCCCTTCTCTATTCCTATAGAGGTCAATACTTTCCTCTCTCAAATTTGCCATCCAGGAATCATCCTGGACTCTTCACTGTCTCTCATATCCCACCCCCACCATATGCAATCTGGGGCCAAGACCAGTTGATTTTACCTTTGTAACATCTCTCAAAATGCTCCCTTCGCTCCTCCAACACTGTCACCATTCTACAGCAGGTCCTCAAAACCTCAAACCGGGATTATTGTAAGAGTCTGCTCATGGGTTTCTCTGCCCAGTCTCCTCCTATTCCAATCCATTCTCCATTCAGACACTAAATTGATTTTCCATCGAGATCCATCAGATCCAATCATACCACCCTTTCCCACCTCTACTCAATAAACTCCTGTGCCTTTCTATTGCCTCTAAGATCAAATACTCTGTTTAGGATATCCATAGGAAGAAAAAGCTAGAAACTTGAAGCATGAAAGCCTGACCAATTAGAATGAGAAATTTAGTGCCAAAAAAAATGATATATCAGAAGTCATCTGGTCTAACTCCTTTATTTTACAAATTAGAAACAAAGATTTAGAGCTGAAAAGGGCATGCAAATTCTTTTAAAATGAATGTAAGTCAATGAAAGTAAGCTCTGTTTAATCTTCAAAGCCTTTTATAACCTATTCCTTTCCTACCTTTTCAGTCTTCTTACACTTGTATTCTTCCATCAAGTAACATTGACCTCCATGCTGTTCTGGAAACAAGACCTCTATCTCTTGCATTCTATCTCAGCTGTCTCTGGGATGCTTTTCCTTCTCTGTTTAAACTATTGACTTCCTTGGTTTTAAGTCCTAACTAAAATTCTACCTTCTATAAGAAGCCTTTCCCAATCCCTCTCAATTCCCATTTCTTTCCTCCATTGAAAATTCCCTATTTATCCAATACATAGCTTATTTGTAAATACTTGTTTGTATGCTCTGTTTCCCATTAGATAGTAAGCTCCTCAAAAGTAGGCACTCGACTTTTTTGTATCTCTAGCACTTAGCCTGGCACATAGTAAGAGCTTAATAAATTCTGATTTATTACTTGATTGAAATTCGATGAGAGTTCCCTTGTAAATACACTTTAGAACTTATCTCCATGTAGTTTTTGGATGAATTTTTTGGAGTCACACACTCCACGCATGGGAAATGGGATTCAGTGAGGGCATAATGTAGATGAGAGAAACTTAGAAAGTATACAATTTTCTAGATTTCTTTGCTGTCCCTTTTGGCAACAAGAAGAAGGATGTGGACACAAGCTATTACACATAGTGTTGATAGTTTTGGGGAAAAGAGAATCCAAAAATAGAAAGAGATTCTTTTCTATAAAGGGTCTTGACTACTGAAAAATTTTTATACCAGAAGTTTGGGAGTCACATAGGATGTTGCAACAATGCGAGATTTGAAGTCAGATAATCTAGATTTGAATTGATTAACCAAAAAGTATTTATTAAGAGTATTGTCCTACTTACATGAACTGATGCTAAGTGAAAAGAGCAGAACCAGGAGATCATTATATACCTCAACAATGCTACTGTTTGAGGATGTATTCTGATGGAAGTGAATCTCTTCGATAAAGAGAGCTAATTCAGTTTCAATTGATCAAAGATGGACAGAAGCAGCTATACCCAAAGAAAGAAAACTGGGAAATGAATATAAAATGCTTGCATTTTTGTTTTTCTTCCCGGGTTATTTATACCTTCTGAATTAAATTCTCCCTGTGCAACAAGAAAACTGTTCGGTTCTGCACACATATATTGTATCTAGGATATACTGTAACCTATTCAACATGTAAAGGACTGCTTGCCATCTAGGGGAGGGGGTGGAGGGAGGGAGGGAGGGAGGGGGAAAATCGGAACAGAAGTGAATGCAAGGGATAATGCTGTAAAAAAATTACCCTGGCATGGGTTCTATCAATAAAAAGTTATTTTTTTTAAAAAAGAGTATTGTCCTAGGCAGAGCATTAGAGATAGAAAAACAAATAAAAAAGTGAAATAATTCTTGCTTTCAAAGAGCTCACATTCATTGACTTATATTCATCCTAAAAGAAATCAGAAGTCCTTTTCAACTCTAAATTTTTGCTTCTCATTTGTAAAATAAAGGAGTTAGATTTGATGACTTCTGATACATCATTTTTGACACTAAATTCTAATTTTAATTGGTCAGGCTTCCACGCCTCAGGCTTCTAGCCCTCTCTTCTAATGGACATTCTACTTCCTCCCCATTTAGCCTTCTGATAGAACCAGATCCCAATTCACACTAAAGTGTAAATGACTAATGAGGGGCTTTGGTGGGGGGAGTAGGAGGGAACATAGCAGGGAATTGTCTCATTTTTACAATAATGCAAACTTCAAGCTAAAGAGATCAGCCTTTTCTGTAGAATTTCCAGCAACAGAACAAAGCAGGCCAGAGGGATATTTCAGAGTAAGGAATAAAGCCTTTCTCAATTATATCACAGAGTCTTTGAGGAAAGCCCCCATTAGAGCTAACCAAGGGAAATGAATAAGAGAAGGATAAAGGAAGTCGGGAAATAAACTAAACTGGTTGTTATTTAGGCAACATTTTTCTTATTAACCCCAAATTTGCCCTTATAGTTTCAAAATTACTTCCAATTAAAAATTCCTCTCTTGTGGAAAAAATGAAAGCCCTAGGTTACATACTTTTATGGTCTACATGAGACCTGATTTCTGACCAGATAACCCCAAAATCATCTTATCAAACCCTAAATCTGAATCTGCAATAAAACCCATTATTTCAATTATACTGTAATAGAATTGTATATGTGGTCCATTTGCCTAAAAAGAAAGTTAAAGTTAACTGGAAGATTTCAGCTTGTAGCCAGTCTTTCTTCAGAGGGTTTCAGTAAACAATCTCACCATTAAGTCATTAAAGCACAGAATGACTCCTTAAAGGAGATGAAAAGCATTCTAGGCTCCATGTGACAGATGGGGAAAAATAGACACAGAATGGTTAAGTAATGGATACAAGATCACACAGCAAATCAGTGGCAGAGTCGGAAACCAAACCCCTGCTTCCTGACATTCCAAGCACTTAGTAGACCGTGTCATGTCTACAGCCTTCTTCAAAGTGTATCACAGGATAGGAGGGAATGGGAAAGGGGTGATGGAGGGAAAAGTATCCAAATATCTGCAACCCACTATTTCTGTGATCAAAAAGAATATGCCTAGATTTAGACCACAGCAATCTCTTCCTGCTTTATTCTTAGGAAACTGGGAATCTGAAGTGTATATAAACATATATACATATGTATATGCATATATGTATGGGATATATGTATGTATGTGTATGCGTGTATGTATATGTGTATTGTGCATTGTTGTATGTGTTCATGTGTGTATACTGTGAGAGTGCACTGTATATATGCACAAAGGCACGTTTGTTGTTTATATGTGTGCGCGCAAACATGTACACACACCTGCTTGTACATATATGTGTATAACTACACATATAATGTGTACACATATTATGTATATATATTCCCTGGCAGTTGCCTCAGCTGCCACCATAGGACCCGATGACACATAATTAGAAAACAAATGACAGATTAGTTTAATAATATTCATTAGCAACTAATGAAACTGACAGTGTTTCCTATGGAAAGCAGCTTGAGTTGATAGTTGGTTTTAAGTAAATTCTGATTTTTGCCCTTCAGCTAAATGGGGGCAGGGGAGTAGAATGGGAGGAGGGAGAGAAAGAGAAGAAAATCCAGAAGAGAAAGTGGAGAGGGGAAGGTGGGACAGCAAAAAAAAAAAAAAAAAAAAAAAAAAAACCTAGAGAGAGAGAGAGAGAGAGAGAGAGAGAGAGAGAGAGAGAGAGAGAGAGAGAGAGAGAGAGAGAGGAAAGAACAGGACTGTGGGGAAGAAGAGCTGGAATGAAAGGAAAGGGAGAGGGGGGAAGGCTGAGAGATTTTTAACTCTTTCTCTTCTAGTCATTTTTGCTCACATTTTGTTGCTGTCAATAAGTTTCCCCTGTGCTTAGAGAAGAATTGGTGAACAGGGAAAACAATGCTTCCTTTCAGGCATTGTTGCTCTTTTCTTTCCTTTTTTTTTCTCCCCCCAAATTATCCTAAGTAAGAATTTTAACGATATGCAGAAATCATAGCTGTCTTGCTGAATCGCTGTCGGACTGACCCCCCTTGACAGTTCTTAAATTATTCAGCTATCAAGGGCCTGCTAAACATTAAATTAAGCATCCTCTCTCCCCTGTCCTAAACCATTAAGTTATGCAAATGCACAGATAATGGGGCATATGACAGCTGGAGGCATTAATCAAGCAGCTCTGTCTCTGGGCTGTTGTTATGTAGAAACCGCATCTGCCAACAGACAGAACCGACACAATTAGATCTCACTTAATGGAATGAGAAGGAACTACCTAGCTCTCTGCACTCGTGTTAGGTTGTAGACCTGGGAGTGAATAAGACACTTGGGAAAGCTGCCTTGCTCTTCCTCCCTCCCTCTCTCTCTCTTTTTAATACCTACTCCTCCAATTGAAATGAAAAATTACCTGTAATTGTTATCATTTGCAAACAAAGCCTGTCAAAAGACAAACCCGCTGTTTACAATGGATGTTTTTGTTGTTCCCTGCTAAGGTTCTTTGGGGAATTTTCTTCATTTATTTTTTTTTCCTCTAATTCTCTTTTGGAGGAGGAGGAAGAAGAGGAGGAGGAGGAGGAAAGGGGGAGAGAAGCAAACAAACAGATTTTCCATTACAGCATCCAAATTACTGCCTTAAAGATGCAGACACAATCAAACAGAAGGTACTTGCTGAGGCACTAGTCAGTTTACCAGTTTGACATTTGTGGCTATTCTTCTCTCAAGAACACCTAATAATTAATGACAACTGGTACAAAACAGAGCCTTGCTCTGTCACTCTGCCTTTCTAAAAAACAAACAAATAAATAAATAAAATGAAAATAAGAAAACCCTCTCCATATGGAGAGGACAGCGGACTTGAGTCTCAGTTCTTGCTCCGTGCAATGCTAGATAAATCACAATTTCTCTGAAGCACAGGTTCCTAATCTGTAAAATCAAAGGATTGGACTGGAACTAGTTTAACGTGTCATCTGAGGTCTCCTGGGGGTCCCCAAAATCCTTTCAGGTGTCCTTGAGACTGAAACTATTTTTATAATAATACTAAGATTTTAATTTCTAACCCAGTAAATTATCAATAGCTGTAGATGATAGAAACAAAACCTCCTTGGGAGGGAGGTCCTTAGTCATTTTAAAAGAGTAAAGGGGTTCTTTTTTGAAAAAAGTTTGAGAACTACAGAAGACAATGATCCAAGGGTCTTTCCAGGCCGAGACCCAATGATCCTTCCCTTTGTGTTCTATAATGAGTTTAATGAATTATAATATTTCATTCTTTTCCCCAAAAAAGCTTTAGATACTTAATAATAATAGCTCACATTTATATAGCACATTAAGGTTTACAAAGCCTTGTGAGTTTAAGTAGCTGGACCCCTCAGCATTTTATAGACTCAGTTTTTATTATAATAATTTGTGCCTCAATTAAACAAGTTCCTGCAGAACACATGCTAAGATCCTAGCCAGAGCTGCACATTCTGGGGGATACAACACCCCATGGAACATCCCTGGCCTCAATGAGCAAAGTATTCTTGATGGGAGGAACAGGACTTTTGGAGCAAATCACAATACCTGACATTTATGGGATCCTCAAGACTTAAAAACAGTCTGTACATATATTCTCTTTTGAGAATTTCTAATTTCTACATTTTTACAGATTGGGAGACTGAGACTCAGAGATCTTAAGTAAAATGTCCTAAGAAATTTTAAAACCAGCATTCAAAACCACATCTATCCTTTCTCCAAGAAGTTTCTTTAACTCATACATGTATTATACTTTATCTTATTTGAATCTCATGATAAACCTGTAAAGTAGGCACCATAGTTATTTTGCAGGAAAGCAAAGTTCAGAAAAGTTGAAGATTTGGCCTGAAAATCTTATAAGTGACATTAGATCTTCCAAAAGCAAGAGAGAGCAGGACTCTTTCTAGGCTCATCTTTGTGATTTAATATGATTAAATAAATTAAAGGGTACAAGAGGTTGAGTGATGCAATGGAGGGAGAGACAGATACAGAGACAGAGAGAGAGAGACAAGAAGAGACACAGAGATAGACAGAGAGAGAGAGAGAGAGAGAGAGAGAGAGAGAGAGACAAATACAGAGAGACAGAAACAGAGAGAGAGAGAGAGAGAGAAATACAGAGAGATAGAAACAGAGAGAGAGACAGAGAGACAGAGAGAAAGAGAAATACAGAGAGAAAAAGAGAGAGAGAGAGAGAGAGAGAGAGAGAGAGAGAGAGAGAGAGAGAGAGAGAGAGAGAACCTTTGAAACTAGAAGTCCACTCTCTGACACATACTGACTTTATGACTGGCAAAGTCATCTAACCTCTCACTGCTGCTGACCTGCTTGAATGGACAGTTCCCTTACCTCAGAGTACCCTATAGTAAGAAGATCATGCTTCTAGTCCTTCTCCCATGTAAATGTTAATTTTTGTTATTTTATTATTGACATTTTTATAGGCCATAATTGAATCACTATATTTACTGGAATAATTTTCCCCTTCTTCACTTTCACTTCAAAATTTAAAAATATATATAATATGTTCCATAGTAATTCTTAATAACCTTCATTCATCTATATGTATTACTTTAGTTTAGTTGTTTGCCTCTCTGTTCTGTTTCCTCTCCTATAAATGGAGGTGGGGAGGATTATAATAGATTAAATCTGAGGTTCATTGTCTCAGAAAATCTATGACACATAGGGCAGCTAAGTGATGTACCAGCTCTAGAATCAGGAGAACCCGAATTCAGATCTGAGCTCAGACATTTTATACTTAATAACTGTTTGCGATCTTGGTCAAGTCACCCCAATTGCCTTTTTAAAAAAGTTAAATCTATGATGCTCCCATCTTAGATATTCTAATTCCTTTTTAATTGTGAAGTTATATACAACTAAGTGAAAGTTAGCTGGAATCTCTTAATGTTTCTCCTTTCAACAATTTCTCATTGCTGATAATTAGTAATTACTTAAGAGAGAAGACTCTTGAAAGGGAGAGTTGGAGAAACAGTCAAGACAGATGAAAAAACAAAGAAAGGAGTGAAAGAAAAACAGAAATGATCAGCAAATGATTAAAAAGCTTGATTCCTATTGGGATCAATTTGCTTTGTACCTCACATATGGCCTAATTCTTGGCCAACCATCTTGAAAATACATGCCTTTCATTCCATGAAGGACTAAGCAAAAAAGTACAGAAAGTTTGATGCAATCAATCACACACACTCGGGGAAAAAATCAAATTACATGTCATTTTGATAATGAGTCAGTAATGTCATTTTTGTAGATGGAACAACAATATATGTTGTTGATGCCAAGTCTTCAATGGCTAAATTACATTACTCCAAATTGTATTTCATTGTCTCCTTTTATTTCCCTGCTCTGTAAGACCTCCCACTATTCAGTTTATGGTCATCAAAAAACAAATGCTAATGAATTGTTTACATTTTTCACAAAGAAATACAATAGAATGTCGCTTATCAAAGATTCTCATGAAGAAAAAAATCCAAGTTAACAATCTAAATAATTAGAAATTTTTTACTTGGCTCTACTTATGAACCAAAACAACATGCCCACCAGATTTCTATGGCCATTCCTTACTACCCCCACCCCGAAACTTCTCTTAGTCCTTTATAAAAAGACCTCCCCAACTCTGAGTCTCCTCCACCCCCAGGTAATTCAGGTAACAGAAAAGCAATCAGGTCAATGTGAAATTCAACTAAATGAAACCATCACCTATAAGTATTCTTAAGATGGATTCATTGTTCCATTTCAATAAAGGTTTAACAAATGAAACTTCTCAAATTTTTTTATGCCAGGTTAGCTTTAAGAAAACCAATGCCCTCTAGAAATGCTCACTTACAATAAAACCCCAAATCTTTCTTTCACATCCGAATACAATCAATGGTCTTCCTTCTTGAGGATCCCAGTACCTACTGTGCTGTTAACATCTGTTCTACAGCTGTACAATGTTTCTCTCTTTTGTTTAGAGGCTTTAAATCTTACAGGGGATGATTAAGAAAGTTCCCACCCATGACGTTTGGCTCCAGATGAATAAAACTAGAGGACAATTTCCACCAAGGTAGTTTTGATCAGTAAATTTAGAACTGTACTTAAAATGCAGCAGGAGACGATTTAGGTTAGCTACCAGAAAGCTTTTTTCTGGCAATAAGAACCAGTCCTGGAACAGGTTACAGAACTCAGGTTTGATATTTCTTTCACTAGAGATCATGTAAAAAGAGGATAGATATCTACCTCTATGAAATGTTTTAACTGAAGCCAACTCAGAAATAAGGAAAAGGCCAGCTTACTCCTGCTGACAATTGCCAGTCCTCTATTTCAAAAGATTCAGAAACCGTTAGATTTGGGAGGGACATTGGAGATCATCTCTTCTAACCCTATCATTTAACTATGATTCTATATTAAGCATTAATAGATTTACTTATCATTTCCAGGTTTTGTTTGGCTGTTTAGGGTCTGTAATTGGACTCAATTTAAAAAAAAAAAACATGGTTGAGGGAGGGTTAGCTAGAAATATGATGTGTTTATTCACTCACACTCTCAGGCACCCACTGTTAGACTTCTTCTGAAGCTTCTGAATATTACCAACTGGTTAAAGAATAACTATACAAGATAAGAATTTTATACATGATCTTTTATGATCTCACCCCCTTCTAATTCTCCATACACACATACACAAATACAGTTTTGTTAGACATTCCGTACTCCACATTGAGTAAATTTTTTTAAAATTTATTTTGCCTACATTTTCAAACCTCTTATCTGACATTTATTAATCCATATCACCCTGGACAAGTCACTTAACTTCTGACTGTTTGCGCCAAGTCTAAAACCAAGAATAATAATTTTTGTGAAACTGGATTTCCCCATCTCACCTGAACTAGAAGTAAAGTAGCTATACCTCCTTAGGTCCAACTTCCCAGAGCTTACCATATTGGTGCCAGATTTAGGGTGAACAATTATTTTGACTCTACTGCAGCTTAGAACTACCAGATTTAAGCAATCTACCAGCCTCTCAGTCTCTGCAGTAGCATTTTTAATGAGGGGGAGAGAGAGAGACACAGAGTCAGAGAGAGTTTGCCTTTTTATTTTATAAATTTCTCAAGTTTGGGACCTATACTTTGTGTTTTTTTTTTTGATATCACACATGGGTTAATACTGTCATGCAAATTGTATCAGTTCATCAACAAATGTTCATCGAAGAAACAACTTCCTATTAACTGACTGAACACATACTAGAGAGTCATTGTGGTATAGTAGAAAAAACATTAGAGCCCCTTGTTATCCCTTTAAATATCAAGAATACATACTAGATATTGGAAAACCTGGGGTCTAGTCCAGGCCATGTGATTTTGGACAATAATGATAGATCATATTTATATAGCATTGTAAAATACACAAAACACTTTATACACATCGTATATTTCATCCTCTAACTATTATTCCCATTTTGCAGATGTGAAAACTGAGGCACAAAAAACATAAAGTACTTGCCATGGATTACATAAATGGTAAGTTTCTGAAACATCATTCAAATGCAAATCAAAGAACAATGCTTTTGTTACTATAATCTGTTACTGCTCTTCTAACACAAAGGATTATTGTGAAAAATACCATATAAATATAAGGTATTACTAATTCCCAGATACTCCAGGGTATGCTTTCTGTACAATATGAAGACTATTGACATGGAAAACTCCATTGGTATAAATCATATATTACTATATGATTTTGCTTTTCCTTACAAAAGCTTGCCTCTCCATTGCTTCTATAACTGCCTCACTATTTAGTGGATAATTTTACTTTATCAATGACTTTCTAAAATAGGACTATAGATCATCAGATATAACACAGCAAAAGGACTTCCCTTTTCTATCTCACATAGCTAGAAAGTCAAACAGCAGTCCAGAATACCAATTATTAGATTGATACAGAATAGCCTTTAAGGTATTCCTACAATAGTACCTACTTCCTATAATTCCCAGTGACCCTAACCACTCATTATGACTTCCTCTTTCTTTAACTTCAAAAGGGAAATGAGCAAAAACAAGAGGAGTAAAGGGGGAAAAAAGATAATGGATTAATGACTGGATAATTTAAGGTATTTGAATGTAATTATAGCACCTTGAGAAATGATGACTATAAAGAATTAAGAGAAATTTGGGGATACTTGTATGAATTAATACAGGGTAAAGTAGGTGAAATTATTAGATATATACATATACATAATATAACAATAAAAATGAAACAAAAACATCACTAAAAGGCAGCCAAACTGAAGTTAATTACAGGGACAGATTCTGATCCTAAAAAAAAAAAATAAGACAATGAAACACACTATTTCTTTATAGAGAAGTGAGGGACTATAGATGTTAAATGTTGCTTATACTGTCAGACCCAGTGGCCTGCTTGACCAGTTTTTCTTTTTGCTAACAGCTTCTCTTTATTAGAAGGTAGTTTCCAAACAAAAAATAAGAACAATTTTTTAAAAGTGATTAAAAAAACAAAGGCATCATAAAATATTTTTAAAGTATGTTGGATTAAGGAATAAGATGTTTGCCTTAAATGTATTAAAAAATTTACAGAAAACACATAAGGAAAATATGACAAAAAAGTTTATTTATAAAATAAGTGAGAATTTTTGTATCATCAATGCTAAAAATAATTTTTAAAATTATCTGTTTAGAGAATTTATTCTTTTCTTCTCCCTTAAAGGAGAACATGTATTATTATAAGGATATACTTTATACCACAAGATTTTTTTTAGCACTTCCTCTTTTCATTAATAGTTCATGAAAACTATTATTGTCCCTTAGGAAATTAGTTTGTAGGAAACTGCCACTCTTGTTAAAAACACTTAACAGAAATGTTTAATCTTTGTTTAGAGGAGAGTAGCAAGATGGAAAATGATTGAATGATTGATCAGTCTGGTTCTTAATGATTATTTTCAGTGGCAGAGAATAGTCCTGATACTCAAGACTATTTTAGTTTTTAAATGTACTTATTTTTCTATGAATATGTAATCTGTCCCTCTTACCACCACATCCCCTCCCCGCCCCCCCCCCCCACACACATCATTGAACAAAAAAAAGTAACAAAATACTAGATCTGTTGAAGGATGGAACCTTATCATAAACATAGATAGTACTACAAAACAAATTCCTACATTGGCCTTTCTCGCAAATAGATGTCTTTTGTCATTTGTAGACTGATTATTCTTCTGTAGAAAAAGAGTACAGTGTTTCATTTTCATTCTTCTGGATTTGTGGTTTATCATTGCATTGATTAAATCCTAAAGTCTTAGATTATTTTTCTGTTCTGCTCAATTTTCTCTGTATCAGTTCACAGAGGTCTTCTCAGTTTCCTCTGAAACCATCTCTGTCATCATTTCTTATTTACATAAGGAACCATCATACATTGGACTGATTAATAACATTCAATATCTATGTGTTTAGGTTTAGGTTTTTCTACTCTTTTTACTCTATGAAGCACCTCATGTAATAGAGTTAAGGGTCAGGGAAGTAATCATTAATCAATATTTATGAAGTACCTATTATGTGTCAGGTACTGTGCTAAATGCTAGAGATACAAAAAGAGAAAAAAGATAGTTTCATCCCCAACAAGCTTACAATCTAATGAGGGAGAAATAGGTCTATAGATAAAAGACACAGCCTATTCAGCCCATATGGAACCTATCCACATATTTTCCCACAATCACTGCAATTTTCAGAATTTTCAGAATATGTATGTCTCCCCTTATCTTCTAATGTATTTGTTATTTATTCTGATCAACTCATATGAAGGAAAACCTGAAATCTGCATCATCTCCATTCTCCTTTTTAAAAATGTTTACTTAATAACCCAAGAGGCCCTGAGAATTTTTACCTGAAGAATCAAATTTTGTCAGAGACCAAATAGTCTATAGAACCAGTCACAGATGAGTACTGATATCTCTGAATGGACAGGTTTCCTAGAAGGACAAGAAGTCACATGGTAATGCATTCTAGTATTGTTTTGTTGACTGGCTTGGTAGAATTTATGAAAACTGGTTTGATCCTTTCTTGTTACCATTTCTTGGCATTCTAAAACATCAGACTTGTCATCTGAAGCTTGTCAAATTTATGAATTTATGATAATTCTGTTTTCCTCACCTAACACAGGATCTTGATGTCTCAATAATTACTCTTACCAGTAATGAAAGAAAACATATGCTGTTGCCAGTTGTTTTCACATCAGTCGCCTTCTACACAGTTTCCCTTTGTTCATCAATCCAGTAATGTGTCAGTGTGTTCCCATGAGTGTGACTCTTCTCCCTTCTCCACCATTTCACTTTAAATGGAAGAATGAGCCTAGGAATGTCTTCATGCCATTGGAACTTTTGGAGAAGGCTTTATCTAAGTCAGTAAGTCACTCAGCCAATCAATATACATAAGCAATTACTAAGTAAAAAGCAGTGAAGATGCAAAAGGAGAAAGGGTGATATGGGAAGTGGAGTAGGGAGATGCTTCCTCCCTTTGAGTAGCATATAATGCAATGGGGAAAGACAATACAAAAGAAAGGCAAAAAGTAGGCATGAGGAGAGGTACTTGGAGAAATCCAGAAGAAGTCCAAGTGAGAAATGAAGTGTTGGCTGGCCAGGGCAGCCTCCTTAAATGAGGCTATGGGAGGAACTCTCAGCTTTCCATCCTCTAATCACAGAAAAAGGAGGGAGCAAGGAGAAGATGGTACTGAGGAAGTGTGAATTCCAGGGCTGAGGTGATCTTGCAAACATATTTGGTCATGCTGTGCCCAAATCTGACCACTGGGACACTGTGTCCAGATTTTTCTCTTTAAGACCTTGCTGAGGTCAAAAGTTCTACAAAACCCACAAGTGACAAAATAGTAGTATGGAAGATATCTATGATATTGAACAAAACTTTCAAAATCTCTCAGAATCTAATCAGTCAATTAAAAGAATGTTTTTTAAAGTGCCTGGCACTGTACTATTTCCACTCCCCAGTGGATACAAGTGCAAAGAATCAAATGATCTCTATTCACAATGAGTTTGCATCCAAGTCTCAGTTCAGCTACCACTCTTATAGCCTTTCTTAATTCTCCCATCCAATAGAATCCCCAATAGAATATAAACTCCTTGAGAAACGGGATTTATTTTCATTTTTGTCTTTGTATTCTCAATACCCGACATATTATCTTGCAAATGTTTGTGGAAATGAGATGATTCAAGGAAATTCCAGTAGACTTAAGATAGAAAATGCCATCCTTATCCAGAGAGAACTATGGAGGCTGAAATGTGGATCAAAGCATAATATTTTTGCCTTTTTATTGTTGCTGTTATTTACTTGTTTATTTTTCTTTCTTGTGTTTTTCCTTTTGATTTGATTTTTCTTGCACACTATGATAAATATGGTAATATATTTAGAAGAATTGCACATTTAATCTCTATTGGATTGTTTGTTGCTGTCTTGGGGGTGGGGGAAGAGAAGAAAAATTTGGAACACACAATTTTGCAAAGATGAATGTTGAAAACTATTTTTGTATATTTTTGAAAAAAAATACTATTAAATTTTTTAAAGTTAGATAAAGGTTTAAAAAGATGTTTGTTGAATCCAATTCAATTCAAAAATGAATTCATAATTGATTGTATCTGTCTTTCAAAGTCTGATGTCAGTCCTACCATGAAACATACTATGGGATTCTTTCTCATGTGTTCTCTGAACTCCCATGACACCTTATCTGTAGAATTCTTTCCACCCTTAATCTCTGCTGTTTTAAATTCTTCATTACATTTGCATACCTGTATCTACTCTCACTAACCAGAATAGAGCCACTTTAAGAGCAAAGATTTGTCTTGTATCTCTCTTTATCTCCCACTTTATCTTGCCTATAATAGTACCTCAGTAAATGTTTATTGATGAATTGCCTATTCTGCTCAATATTTTTAGTACTGACTTGGATAAAGACAGAGATATCGTGCTTATCAAATTTGCAAATGACACTAGACTAAGAGGGACAGTTAATGTCCTGGATGACAGAATCAAAAGATCTTGACAAGATGGAGTAATGGACCAAATCTTATAATAGGAACTTTAATAGAAATACAGTGAAATTTCAACCCTGGGGTTCAAAATAATCAACAGCATGAGAGAAGTATAGCATGGGGTAGGGTGGGTGGGAAGCATGGCTAGATAAGAGTTCATATGAAAAAAGCAAAGGGATTCAGTGGATTGCCTGTTCTTAGAGAAGCAGTATGGTATAATGAAAAATGTGCTGCACTGGGAGATAAGAAGACCTAATGTCAAGCCCCAGGTCTGGCACATTCTAGCTGGGGGAACATGGACAAATTATTT
Organism: Antechinus flavipes; assembly: GCF_016432865.1. Taxonomy (NCBI): domain Eukaryota; kingdom Metazoa; phylum Chordata; class Mammalia; order Dasyuromorphia; family Dasyuridae; genus Antechinus; species Antechinus flavipes. Next base: position 322,518,542 of record NC_067398.1, read on the forward strand.
AACATTTTAGTGCCTAGGCAGCTCTCTAAAACTATACATTACAGAAAAGGTACCAGCCTACAATGGTGGAAGGAGTTTCCTCATCCAATGAAATCATAGGCCCACTCTTTATTCTTATATAATTTTCCCTTCTACATCATAGGACAATAGGATCTAGAAAATCTGCATAAAATTTTTGGCCCTCTCTTCATGCCAGAGAAGATGTCTGAATTATCATGATATTAAAAACTAAAATATATTTATGTTATACAACACCATACCTATAATTTTATGCATTTCTGAGTTTCTAAACTTTTTCAGTCATCTGCTGACCTTCATGTGTCATCTGCAGCTGCCACAAAACTCCCCAAAAATTCCTATTTAATTTCTATGCCAACCCATGATATATCAAAACCATAATGAGGAAAGTCATGTAGAAGGGATTATTTTATTTAGAAATTCATGATGAGTCAGTTATATGACAAGAAAAAAAAAAAGTCATTGTATTTAGCCTCACGTGCTTGGGACCTCAGTGCAGCAACTCAAGCCTCAGCCCATTACATATTCTTATGCAGCCTTCATAGGAGCATGAAGTCCATACCAAAAGAAGTGACAGTTTTATTGCCCTCTGCTCTGGTCAGAACACATATAATTTGTGTTCATTTTAGGAAGACTACTAACAAGCTGAAATGCCTCTAGCAGAGGATGACTAGAATGATGAAAGGATTCAAAACCATTTATCAAATGATGCACTGAAGTAACTGAGGATGTTAACCTGGAGAAAACTCAGGAGAAGATCTTGGAATACTTGAAAGATTGCCATGTGGAAAACAGATTAGGTTGTTATAGTTGAAGTTACTTAATATAAGTAGGACCAAAAAGTAAATGTGAAAGGCTTATTTCAGCAAAGCAGAAGTTCACTTTTTCGGCATATCACAAACTGACAGTTTCAACCAATCACAAAACAATTGTCTAGAAAGCCCGAATTACTAGATAAGCAGTCCCCATGACCACTTTTGTCAATCATTGATTTTATAGATTATCCCATAAGGAACAAATAAATCTATATCCATTCTAAAAAGAACTCCAGATATCACTGAGTAGCTCCTGAAATGTTTGAAAACCCATAAAGAAAATTAAAGAAATTGAACTAGAATGTCTTTAGGGGTTATTATGTCTAACTTCTGACCCACTATAGGAATCCCTATGAACATCTCTGATAAATGGGTAGCCAGACTCTATTTAAATAATTTAATGACAAATGTTTCATTATTCTATAAGAGATTCTATTCTGTTTTTACACAGCTCTAAACTATTTTCTTGAATCAATCTGAAATTTATAACCCTAAAACTTTCTTTGTTGGTCTTAATTTTGCTTCCTGGAATGATACAAAATGGCCTGATATTTTTGATGGTTTTGCCCTAACTTCTCCAGATAGTTTTTCACTTTGGTTCTGCCAGTTATAATATTAGCAGTCTCTCCATACTTTGCTCCATATTTCAAAGAATTTGTGATTTCCTCGATGGCACTCTGTCCATGAAGCAGCTCACAATCCATCCTTAGCAAGAGGATGCTCTCTTATTCTGTGGGACTCTGATTCATGTACTCCCATAAGTCCTTCATGAAGAAACGACCTTCCACTATAGGAGTTTTCTTCAGATTCTCTTGGCAATGCATGAATACCAAGAAAGCATGCAGACCATTGACTAGTCATTCCTTGATTTTTGACATATAACACCCTTTTACTATAGTCAAATATCTCACATGGCATCTTTTTCAATGGTTCTTTTGCACAGCTCTTGACTGGTAATATGCTATAGCTCACCATTTGTCTCTTCATTGGTGTCTGGGAGACAAACACTCATTGAAGATTACTATTCCATGACTTTAAGCCAGCTTAATGTCTGCCAAGAAAATAAGCAAATCTTCTCAATCCAAGTCACTGATAAAAATATTAAACAGAGCAAAATTGGAGCAGAGTTTTGTGATATTCCACTACAGACCAGTATAGATTACCATCCATCTGTACTATTTGGGAATATAGTTATTCAACAAACTATAATTGCATCTAATTGTGTTATCATACAGCTCACATTTCATAACCTTACCTTCAAGAATACCATAAGAGACATTGTGAAATTCTGCCTTGACATCAAGATACAATGTGTCTATTTTTTTCTTTAATCCAGTTATCTAGTAGGTATATTCTACCTTCCCTTCCCTCCCCTCTCCTACCCACTCCCCAATAGAATATAGTAAAGTTATTTCTGAGAACAATGAACTGAGAGGAAGAGGGCAAAAGGGAATGGCAAGACTAGGAGAGAGTACAGAGAAAAGTCTTTACTAAGTTTTTTCTTGGCTTTTCAGTTTATAGACCTGAGCACCAGAATGCAATGACAACAATACAATAAATGAAGACTGAGGAAATTTTCAATGAGGTAACTATTGCTGTATATTTCTAATATTATGTTGTAAGGATTACAAAAGGAACAATCTCCATTATTAGAGCAATGAGTGATCAAGTAATTTTAGATGTACCAACCTTTAGGTAATTGGTAACTCCTGGTTGAAGCTAATTTTTATCTTTTTGTCTCCTCAAATCTTGGTCATTGTCTCTAATTTTATGTCCAGACATATTGTAAACGTCAGTGGTCACTCAGAGTCTGCTTTTAACCGGCTGATTGATTTCTATAATGTTCCAGGCAATTTCAAGTTGTCAGGAAGAACTAATTCTGTCTCGTTACCGGTTTCACTCTTGGCATCTCTGTAACCACTTATTGGTTTCTGACTTCAATGTTCCATTTTCTCCTGCTAATTCTAAAGGCTTTTTTTTTCTCTTCCACCCCATTCAAAGGTTTGATGTGATAATCAGAGGGAGCCACCAAAGACAATTATAGGTAATGGTATCAGCACTTCTCATGTGCTCAAAAGTTGAACCCTGAAGCCACATACATCACGAAACCTTCTGCCAAACCAAAATCCATTACAACCCGTGGCCTGTGGTGCTGTATTACTTAATCAATCCACCTCCTCCAGAGCTGTATTCCTCTCCTGACTTGACTGGATATTAAAACAACTTGTCAATCCGTAATTGTAGAACTCTCTGTTCCCTTCTCATCTTGTGTACCTTAATAATATTGAATTTGATCTTGACCAGCTGCACCTCTTTATATCCATTTTTTAATATCTAAAATAAAAACATTCTATGAAATGCTTCATATGGAAGAAATTTGGTTATTAGGTTATATCATGTAATCATTTGAGGACTCAATAAATGTATTATACAGTAGTAGTAATTATTAACTATCTTGCTCATATGGCTCAGATGTTAAAAATAATTTTTGTCATTAAACAGAATACTATGTGGTAACTTGAATTTATACCACATGCATGGAGATATTTGTTGCTCTAGAAATCACTTTGGAATTATATTTAAAAAGTTAATAATTTGTTCATATCTTTTGAATCAATGAAACTATTACTATTTTCCTCAAAAACAGAAACACACACATACACATTCACATTTGTAGTAGTAAAAAAACTGGAAACAAAATAAGTAACCATTAATTGGAGAATTTTTTTAATAATCATATAACATATGAATGTAATGAGAATTTAAGGGCAAAAGGAATTGATAAACATGAGGAATTTGGAGAAACTTAGGAAAATATGTATGAACTATTACAAAATTAAAAAAAAAACAGGAGAACCATAAACAAAATAACTACTATAATATAAATTAAAAACTACCAAAAATCCTCATATTTTACTTAGTGAATCATATGACTAGATTTATTGCACATAAACCTTAAATTTTTGTCATTAAAAATTATTATAGGTGATTATTTCAACCTATACCACAAATACTTCTCGAACACAGGAAACAATAAATCTAATTTACAGTTTTCCAAAAACCTTTGTATGCTTTGCTACTTGGATGACAGGAGCTATGCTTTTTAGAAACTAAAAAAGATAGATTCTTATATTTTCCAGTCATATGAAATACCTATGGTCACTCTCTTTTATTAACAAGAGCCAAAACTTTTTTTTAAATAGTTCTCTAATTTTTTTCTTCCTCTAGAATTTACTCACATACTTTCCTATAAGTCAGTTGTTTAACGTATTCAAAAGGGTGAGGAACAAAGAAGGCAGCTTAGTTAGTTTTAGGGTCAAGTCTAGAACTTATGCTCTTTTCCTCATGCCATAAAATCTTTAGAAGCAGAGAGGTAATATTAGTGAATACCCATTTCTTTAATACAATTGACTGCCTTGGCTATTATATAGATTAAATAAGTTTGGGGCAAATTCCAAAAAGCCTTCAAAGTTGAGAAGCAGTCATCACTGCCTGTTCAACCCAGTTTCCTCAACTACCTAAAAAGTTGAATAACAAATCAACAGACATTATCACCTGCAATATTCTAAATCAACACAATTTCACTCTGACTAGAAATCACCTTTTTCTGCCCTAATATCAAGATGGCATAGTAGGTAGAGTACCTGTCTCACAGTCAGAAAGGCATGGGTCTGCATTCTGCCTCTGACACACACTGGCTGAAACTTAGGCTGGTGATTTAAACTCTCAATAGCATGGTAACTGAGCAGGGGCTAAGCATGACATTCAGAGGTCCAGGATTCAAATCCTGCCTCTGGCATTTACTGCCTGTGTGACAGTAAATAAAGTAAGTGCAGTAATAGTAAGTAAGTAACCTTTTAAAGGTTCATTTTCTTTATCTGTAACATTGGAAGGTTACATTGAAAATCCCCTGAAACCCCTTCCAGATCTAGCTCTATGATCCTATGATCTGCTCTGGTGGAAAGTTTCCTAATGGGAATTCTTTACTCCATTGAAATAATCAATCTTAAAAAAAAAAAAAAAAAAAAAAAAAGGTTTACTAATGTTAGTGACAATACAGGCAGTACCACCTTTAAGCTAGCTTATTGGATTTAGTTGTGAATAAAAAATCCAGGCACTATAGCAGGAACTATTCCAGTTTAGGAATCCCCAAGGACCAATGGACCTCACAATTTACACAAGCAAAGGAGTCTTTCCAGCTTTCTCCCTTTCTGGGTCACTAATTTTCCTTTTTTTTTTTTTTCAGGGATCCCTGAGGTGGCAGCATGAGAACTACAGAACAGTCTTCTCCTCCCCTTATGAGTTCCAGAGTTGTTGTTCAGTCATTTTCAACCATGCCTGACTCTTCCTAACATCTTTTGGGATTTTCTTGGCACAGATACCGAAGTGGTTTGCCATTTCCTTTTCCAACTCATTTTACAGATGAGGAAATTAAGACAAACAAGATTAAAAGATTTGCCCAGAATCACAGGGTCAGTAAGAGTCTGAAGTCTTCCTGATTCCAAGCCCAGAGTCCTACCCATGACACTACTTAGCTTCCTCCCAGATTCTGGAGTTTAAATGCTTTTTCCATGAATACAAGGGAAAAATGACAAACCACAGAGGTGCTATAGGACAAGATTGAAGACCCTCTGCAATGTTCATAGGAACCAGGATCAGAAGGAAAATATCAGAGAATTAATTCAAAGCTGCTGTCTCCTCATTCCCCATGAGACACTTCCAGCAATTTTCAGAAGACCATCATCATCACCATCATCATCATATTTATTCTCATTATCCTCACCATCACTAACATATAAGGCTTTAAGGTTTACAAAGTGCTTTAAATACATTTACTAATTTTTCTCTCACAACAACTCTCCAAGATTCTTACTATTTATATTTATAATAGCAGGTGCTATTATCCCCATTTTTCAGATGAGGAAACTGAAGCTAAGGGAAAATGACTTGCCAGGGTCACACAGCTAGTAAGTTTGAGATCACATTTGAATTCAGGAAGAGGAGTTTCTGACTCTAGGTCTGGCGCTTTATGCACTGTGCTACTTAGCTGTCCCCTAAAAGCAGTAGCCCAGTGTTTAAGGACCACCAGACTTTGACTGGCAGGGATTTTGACTGGTTCTTGACAGGGTACAGATGTGACCAAATGTTTTCTCTTCTGGCAGCCATCACTATTCTCATCCCCAGCAGCATTAACCTTAGCACTCTTACCCTTGCGTCTGCCTGTGCGGTCTCTGAATGGCATCTATTTCTATAGAGGAGGAAAGGATGAAACCCTTGAGAGACTTATGCAATTGGAATCCCCACATCCATCTTGACAGATGATGGAAGCACAAGTAAACGATGCCTTAGGCTGTCCTCACCAAAGTTCTAAATATGATGAACTGTACCATCCATGCCATCCCTGAATAAAAAGTTAAGATAAATCAGCTTAGTAGCCTTGTACATAAAATACTCTCTCAACCTGAGTGCAAAAGGACTCTGCACCTGATTTTTATTTATCCACAGTTTTGCAAGCTGCTTTCAAGGCATGATTTGCAAAATTCCTGATGTTGTATTTTCAGGTTTTAAGCACTTTTATGTAAAATTTACATTTTATTGTGCTGCAGGAGACAAAAAAAAAAATCAGTTACAAAACAAGCTAGATTGTGAAGTTTTCATTGATGATGAAGCAAGTGAGCTACCTCTCTCCAATTTACTTGCATCCTTTACATCTTAGAATAATAATCTATTATACTATGAGAGCAGGAACTATTTCATTTCTGCCCTTGTATCACCAGGGGTGAGCACAACCCTGGTTAACAGATACTTTCTGATTGAATGGTTGATACTTTTTCTTTTGTTTTAGAAGTGTATAACCCACTGATATCAGTGGATACCCTAGATAAGATATAATAAATGACAGAAAACTATCCACCCATCATTTAGCAATAGATCTATGAGAGTCAAGATTCTAGAGTCTCCAGTGGCTCTCTATTACCTCTAGGTTCCTATTTTGGTCACTTAAAATCTTTCATAATCTGACACTAATGTTTTTCTCACCTTATTATTCATTGTTCACACACTTTTTGATCCAGGTGAGCTGAATTCTTGTTGTTTCCTTCATATGACACTTCATTTCCCATCTGCTTGAATATACATGCACTGTCTAACAATACCTAGAAGATATTCCTCCATTGTCTCTGCCTCTTAGAATTCCCAGTTTTCTCCAAAGTTCAACTCAAGTTCTGTATCTCATAGGAAGCCTTTCTGGTATTTGTGATTCCTCCCACCAAAGTCATCTTGTTTGTGCTTTTTATATACTTATATACAACAACATACTGGTAAATATAAATTCCTTCCCCCACCCCAGAGTTCTCTAGAGGAAAACACACTTTTAAATTTAATCTCCCTCGTTAACATTTTCTCCATCACTAGATTAAGTAGAGATGATCAACAGAATAAGTTCTGATTTGTAGTTTTTCCAGTTCTAGCTAGCTCCAGCACACACATATTTACATGTAAATGCTTGAACAAAAGTTCTTTGAGGACAGGGACTTTGAGAGGTGACTGGATTAGTCTATAGACAAAGAAAAATAATCTAAGAAACTAGAAGAAAAGAAATTTTTTATGAGGGAATCTTTTACCTTTCTATAATGATAAATGGAGAATCAGTCACTGAGTAAGTGTTATAAACCAGTGCTTCCAATTTCCAAATGATTAAGCAAAAATAAATCTTTTAAAATATATTCATTGTTAATAATAATAATAATATCCCACATTCGTGTAGCATTTTAAGGCTTACAAATCATTCTACAATTAAAGAGAGAGAAAGAGAAAGAAAAAACCATATTAAATCCTTACTATATGGGGAAGCTAGGTGGTGCAATAGATGGAGAACTGGATCTGGAATCAGAAAGACCTGATGCAAATTTAGCTTCAGACACTTATTGGCTGTGTGACTCTGGCAAAGTCCTTTAATCCTGTTTGTTTCAATTTTCTCATCTGTAAAATGAGCTGGGAAAGAAGACAGCAACCCACTCTGGTAACTTTGCCAAGAAAATCCCAAATAAGGTCGTGAAGAGCTGGACACAAACATGCTATTTGGGCAATAATATGTGCCAAACAATGTGTAACATATTATGGATATAAATAGAAATAAGCAAAATAGTACTTAAATTCAGGAAGCTTAATTTTCTCTTGTTCATTAACTCATTTGATCTTCAAATGTAATATCAGTATAATTATTATCCCCATTTTACAGGAAAGGAAATTGAGGGTGGGAGAAGTGAAATGATTTGACCAGATTCATCCAGTCCAAGATTAGATTTCATCTCAAGTCCTCCTTGATACAAATCCAACATGCTACTCACTTTGAAGTATTTTGTCTTTTCCTTTCTTATTCCCAAAATATTCCTCATATTATTTATTGCTGCTGTTGTCACCTCTAAAACCCCCAAAGCATATCCAATGTGAAACAATCAGAGTCACTAATCTGTGCTGGATTGAATGAGAGTTTGTCAGATCATAATGCAGAATCCCCTTCTACACATTCTCCTATTGCATGGATATCTCCCCCGAAGGCAACTTTTTGTTTGTATGGATACAACTTTTATGTCAATCCCTCTTCTTCAATGTAATCTCTCCCAAACTTACTATTTCCCTCCCTGGATAGATCTGGCCCTATTACTTTTCATAATTTCCTAATAGAGACCACTAATGTAACAGCGGGGATAAATTCCATGTCTTTGTTATGGTCCATTGTTCTGATTAATATGCCCTTTGCTTCTGGGAATCATCTTTGGAAGGTTCCTTTAAGGATTTTACTTGGATTCTCTTTCCTTGTTCATTGAACACATCCTGTGATGTTTGGTGCCTGAGGCAGACTAGTAGAGGAGCATGTCAACAGTAACTTGAAATGGAGCTAATACAAGAGAATTGACAGATAGGCAAACCAAGCCTTTAAACCAAGCCTCTTGAGCTTTCAATGTCAGAGTCAGATGGAGTTAACCTGCCTACCACAAAGAGTTATTTGGACACCCAAGCCTAGTGTTCTATCTCTGTTAATATGCTCTCAAATTAATTACAATCACTGGAGTAAGGAAGATCAAGAACATTGTATGCACTAGATTTCTAATTGGATGAATAGGATGGAAATCATTTGAGCACATCTCTGGAAAAAAATAATCAATTTTTCATAGACTTGTTATAGGTTTCATAAAATATATTGCACATATATTTTTAAAACTATGAAAATGGCTTTTTAATGATACTTTAAATATATGGCATGGTGAAAAAATTATTTAAAATATGCTTCAGAGGCCTAGAATTTGGTGCTGCCTGCTAAAATATAGATGATTTGGATAAGTCTGTCTTCTTCAGATAGCTGTGAAATGTAGTTCATCTAGTTATAAAGATAATACAAAGGAACTAGGTGGCCAAAAGGTTTAGTGATTGGTATAAATCCTCTCTATGTAACAGTTTCTCTAAATTTTTACCATTTGATCGTTATCCACTGTATATAATTTAAATTACTAGTCATAACCGAAATCATCAGCAAAATAATATTATCCAAATTAAAAAAGTTGTTATAACAAGGCTTCTAGGAGTAAGCATGGTTTCAGAAGACAAAGAAATGATATAAAAATGGTAGGCTCCCTTCTGTTCCAAGCTCCTACTCCACCAATGACCAATTTTCTGTTTAGAATATGTTGTTCACAGAACCAAGATGCCAGGTTCACCTTCATGACAAGCCAGGAAACTTTATACAGGACTAACAAATCCCAAAGCTATTTCTCTATTATCTTGCAAAATTAAACTAATGGTCAAAATGACAGGGAAAGAGGAGCAAGCATTAGAAGGAGAAAAAAAAAAAAACTTAAATCACAGACCCTACTGAAGCCAGGTCAATGCATAGTGGTGTGGTAGCTCTTTGTACAGGGCAGAAAACTCATTCTTTGCTCTTTACCTGCATAGTCTTTGAGAGCTCACCATCACTATGGTTAAGTATGGTTAAGCTTTGATAAATTCAGAGGTTCAATCACCAGAGGATTGATAACTAGGTAACAAATGGGTTTGTTTTGGGTTTTTTTTCATATACAACCACTCATAGAAATCATCTACTGAGACACAGAAAGGAGATATGAGTCAGTAGGGGGAATTCCTATGCTTCGAACATCACAGATAGCTCAAATACTAAAGAATTTCCAAGATACTATGCTAATAATAGGTCTAATGTAAACTCCTTGAATACATTATTATGAACAAAATTTAGCAAAAAAAAGTAAACTGAGGCAATTTTCTGAGCAAGGCAACATTTATTATCAGGAACATACTGTCTATCAATGTGTCCATAGATTGCTTCTAAATGCATCAAAGACCCAAAGCAAAAGGACAATTTTCCTAGTATAGATTTTGGGATATACAGAACAAAACAAAGTAGATAACATCATGAGATTGAGATCAATATGATTAGTTACAAAGCTAAGCACATGATTAGAAGTTTGATAATGAAGCAATGACTCCACCCTCGTTCTCATTATTGGAGTTGAAATGCAAGGTCAAAATAGACCAGTTCTTTCTGGACAGCAAACTAGACATGGCTTCATGTTATAAAGATACTAGCCCTGACTTCTTTGTTTTCATACTCATATTTCCCAAAGTCAACTAAATTCCTTGAGGCAAGAATAAATCACTGATTAGCAGGAAAACTGAATTTCTACTATTCTATATCAGCTCAATTCAGAAACAAAGAAAATAAGTTAAGCAATTACAGGACAAAAGGAATTAATTGTAAGTAGGATCAATAAGAAAATTATACAAAATCAATCTTAATCTTCTTAGAAGACATTATTTTATTCTTTATCACTCTTACTTGTACTATTATAATAACATTCTAATTACTTATACTCTGCCTAAAGTCTTTCCCCATTTCAATCTACTCCTAAGGCATAGGCATTTCACCTCTCTACCAATGAGCTCCAATGACTCTGTATTGTCTCTTGGAAGAAACAAACTCCTCTTTTTAGCATTTAAAATTCTTTATAACCTGATCCCATGCTTATCTTTCTAATCTTTTAACACTTTACAACCCAGCCATTCTGGCCAATTTATTGTTTCCTCATGTTTCTAAACTGGCTGCACCAAAGCCTGGAAGAATCTCCCTTTAAACCTCCATTTCTTAAAATTCCTGTTTTCCCTTAAGATTTATCTCAAGCTCCACTTGCTTCAAGACTTTCCCAACCATCCCAGCTACTGGTGCCTTCCCATCTAAGGATACCTTCCATCTACTTTATATTTATCTTGAATGTGCTTGAATATAGTATATGTATATGATATGGTGTCTTTACCATTAGAATGAAAACTCTATGATCACAAACACTATTTTAATTATTTTTGCAATCTCAGCACTTAACATAGTGGGTAGAAAGCACTCAATACTGATTCATTATATCTAAAATATCTAGGACAGTGTCTATGACATATTAGATGCTTAAAAATATTTACTGATTGTTAGATACTAGAAAAAGGGGATGAAATGGCATACACTTTTTTCTTAAGGCAAATTATGTTGTGTTGGAATCTAAAAGCTATATTGTTTTATTATTATAACATTCTTGTTCTGGTAATAACAATACCTCAAAATGATAAATGAATAGGAGATTTTCAAGAGAAGGAAGGAGGAAGAGAGGGATTATGGAAGTCATTACAAGAGAACATGGTACCTGAGCTGGGCCTTGAAGGAAAAAAAGAATTTCAATAGATGAAAATTTGGGGCAAATCTATTTCACACATAAGGGCGTAAGTGAAAATAATAGAACAGAGTAATCAGAGTAGCAAAGTGGATAAGGAACTCCCCTTGGAATCAGGAAGATTTGAGCTCAAATCCCATCTCTGACACTTTCTAGCTAGGAAACATGAACAAGTCATTTAACTTCTCTGAGACTCAGTTTTATAATCTGTAAAATGAAAGAGTTAAACTTGATAATCTTTAAGGTCCCTTCTAATTCTAAATTTATGATCTCATGATGTTCCATAGATAAACTGGACGAGACAAGATTGAAGGAGAGAATTAATCTAGTTTTGTTGAAACACTGTATATGAAATAAGCCTGGAAGAGAGGCTAAAGTCAGATTGTAAAGTCTTCAGTGTCAGCCTGAGTTTATATTTTGTTTGATGAGCAAGAGGAAACCTGCAAAACAAAGGGGATATCTTTGTGAACTTTGGAGGTGAGCTGTACATCAAGATCAAGTCTGATTTTTTTTGAAATAATGATAACATGTACCAGTTTTGGATTTTCTTTGTTTTTTCTTTATAGGAGAGAAGATGAAGTTAAGGTAAGCAGTGAGGGGAGATGAACAAATCCAGAACACTGAATTTGGAAATCAGAAAAAATTACTTCAATGACTAACTTTTGACCTTTGACCAAATCACTCTTTGGGTCTTATTTTTCATCTGAAAAACAAAGGAGTTAGACTAGCTGAAGCCGGAGGTCTCTTTTAGCTATAAATTTTATGATCTAAAATGTATAATATTATTGTTAGAGTACCACAAATCCATCGTTCTAGAAGGATGCTTCCTGAATCATTGAAAATAAACCAATGTTTATAACAATGGACAACTGAGTCCAGCCCAGAAAATTTAAGTTGGCAAATGTCCAAATCAGATATTATCAAGAAAAGATGACATTTTCATTTGATACTGCAAATGAATAGCTTCCAACTTTTGAGAGAACTTTGAGACAGCTTAGATCCCAGCATCTTTAGTTAAAGACTAGGCCAAGTGGGAAGACAAGAATGAAATAATACAGGGGAAAGTGAACAGAACTAGGAAAACAATGTATATGGCAATGACATCTTTGTCAAAAAATAAAGCACTTTGAAAGACTTAGGAACTTTGATGAATGCGGTGACCAACCACAATTCTAAAGGACCAATGATAAAGCAGACTACCCAACTCTTTAAAGAGGTAGATCTTCAAATGATATGAACACAATTATAAAACACTTTTCACACAAATTAAATCAATCTAAACAACTGGAAATATATAAATTGCTCATAGGTAGATGGAGCTAACATAATAAAATGGCAATTCTATTTAATTTATTTATTCAGTTCCATATCAAACTACCCAAAAATTATAGAGCTAAAAAAAAAATAACAAAAATGTCAAGTATATCAAAAGAATCACTAAAAAAAATGTGAAGGAAGGTAATCTAGCCACACATTTTTTGTAGACAAAAACACATTATTTGACAAAAACTGCTGGGGAAACTGGCAGAATCTAGGGATAGACCAATATCTTATATAGTATACCAAGATAAAATCAAAATGGGTACATGATTTAGACATAAAGAGTGAAACCATAAAATAGTTTGCCTATCAGATCTATGAATAAGGAAAGAATTTAGGACCAAACAAGATATAGAGAGCTATGAAAAATGTGTAAAAATTAAAAGGTTTTTACACAAACAAAACTAATGCAACCAACATGAGAAGAAAGACAGGAAATGGGAGGAAGGTGGATTTACAGTAAGTATCTTTGATAAAGGCCTTATTTCTCAAATATATAAGAATTTATATAATTTATAAGAACACAAGTCATTCGATTCCAAAGAAGTCAGAATGAAAAATGCTAGATCTATCCACAGAAAAAAATTGATGGAGTTCAAATGTTGATCAAAGTATACTATTTTCATTTTCTTTATCTTTCTCATGTTTTTTTTTTCTTTTTATCTCTTTCTTCTTTCACAACATAACTAAGAAGGAAATAGATTTTACATGATTGCATATATGTATATATATGTATGTATATATATATATATAACCTATTTTAAATTCTTATCTTTTATGCATGAAGGGAAGAGGGAGGAAGAAAAGTTGAAAGTCAAAACAAATTTTAAGTAAATGTTAAACAAAATTCTCTTTATGTGTAACTGCAAAAAAAGTAAAATACTATTTTAAAAACTGTACAAGTCATTCCCCAATTGATTATTGGTCAAAGGATATAAATAGGCAGTTTTCAGACAAAGAAATTAAAGGAATCCATAGTCATATGAAGAAAATACTCTAAATTATTATTGATTAGAACAACCCAAGTTAAAAATTCTGAAATACCACTTTGCATCTATCACATTGGCTAAAATGACAGAAGAGGAAAATAACAAATATCAGAGATGTGGGAAAACTGGAATATTGATATATTATTGAACTAAATATAATAATTAGTGAACTAATCCAACCATTCTAGAGAGAAATTTGAAACTTTGCCCAAAAAGTTTTTTGATCCATCAATACCATTGTTGGGTCTATATCCCAAAGATTTCCGAAAAAGAGGAAAGGATTTACTTATACAAAAAATATCTATACCATTTTTTTTGTATGTGTGATGACTAAGAATTGAAAATCAAGGTGATATCCATCATTTGGGAAATGGCTGAATAAATTGTGATATGTCATTATAATAGAATATTATTGTGCTATAGGAAATGACGAACAGAATGAGTTCAGAAAAATTTGCAAAGACATAAACTGATGCAAAGTGAAGTGAGCAGAACTGGGAAACCAGTGTACACAGTATCTGTAATATGGTACAAGAAAGAATTGTAAATGACTTAATTATTGTCAACAATATAATGATCCCACATGATCCCAAAGGACTTATAATGAAAAATGCTATTCACTTCCAGAAAAACAACTGATATTGTTTGAATACAAATTGAAGATCACTATCTCTCACGTTCTTCCTTTCTCTTTCTTTCTTTCTTTTCTATGTTTTCCTATAAAAAATGACTAATGTGAAAATGTTTTATATAATTGCATATGTATAACTTATATCAGACTGCTCACTGTCTTAGGAAAGGGCAAGGAGGGAGAAGATGGAGAGAGAGAATATGAAACCCAAAAGAAATTTTTTTAAAGATGTTCAAAATTGTTTTAACACATAATTGAGGAAAAATAAAATGTTATTTCAAAAAAGAGGTAGACTTTCAAGGTACAGAATAAGATATGGACATAGTCATGTCCAAAAGACATAGACAATTGGGAAATTTGTTTTGACTGACTGCAAATTTTTAACAAGAATTTTGTCTTTCTTTTTTATTCTCCAATTGGGGGAGAGGATAGAAGGAGAGATGAGAGAGAGAAAGAGAGAGAGAGAGAGAGAGAGAGAGAGAGAGAGAGAGAGAGAGAGAAACTTTTCTTAATTGAAAAATTAAATTAAAAAATAATGATCAGATTGAAAAGTTTAGGTAACATTCAGTGTGACAATGGGTAGATTTCTTTTATACAAACTTCTAATAGTAATATAACAATGAAAATCTATATAGAAAATAAGAAGTATGACACTTCAACAACAATAATATATGATGATCAATTCTGATGGACGTGGCTCTCTTCAACAATGAGATGAGCCAAATCAGTTCCAATAGAGCAGTAATGAACTGAACCAGCTACACCCAGATTAAGAACTATGGGAAATGAGTATAGACCATAACATAGCATTGCCATTCCTTCTGTTTTTGTCTGCTTGAATTTTTGTTTTTCCTAGTTTATTTTTACCTTATTTCTAAATCCAATTTTTCTTGTGCAGCAAGATAACTGTATAAATATGTATACATATATTGCATTTAACATATACCTTAATATATTTAACATGATTTGGTCTATCTGCCATCTAGGGAAGGGGGTGAGGGGAAGGAGGGGAAAAGTTGGAACGAAGGTTTTGCAAGAGTTAGTGCTGAAAAGTTACCTATCCATATGTCTTGAAAATAAAAAGCTATAATAATAATTTTTAAAAAGACAATAAGAAATATGACATAGAGAATCAAACCTTGGAGAAAGGAATACTTGAATTCTAGTCTTGTCTCCTAAACAAACAAGCTGAGTGACCATGAACTCACCATTTAACTTTTCAGTGCTCCCAGACAACTTGAGAATATAAAGAAAAGATGAAGTGATTTGCAACAAGAGAGAATCTTTTCCCCATATTGAAAACCAGACCAAAATTATAAATATACAATAATAATAACTGTTAATAACTAGTATTTATTTGGTACTTTAGATTTACAAAGCACTTTGCAAACATCTCATTTTATCCTCACAACAATCCTGGGATGTAGGTACTATTATTATTCTCCTTTTACAGATGAGGGAACAGAAGTAAGAAAAGATCAGATTATTTGATTAGAATTAACACTTGTAAAGAATCTGAAGTTGTATCTGAACCCAGGTGTTCAGGTCTTCCCAACTCTAGGTCCAGGTATATGTGTATGTGTATATATTACTTTAAAGTTTATCTCATCAATTGATGGGAAGTTAGATGATCTGCCTAAGTCAATTACCAGAAAGAGCTAGAACTAAAATGTGAACCGGCCATTCCCAGGCCATACATGGGATTTGGGGGATAACTTCCCCATAGATCTAGGAAGCACTTTGCATTATAAACAAACCCTGGAAAATAAACCATGGTCTAGAATGTAAGAAAATAGCGGCAGAAAAAATGAGGAAAGTGGACATAAAAGCTAGGACTTCCAGAAATGGTGACAGCCACTGAAGACAGAAAATGGTGATTTGGTTTCATCACATCTCTAAAATTAGGGAACCAAATTGATTCAGGGGTCAGAAAGCTAAAGAAGCTTTATGTCTCACATTGCAATTGAACAATCAGTGACATTTAGAAAGCCCTGAAGGACAATGAGTCCTCTGGATCCATTCCAAGCGTGGGAGTTGCTAGGTAGGAAAACAGAATGCTTGCCAGGAGTAAGCATGGCCCAAGGCTCCATGGCTTCATCCTTTAAAGATTGGCAAAAAGTATTGAAATATATTAGGTGTGGACATGACACAATCTGAATGACCAGATAGCCCATGTTTTAGAAAAATCACTTTGGCAATGTTATACATCAAGGACCAAGATATACCCTGATGAGTCATTGGCTAAACTACTCTTTGAGTCCATGGCAAAAGGAAAAATTTGGTTGAGGATGTTTCTTCAGACAGGTTACCCCTATGCTCCATACACCTAACTCTACCTTGACTATACTTCTTAACGTGAAGGATGCTCAATTACAGACCCATCTAGGATGGAGTGGAGAGAGCCCTGGATCTGGAGTCAGGAGAACTGAGTCAGTCATCATCCCAGATATATACTAGCTATCTCATCCTAGACAAGTCATTTAACCTGTCTGCCTCCGTTTCTCAATAATAAAATAGGGATCATAATAGTACTTGCTTCCCAGGATTGTTGTGAGGATCAAATGAGATAATAAGAGTACAGTGTCTGATACATAGTAGGTGCTATAAAAATGCTTTTATTATTATTATTATTATATTGTTTTACTTTTTATTTAAAGTATCATTTTAAGTATTATACTTAAATATCATATTACATATTATATATGATTATGCTATACATTATGTGTACTCTTACTGTTACATGGTTTATAAGATGTATCTCTCACAACCATCCTACAAGGAAGGAAAGGCAAGCATTAATTAGTATTCTCATGTCACAGTTGAGAAACCTCAGACTCAGAGAGGTTAATTGATTTGCTCGTGGACTTGAGTACAACTCTCCTGACTCCAGATCTGAGCTACGGTATGAGGATTAGTCTGCTCACCTCTATAAAATATTGCCCAAGGTGGGAGAAAAAAAAAAAACCACTCTGAAAATGTTCAGGCAAGAAGAGGGTACTATCTCTTCTCTTGTTGTCCCTGAAAAGACAGAACAAGGACATAAGGGGAAATCTGAATTCTTCATTGAGCAAAAATGGCAGCTCTCTGATCTACAGGGAAGGGACTGATCCAGCCCAAAGGATTGTGTTTTTGGTAAATTGTAAATCTCTTTCTCATTCATCATCATTCAAGAATCCTGAGATCACTTGAAACTTGTCAGCTTCTTGCAGCCTATGGGGGGAAAAAACCAATTCTCAGAAATATAACTACTCTCAGGTAGTTGAAACATCTTTGTCAAAAGAAACTGTAAAAAAAAAAAATTACATTTGCATTTCATCTTTTGGTTTCATAATAATAGACATTTATAAAGTTTGCAGGCATTTTACATATAGTATCTCATTCGAGCTTCATAATACATCTGTGAGGCAGGCTTTATTACCACCATTTTGCAGATCAGGAAAGTGAGGTTCAAACTAGTCTTAAGTCACTTCAAAGGTAGTATTTTTTAATACTTTTTTTTATACAAATACAACACTTTTTTCCACTTTACCACACTGTATTCCCAGCATCTAGCATAGTGCTTTATAAATAACTGTTGCCCAACAAGACAACTAGCTCATGGGGTAAGTAATGAAGGGAGGTGAGGAAGGGGGAAGCAGAAGGAGGCTTAGTGTCCAAACGCCCTCAGAAACTCTCCTTAATGTCTAAGAGTGCCAGAGATTTTCCTAATCTTGTTGCAGTAAAAAAGATGCTGGATCTACAGTAGAAGAACCAAGGTCCACCTCTCCTTTCTGCTCCTGATTATCTGTGACCTGGGGCACAGATAGATTCATCAACTGTAAAATAAAAGGATAAAACTAGATGACTTCTGGGTCACCTCCAGCTCCAAATCTATAATCATACAATTAGATTAGAATATTCACTGTTTCCTATGCCCAGAATACTCCCTCTCCTCATCTTTGATTCTTGAAGTTTTTAACTCCCTTCAAGTCTCTACTCGAATATCACCTCCTACATGAGATTTTTTCTGATGTCCTCCTTTTTATACATTTTATATTTACTTATTTGCGCACATATTTCTCTTTAACTAGGACATAAGCTTCATGAGAGTAGGGACTGTTTTTGTCTCTATATCTACAGCACCTAACTCAGTGCTTGCCAGATAGCTGACACTTAATAGATGCTTGTGGCGTTAATGTAGGAAACACACCCACAGAATATTGCACTGAATAAAACTAGAGAGATTTCTGCTTTTCTCATGTGGGCAGGGTGGCACCCAACTGGTGATTTAGAGAAGAAAAAATAAAGAGAGAAAACATGCATATTGTTTGTTAGCTGCATTTTGTTTAGGAAGTCTAAATTATACCCAGAAGACAAATTCTGTTCCAAGTATTCCTGTGTTTTTCCTTTGAACAGAGGCTGGCTCGCCTTCAAGAATAGCTCTTAGTTAGCCAAGCTTTTGTCTCCCTCTCCTGCTCAAACTATGAATAGCACTGAACAAACCTGAATTTTAAACTTGAAGAAACCTGGAGAAAGAACTGAATCCCTTGATGTTTACACAAGCTGTGTAAAGTGATCTTAAAGAGGGTACAGTATTGTAGTGTTGTACAGATAACACTCAAATTAATACTTTCCCAGTAAAAGTAAAGTTCAATTCAGATAAGAGCAGATCAGTCTAAATTGCAAACCTACCTGAGTAGAAGAGCAAAATCAATGCAAGAGTTCTCTGATCACTGGGCTCAAAGAGTCAAGATTGATTTCCCATCTCCCTCCTCCCCCCTTAGCAAAATATGAAACTCCTTGGTAAACTGAAGTTATCTTTGAATTCTGCACTTCACAAAGGTTTAAGCTGTAAAAATAGAGTAATTTATTTAAAATTCTTCTTTCAGTAGTTATATAGACATCTGGATTTACATGATTGTATTGAGCAATGGTTTTTTTTAATGCATTAACCTTGGGGGAAAAATTCAGGCCAAGCACCAGAGTTGGCAATAGGAGAATTAAATATACTCCTGCAAACTCAGCTAAATCCTAAAATATTCAATTATCATCTTCTTTAAAATGCAATCTACAAAGAAAGTTATGTCCTTAGTGGCCCTATGCCATCTTTGATCTCTTCTATTATGGAGCTGACTCCACTCAGTAATTAGAAAGAGGATTAAATGTGGAGTCTGGAGATATATAGGAAATGTTGTCTTCTGGTATTTACTAGATGAACTTAAATATATCACTTAGCTTCTATGAAACATCAGTCTCTTCATCTGATAAATGGGCTAATATTATTTATACTACCTATCTCCCATATTTGTTGGAAGGGAAGCACTTTGAAAATCTCAAAATACTATTATAAATGTGAGTTGTTATTTGGTAGAATCAATTATTTGATCAGCAATTATTTACTAAGAACTCACTATATACCAAGAGCTATGTTTCTAAGAACTAAAAGAAAGAGCTGAAAACACAAGAGAATACAGGAATATAATTTGTTTCCTCCCACCTTGCCCCTTAAATAAATATGTAACCACTGTCACTCCTCTGATAAAGAAAATGTAGTGTCTCCTTCTTATGACAAGGATAAAATCCTAGCTCCTTTGTTTAGTATTTAAATCTCTTCAAAATAAGGCTCCAAATTATTTTCCTACTCTTATTTCACCTGACCCCTACTCACATATTCTACATTCCAACCAATACTTGCTCTTCCCTAAACATGATATAAGGGCAACTAGGTGGATAGAGTTCTGAAGACTCCTCTTCCTGAGTTCAAATCTGGCCTTAGATACTTTACCATGGGCCAAGTCATCTAGTCTTATTTGCCTCAGTTTCCTCATTTGTAAAATAAGCTGGGAAAAAATGACAAACCATGCCAATATCTTTGCCAAGAAAACCCCAAATGGGTTCACAAAGAGTTGGACATGATTGGCAATGACTGAACTACAACAAAAAAAGCATGATCTCCTATGTCTTTACACTAGATTGGCCCCAAGGGTGAAATGCTCTGCCTCCTCTCCTTCCTGCCCTTGGAAGTCTTAGTTCCATTCAAGACTCAGTTCTAGTGCCAACTATTACATAAAGAGTTTTTTAAGTTTTCACCATTGTTACGATTCTTCCTAACCCAATCTGGAAAAAAAAACATTTTGAATATTCCTTGTATATATTTTTATTTATTTAGCTGTGGACATGTTCTGTCTCAGTAAAATATAAATTTCTGGAAGCTAAGAATGTTTCATTTTTTGTCTTTGTTTTCCTAGAATCAAATATGATGTCTGACACATAACAGTTGCTTAATAAATATTTTATGAAATGAATTAAGCTGAACATCCTAAAAACTCAAGCTTAATTCTGAGAGATGAAGCTACTGGAATCAATCCTCTGCTGTAAATAAAGGGCTTCATTTTAAAAAAACATATCCTCTTATCCTTCCAAGAGACATGCCTGGGAACTTTTATAACACCAAATGAGGAGACATTATTTCTTGCTTTCTGCTGTCCCAGTAATGATTCCAAGAAGCTTTGATAGAGATGGGGAAAATAGTGAGGAGCACAGAGCACCATTTATTTCCAAGTGACTGGGTCAGGCTCTGCCTGCTCAATCTATCATGTGAATCTCAGGAGTCTAAAGTAGAAAGAGAACTTAGAGATCGTTTAGTCCCAGGATGTATGACTTTTGAAGTAGAAGCAGATTCTCCACCATGTCCTTCTGTAGTTACCCACTGTTCCCTGTCCTGCTATCAGGTCATCAGATGGTACATTAGGTCAGGAACATGTGGACAGATTGGACTTTCAACCCAGAGAGTGGGAGCAGAAGTAGACAGACTAGTCACATACCAGCTAAGGCTTTGATGTCTCAATGGTTAGTAGTGTTTCTGAAATCCTAAAGCTCACACATTACCAAGTTTATGAATCTATCATATGGTAATTGATTCATTTTAGCAAACTTTATGTAATATACTCTAAAAGCCTGTGCTGGGTCCTTGGGAGACTAAAAGATGGTATGGATACCTAAAATTATAATCAATTAATCAATCAATTAAGCACTTCCTATAAAACAACTTTGGGGGGGATACAAAAAAGTCAAAAAAAGTTTCTACTTTCAAGGAATTTACTTTCTAAAGGGAAAGACAACATATAAATAGACACATGCAATATAACATAACAGCTACTGTTGTCTTCAGTATTCATAGCAAGACTCAATCATTCTCAAGTAGGTTAACTAAGAGATGGACACAGATAACTAATACAGAGCAAAAAGTGATAGGTACATAGGAGAGATGCTAGGTACTATGAATTATATCCTTTTTTTTTTTTTAAACAAAACGGTGCTTGAATACTTGTGTGAAACAAGCTAGTTTGAATAGCTCCATTTTGTATATCAAGATACCAATCTATTATGATGTGCCCAAGGTAAAGGTGTTAATCACGATCACGTATCAATGAGTTCAACTCCCTCACCTTACAGGAGAGAAAGCTGAGGTCACGAGAGGATTGCCCAAGATTGGATTTAGTAAATAGCCAAACCTATAGTTGAATCCAGATGCTCTGGCTCCAAACCCAGTGCTCTTCCCACCATATTTCTGGCATAGAAAAGGGACGCACCTGCAGAGAGCCATGTCCCACCCCCTTCTGAACCATCTGCCCTGGATTCTTTCTACTCTCCAGGTACATGATGCTCCAGATGCCATGAACCAGTCCAGAAAAGCCTTTGATTTACCTTCCCATCCTTTGGACTTATCAATGCTGACTCGTGGAAAAATAACTTAAGATCAAAAGAATCAGTCAGCCAAAGCCTGAATAGTTTTTTTTCCTGCCCAACCTGTACCTTACAAAAGGAACAATACCCAAAGCCATTAAAAAAAAAAATCACCAAGTGACAAGTATAGAATGCTAGGGGAGAGGTGGTTAAGGGATGTGAACTCAATCCATTTCCATTTCTATTGGCACCAGTTCCCAAGCAGCCTTTTAACAGAGATGTTTAATTGATCTTTATTGAGCAGAACCTTCCCTTCTGCTTGTAAAAGAAATTATCGTTTTCCCCCTCCAGTTCAATCTGGTAAAGTTAATAGCCCCAGTTTTCCCTTACAGCAGAGATACTTAATGACCGGAGACTATCATAAATAGAGTTTATTGTCTGAGATACAAGCCCGTTTCTAATCAGCCATCATGCTTCAGACAGCCTCACCTGAATTTGTTGACTTTTGGAGGGATTCCTTCTAGTTGATGTGGGCTGTCACTTAGTTTCTGTTACTCAATTAGTCAGTGCCTTCAGCAAAGTGATCTATAGCTTTTTGCACTAAGCCCCTGAGAAGACTGTAATGTCTATTGATTCGACCAGCTCACACTACCACTTCGAGACAAGCAGGAGAACTCTGCAGTCATCTGTTGCACACATTTTGCAGGAATATGTGTAGATATAAAAACACAATTACAATGCTTTCTAAATTCAGAGATAGAGCTTACACAGGCTCATATTTAGGCATCTGGGAGAGGAAGAAATTAAATGGGATGATTGAGGGAAAAAAATGAAAATGATATTAAGAGGAATTAAAAAAAAAAAAAACCATCCGGGAAGGCATCCCATAAAGCTTTCAGCTATGGACATCCTGCCCCATGGAAATTAGCATTGTTCTTCATGAAGGCTTAATGAAAACCTGAGCAAAGCCTGAGATTTCTATTTTGTAGATACAGAAAATAGGATTAAATGATTCTCTTAATTAGAGAGGCCAGATTTAGAAATGAAGTAGAGTCCTACAGTCAACTCTTGCTTATTTAGCAATTAATTATCCTCCTCCTTCTTACTGATGATTTTTGCTCATCTAATTCCCTTCCATACACTATACCAAATATTCTCCCTTAGATAGTAGATTAGCAACAACTAGACAAGGAATTCCTTTATGTACTGGTCCAAGAACGCCTTTGTCAGAAAAGAACACATGCATTCTCTGGCTGGGCTACTAGACTATCAACTCTTTGAAGACAGAGATTATGCTTTATACATCCCTGTATCTCTGCCAGATGCCATGGTTTGAATAACAAAAATGTTGAATGTATTCTAAGCAAATAAACAGATGAATGGTGTCTCAGAAGATTCTGTGACCCAGGGCATTTAAACAATGGAGCCAATAACAGGAGCTGGGCTCAGACTATATCCTCCAACATCATTTTGCTGGAAGATGCAACAAGGAAACACAATCCTTCTCCCTCTTAAAGACAATTCCATGGCATGAGTGGAAAACAGAATACACTGAAAAAAGGAAGGCTAATTTTCCAATCACATGCAGGGAAGGGGTCCATGATATTCTCTTTGGTCCAAACTAGAAATTTAAGCTACTTTTCTTAACTTTTTGGCCTCTGTCTTCTTATATGTCAACCTTTTGAGATTATATAAAATTCCCAGAAATTTAGGATATCATCAAAGTTGACACTTTAGTAATTAAATAATAGATTTGGGTGGATTTGCTTCCCTCTTTCTTTTTTTCTTTGGCATTGGGAGATAAAAAAGAAATAAAATCCAAGCACATTATTCTAGTTTCCTAGTCTAGCCATTAATATATGACAAGCATGAGGTGCTAATAACTTTTTTTTCACCCTCATTGCTGAAGCAATAGATAAATCCAATTTATAGCATCATTTTCTTTTCCCTAAAGCAGGCAATATTAATTAAGAAATAAGAATATGACAGGGTGTGCACTAATGGGCTATTAATGTATGCCATGGGCTCCTGGCCTGGTACAAAGCCAAAGGCCGAGTGACTTCCACCCCCAATAAGTGCACTAACAGCCAATTAATGCACATCCTGAAATGGCTTCTCTTCTGGAGTCACAAGTTGCTTCTATTTTTAAAACCATGAAGTTACTAAATTATTGTTTCAATGCATCCAGATTTTGCTGTTTTGTTGTTTTATTTGTTTGGAGGTTTTTTTGCAGTGGAAAATAAATCTTCTAAAAGATTAGGGGAAAAATACCAAAGGGCTGAGACCAGATGGACTGAGCAAATGGTCACAGGAAATGTTCACTTCTTTCTCTGTGGCCACATTTACAGAAAACAAGTATATCCTAGCATACTGTGCTATTTGTTCCCAGAGACTCGATTAGCATACTGCAAGTAGGGTTTTGCCTGCAGTCACTGACGTTCTAGGGCAGGGAAATAGAGGGATGCTTCTCTCCTGTTCCAGTCATCATCACTCCTGTGTTCCCTTCCATGGTCCTTACCTCCAGGTCTCACCTTTCCCTCCCCAATCCCTGCCCAATTCCTGCTTGAGTGAAGACCAGCCCCCATATCCATCCCCATTCCATCCAAAGGGTTGTACCCAAACTGTACTCTCCCCAGTCTCCTAGGACAGTCTAACTCCACCCATGATCAGAATGTCCTTTTTTCCACCTGTTTTTGATCCAGATTTAAAAAAAAAAATTCTTCTACTTTATTTGTAGAACATTCACAAAGTTGATTTTTCTCATGTTCTACCCATATTGTTTTAGAGGAAGTCAGCAGTTTACAAGCATGTCTTTGTCTTACAAGCTAAAAAGATATAGGGCACATGCTCTGCTCCTTGAGCAGATAATTGGTTCCGGAGGAAAAATCTGGCCCTTGAGTCAAGAAGTGCAAATCCAGTCTCAGATACTTCTTAACTGTGTGATCCTGGGCAAGTCATTTAAGCATTTGGCTGCCTCAGTTTCCTCAACAGTAAAATAGGACAGTAATAGCATCTAGCTCCCAGATTTTTGTGATGATAATATGACAATATTTTTAAGGCACTTAGTATAATGCCTAGCACATAGTGGGAGCTTTAAAAAGGCATATTTCCTCCTGCCTAGTTATCATTCAAATTTCAGTTATGTTTGACTCTTAGTGACCCAATTGGGGGTTTTCTTAGAAAAGGTAGTGGAATGGTTTGTCATTTCCTTCTTCAGCTTATTTTACAGAGGAGAAAACTGTGGAAACAGGATTAAATGACTTTTCCGGGATCACCTAGCTAGTGAGTGGATTTGGATCAAGGAAAATGAGTCTTCCGGATGGTCTACCTACTGTGTCTATAGGCAGCTAGCTAATTTAATGAAACTCTATATAATGAAATTGCCTATAGATGCCTTTTCTCCAAGCCTGGAACTGAGTTGTTCACAATGATAGATAAAGAACTTTAGAAATAAGGATTAAAACTTTCTTTCTTTAATATCCAGGATAAGGAAACTCTCACTGCTAATCCAGTCCAGCACCTTCAAAAGTTTTAGGAATTTGTCCAAAGCGCTGATCCACAGGATCCCACAGTTGGCACATGTCAGAGACTGGGTGTAATCTCAGGTCCTGCCTGGCTCTGAGGAAAACTCTATTCCCCACATCATACTGACTCTCCCAAAGAACAACTTGGCAAACCTGAAAGCTCTATTAAAATGTTAAGTATTCTTAGAATGGGGACCTGAAGTCACATTTCACTCTGACCTCTTCTGTTTCCCATATTTTGGGTCGGCTTGACATTTTAATTAAATTGGTATGGTTTGCATTTTCTTATTCCCAACAGTGGGCAAACTTCTACATAGAAGAGATCACTGTGGACCCAAGTTCCTCATGCTTAGAACTCACTGGGCCAAGCCAGACTACATTCCTATACCTCCTCTGCAAAAAAAAGTTTAAAGTGAAGACTGATTATAATTATGGAGTTTCCTACTGTGTAGATTCTTTTTAATTTAGGAAAGGTAACTATCATCCTTTGATGATTAAAATGAAGTCCTAAAGGAAAACACCAATATAGAAGCAAAGGACTTCCATCCCAAGATATTACCTATCCCTAAAATTCAAGACTTATTTAAAGATCTTGTCTTGGTACATTTGACTTTATCCCAATAAAGGAGTTGCTCTAGTAACTTAGAATCTCAAGAATGGATCTCTCTCTTCGCCTTGAGACACTAAGTTTTTGAGAAACTATTTTCTTTAGTTCTTTTCCTGCCTCACTGACTAAGCCTTTTCAGTGTCATTTCATGAAACTTCATCCAGGTTGTGCTCACCAATTAAGGCTCTGTCCTGGGCCCACTTCTCTTCTCCCTCTATACTATTTCTCTTGGTGAGCTAATCAGTTCCCATGTATTTAATTATGGTCTCTTTGCAGATAACTCTCATATTTTTTTAGCCATCCTTAACCTCTCTCTTGACCTCCTATCCCATATCTCCAACTGCCTAAGGAAATATTATATAGATATTTTTTAAATGACATGTTTAAAACTGTACTAATTTTTTTCAGGCCTTCTATCCTTTCAAAATTTACTCTTATTGTTAAAGGTTTCATTATCTTTCCAGTCTATTTAATCTAGGTCTCATTTCCATACTAAATCAGTTGCCAATCAAGTTAATTTTGCCTTCTATCTATCTGTTTCATGCTCCCTTTTCTCTCCTTTGACACTGCTAGCAAGCCCTTATCACCTTATATCTGGGATACTGCAACAGCTTGCTGATTGATCTACTCAGCTCCAGTCTCTTCTCACTCCAGCCCATTGTCCACGTCCACTCAGCTGTCAAATTGGTCTTCCTAAAGTACAGGTCTGACTGTGTCACTCCAATAGTCAATAAATTTCAGTGGCTCCCTATTACCACCAGAATCAAATAAAAATTCTCTGCTTAGCTTTTAAAGTCCTTCATAACTTTGTTGCTTCCCACCCTTCCAGTCACCTTATTCTCCTCCACATACAATGTGATCCAATAACACTGGTCTCCATGCTATTCCTCATACAGAAGAAATTTTATGCATTTTCACTGGCTGTCCCTCCTATTTAGAATTCTCCCATTTTCCTCTCTATCTCCTGCCTTCTTTCAAGTCACACCTTCCTCAAGAAACCTTTCCCAGTCCTCCTTAACATTAGTGCCTTTCCTCTAAGATTATTTCCAATTTAACTTGTATATATCTTGTTTGTGCAAAATCTTTTGCATGTTGTCTCCCCATTAGACTATGAGTTACTAGAGAACAAGAATTGTTTTGTTTTTCCTCTATATGCTCTGGCACTTAGTGGGAACTTAATAAATGCTAAATAAATAGACAAATAGGTATATATAGGTAGGTAGGCAAACAGGTAGATAGGTAGATAGGATAGGATATGCAGACAGAAAATAAATTAGATAGATAGATAGATAAGACGGAGATAGGATAGAATATGCAGACGGACAGATAGATTGATAATAGATCGATTGATCAATCAATAGGATAGATAGCTTATAGATCCACAGATAGATACAGATGGATAGATAAATATAGTTAGATAGATAGATATTACTAAGACAAAAAATACCAGGACAATCCAAGAGTCTATGCAGACTCTTTTTACCTCTGTTCTTCTCTGGCCTTAGATTTAATATAATATCATATCTTTATTTTTCTTGGGGTTTAAGTTTATTGGTTTGTGGTTTGGTTTGGTTTGGTTTTGGAGAGGAAGGATCACATAAGGATTTTCTTCCTTGGTACAATTTTTAGGTTTTTATATTATAACTTTTCTGAAAATGGACTGAAGCACATCTACCCTTCAGAGGATGATTTCTTATAACTGAAATTTCTGTTTTAAGAATTTTGCTGGCAGCTTATGTGCCTTCAGTAATAAAAGGTATTTTCCAGACTCATTCTGAGGAATGAAAATCTGAGTTTCTAGAGAGCAAGAAAATGAAAAGTCCAGAGATTTGTTTCTTTTACTACTTTTAACCTGATAAAAGACAGTCTTAGGTGAAAGATATTCTACTATAAATTGTTATTGTCCATAGGACTTTTACACAATTAATCAAATTGGTCACAATCTGTGGGGTGGTTTCCTGAACTTTAACACATTGGTGTCAGTGAGGCAGAGTGGAATAGTTATAGTCTTTCCTTTTATTGATTATTTCCTATTTATAATACAGATAGTTTATTTGCACATATTTGTGTATGTTGTATCCCCCATTAGATTGTTAGCTCCTTGAGGACACAGACTATTTTTTGCCTTTCTTTGTATTCCTATCACTTAGCACTTAGTACTTATTGCATGCTCTGTGATAATAACTTGGGACTCAAAGACAAGAATAAAGCAATTCCTGCTTTTACAATCTAGTGGAAAAACAATATATAGATAAACAGATGCATACATACATACATACATGCACAGGATAGGTAAATAGAGGGATACATAAATAGATGACAGACAAACAGTAGTTAGAATAGACATACAGATAGGATAGCATATGCAGAAAGATAGATAAATAGGATAGGATATGCAGTCAGATAGAGACAGATATGATAGGATATGAGGACACAGAGAAAGATGATAGATTATCAGTGGTCCTCAAATTTTGTTCTCAATATCTTTATCCTATTAAAAATGATTGAGGATTTGTCCAAAGAATTTTTATTTATGTGGTTTATGGTTATAGATATTGATCACATTAAAAATAAAAACTAATTATGAATTTGTAGACTCTCTGAAAGGATTTCAGAGATTCTTAGGATGCTCTGGACCAGACTTTGAGAACCACTGGATTAGATAGATCAATAGATAGACAGACAGTAGTTAGGACAGACATACAGATATATAGAATAGGATATGCAGAAAGATAGATAAATAAAATAGATAAAGAGGATAGAATATGCAGTCAGATAAACAGAAAATAGACTATGAAGACAGAAAGACACAGAGAGAGACAGAGATGATAGATGAGATGGGTGGATAGATAGATAAATGTATATATAGGACAGACACACAGGATATGCAGACTGACAGACAGAAGACTTATGAAAAAAATACAAGATTATCTTAGAAAGGAAGGCACTTATTAACTGGGAAAATCAGGAAGAAATTGGCAGTTGAACTGAGTCTTGAAAGAAATTAGGAATTCCCACAGGCAGATTTGAAGAAAAAGAACATTCCAGGAATAAAGACAGCCAGGGAAAAATCACAGAGATAGGAGAGGGACTATTATGAGTGAAGTGTAATGGTTAGACCCAAATGGCTGGACTAGAATTCATGGAGATCGTACAAGAATATTGGAAAGGACTGGATCCTGTAGAAAACAAGGATCCACTGGAATTTACAGAGTGGAGAAGGTTGAGTAGGGGATGACATGATCAGAACTATATTATAAAAATCACTTTAGTGGCAGTAACAGCACAAATACTAATCCAAGGGGACTTTCTTTAGCATGCAAATGTGAATTATGAATACTGGAATGAAAATATTGTAAAGGTTATAAAAGGGGACAAGATGATGAGGTTGGGAAGATGATATACTGAATTAGGAAACAAGTGGGAGAATAATAGAGCAAAGATCCTAAAGAATGTGTTTGTGAAGTTATAGGAAAGAGGAAGGAGTTGGGGGGAGGATGCAGGAGAATTCAAAATGATTAGAGACAGCCCTAGAGAAACCAGGGGGGAAATGGAATACAGATTCTTGAATTAATGGATATAAACAAAAAAATTTTACATTGGTGATGGAGGTAGCAGCACTGGAAAGCTTTCCAACCAAAAGCCTAACAGTTCAGTTACAGGGACACAAAAAAGAAATGTCTTTTATTCTTCAAAAGACTAAAAGGGGACTACTGGATAAAGATGGCAGATTCATCCAATGAACCGTATGAATATATGAAAAAGTAAGAGGCCTACTAAGAACTCTGTTTGCTGGATAGTAGTTTATGAAAGGGCTGGGGACTAGAGGCAATTTTACTACCACTGGAAAAAGCAAGAAAAGGTGAAGAAAGGTCAGAACCCAGGGACAACTCCCATGTGAGAGATCTGTATTGTTTGCCTTTCATGTTGGTGGCAAATAGAGAACATGAAGCTTAACAGAGGATATATAATAGGATAGCAGATGCATGATCTTACAATCAGCATGAAACTTCCTACTTAAAGGAAAATATGATATTAACAGAAAGTATGTTAAATCTACCTGTTTCCAAGGTGAACTTTTTTCAAGTTTTTTCACACAGAGAGATTTTAATACTTAAGAGTGTTATCAAGGTTCTCTAAGGAAGGATAACCCATGGATAAAATATTTGCTACTCTAAATCCAGCCTGATGCTATGGGAGCTTTGCCAAGTAACCCTGAAAACAGGACCTTATCTCTGACATTCTATTCAGTAGGGTTCCAACATGTCATCTAAGGAAAGATAGTATACTTTGTGAATAACTGATACTTAACATTGAAATAGAGAAACATCTCAGTTATTGAGCAACTAGAATAAAAACTTAGTTATTAGGAGTACCTAGTTTTGATTATTACATTGATCTACTCTCTTTTGTTTTCTGTTTCCATCTTCTAAAGAATTCAAATCTGATATCAAAAGGGGTTAAAAGGATTCAGACTGTAATTTAAGTTTATTCTGCAGGGTAAGAAAGGAAGAGAAAACTTCAAACATGCATTTAAACTACTGATTACTTTTACATTTGTCCCATTGTTTTTCTTTCAGTACCAGATATATAACTTCGGATAGTTCTAATCCAATTTTATTTTGAAATTATCTTATAAAGCTTTATGTTTCCTAGGTGGGTGAAGTTTGGTGAAAAGGGTTTGTTTATCTAGTTGAGACTGTTCTGTTTTTAAAAAGTCATGAGAGGCAACTTTAAAATCAGATATTTTATTTTTTGTTTTATTTATTTATTTTTGCTGAGGCAATTGGAGTTAAGTGACTTGCCCAGGATCACACAGCCAGGAAGTGTTAAGTGTCTGAGACTGGATTTGAATGCAGATCCTCCTAACTTCAGGGCTGGTGTTTTATCCACTGTGTCCCTAGCTGCCCTGATATCAGATATTTTAATGAAGTTTCTTTTGGAAGTGTGTACATACTGTTCTTTAGGAATCTGGTTAACTAGACTGAAATTTTTGGTGTGTGAAACTCTAGGTTTTTTAAATACATAATTAAAATATTAATTAATATAACTGAGCGTATATGTGAAAAGAAATTACAAAATTTGGGAACAAATTGGATGCCTATAAAATTAGACAATGACTGAACCAACTGAGATTTATTAATGCCATAAAATATTGTATCAAAAGAAAAATCTATTAGAAATTCAGAAAATAAACTAATGGAGAAGAAAGCATAATCAGAACAATGATCTCTATAATGTAAATGAAAACAACCTAAAAGTAGCTGAACTCTGGTTAATTTAAGGAGAAATCTTGAAGTCAGGAAACAGACAAGAGAACAGACATCCCACCTCCAATAAAGAGGTAGGGACAATTGGGAAAAAAGTTGCATATGATATCAAAAATGGTTGCTTGGTCAATGAGTTTTCTTTAGTTGTTGAAATTGGGTTTTTTGTTTGCTTGCTTGCTTTTTTCTTTTATTAAAGAAGAGAATTTAATATAAAGAATAGAACAGCTATTGGGAACTAATTTAAAGCTTAAAAAATAAATAAAAATCTAAAAAGGAATTTCATACACCCATCCTTACATCTTACATGGACCCTTATTCAACCTAGACTGATGTATTAGAAATTTTAACCATCTAGAATATTCTAGTCCATAACTTGTCACTTTCCAACAACTTTTCTTTATTAAAAACTAGATCATTTCCCCACTTAATAAAAACATGTTTCAAAACTAAATTTGTCACTCTTTCTTTAGCAGGAAAAAAAAAAGTTAGAAAATTCATTTATGAGACTCCGTTTATTATACATCCATAATAAATTCTAATAATTTTCTAGTTTGAACTAAGCCAGTCCAATCTCATTAAATTCATTAGTACTTGTCAGTAACTAGGAGCATACTTTCATTTTCACAAGCATGTCTAAATTTTGTGCATTTTGTATATAATTAAGCCCCAAGCTCAAGCAAGAATTTCTGACATGTTCAATTTGCTCATTGTTCTTCCCTACCAATCTATTCTTTGGGAATTAGTTATGAGTCAGTCTTCATTTTCTTTTCTTTTTTTTGCTGAGGCAATTAGGGTTAAGTGACTTGCTCAAGGTCATAGAGCTAGGAAGTGTTAAGTGTCTGAGGCCACTTTTGAACTCAGGTCCTCCTGACTTCAAGGTTGGTGTTCTATTCATTGCATCAACTAGCTGATCCCCAATATTCATTTTCAATACAAATACAACCACAAAAGTATATGAGGGTCATATTGTCTTACTTAAAATGACCCTCATTTCTTATGATGATCCCTTCATATATTCTTTGGGAATATGATTTCATTTCATTAGTATTTCCAATTTTCTCTTTCCCTATATACTGTATTTTCCTAGAAAAATCTAATTTTATGTATCTAGAATTTCAAATACCATAGAGCTTTTGTTTTCACCACATCAAACGAACAATTTTCTTCTTTAAAAATCCAATATATCTCTGCAAGCTACTAGTTTTTCTACATATTTCTCAATATCTCTTTGATCATACTTCCCCAACCATTCAGAAGTAATCCATGGGTAATTATAACTTCTTAGCTTCTTAGCCTAAAAGGAGCCAATTTATCACAAACTGTCATGAATTCCAATTTTAAATTATCAAGAGCCCAATTACCAACAGAAGTAAGGGATCCTTCTTTCCAATTAAAGTGATTGATTTCATAGAAGACCCAGTAGCATTTCACTTTTTAATTATGCTCACTCTGATCAAATGTGAGAAGATTCTTCCTCATTTTATTTTCCATTCAAAGAGTGAAATACAACAAACATTAATCATATACCGATACGATGCCAGACCTGATAATGCTTTCAGCATAATTGGACAATATTCAATCTATTAAAGTGTCCTGTCCATTTTTTATAGATGTCCATGGTTTCTTCTACTAATGATTACTCTAAAATATTAACAGTAGTAACATAAGGATGGGGGAAGAATTATTTGCCACATAAAGCAATTCACTTATTTTTAAATTCCAAAGCTTTTCAGGATGAGGGCAAAACACAGGGTAATCAAATTATATTAATTTTTCTTAAAAAACACAGAAAAGAGTCAAAGGTGAAACCTAGTACAATTTCTCATACTAGGCTTTAAGTACAGAATTATAGCCCTGCAAGAACTGTTTAAAAATGCATAAATCTCAACATATAATGGTAATCAAGTATTTTTTTTTCCTATTCACTTCTCCACTATGGGCTTCAATTTACTTGTTCCTAAAACAAGCAGACTGAAACACAGACAATAAGGTTAGAATCACAGACTATTAAAATGGAAGAAACCTTTTAAGGTCATCAAATCTAAACCTCACCAGATAGTGATTGTAATATCTTTGACGGATGGTCTAGCCTTTACTTCTAGTGGTAAAAGAACCCACTTCTTAATGAGACAACCAATTCCATTGTTTGACAGGTTTAATTATTAGAAAGGTCTTCCCTAATGAATCTGAATATACTTTCCTATACCTTCCACCAATTGGTACAGTCTTGTGATCCTCTAAAGAAATAAGTAACATATCTTATCATTCCTTGGACATTTAGTGATAGCAAACAAGTTAATTTTTTCATCTTTCATTGTAAGTTTAGATTAAGATTTTCTAATGTCATTAATATTTACAGGAAATTAGGATTTTGGTGGGGGAAAAAATAGAAAAAAAGTGTAGTACAGAGCGTTACCAGATAAAGTATTTTTTTCCAAAATTCAGACAATTTTATATACATTTTAGCAAGAGACACACCATAAATTTCACATTGCACAACAAAATGAAAATGAGACTATTCCTCTTAATTTTCACTCAGGAAAATACAAAGCCAGATCTCTCTTTAAAATTGTTGCTAGACCTATCCATGCCCTTACAAAGAGATCATTTAAGTCTTATCTTCCATATCTCCTCTGTATATTCAATATGTCAGATATTTTATATATTTATATTTTGTATGTACCCATTTATTTACACATTGTTTTCGCTATTAGAATGTAAGTTTTTGCTCTGTGTATCTCTAATGCTTCATATAGTGTCTAGTGCAGAGCAAGCACTTAATACATGCTTATTGACTTAATTGATATCAAGAAACCTTTTTTTCTCAAGCAAAGTATCCTTTGGCATTGCCAACTTGCAATGGAACAATCATTTGAATTCTTTCTCCTCAAGCCCTACTGGCTCTAATATTCCTTAATTCTCTTGACATGAGTGCCTTTATTTTAGCAATCACATATCCAGAAGTCAGTTTTAATAAGAACACTTTTACTAAATGTCACAAGTTTATAGGATCCAGAGTTGGGAGCGTAGGGGACATCTTGTCCATACCTCTTATTTTGTAAATGAAGAAACTGAAGTCCAGAAATCCACAGTTATACAAGTAATAAGAGGTATATCTGTGATTCAAAGTGCATCCAACTCCAGTTTTTTTTTCCATAAGACTATATTAGTGGAAGGACCCACATGGAAATCCAAGTATCCCTGATGACCAAAATCAACTAAGTTTAATTTGTACCCATAGACTACTTACTTGCTACCGGTAGTAGTTTTTGATGAATGGGCAGTGGTAAATGAAAGTGATATGTTTGGTTTTTAGCTTATTCCGCCTATTTAATTTTAATCATTATTTTTCTAAAAGTCAACTTCTCCTCTGCCAAAATGGTAAAAAAATACAAACTCTTCCTACTCTCCTGGTTCTGGAGAACACAAAATATGATTGTTTTCTTCTTAGCAAATGTAGATTTGCAGTATTTATCTAAAATGATTTTTGCTGTTTCTCTTTTAGGTATACTTCAGTGTATAAATTTTAATATTTAATATAAACTTTTTATAAATTAATCTAAATTTAAATTTATTATTTATAAAATAAGTAAAATTTACTACTTAATATAAACCTCTCTTTGACATTTAAGTCCTTTACCACCTTGATACAACCTTGCTTTTTAGCCCTATTACACATCACGTCCATACAGATGATGTGAACCAGTCACAGATCTGTTTGCTGGTGTCTCACCAACAATATTCTATCTTCTCTCTTTTCACCTTCTGCACATATTGTTTCCGATATAGAGGGAGTGGTATATTCTCCCTCCTGATTTCCAAAGCCTTTCCTGTTATTCCCAGATATTAATACTTTCCACACCATAAAAATTATCTTGTATTTTACTTTATACATACTTTACATATGCTTATGTGTATTTATGTTACTTCCCACTGATAAAATAGGAGCTCTCTGAGGGCAGGATTATTTTATTTTGGCTTTTTATTTTTTTAACACCTAGCACATGGATGCTAAAAGTTGATTACTGGATTGTGATAATGGGCGATTTTCTGGATAGAATACTAATCTTGGTGTTAGAAAATCCTGAGTTACACCCCCTTACACACACACACACACACACACACACACACACACACACACACACACAAAAGCCATGTGACCCTGGGCCCCTCAAGCTCTATCTGCCTCAGTTTATTCATCTGTAAAATTAAAATGATAGTGCCTATCAATATGAACATAAAAATACATATGAACACTTCTGTGAACTGGTTCAAAGTGAGATATGCATAATCAAGAGAACAATACACATAATGACTACCAAAAAAAATGGAAAGAACAATAACCACAAAACAAGTGGAAATGAGTATGACAAAATTATGAAGCATAAGGTTGGCCACAAAGATGAGATCTGAGAAGATATTCTCCACCCCACCTCCCCCACCACCACACTCCTTTGGAGAAGAAAGCGGGCTGTGGGTATAAAGTATTTCATAATTCAGGTTTTTTTAAACATACTGACAGACTTTGCTAACATTTTTTCTTCTTCTTTTGAGACACAGGGAAATTTGAGTGATACAGAACCAAAAGAAATTAATTTTTAAAAATCCATTAAAACTTATATCTGGGGTAAACTTGGGGCTGGAATCCAGTGAAAAAGTACAAGCATCACAAGACAAATATATTCTAAAGTCTGCCATGAAGCAAACCTAGAATTCAGGGTAACCCCACATTCCATATCTCCTGCTAAACAGCCTGGTGCAGTAATGGATAGAATGTATGAATAGACCCTTCAAATGATTAATAACAGGAAAAATACAAATAAAAACAAATTTCAACATTTAACCTTACATCTGGCAAGTGAAAAAAAAAAAGACAAAACAATAGAAATAGTCAATTTTGGAGAAGCTGCAGGAAGATAACCACATTAATATATTATTTGGGACGTTGTGGAATTGTTTAACAGTCATCCAAATTTTGACACCTTTTGACTCAAAAATCTTACTGCTAAGCATATACTCTAAGAAGAAAAAGACAGAAAAATTAAGCCTAATGTATCTCACAATATTAATAGCAATATGGTAACAAAAGTGTTGGAAAGAAAATGAGTTCCCACTGATTATAGAATAACTAGATAAATAGTGGTACATGAATGTGTTGGAAGGCTATCATGCTAAAAGATACAAATTAAAAACCTTCAGAGAAATGTGGTAAGAATGTTATGCACTGTGTGGGGCAGAAACCATTAATAAAACTGGATAGAGCTCTAGAAGCAAAGCAAAGTTTATTTACATTCTCAAGAACGGGGGTTCCACTCGTCGAGCAGACAATCGAGGGGAGGAAGCATCGTAAGGGGCAGGGTAAGCGCTTTTATCCTTAACGCAAATTCCCCCTTATTGGCTGAGGATCTTACATTTTAAATGCGGGAACTATCCAAGAAATTGAACTTGACCAACAAGTACATAGTTGCCCATATTTGGCTGAAATAGGGAGGATAACAGGAAGGGGGCTTAAGTATGCCCTTAGGGGAATAACAGGGAGGAGACTTTAAGTATGTCTTGCAGGAAGGGGCTTTTGTTTTTAAGAAGATAGCAGGGAGAAGACACTTTATGTATGCCCTTGACTTAATGCTTCAAGTCCTTCATGCCTACTCAAACTTTGAAACAGATGAAGCCTTATTCGATTTTCACAACTGTCTTGAAAGATCGCACCTTATCTTGTTCAGTACCAATCCAGAATTAAAAGAAGTAGACCCAAATGACAATGTACATGATGATCAAAGTAACATAAATAAAAAGAATTCTAAAATGATACATATTTCCATACAATTGTAATGCCCAATCTTGGCCTAGGAGAAGAGATAAGGAAATATATTTCCCTCTTTTTTTTGGATAGCCTACCTGACTCCCCTAATTCAAGTGCTTTCACTCTACCAAACTTGCATTTATTTTTACGTACAAATCTCCCTGGTAGAACATAAGCTGTCCTAAAGTACAAAGTTTCATTTTCATTCTTGTATCTAACCAGCTTAAGGAAATGCTTTCAACTAATGGGTGTGAAATACAGCTTCAAAGTCACTGTGTACAAATGGCTTTGCTTAGCTAAGAATAATAGCTGGCATTTATGTAGAACTTACAACACATATGTTGATCCTCACGACAAACCTGGAAGCAAAGTGCTATTATTTTACTCCTTATACAGGTGAGAAAACTAAGGCTAAGAAATTTGATTTGTCAGGATCACACAGCTAGTTAGATTCTTGCAGAATCTGAATCCAAGTCCTCCTAACTCTAAATTCAACACTGTCCACTGGACCACGTAGCTATTTTTTTTTTTTTTTTGTCATAAAGGAAAGTTTTCTAGGTGATAGACAAGAAAATAACTGAAAATGATTATGATATAAAACTATTAAGACGAACTTACCTTTATTGGATATGACATTATGACTAGCTTTTATACAATGCTTTGGGATTTGCAAAAGCAATTCAAAATCTTATCTTATTGGATCCCTACGACAACCCTCGGAGGTTTATGATCTCCATTTTACAGATGAGGAAACTAAGGTAAACAGGGTTAAGTGATTTGCCCAGAGTCACAGAACTGGGTCTGGCTGGATCTGGCTGGATCTGAATTCAAGACTTTCTGATTCCAAGATACTATGCCCAGATGTATATTTTTATCTACTTTCTCTAGCCAAAATCTATAAAGAATAGCCAATACTCATATAAAACAGAAAATGAGACACTTTTATAAGAACAACAACTTTAAATGTGGTTTAATGTGTGCAGTATCACATACTGATCAATGCAGACAAAAGAATGGGAAAAGGTTCATCACCAAGCATCTCCCCAGAAGTCCAAGTGCTGACCCATCAAGCAGAAAGAATCAGACAAAGAAATAAAGCTTTAGGGCATTTTAATGAAGGCTCTAGTTTGAACTTAACAGGTAGCAGAGGGTGTTGCTGGGGATGGGGGGTGGGGGTGGGGAAGCAAATCTTCCTGTCTGTAAAGAGAAGCAGGAGGGGAAAAAGCCCACACCACAGCTAATGTTAATGTACTGAATATGATTTCTTGCATAACAATTGTACACTAAAAAGTGTACATTAAAATACTGTTGCTCGAAATATAAATGCATAGAGAAAAATAGTATATGATATTAAAAACAGAAACAGTCTTATTAGTTTTGTCTCTTTAAAAGAATATACAGTACAAAGGAAGATCCAAAGTTTGCTGATGCTTTGGGTCTCTGAGCTTGCAACCTAAGTGATCAAAC
The DNA here is from genome assembly GCF_016432865.1 of Antechinus flavipes. Taxonomy (NCBI): domain Eukaryota; kingdom Metazoa; phylum Chordata; class Mammalia; order Dasyuromorphia; family Dasyuridae; genus Antechinus; species Antechinus flavipes. The sequence goes on from NC_067398.1 coordinate 322,557,378, forward strand.
TTGGTCCTAAATGAATGAAAGCAGTCAGTCCATAAGTGCAGCCCAGACGTCCAGTCTAGAAAAGGCATCAAGCCATGACCTATGGGCCAAATCTGGCCTGCCAGCCTGTTTTGTTTTGTTTATTTTTTCAGCCTATAAGCAAAGAATGGCTCATCTATTTTAAAATAAAGTTTTACTGAATTTAAAATTATAAAAACCGTTTTTAGCTAGCCTGCTGTGCAAAAAACAGGGAGAAGGTCACATCTGGCTATAGTTTGATCCTGCTCTAAAATAAGGGCTTCTTAAAACTTTTTCCACTTGCAACCCCTTTTTGTGTGAGAAATTTTTATGTGAACCTGTGTAGATAGGTATATAAAATAGGTATGCAAATCAAACACTTACTGATATAAATCATAATTTCATGACCCCCACATTCAGTTATACAATCCCATGGAGTCACAACCCACAGTTTAAGAAGTTTTGTTCAAAAATATTCTTGGCATCCCAGGCAGTCTATGGTCCCTTCTACCACTAATGTATATAATTATGGAAGCCAATATATTCAAGCACAGTCAAATATGCATACTGAGATTAGCAAGAAAAAAAGAGCATCAGGAAAGGAATCTCAAATAAAACACAGGAAGTATAGTTTTACAAATATTACATTACTAGTCAGAGTAAAGATTGGAGGCTGTCATTGGCTTTGCAGTAGCAAACTATCTTGTAACAGTTTTGTTATTTTTTTTTTAAAGGTTGCAGTAGGCTTGTTTATCAGAAAAATAACTTAGTTTGTTAAGTGCTTGTAGCTATGTATGCCACAATTATTTTAATAGGTTGCCTGTTTTTAAATAGGCAGTATATAAATTGGCACCAAAGCATTCACAGCCTATGCATTTCCATAAAAGTCTTCATAAATGCAGCCAGCTTCTGAACATCCTCCGTGGTGACTGCATTATACAGAGAAGCACGAATTCCTCCAACAGACCTGAAGAACCAAAGGGAAACAGACAAAAGAAATTTAATAAATACACTAATTTCCATTTCCTTTTCTGAAGGACTTTTTCAAAAGTGGAATCAGAGTATAAAAAGGACTTTCAAGGTTATCAAGTCCAGCCTTTTTAACCAATATAGAAAACGCAACATTCCTCATGGTCATCAGCCTTCACTTTTAGTGATGATGAACTCGCTATGTAATGAGACAGCCAGATCCATTATGAGACAGTTCTAATTAAAGAAATATGTCTCCCTATCATTTCCATTCACTGGTCAAAGATTGTGACCTCTGGAGCAATAAAAGTCTAATCCCCTCTCTAATAAAACTAAGTCTTCCTTAAGTCTTTTCACCCCCAGCTTATGACAAGAGTGAGCTCTGCGCATATTCAGCCATTTGGTTCCACAATAATTATGGATTTAGACTGTCTAATGGCACTAATATTATGGGGAAGTATGGATCTGGCAGAGAGGGGGGAAATACAGCACGGCGCAGATGTGCTAGCCAAACCAGCTAAAGTTATTTGGTTTTGTAATCATAATTCCAGGCTACAACACTCATTTTATACACATTTCAAAAAGGGATGTCAAATCCACATTCCATAAGAAAATAAAAATGGGAATGGATCATTTCTGTGATGACGGTCCTTTCTCATCAAATTATATAGTTGGTACCCTAGACATGGCCATGTAGCTCAATTAATGTTTACTTTTTCCTGCAAAGGTTACACCAAATCTCTGCTTCAAATTTTTGAGTCATTATACTTACCTGTGCCCTTTCAAAGAGATCATATTAAGGTCAAGAGCTTTTTCCAGAAATTTCTTTTCCAAATGCTCATCTCCCTTAGCACAACCTATACGGAAAGGGATATTCATTTTACTTCTGTTCTGTTTCTCCACTGGGCACCTGCAAAAAAACATTGCATTGGTTCAAGTATCTTCTCTGGAATGAGTAGATTATTATCGATAAATTATGCTCTGAAATGTTCCTATACATAAGGTATTACTCCTGAGACATTCAATAATCTAGTTAGGAAAAGGTGGCAGAAAGACAAGAAAAAAATAATACAAGGAAGGAGCAAATCTATCCATCAACTAGCATTTACTAAGCACCTACTCTACACAAGACCCAAGACTAAGCCCTGGTCATAGAAAGGCAAAATGAAAACGGTTCCTGTTCCCAAAGGGAAAACAGTGAGGTTTGCAGGGAAAAAGAAGAGTTCAGAAAGAGGAGGAAATGGGACTTGAGCCTTATGGAACTGAAATGATTTCAAAAGGCTGAAGAAGGGGATACTAACTTTTAATAAGGAATAACAAAATATTGTTAAGAATTGGGCTGTCTCTTTCTCTCTTCAACTTTGTTCTTCCTTTTTTTCCTCTCCATCTCTCCTCATCTCTTTTTTCTCTTTCTTCCTGTTACTTCCTCTTTCCATTTTTCCTTCCTTCTTTTTTCTTTTTTCCTCTCCTCTTTCCTTTTATTTATCTATAGATTTATTGTTTTATCTATATTATATTTTATTATTTACTTGTTTGTTTTATTATATTATTTACTGCATTTTTAATATTATCTATAGATTTATTATTTAGTATGCTTCCACTTCCCCCAGACTCTCCAAGAAAAAACTACCTTGTATTTATTTTGTAAATAATTATGTGTATGTTATCTCCTCCAATAGAAGGTAAGCTCCCTGTGGAAGGGACTATTTCATTTTTTTCTTTGTAAGAGTATTTGGCATATAGTAGGTGCTCAATAAGTGTTTGCTGATTGATTAAGTGATATGAAGTCTTGCATTATAGTCCTAATCCAATATATACCTCCTCAACCACAGGCAGGTTAACTCTAGGTCCTTGAAGGCTATACCAAGTCAGCACAAGCTCTGACAGATGCTAATCTAGAGGAAAGGGTCCAGCTATAGGTAAAAACCTCCCTTTGTTTAGGGACCAGTCTAGCAAGGTTCAGAGAATCTCAATCCAAAGCTGGCTGAAGGATGAATGCATTTTCATCCCTCTCAAAGAACATCTAAATTTAAAAAGGGGGGGAAGCTAGGTGGCGCAGTGGAGAGAGCACCAGCCCTCCAATCAGGAGGGCCTGAGTTCAAATCTGACCTCAGACACGGAACACTGCCTAGCTGTGTGACCCTGGGCAAGTCACTTAACCCCAACTGCCTCAAGCCCCCCAAAAAAAATTAGAAAAGGGTTGATAATTGTGCAAGTGAAAAGCTTTCGGACTTTCTTAAAATATTCATGTAATAAAGCAAAGCATCATTATTTTGGATTCCATTAACTTAAAATCCCCAATAATTAGATATGGGCTGAGCTGAGGTTTCTGTTTGCACAATTTGTGAAGAAAGGGTGTAGAAGTGAATGAATAATGTAAATGAGATTATAGGGAGCATGATTAATCTACTGGAGAGAACAAACTGTTTTTCAAGGCTTGGGCATACAAAACTGTTTAAATGCAAATAATGCTAATTATCACCAACTTCATCTATTCATTATAGCAGGCCCAGTAGGGGGCACTTTTGTATAGTAAGCCCAGCAGGGGGCACTTTGTCAGCAGTTACTGTAGGTACTTAACAGTAATAAAGATCCATTTCTTTAAGAACTTCTATAATACATGAGTTTCAGCATTTCATTTAAGAAAGGAGCCATGGTGAAGCAGAATGCGGCCCACTCTATCTAGTCCCCCCCCATCCCAGCTACCCATACACTTTGGGTCATTCTGCCCTCTGTCCCGCAGGAGGACCAGGTCTCACTCTGAATCCCCTTGCTGTGGGCACAGTAATTAAGTTAATACTATCCTCCTTTCACTGACTTCTCATTGGACCTACTCACCATTCTTATGACTTCCCTGATGAGCCTTGCCCTACACATGTGGATGCACAGGAAACTCCCTCAACAACTTAGACTTTTTAAGAAAAACTGAGAGATGATGGAAGCAGAACCATGTAACATAGTGTTAATATAAGTGTGACATGAATCATACAAAAATACTGTCAGTAATGAAGAAGTGCAAACTAAATCAAAGCTTATTTTAGAAAGCTAAGTACAATAAAAAAGGGCCTATGGTTTTGGTGTTTGTTTTAAGCTAGATTGAGAGAAGAAAAGGAAGGCTGAAGAAAGGGGTAGGAGCTCTGCTGGGGGTAAAAAAAAAAAAAAGCTGAGAACAGGAAGACAGGGGTGGTGTTTAATTGTTAATTTGTTTTTATTTTCTCCATGAAGGAAAATGATTTTTCACATTAGAAATAACAAAGTAAAACTGACTAACAGGGAACTGTAGTAAAAAAGAAGAAAGTCTTAGATAAATCCCGTTCCCTTGATCCAAATAAAATATATCTTCTGTCCCCGAGAACTGGTCAGTATGATCGCTGAGCCACTATTGAGAAGTTAAAAGATCAAGGAAAATAGGAGAGATACTATGAGGCAGATGGGTGGTGTACCTATGTCCTTTCTACTACAGTCTGAAACTTTTCTGCTTCATCTGAATTCATGCCCAAGTGCGGAGGGGGCCAACGACTTGTCAGGCAAGACAGGAAATAGCTCTTAGAGAAATCTGATGCATCGCCATAAAATTCTGTGAGGGCAGATAGTTGAACGTTATTAGCGAGGGGCAAGTAATAGCAGTCAGAATCTAAATGGTATTCCCCCTCCCCCCTATCTATATAGCTCTATCCAGCATGGTCTAAGAGATATGAGAGAACTAAAGTCGTGTCCTAGGAAAACAAAACCTAGATGTATCATGCAATCATTCATTTTCTTATTTATTTTTAAGCAGAAGCACATTCCATTTTATTTGAAGTCTCTGCTAGGTGGGATTCATTAAAATTAAACTGCAAATAAAAGCAGTGGAAGGGAAGTTCCCATTAAAAGTTATACTCTCCCCTAGAGGCACATACATAATTCCTATGAAAGTTAATAGGAGTCAAGCGTACACCTTCAAGGCAGAATAGATACTAAAGGGAATAGCCAAATACTTTGTAACGGGCTTTGGACTTGAATTGCTGTCCCTTCTTTTCCATGAGATGCTAGGTTATTTCATAGCTGACATTTAAATTAAAAACACCACAGCTATGCTGTTTAGACATTCTACTGCTGGGAAAATGCAATGTACTGATTCTGGTCTTGATGTTCAGCAATTAAATGCACATCTTATTTAGAAAAAAGGAACAGCTACCATGTGGAAAATTGGTATTTAAAGCTTTTCTCCCCCAAAATTCATTCTTTCTATAGCAGTATATGTGGCATAATGGATAAAAAGTATTAGTTTTTGAATTCAGGAAAATTTAAGTTCAAATCCTGCTTCAGAAACATATTAGCAGTGTGATCCTGGGGAAGACCCTTAACAGCTTTCTGCCTCAGTTTCCTCATCTGTAAAAATGGGAATAATATCATGTACTTTACAGAATGATTATAAGGACTGAGCCAGATAACATATGGGAAGGGATTTGCAAATCTTTTCAAATGCTAGTTAAATCTGAGTTATAATGAAGGAACACAAGACATCATTCAAGTAGTCCTACTACTGGCCTACTGTATATCTTTGGAAAAGTCATTTCACTTGCTAAGACGTTCATTCCCTTATATGCCAAATGAAGGAGGTGGATTAAATCCCCCAGCATCTTAAACTGTGTTTTAAGACCCTTGTAACTGAATGTGATGATTGTATAATTATGATTTATTATTAGTAAATGTTCAGCTTATATACTTATTTTATATACCTATATATCCAGGATTATGTAAAAATTTCTCAGGTGAAAATGGGGTTGCAAGTTGAAAAAGTTTAAAAAGCCCTGGATTAGATGATCTTTAAAACCTGTTCTATTATCAAGAGTCTACAAGCTTTCTCTGAAAATGAAAACCTGAAGTGCACATAATGCAGGAAAGAATTTTAAAAGCCCATTGAGCTGTCTCCATGGATCCAGGCCAAACCATATTCAAAACAATTCAGATAGGTGGAAAATGCCAAGGACTAAAAATAATAAATTCAACCTTGAAGTTTTAGTCTTCAGAAATGCGGTTCAAGTTCTCCTAAACTTCAAATTATGATAGCCAGGAGGTACAGTGCATACAGTGCTAGAGACAGAGCAAGAATTAAAATGCAGCCACACACACTAAATGTGTGATCCTAGGCAAGTATTTAACTCCTCAGCCTTAGTTTCCTCATCTGTGAAATGGAGATAATACCCACCTCTCAAAGCTGCTGTGAAGATCAATTGAGATAGCCCATGTAAATCACTTTGCAAACCTGCAAGTGTTATATAAATGTTTTCTTGTTGATTTAGTGGGTTTCAGTTGTTTTAATGGTTTCAGAGATTCAACTGAATCTCTGTGACCCCTTTTGGAGTTTTCTTGGCAAAGATACTAGAGTAGTTTGACATTTTCTTCTCCAGTTCATTTTATAGATGAGGAACTGGGAATGGAGAATGCTACATTTGCTATCAAAATGGACTAGGTTTTTTTTCCCTTTTACTCTTTTACTCCCAACTGACTGAGTTCAGTCAAAAAAGGGATATTTAGGGAAATTTCTGGAGCAAAATAATAAAAAACAGTAAACACCAATAAAACTTTTTTTTTTAAGTGGCCACATACACTGAAAGACAATGGGATCCAAAGCAAGTTACCAAGGGTCCCAGTATAAAAAAAATAAGGTTACCAATCACTATTGCACATTCTAGCCTAGCAAAGGAGATGTAATGCCACCATAGTGCTACACTGAGCTATGATCATTGCATGGAAGTCAACCTAAGGCTCTTAGAGGATACATCAATAAGTTTGAGTTATGGAAGTCCTATATAGCTGGAAAAGCCTAGGGCATGAGCCAGGAAATGAATTGCCATCCCCAATCCAAACTGGCTAAATTAATAGAAGCTTATTGATAGAGTCTGGCTACTAGAGAGTGAATTTTCTGGATAGTAATGATGATGATAATGGTGATAAATAGCTAGCATTTAAACAGCATCTTAAGATTTGTAAAACATTTTATTAATATTACCCTCATTTCATCCTCTCAACCCTAGAAGGTAAGAGCTATTTTCTCCATTTTTACAAATGAAAAAGCAGAGGCATATTGAGGTTAAGTACCATACTTGTCTGAGGTCACACAGCTAATAAGTACCTGAGGCAGAATTTGAACTCAGTCTTTTCTGACTCCAAGACCACTCTGCTGCCCAGTTGCTTTTAATGAGGATAATGACTAAATAATAACTAACATTTATATGGCACTTTAAGGTGTACACAGCACTTTATAAATATTCTCATTTTATCCCAAACACAACTCTGGGAGGTGGAGACTATAGTAACTAATTCATGAAATCATGGATTAAGATGTTTTGATCTGTATTTGTAGGAATATCTACACTAAGTCAGTGATCTCTGAAGTTCCAAAGTTCTAAAAGAAGATAGCTTTTCCAGGCAGTTCCAAATTGTGTACTTATATGCCATGCTGAATCGTGTGGGGGAAATATTTCTGCACTAATGTCTTAACCAAAAGCCACTATAGACATGATCCCGCAAGAGAGAAAGGATGGAGAAATAGTATATTCTGCTTTAGAAAACTGGAAACCAGCCTGCTCTCTAGGCAGGACTCCCAAAGCAACAAGACACATCCAAGCTCCCATATTCTGAGATTAAGAAATGAGAGATTCTGAGATTAATTTCCAGAGAAGAGAAATTAGAAAAATGATATGATAACAGAAATTAACCCGAGTTCCTTTGGATTTAGCCAGACATTGTTTTCTGTTATTTTCTATGGCCTTTGAGCTTTTAGTTTTAAAACTGGGCACTTTAAAACTAGTATGACTGGGGTAGTTAGTTTGTACAGTAGAGAGAGCACCAGCCCTGAAGTCAGGAGGACCTGAGTTCAAATGTGACCTCAGACATGGACCACTTCCTGGCTGTGTGACTCTGGGTAAGTCACTTAACCCCAATTACCTCAGCAAAAAAAATAAAAATTAAAATTAAAAACCAATTAGTGCACTGTGGATGAAGCTGTGAATTAGTCCAGACATCATGGAACTATGCCCAAAAATTCAACTATCAAAGACTATCCTCTAAAGAGAGAAAAGGACTTGTATATACAAAAAAAATTTTTTTTTAACTTCTTTTTGTAGTAGCAAAAAATTGGAAAGTTAACTAGATGCCCAGAAATTGGAGAATAGCTAAAAAAAAAAATTATGGTATATTAATGTAGTTAAATATTACTCACCATGAAAAATGATATAGACCTTTATGAACTGATGCAGAGTAAAGTAAGCAGAACCAGGAGACTTTTGTACAGCAACCCTGAAATTAACTTTGGAAGATTTAAGAACCTTGATTGGTCATTCTAACAATCAAGACTCCAAAGGCTTTATGAGGAAAGATACTACCTACTTCCTGAAAGAGGTATAATGGACTCGAGGAAGCAGCAATACATACTTTAGATTGAGGTGGAAGGAGGAAGGTTTGACAGCCTTCACAAAAATTCTAAACACAGATCCTACTTGATACTATTTCTTCCCTTGTAAAGACCAAAACAAAAGGCTTGGGACTTATTCAAGTTTATTAGCCGTATAAAACCGGACAAGTCTCTGAAAAGCTCTAAATCCCAGCTTTCTCATTTGGAAAACGAGGGGATTGGAGGTAATGACCTCTAAGGTCATTCTAGCTTAAAATCCAAACTAAAGGAAATAGCTGGACTCAGATACAGTCCTTTAGGTGTTGAGCAGCAAAAACAGAAGGAAAAAGCAGCACAAGATGGGAGGATCTGCCTCCTTCTCTCGGCTTCCCTAAGTTACCCACTTCAGTGTAACTTTTCCTGCTCATGTGTGCGATGTAATTCCCTAACTAGCTGGTACTGCTGTGTTTGTGTCTCATAAAACTCCTAAGAGTTGATGCCACAGAGTTCCATTCATCTCTGAATAATGTGCTTAAACTCCCTGGAATATCAATGTGGAATCAGAAGGAGGAAGGTATAAAGAGAAAGCAGCATCCCAGGGAAACTTATAGGTGAAAAAGCAGAAGAATTACAGGATTTGTACTGACTCAAGAAGGTGAGAATCGGAAAATAGGAAATTTGATGCTCAGCATTCCTCTAATGGCTTGGGACCATTTTGGACTATTTGAACAAGGAAGTGAGTGGAACTCATGGGAATAATGCCCTTGAGAACACATTATTCCCTCATACTAACTATTGCCAAGTTCACTGGGAAATCTACAAATAATGACCCTATTGGAAATCCTTTTCCTCTATGAAGCTCCTCCAGAATTATATAAGAAAGTATACAGAAATATACTTTCCAAGGGGTTTGTGGTAAGTGTATCCATCCCATGCTAATTTCCACTTAAGGGTAGACTATCTCAAGAAGCAAAAACAGGTACCGGAATGAATTTTGAGTTCAAAGAATATAAAATTTAGAAATGACCTGAGGATTCATTTCCCCAAAATGGGAATCCTCGAGAATATCATCAAGAAATGGTCATTTAAGGCTAACTTGAACGCTATTAGTAATGGGAAGATAGTCAATTCTAATTCTGGACTATTCTGACTGTTAAGTTCTTTCTTATACTAGGGTGACATCATTCATTCTTTCTTAGTTCCACTTCTACCCTCTGGATACAAGAATAAAGCTAATTCCTTTTCCATATGACAACCTTTTAAATATTTGAAGACCACAATTACCTTCAAGTCCCCTCTTCTGGGGGATGAACATTTGCGGTTTCTTTCTTTGATCTCTGAATACAAGAAGGTACTTTGTTCCACTTTTTTTTTTTTTTTTGCATAGTATAGCATACTATTATATACATGTATATATGTGTATGTGTTTATATAGTGTGTATATATTGTGTGTGTGTGTATATATATATATATATATGTATATATGTATATTCTCTATGTTCCTATCTAACCTTAATCACTGAATAGGTGAGTCCTCTATCAAACTGAGACTTGTGGAAGGCCTTAGTTTGAAAAGACCAAAGTCTCTCATTTCTTCCAGGGCCATCTCCAGTTGTCCTGATTGTTATCTTGCCACTGGATCCAGATGCTTCTGGAGAGGAAAGTGAAGCAGGTGACCTTGTACAGCCCTCCCTCAGTGAAAATTCAACTGACTTGCACCTCTCTGATGTCATGGTCCTTTTCCAGAACAAAGGACAAACTACAACAATCTTTGTGTATGTTATATATTTCACTATATATTGTATGTCTCATATACATATAGAACATAGAGAATGAAAAAAATCTGACATTATATGTGTCATACTTTTGTACTGTTTTTTATTTTGCTATTTTTGTCTTAATTTTTACAGAGATGTTCTCTTTTATGGTGAAGGAAAAAGAAGAAACAGGAACTACAAGTGATACAAAAATAAGTTATCATTAATTTTTAAAAATTGATTCTGAGAGAAGGTTTCAAAATATACTATTAGTGCAATTGTAATGTAAGTATGGAAAACACCCTTCACATAGCTCCTGCTACATTCAGGTTCTAGTCCCACAATCATGGGCAAGAATGTGACACAGGTCAGCATGATAAATGGGGAAATATGTAGAGAAAACCAGAACACGTTTAACATACATACTAGATTACTTGCTGTCTAGGGAAGAGGGTGGGGGGGAAGGAAGGGAAACAATTGGGAACACAAGATTTTGCAAAAGTGAATGTTGAAAACTATCTTTGCATGTATTTTGAAAATAGAAAGCCATTATTTTTTTAAAGTGTGGCATAGGTATAGAGGAATTACTGTGAAGACAAAATAAAAGATTTGGCACTCAGAATTACTATAAAAATGGCTTAGGAGTTTGGGCTATTTGAACTGGGCAGTAGAAAAAACACAAGGGCATCATGGGTATAGAAAAAAGCCTCCTTTTTAGTGCATGAACTTCTACTAAGGTTACTATGCAATCTAGAAATAATGGCCTAACTGGGGATTCTTGTTCTAGATGAACTCCCTGAGAACTGTGCTTCCCAATCAACATCCATCATCCCTGGTCACTGAAATGGACCGTAGTCTTTCCTAAACAAAAAAGTCAATAGTAAGAAGTGGATGTTGATTGTACCTGGTATCTAAAAAATCTATCTCTTGGTTGGAGCACATTTGTTCACATCTCTCTCAGGGGTTAGATTACCTGTATTGTCCCCACACATAGAGAAAACTTGAAAGCAGCTCTAGGTAAATACAGGGAAACACTGGGGAGTTTCCAGGAAGTTAAGCACTAGCCATTTTAAGATGACATCAGCAATAGCAATCTATTTTTGTCAGAAGAACACTTTTGCAAGAATATTTTGAGTATAATATGACATAGGAGATGGATTAGTAAACTGCATTCAGAAAAATCTATGTTTGAATACTACTTATACTTACAGATTGTGTAATTCTGGGCAAGTTCCTTAACTTTTTGGTCAATTTCCCCATTTGTAAAATGGCATCACGTATAAAAGGATTTTTGTGATATTACAATGATTCAAAGGATGTAAAATGCTTTACCAACTTTAAAGTGCTATACAAATGTCAACTGTTATTCATTATTAATGTTATGAGACAGAAGTGCTTAGAAATTGAGAAAAAGATGCTTATAGTTTATTTTATAGAAGATGAAATGAACTGTAGAATAAACACTGTATATAGGTACAGAAACCTGAATGGAAGGGGATGTCCTAATGAGACAGAAGTCTCAGGACAAAATTATTCCTTTTATTACACTTAAATTGATAGCTCTCTACCAGAGAATGAAAATCCTAGCTGCAGTCTGTTAAGATACCTAATGGAAAAAAGGTGCTCAGAGATTTCCCTCCCTCTATAATCCATCTATTCTTTTTAAATTTCATCTTTTCTACCTTTCCCCCAAATATTTGCCTTTTTCAGAATCACTTCCTAGTTTTTTACATATTAATTTTTTTTCCATATGCTGTGTTTGGAAAAATTTTTTTTGTTTTTTCCTTTTAATTGTCCACTTCTTTAAAAATAATTATACATTAGAGGAAGTCCAACAAGATAGCAGGGAAGAGGGGAGAACAAAGTATTGCCAATAGGGCAAGTTTGCTTTCTGCAAAAAAACAAAGTGTTTTAAGATAAAAAAAAAAAAGGTTTAATGGCATTATTTGAATGAAATTAGGGGCTTCTAAAATGGGCATTTGGAAGTAAGAACCATTCTAGTAACATTTTTATTCTGGGAGAAAAGGTCTTAAGGAGGAAAAGTGTGTGTGCCTGGGTGCGTGCGCGTGCACTTGTGTGTGTGTGTGTGTATTAGGTAAGGGAAGAATATGTTGGGGAGATAGAATTTCAAAGAGAGTGGGAGATAAGAGTGAATTAGGTTTTCAAGGTAAGAGCCTGAGAAAGTTTCAGGGAATTATGCATGCTTGGAGTAGATCAGCAATTCAATTATCATCATGAGCAGTGCATCCTTTACTACCCGTCAGCAGAAGGTAAATTCAAGGGTAAGTGGATTAAAACTTTTATATTCCCAAATGGTTTTCCTAGATCTTGTTGCAAAGAATGCAAAAATCTAGAAAAGTCTCAAGATATAATGAGGGTAAAATTAGAGATGGTATCATTCCAAGAGACCACATTTTCCCACTTATAGAGCTATAGATGTATAAACAAGTAGTAAAGATCAGGGTCAAATTCCTGCTTCTAATTTTGCCTTGTCACTAAAAGCTTTATGGTAACTATATTTGTCTAATAGCTTTTGGAGAAACAGGTCCAGGCTAATGAATGTCTAGGATGGTCACTCAACATGAGGCCCTAGGGGAGGTAGAAAGGGAAGTATTGGTGGGCTGGAGACCTTATCATTTTAACCTATTACAATACCCATCATGAAGTCTCCACTTAATTAGGTCTACAACTTTCTGACCCCAATGTGTGCTAAATTTAGTATTCCTATATCTTACTATAGCCTTCTTGCAATCCCCCAACCCTCCTCTTCATTATACACATCCTATTCATCCATCAAGACCCAGTTCATTTTCCATTTCCACCACAAAATTTTCTGTTTGCTCCAAGACAATACAATTTTTCCCTAACTTTAAACTCCTAAATAAGTTCCACAAATTCCAATATCTAATAATGGGCTTGTTAAGGTGACACAGTGGGGGGGGAATGCTAAATTTGTAGATACTGGATGAAATGGTTCTGCCATCTTCTAGCCCTGAGTTTTCGTATCTGTAAAATGAGGGGGTTGAAACAGATGACCTTTAAGGTCCCTCCTAAATCTAATCTATAATTTTATAACTATAAACCTTTTAAGGGCAGTAATTCAATCTCATGCTTCTTTTAATTCATCTGCAGCACCTAGCATAGTGATGGACATTTAAATAAAGGTCAGTGAAAATATACTGTTTAATTGATTATTTGATTTCATAAATAATTGGCTGCAGACACCTAATTTGTCCCCAAAACAAAGCTAACAGAGCTAGTGTAAGGAAAGTTACATTCCATCTTGTAGTAGAGGAAGCAGTTTACTCTCTTAAGGCACAAATATCAGATGGAAGGTACCCCAAGAGTAGCAATTAAAGCCCAAATAATGAAACAGGTGCTTCTGACAGATATCCCCAGCATAAGAACACAGAAGTCTATCCAAGGGGCACATAGAATGGGGTGGGCTCTGGAGAGCAAACCTTCTTTTTCTATGTCCTGGACCCCTTGGGCAGTCCGGTGAAACCTCTTCTCAGAATGATGTTTTTAAATACATTAAGATAGAATACACAGAATTGCCAAAGAAACCAAATACATTGAAACTTAGTTCAAAATATTTAAAAACAAAAATTCTTAGACCCCTGCTTTAAAGGGAAAAAATAAAGTTCTTTTGTTTGTTTGTTTGTTTTTTAAGGACACCTCTCCAATGGTAAGAGACATCTTGTGTTCTCAATTTACAAGATCAACTTCCTTTGAATTTGTTTACACCTTTTCCTTTTACCCTTTTCCCTCTATCTTAATTCTTTCCCATGCCCTTTTCTTCATATCTACTTTTTTCTATTCCTTTCTGAATTCCCAATTTGTGCAAGTTGCTCTGTGTGCCTGACCATTATGAAGATGCCAGGCAGATAGTAAAAGGAATAGAACCCAATTTTGTTACGTATTCAAGTAAATGTCGTTGACTATACTCTTTGCCAATGGAAACCCACAAGCAACTCGATGGTGGTTTTCTTTAAGACTGATTAAGGCTCTTTCTTACAATATAAATGATTATATGGGCTAAAGGAAAGAAAAGTAGCTTTGGTACAGGTTATTTCCTCCCTTCCTCCCTTCCTCCCTTCCCCCAAAAGAAATGGGTTTCAGAAAGCATCACTGTTTTTAATTTGACTAATTGCTAAATTCATCTGCACTTCTCTGGATATACATGAGGTGACAGCAGCCCAGAAACATTCCAGTGATAGAAGATGCCAAACTTATATTAAAAATCTGCTATAGATAATCTATAAAATCATAGCATAATGGGAAAGATCACTTATACTACCTCAGAATTTCTGATTCTAATTCTTACTAGCCATGGAAGCGCAGATATGCCCCTTAACTTCTCGGGGCTTCAGCCACCTCAAATTCAAAGAAGGAATAATTATATTTGAATTATCTACCTCATGGTAGTGTTATATTAAAAGTGTTTTTATAAATTTTAAAGTGCCAAAAATTGTATAATATTATTATTACAAATTGGAGAGCCCATGCATGAATTAATCATAAAACGTTAAACAAATTTGGCAAATTGATTATGGCTTCAATTACCATAAATCATCATTTATGATGTATATGTCCCTGAGTATATGTCCTGTAATAAACTAAAGAGAGGGCTTGGACAAGATAGCATGGGAGGATCAAGAATGGATGGGTGGTAATCTATATTATTGGCAGTAATACCTATATTAATCCATTTGAATACAATAATGGCAAAGAGGATATTCTACCCAATAACAGTATATCATACAAATGAAATTGTTATCTCCTTCTCCCAGTCCCCATCTCTTTATCCCCCAGGTCACCAAGATCCCAACTAGGGCAGTTGGGCAAGAAAAGTGACATGGCGACTAATGCCAAGCTAGGAATACTCCTTCTGGTAAAATGAAAAATGACCAGCCTTGAGGGGCAGCGAGGTGGTGCACTGGATAGAACACCAACCCTAAGGACTGGAGGACCTAAGTTCAAAGCTGATCTCAGACACTTAACACTTCCTAATTGTGTATCCTTGGGCAAATCCCAATTGCCTCAGGGAAAAAAGAAAGAAAGAAAATGACCAGCCTTGCCAACTGCTTTATCATAAGGTCCTTTGGGTCTTATCATGTGCCCTGGTGTGGTGGTATGCCCTTTTAACTCCTGGGCACTGCCATCTTCCATAACATTAACCCTGACAATGAATCCCTTGTCACTTTTTTATGTCATCCCTCCCAATTAAAGAATGAGCTTCTTGAGAGTAAAACTGTCTCACTTTTTCTGTTTGTATCCCAAGTGCTTGGAACATAGTTTTTTGACACATAGTCTAAGTCCTTAATAAATACTTTTTCATGTGTTTATTTATTCATTATTACTTCAAGCACTTGAAAGCAGTGTGGAATTAGTGATGAAGGAAAGAGAAATCTTTCTATGAAAAATGCCCTTTAATGCAATCCAAGTATAGTAGTTGGTGATAACCAGGAAAAAAAATTCATTTGCTAGTATGTTAACAAGTATCTGTTGGCTGATTACTTTTGCTCACTGGCAATGGAGCACAAGAAAATGTGTTAAAATGACAAGTTAGACGTTCAAACGTCATTATCTATTTAATTTACATAATCTTCCTTTCAAAAAATTTTAGTGATATTTTACTCTTAAATAGGTGAGGCTTCCTGTTTGATGCTATAGCTGAAGAAAATGTGAGAATGTTAGTCTTATTCCTATTACAGCATAGTAAGAAACTTTCCTAGTGTCACATTTAAAGTTCTTTCTGACCCTGGTACCAGCTTACCTTTTCAGGTCATTCTTCATTAATCCTCTTCACATCAACTGGCCTATTTTACCCCAACAGAACATTTTTTCCTGTGCCTTATTATTAGCTGTCCATACATACCCTATATCTGGGCTATGCTTCTCTCCTATCCAGTTTTGTCACGTCATCTTAGCCACCAATATCTAAAAACAAGCTTTTGGGGGCTGGGAAAGTTTCACAAACACAGATTTTTGTCTTGGCTATAACAGATGAATACCTTGCTTTCCCCATTACTCACTTGCGTAGAACCCCTAGGAAGTTGAGAAAAACTGGTAACACACTATACCAGTAATACACATTAGAAATGTGATCTTTCCTGTACAAAAGAGGGAAAGCGGGGACACCATTTTTGGAGCTCCTGCCTTCTCTCCCCTTCAACTTTCTTCCATATGTTGGTCTGACACAGACGTGAAGACTGACAGTATCTCCTCTCTCCAACCCAGATAGGCAGTAAATAAGGCAGCCCAGTGGATAGAGCACTGGAGTAAGGAAGATCTGAGTTCAAATCCAATCTTTGATTTGACTGGCTTTGTGACTCAGGGTAGTCACTTAATCTCTGTTTTAATCCAATAGAGAAGGAATTGGAAAACTGCTTCAGTATTTTTGCCAAGAAAACCCCAAAAAGAGTCACTAAGGGTTGGATATGACTTAACAACAACTATCTCCAGCCATCCTGATACAGGGTTATTGGCTGGAAAAAATATCCAATAAATCTCATTTGAATTAAATTTTGTTCATGGGGCCTTCTCCCTTTTCTTTCCTTAGTATGAGTGACAATTTACACAAAATCACTTATTTGCAAAGACATTTTCTGCCAAACATAGGCATTACTATGGGTATGAGAATTTAATGATTTCTTTTCACTTTAAGGAGAAACAATCCTATCAATACAGAAAAAGAGAACAAATTTTAATGCTCACTTCTGGTAGAAAACAGTTTTAAGCGGCAATAGAGCTAAACAACTTGACAAGAGTGATTTTTTAATATCTCAGGAAGTCAAGGAAGGAAAGAATTAATCCTTTTTCCCCCAAAGGATTATGGGCACTTAATTAAAAAATGTTGATGATGATGCTAGAGGTGACATTATTATCAAATAAATGATATGATATCACATACATGGAGTTTTAAATTAACAAAGACACAAAATAAGATCATATCAACTTACACATAGAATCCTTGGGATTCATCAATGATATCATAAATCATTTGAGATTTGATTCGGCTCAGTTCCTCCATAGCTGCAGCACCACCATTGTTTTTAATCCATTCCAAGACCAAGCCCATGATATAAATGCTAAAATAATGACAAAAGAAATCAATTAGTGTAGTTCTTGCAAGCAAAAAAAAGGACTCTAATTAGGGATTAAAAATACATATTTACTTTCCATTGCCTAAAAATATTATTACCACCCCTACTATGGAAAGATTTACACGAACTGATGCTGAGTGAAACAAGCAGAACCAGGAAATCATTGTACACAATAATAGCAAGAAAGTATGATGGTCAACTATGAAAGGCTTGGTTCTTCTCAGTGGTTCAGTGATCCAAAGCAATCCCAACAGTCTATGGACAGAAAACACCATCTGCATCCAGAAAAAGAACTAAAGAGACCGAATGCAAATCAATACATGCTATGTTCACTTCTTTTTTCTGTTTTTTTTTTTTTTTTTTTAATCTCTCCCATGGTTTTTTCCTTTTGCTCTAATTTTTCCCTTCCAATATGATTGATAAAGTAATGTGTATTAAAAATAAATCAATTTACTACAATATTACTCCTACTATCATTACTCTATTATTCTCACTATTTCTATTATGACTACTACCACACTTCTATCACTATTATTATTACTACTACTGCCATTACTCCTACTGTTTCTACTACCACTACCACTATTACTACCGTACTTGTATCACTATTATTACTATTACCACCACTACCACCACTACTATTAACACACTATCATGACTATTACTATTACTATTATCCCACTATTACTACTAACCATTATTACTATTACTGCTACCACTACTTTTATTGCTATCATAACTACTGATTAATAATAATAATAATAATTTGAGCCTCGTGGAACTCAAAGATTCACAAAGCTCTTTCTTTGCAACATTTCTGTAGCAGACAACTATCCCCAGTTTACAGATATAAAAATTGAGCCTTATCATTAGTTACCCATCTAGCGGGGTTTGGAGCCAAGATTCATACCCAGGTCTCTTAACTTTAAGGCATTTCCAGACTTTTTGGACCCTAGTAGGAAAGGGAAATTTATAGAATAGGAAACAAAAGCAACAGTATTTCGAACATTTATGAACTGATTGAATAAATATCTCCAGGGGCCCACTCTAATCTTGAAAAGCCTTTTTTTTTTAAAGAGAGAGATGGCACATTTTTGCAATTTGTCCTTAAAAACAATGGGAAAACAACTTGTTTTAGGAAAAGGAACAGAGTAGGCATACAGTGAAGTCCAGGCATTTGCAGGCACATTCTCTTTAGCAGATCTATAATAAACTGTGGTAAATTGATGTAATGGAAAACTACTGTACAATAAGAAATAAACAGGCAGATTTCAGAAAAAAAATTAGACTTGTACAAACTGAGGTAAAGTGAAATGAATAGAACTAAGAAAACACTGTATACATTTATCAGAAATTGTAAGATAATCAACTGATTGACTTGGCTCTTCTCATAAACACAATGATCCAAGACAAGTACAAAGCACTCACAAAGAAAAATGCTACCTACATCCATTTTTAAAACTGATGGATTCCAATGATCTTGTGATGAAGAGAGCCATCTACACCCAGAGAGAGGACTGTAGAAACTGAGTGTGGTTCACAAAATTGTATTTTTACTTTTTGTTGTTGTTTATTGCATTTTATTTTCTTTCTCATTTTTTTTGTTTGATTTGATTTTTCTTGTGCAGCAAGAGAATTGTATAAATATATGCATGTATTGGATTTAACATATTTCTACCATGTTTAACATACATTGGACTACTTGCCATCTAGGGGAAGGAGTGGGGAAAGGGGGGGAAATTGGAACATAAGGTTTTGCAAGGATTAATATTGAAAAATTATCCATGCATATGTTTTGAAAATAAAAAGCTTTAATTAAAAAAAAAAAAAGCCTGATGGACTCTGAATGCAAATCAAAGCATAATTTTTTCCCACTTTATCATCTCATTTTTTTTCCTTTTGACAAGCTTCTTTCACAATTGACTAATATGGAAACACATTTTACGTGATAGCACATTATGAATTTTACCAAATTGCCTATCATTTTAGGAAGAGGGGAGAGGAGGAAGAGAGAGAGAAAATTTTGTAACTCAAAATCTTATAAAAATGAATGCTAAAATAAAATTTTTCTTGACATGCAACTGGGGGAAAATAAAATTAAAAAGTTAGATAAATGAGATATTTTTATTATCATCCATTAACATTGATATTTTTAGAAGATGTTTAGAAGATAAACATGTAAACACACCCTCCCATCTCCACTCATTCTTTCTCCTAGTAGTGTCCTTTGGATACTTCCTTCTAAAAGCTTTAGTGTAAGTTCTATACCTCCTAATTGCTTTGCTAATCAATCAATCAATAAGCACTTATTAAGAACTTACTAAGTGGCAGACCCAGAGAGTACAAAGTCAAAAGTGAAACTGTCCTTGACCCCAAGGGGCTTTCATTCTATAGAGGGAAATAACACACATCATGTATATATGCAAACCTACATATATAGATCATATATATATATACATAAACACATATACATATATAGATAATATATACATACACACACTACATATATAATATACACACACAAACTTATGTATATACGTGGATATGTATGTATATGCTTACCCACATACATATAGAAAAGTATAGACAGAAAAGAATTAGGAGTTGGAGGAAAAGGCTTCATGTAAAAGGGAAGATACCTTTGATAAAACCTTGAAAAGAAACTGAGGTTCTCAGAGTCAAAGATGAGAGTGAGAAATGAGTTTTATAAGCAGATGGGCCAGACCAGCCCTTGGCAGAAAAAGATAGTAAGAACAGAACAAGAGGATCTGAATTTCAGATGCTTCCATATTTAAAAATTACCTTATACTCCCCCCACCAGCTTTCTTAGGGGACCTGAGCCTCTTTGCAACTTGAACAAGAGATAGCGTGTCCTCTGAGAAACAGAGGATTACAGCGTAACAAAGATAAGACCCTCAAGGAGGAATTCTATTCTCTGCAACCCTACTCCTGAGGCTTTCCTAATTTCTGAGCATCATACAAACATTTTTTGAAACATTCCAGGACTACACACACATCTTACGGCCACATACATTTTCATATTTTAGGGTCAAGGGAGGACAAAAGTCTTATATTACAAAAGTCCAAAAATGTCTAATCTGTCCTACAATCTGACCCCAAATCGCCCTAAAACATTTCAACAATTTAGGGGCCTTCTTAGTCTAATTCGTAGCACCTGGAATATAGAGTAGAAAACTTGGGTTTGAGTGCCAGATTCACAACTTGCCAACTATTGAACCTTCCACAAAACATTTAATTCCTCAATTTCTTAATCAGTAAAACCAAGAATAATCATGCTGGCCCTATCCATGTCAGAAGACTATCGTGACACTCCAAGATAAATATAAAAATTTTAAGATAATTATTATTGATTACAAAGTTCATTATTTTCTCTTTACACATATTAAGTAATCAACCTTAAAATCCCATTTGCAAATCAATTGCCCTAATTGTTAAATTAATTGCCCTAAAATTGCTTCAATTTTATCTTTAACAAGGTAAGTATGTAGGCCTGGAAATGCCTGGGACCTTTTCCTTGACTTGTTCGTCCTCATTCTACTAAAAGTAGATTTTGCTTTTTACATTATTTAAAAATCACAATATGGGGCAGCTAGGTGGTGCACTGAGTAGAACACCAACCCTGATTTGAACTCAGATACTTAACCCTTCCTCGAAGTGATCTTGGGCAATTAACCCTAATTGTCTTGGGGGGAAAAAAAATCACAATAACAACTTTAAAAGTATCATCTTTTTCATAAATATACACTAGTAATAATAATAATAACATATTATACTTCCTTTGCCCTGTTCCACTTCAGGATTTGTGTCCTACTATAATCTATGTTATTACATAGAAACCTCTAGGAGATCACAAGTTATTTCTGAATAGAATTCAATTTAATGTTCTTTCCCTGGAATACCTCCTTTCCATGTTGGGTTAAGATGATGGAAAAGTTACTTTGCTGGAGGTGCTCGGAGGGCAAAGTCAAGATGGTTGAGAAAAGGCAGGGACTTGCCTGAACTCTCTCAAATTCTCTTCCAAAAATATTTTCATGCCCCCAAACAAATTCTGGAATGGCAAAACCTCACAAAAAGATTTCTAGTTTAAGACAATGAAGAAGTTTGGCCAGCAAGGTCTGTCACACAGGGGTGAGTGTGGAGTACGGTTCAGTGCAGACTGCTTTAACCAACTGACCTTGCCACAGTAAACCAGCAACCATCCCTGGCGATAACCGAGTCAGCTGCCACAGGGGCTGTTCTAAAACTTTGGGTCCACAAACACTAAGGGTGTCACAACTGGTCAGAAGGAAATCACAGAAGTCCCTCTGCTGGCCCTGGGAGCATTGCATTATTGCATTATCCATACTCAGATCAGGTCACAGTCGTGGGTGGCAGTCCCAGGGCAAGGAGAGACACAAGCATACCAGAGCTTGCAGCCACAGTGAAAGAGGGGTCCTCATCACAGGTCCAGGAAAAAAAAGGAATGCTTGCCCAGACCAGAGCACAGGCCAAAAGGGTAGTAAACACACTTCTCCTTATATTTCTCACTTTGCAAGAAGTGAGAGCTTACAGTAGCTCTGAAAACAGCTTCTTAAAAAAAATCTGAAACTTGGGACAGTATTTCCCTTCACTTAGAAAGAACAAATTAATATAAAACTAAAAGGAAAACAAATAGGTTGGAAAATGAGTAAATTACAACCACCACAAAAAGATCCTGACCATGGAAAATTATTATGGAAGGCCAAAACAAAAACTCAAAAGAAAACCTCAAAGTCAAAATTCCTATCTCCAAAGCCTTAAAAAAGAATATGCATTACTCTCAGGCCCAAGAAGAATTCCTGAAAGAACTCAAAAAAGTAGTTTTAAAACATAAAAAGAGGATGAAAAATTGGGGAAAGAAGTGAGATTTATACAAGAAAATCATGAAAAATAAAGAAGGTACAGAAAATAGTGAAGAAAATAAGCTTAATAAATAGAATAGGCCAAATGGTAAAAGAGGTACAAAACTTCAGTGAAAAGAACTCTTTAAAAATCAGAATTGACCAAATGAAGAAAGATATACAAAAATTCACTAAAGAAAATAATTCCTTAAAAAGCAGAATTTGCCAAATGGAAAAGAAGGTACAAAAGTTCAATGAAGCAAATAATTGTTTAAAAAACAGAATTTCTGATGGACATGGCTCTTTTCAACAATGAGATAATTGAGGTCAGTTCTAATGGTCTTGTGACAGAGTCATCTATACCCAGAGAGAGGACTATGGAAAATGGGTGTGGATCATAACATAGCATTTTTACTCTTTTTGTTGTTGTTGTTTGCTTGCATTTTATTTTCTCTCATTTTTTTCCTGTTTCATTTGATTTTTCTTGCGCAACAAGATAATTGTATAAATATGCATGTATTAGATTTAATATATTTTTATCATGTTTAACATATATTGGATTACTTGTTATCTAGGGGAAGGGATATAGAAGAGGGAGGATTGGAACACAAGGTTTTGCAAGGGTTAATGTTGAAAAATTATCCATGCATATCTTTTGAAAATTAAAAACATTTAATAAAAAATAAAAATAATAAAACTCAGATTTGGACAAGTATAAGTTAATGTCTTCATGAGACCTCAAGAAACAATAAAACAAAATCAAAAGATTTTAAAAATAAGAGAAAATGTAAAATATCTCTTTGGAAAAACAATGGGCCTGAAAAATACATCAATGAGAAATAATTTGAAAACCATGATCAAAAAGAGCCTTGATATCATTTTTCAGGAAATTATCAAAGAAAACTTTCCTAATATCCCAGAACAGGCAGACAAAATAAAAATTGAAAGAATACTGATTACCTCCTGAGAGACCTCAAAATGAAAACTCCCAGGAATATCACAGCCAAATTTCAGAGCTCAAGAAGAACTGCAAGCAGTTCAAAAATAAATTCAAATATCATAGAGTCATAGCCAAGATAATACAAGATTTAGTAGTTTCCATATTAAAGGATAAGAGGGTTAGAATATGATATTCTAGAAGGCAAAGGGGTTTGGATTACAACAAAGAAACATCAATCTATAGAACTGAGTATACTCCTTTAAGGGAGAAAATGACATTCAATGAAACAGAGGGCTTTCAAGTATTCCTGATGAAAAGACAAGAGCTAAATGGAAAATTTGACTTTCAAATACAAGATTCAAGAAAAGCAAGTCTATTCCACTTATCTAACACTCTACCCCTTTATAATATAATTGGAGATCTGGTACAGCTAGGCCTTCTTCCTTCTGATTTTTTTCATTGATTCCCTTGTTATTCTGACTTTTTTATTCTTCCAGATTAATTCTGTTAGGATTTTTTTCTTGCTCTATAAGAGAATTCTTTAGTAGCTTGATCAGTATGGCACTACATAAGTAAATTAACTTAGGTAAAATTGTTATTTTTATTATTATTTATTTATTATATAATTTGTTATATAATATTATTATTTATATTGGCTCAATATACCCATAAGCAATATTTCTCCAATTGTTTAGATCTGTCCTTATTTATGTGAAAAGTATGGTAAAATCATAAAATCCTTGGATTTGTCTTAGCAGAAACATTCTGGTTAGGTCCAATTCTCATCTAGGGTAATTCTTTACAGAGTAATTATGTTATGAATTTGGAGGAGAAATTTTGAACAACTTCAATTCTACTCACCAATTTCCCAAATTAAAACATTATACCTTTCAACCTAAGATTTCTTTGGGAATGTGGATTTAAAGCAGACCTAGATCTGAGTACTAAAGGGTTAAATAATATCAGAATGAGGCTCTTTATTATAACCTAAAACCCAGGCTTTTGCATGAAAATCCATTCATTTACCATGGCTATATATACCGTCATAGTATATATCCCATGACAGCCACTTAGCCATTGCAACATAACATATATAGATCAACTATTTGAAAGCCACTTATCCACTGAAACATTAAAATATATACATATGTCTATGTACATACATATGTGTATATGTGTGTATTCAAAGTTTTCTAAAAATTCTGATTATCAAAACAGCAAACTAACCAAAGGTCTTACATCTCTTCAAAATGGTGGATTTTCAAGGACAACACTGTTTTATGTGATGATATAGAATGTTCTCTAATTTCCAGGTTTATAATAACAACTTATCTCAAAATAATGAGGGAATAATACCTAGTTATGCATCTTTTGCTCCATTTTCATTTATTCACTTTTTAAATGTGAATAATATAGCTTTTAACTTTTTAAATGTGAATAATTAAAATATTCTTCTAGATATTTCAAGTGAATTATAATAGAAAAAGTCAACTAACCAGAACATAATTTTCCTGTATTCTACTTTTAGAAGGAAAAAACAAAGAAAAAACAACTTTCAGAGGATGTCCTAAAAAATTGGTTTACAACTAGTCCAAAGTCTTACATAAGATTATTACTAATGACAAAAAATCATCTGTCAATTCAAATGCTTGGTGGATTGATAGTCCCATTTGGCAAAAATCTAATTATGTTCACTAAACTATATTCTCTAAGACAAGAAAGTATCCTTACTCATTTTAGAAACATTTTTCAATAAGGATAAAAACAAAACTCAAAGGGGTTTACTTGATAACATTAGTTATGCAAATTTAAAAAAATTAAAACATTCCAAAATTCAAATATTTCAAGATTTTATATTACTATCCCAATTGTTTTTATATCACGAAAACACTGAAGAAATCTTCCAGAAATACTGATTAGATTATACTCAACCATGAAAAAAAGATCAGTTTTAAAAAATAAATTGAGAAATTCAGCCTATCTTAGGGGATAGAGAATTAGCTTCCTAGTCAGGAGGATGAAGACTCAAGTGTTTCCTTTGGCAGATAGTGTCTCATTGATTTGACCCTAGCAAACTCTCTGAAATTACCTAAACTTTTGATGAATTGTTCATCTACATTTGTAGAAAAAGGTCCATACTTCATTCCATCATAAAAATTTTAAATATTCATTAAAATAAGTATTAAATATGTAATAAACATAAATAAAATGAAAATTAATCTAGTCAGAAGTGATTTCCCCCAAGGAGTTTGCCCTTGGGAAATATACCAAAGAGTTTAAATGTCTATCAAGGTAGAGGAAATGGATATAAAAGAACTGTTAGTATGCATTTAAATTGTGACATATTGATAACTATATTTCAATTAAATTGGTTTTCTTATATTTTATGTATTTAAAAATACCAGTTTAAGAAGGGCTTTGACAAAGGGTACAAAAAAATTAAGACTTTCTGACTGACCTCTAAATTGCCTCATTGGTGAAAATACTATGTTTCAATCAATATTAATCTCCATAATTCTCTCACAGGATGTGAGTAGCACTTTCTATCCAAGTTTATTGGAATTGCCTCAAATTGCTGCATTTTTGAAAAGAGCCAAGTCCATCACAGTTGATCATCAAATAATGTTCACTTGGTTCTGCTCATTTCACTCACCATCAGTTCATATTAAGTCTTTCCAGGCTTTTCTGAAATCAGTCTGCTCATCATTTTTATAGAGCTATTACATTCATATACCATAATTTATTCAGCCATTCCCTAACTGATGAGCATCCACAATTTGAGCTCCTTTTATAGCAACTGTCACAGGATTTAGACCCTATATCAGATTGCTTGCTACCTTGAGACGAGGAGAGAGATGAGAGAGGGAGAATAATTTGGAACACAACGTTTTACAAAAATGAATGTTGAAAACTACCTTTACATGTATCAAATAAAATAAAATACTATTGAGAAGGGGAAAGGAATTCAAACATCTTGGCCCAAATGAATAACATCCCAGACATGTTGAAAGTTTTATAAGTGTTCCTGCAAGTGTTTCAGGAATAATCTTCTAATTAACTGTTAATAATAAGAAAGATATTAAAAGACTTGCCCATCTCTTCTATACTACTTTTTAGAAAAAAGATAGATTCTGGAAAGGACAAATTAGTGAAATGTTTTGTAGCCACTTAAAAGTAAAACTGAATCAATATGGGTTCAATCAGAACAAGTCATTGCAAATTATTCTAATTTCCCTTAACACTGGGATTTCAATGGGCCAGTCCATTAGATGCATACAATATAGATATAAATATATAGAGATTATCTGAATGATAGAGACAGAAATTATCTAAATGACAATGATATCCAAAACAAAGTTTCCTTGTCAGATTCAAAAGGACAAAAAACACAGAAGGCTGACATCAATTTTGCTGATACACAGAATTATGGGAGATGGTCAATATATTTAGAACAGAATCATGTCCCCAAATATTGATAGCCTAATATAAATCTAATAAGATGAAATTTAATACAGATAAATATAAATCAGATACTTAAGCTAAATAAGTACAACGCATAAGTAAAGATTAGAGAAATCCTGGCTTAAGAGCAGTTCACATTGAAAATTTAAGAGTTATAAATAACTTAAGAGTTTATAAGAGCTAAATAACTTAAGAGTTATTTATCTGCAAGATGTTGTGGCTACCAAAAATACTGATATGATGCTGAATTTGTTTTTGTTTTTTTTTAAACAGAAGTATAATGTCCAGAAAAGTGGAAGAAGCCCCATAATTCTCTGTATTAATAAGATGACATATGAATAGTATCTCTATTTCTAGAAAACAAAATGACTGAAGTTCAACCAGGAGGGAGCAACTAGGATAGTGATGGATAGGTTGTCTCTGATTATCTCAAGGGCTATTATAGTGAGGAAGAATGGAATACCCTCTAAAGCTCAAAGAGGGCAAAACTGGTACCAGAGGCAAGAAGTGACAGGGAGACAGTTTTCAATTCATATAAAGAAAAACTTTCTAACAGAGTTAGGTACAAAAATGGAAATCATTGCCTTTGTTATTAACAGAGTTTTTAAAAAGACGATACAATCACATGTCAGAGATACTAGAGAACATGGGTGGGATGCTGGGCTAGCAGTAATTCAACTCTTCCAACTGTGATGACACTGGCCTTTTTTTTTTTTTTTATTAATGTAAGAAATGAAACAAGATATATCCCTCAATTGGGGATTAGATAAAAAAAGATGCAGGGGCTGAACATATAAATGAAAAGGTGTGAGAATGTAACAATTCCTGAGAAAACCCTAAGGCTACCTGGCCTTGGGAATGCCACAAACAATGCTGGCCTATAATTTAATACTGATTATGTTGGTTAGTAAACTGTAGAACTCAATGATGTAGAACTCTGCATTTGTACTTCTAAACCAAAATATTAGCCTATCAACCTAATCTTTGGTTCTCTTTCCTACAAAATTATCTCCTTGATTCTGTCTCTATGCTAGATTCCCCTAGAATTAGCTTGCTATTTGGCAGCATAATTTCTTCTTGTTCCTGACTTTTTGCTAAACTCCCTCTGTTAAACTCCTTTGGAAATTAGCCCAATACCATAATTCTTTGCCAGTGTATGGGGTAAACTGAGTGAAGAGCTCTCATGGGAATATGGCCTTGAGACTGCAAAAGTAAGTTGAGCTAGAGCTTAAAAAGCTGCAGGTGTTTGATAGTTTTGGATGAACATTTCCCCTACTGTTTGCCACCACATCTTAATTAGCATTTAAGTACTTTTTTAAAAAAACTGATGATGGCTCCGGGAATTCAGGTAACAGAATTCTCTCATCCAAGAATATCTGCTTGTATAGAGTTCTGGAGGGAAATTTGAATCAAGAGTTTGTTACTAGCATTCTTTTGTTTCTGGGATAGACTTCTGTGTTTAGAGTGTAAGCTGGACTCCCCCAGAAGGAGGAAAAGGTGGGGGTGGGGGTGGGAGTGCTGCATTTAGGATCTAAGTGTGGGGCAGTGACCCTTAAGTACTTTGCACTCCTCTCTTGTCACTTTTTATGTTGGGAGTTGTCCTTTCTCTTGAGATTGTTATAAATTTATTTTTGTCCTTTTTTTTTAAAACCTTGAAAATCTCTTATTTTTAATTTGAGTAAGGGTCACTGTCCCACACAGCTTGGGGACTCATTCCAGGATATTTCCTGTTCATGAGGGGTCTCTCCTGTACCAAATCCTTGAGTAGGTGCCCTCCAGAGAGTTCTCTGGGGTCCTTGGACTCGGCTTGGGAACGCCTGCTCCCATCAGGTAAACTTCTGAAGAGAGACTCAGAGAAAGCAAAAACAGAAGTAGGCTAGCAAAGACAGAGGGTTAATTTGGTCTAGGAGATAAGCCAGCTGAGAAAAGTCTGAAATTAGTCAGGGGAGGAACAATCCTGGTAGGAAGCAAGCAAGTGGATAAGATACTGTGAACCTTGGGAAAGGCCCACTTCCCTTAGTAGGATTGGGAGAGTCCTCCATACTTTCCCTCTGACAAGAATAGATGAGCCACTTGGGTGACTGACTGGGACTGGGATCAGGAGAATTTAGATGGTTAAAGTCCATAAAAGATTCCAATTTCCCTTTGCTATTGGGAAAATTCTCCGTAAGGATTCTCCTGTTTTCCTTTAGTAACTCCAGGCAAGTTCTCCATAAAGAGTGCAAAATACTGTGAACCTTGGGAAAGGCATAATCTAGCTGGATTTAAAAAGAAAACCTATCTGGAAAATAGCTCTTTAGAAAGAATTGGGATTTAGTACCAAAATGTATAGGGATTAATATTGTGTTTTGTTTGGACAGGTTCCTGCTCTTACAGGAACTGTACGTCCCAGAGAGTTGAGGGTAAACTATTTCTGCAGACCCAAATTGGCCAATAGTTACAGAACTGCTAAAACATTTTAGCAGAATCTGAGGTTTTTGAGACTAAGTTTTAAGCTGCTTGGCACTATCTCTCAGTCAACTAAATTAAGTTAGTCTATTGTATTTTTAAGAAGGCCTAATTTAAAATTTAAAAGACTTCTGAGGGCCTGAGCTTGAGGTTTATAGAAAAACTATAAAAGGAAAAAAAAAAAGCCACTCTCTTTAGGATTTTCCTTGGAAAGGCTTGTGAAATCTGTCCTGGGAAGGCTGGTGCCCCTGGCTGGCCTGAACTCTTCTGGGGTTTGCACTGATGCCCCAACATCTTTGACATGTCTCCCCAACCCTCAGCATTTATGGCATGGAGGGTGGGTGCATCCAGGCACCTGGACCCAAATGTCTCCAACCCTCTCTCTCAGGTACCTGAAGTCTGCTAATTTCTTAAAGTCTTATAGATGAACTTGAAAGGGCAGTTTTTTGCCACCTTAAATTTTGGGAATTCAGATTCTGAAATTATATGAAATAATTACTATTAACTAGTGCATGCTAAAATTGTTTATTCTGGTACAAGATTTTAGAAACGTGTGCATTGATATTAAAGTACTGCTACTAGAAATTTAAATTTGCATTTTATTTAATTTTAAGTTAAAACTTTTGATTCTCTAGTAATTTAGCTAAAGAGGTCACATGTTTATATCTCCTAATTAGATGAAATAGAGTTAAGCTACCATGTTGCTTTCTAAATTGTATATTGGGTAATTTATAAAAATTGTATGAGCTGTACTTTAATATTTTGTCAGCCCAGCTGGATATGTGGTATAAATTTTGTGAAATTTTAATTTTTTTTTAAGTTTATCTTGTTTTCTCCCTTTAACAAAGAAATAAAAGCTAAAAAATCTGACAAGACAGGGACATGTGTAATTGCAAACAAGTTGTATATGAAAAGTGTGTAATGTGTCTAAAGATAAATAAAAAGGTATTGAGGAGGTGTCCCTCTGGAGGGAGGGAGCCTGGCTCCAAAATATTCAAGTTAGGTTTTAATGAAATGATACCAGTGGGGAAACTGAGATATAGTGAGGATGAATGATCAGAGTTCTGATGTTTTAAGAGGGATTAGTAGAATAACATTGGAACAAATTGCACCTAAGTATGGATTGGTAGAGTCTATTAATTCTGATAAAGGAACATTTTTTTTTATATATTTTGTTTTATAAGAAATAATGGGGAGGGATTGCAAATTGAATGGCAATTCCATATACCTAGGCATCTATTCTCATCAGGGAACATGGAAAGAATGAATCAGATTCTTAAGAACCAGATTACTAAATTGATGTTAGAAGTTAAATTGCCTTGGACCAAATGTTTGCCTATTGCTTTGTGAAAAAATTAGAACTGTCCCCAGAAGTGATCTGGGACTGCGCCCATGAGAGATGCTGTTTGGTTTATTTTTATTTGGGAGGAAAAAGGGAAAGATCCTTTTTTGAAACAAAGGAATTTTTTAAGGAATTATATACTGGCAGTATCCTCATCCCTTTGAGCCTATAGAAAGCAAGAATTGCTGACCCAAACAACATCTTTGAAGTTGGCAGCTCCAGGAAAATGGGTGCTTATTAAGTCCTGGAAGAAACAGAGTGAAAAGGACCTTATCAGATGTTACAGATGACTGAGACTGCAGTCTGGAGGCTGAGAACACCAGGCTTAAAAGACCTGTGGAGAAACCTCAAGAATGGATTGTTAAGAATGTTTTGGTGGGAGGGGAGATTAATTGTGCTTAGAGGAATTTTTAATATTGGTATTGTACCTGTTATTTATATTTCTAGACACGAGGGACTCCTTGATTGGAGGAAGTTGAATTAACACTTTTTTAGGATGAAGAATTCTAATAGGATTCTTTAATGTACAATTAAAATATTCTATATTCTATGTGAATTTTAACTGATTTTATTGAGCCATTTTAAAGATGTTCCCAATGTTTAGAGATTCTGAGAACAGTAGTCTCTCTGTCCCTTTGAAAATATGAAAAAATGGTTAATACCTGAATATGTTTTGATATAAATTGGTTAAAGCAAAATGATTTGCATAATATTGAATTTAAAACTATCTACTTAGATATGAAGATAAGATGTGAACTTTCTAGGATGAATATATTACTGTTGTCAATATAAGATTATAGTAATATTTATTTAGGATACATGATCCTAGAGAATTAAATGTACCTGAAGCTTTGATTAATGAGACTTACTCTTTTGAGATAAAAATCTTTTGGAACTATAGCTAATATTATTAGGAGTTTTGAATCCAGGTATGATTGTCTGATGGATAATTAAGCCAGTAATCCACCATCTGAAAGAAATATGCCAGATGCTATTCAGAGTAATGTGATCCTGAATTGTTACAGATGGAGGTTAGTATCTCAGCAAGAGTTGGGAAGACAACCTTAGCCTCCATTTAACACGGGATCCTTCTGACTCAGTTTCCCAGTGGTGTTCCTTTGAATAACAACCCCTGATTATTCCTGAGTCTAGCCATAATGTGGAATTGTTATTGCATACAATCAGTTAAGGATGCTTTATCCTGTCATTATATATGCTCTCAGGCTGAGGCCTGAAGGACCAGTTTTTGATTATAATCATATCCCCACTTTTTCTTCTTATAGCAAGCTACAAGCACAATACAAGTATGTAAGCTCTTGCAGTTTCCTATCTGTAAATACATAGTCATTATATTCTAAATAAGTGAGTATTTAGCCTAATCATCCTATCTGTTGCTAGATGCATTTATGTCTGTTTCTTTTAGCATTTTGTTGTTGCTGACTTACATAATAGCCATTTTTATTTGTGAAAGATTATCTCCTTCAATTACTATAGACACAAATGGTTGGGGTGACAGATGGTCCCAGATGGGAGTAGGGGTACAGAACCCCTATTTGTATGCTGAGTAGGCTCATTAGACTTTAGGCTATAGTTGAAATAATTATTAACTAGATGACAAAGGCACTGGATTTGTTAGCAGACTAGGCCATTCAGACTAGATTGGTATTAGACTGCTCGTTCATTGGCTAAAGAAGATAAGAGTTTATGAGAAATAAAATTTTTGCTGTGTGAAAATTGTTGATAATGGTCAGATAGTGAAGGAAATTGCCAGACATCAGAAAATTGGTCCATGTTCCATTCCAGACCTGGTCCTCACTGATGTGATTTATGATGTGGGGTGTGGTCCCCAAAACTTTTGGGTTCCGTCATGTAAAGAATTCATAATGGCTTTTCTCTTTGGCAAAAGATAGATTTAATTGGGGGAACAGGTTGCAGACAAAATAAAAGGATGGTAAACATGAAATAGAACTGGGAGAGCATAGAAAAGACAAGTTTCTCAGCAGAATTCACAATTACCCAATAAAAAGAAAGTACCTCATGAGCTGGTGCATGCCCTTAGCTGGAAGGTTAAATACTGAAAGGAACTTAGCATCCTAAAAGAGTTAGTTAACTGTAAGGAGAAGAGAGGGTGGTTAGTATGGTGGAGTTAGGAGGGACACCACATGGAAGGAAAAAGACACTATAAGGCAGAATGCCGTGGTGGGCTGACCCAAGGGATGGCCCACAAATCAGTATCATAGGGAAAATTTAATCTTGGGGACATGACCAAGATTTCCACAAGTAGAAAGATTGAACAACCTGGAGTGGGAGATCCAGGATCTTTAGAGGGTGGAAGCAAGGAATCAAACTGAAAACAGGTTCTTTGGTACCTGAGGAGGATGAACCCCAGTAGAGAAAAAGGACAAACCAGATCCAGAGGAAACGGAGACTGAGAACAAGATGGTTGAGGAAACATATCAAGAATGATATGAGAGATCTTCAAAGATTAATAAATGAAGAGGAGGGATTGTATGGGATAAACTGAGTGAAGCCCTCTCATGGGAATATGGCCTTGAGATTTTGCAATAATAAATTTAACTAGAGATATGATTGTCTTGGATGAACATTTCCCCTCCTGTTTTCCCCACCTCTTAATTAGCATTTAAGCACTTCTTTTAAAGGCAATGATGGCTTTGGGAATTCAGGTAACAGAATTCTCTCATCCAAGAATGCTTATATAGCAGGTCTCTAGGAAATTTTAATTAAGATTTTGTTACTAATATTCTTTTGTTTCTGGGATACGCTTCTGTGTTTAAAGTGTAAACCTGGACTCCTCCAGACAATGAGAAAAAACTGGGGGAAGGAGGCTTCATATTCAGGGTCTAATTAATCTTAATTTGCAGTTTGTGCTTTAGATTACTCTGACATCTTGTCTGTTGGGAGTTACCCTTTCTTGTGAGACTGTAATAAATCCCTTTTGGGTTTTTGTTTTTGTTTTTGTTTTTATAACCCCTGTAAAGGGCTGAAACTCTGAGTTGATGCACTGAGGTTGGACAACCGAGCACTTAAGGCTACCTACCAATTATATAATACTCCATTAGTATATGCTTGGAAAAAGGCCCTTCCCACTATTCTGTGCTGGTTCAATCTTTTGGTGTATACAAAGAATTGTGGGAAGGATTAGGGGGGGGAGTAAGACAAACTAGAGTTACTTGGGCAGTGGAAGTGGAAAAGGAAGGTCGTGGAGATCCTATGTCCATTCCTTTCACTTCTACCCCTAAAGAACAAAAAAAAAGACCAAGGACTTTTGCTTATCCTGACTCCGGTTGATTCTAAGGTATCCAGTGTGCTAACTTGGTCTTCACAAACCTCGAGAGTCTGATTTTAATTTGCTTAAGAGTCACTGTCGAACACACCCCTTAACTTGGAGA
This sequence comes from Antechinus flavipes, assembly GCF_016432865.1. Lineage (NCBI taxonomy): Eukaryota > Metazoa > Chordata > Mammalia > Dasyuromorphia > Dasyuridae > Antechinus > Antechinus flavipes. Next base: position 322,591,070 of record NC_067398.1, read on the forward strand.
ATGAGTGTGCAAATTCTTTTGCTAAACTCACAACACTGACCAGGGGGACCCTAATCTTGTTGGGGCGTCTTTTTCTTCAACATACAGATGTATGTACATATATTATGTATTCTACACATTTACATATGCATACTTATATTACATTCACTATAAGAAATGATGAATACAAATAACTGCTGCACAAAGAAGTAAGCAGAACCAGGGAAACAGATACAAAGCCATTGATGAGGTCTTTCAAAATTAGGTGTGTTGGCAGAGGAACTGATAAAAATTGATTCCTGAAGCAAGCAGGAAAAAGGCTAATAATGAAGATCAGCTTAATCCTGGGGACCCACCTTCTAAAGGTAATCCAGTCAGAAATCCAAGTTAGGCTAAATTTTCCCTCTAAAACAATTTATGGCCTATGGCTTTACTACGACCTTCCTCTAAGTCAATCCACCACAGCACTCTGCCTTGTGGTATCTCTCCTACCGCCACTCTGCTTCCCAACCCCACTTTTCCTTACAGCTACCTAACTCTTTTGTGGTGCTAAGTCCCTTTCAGAATTTAGCCTGCCAGCTGAGGGCATACCAACCTCATGGGTAATCCCTTTCAACTGGGTAATTATGAGTTCCACCGAGATTTCATATTTACATTCCTGGTGTCTACTGTAGCCTTTCATTTTGTCTGTAACCTCTTTCCTAAATAAATAAACCTTTTGCCAAAGAAAACGGCCATTGTGAATTCTTCACATGACTGAACCCCAACTTTGGTATCATCAATTAGTGCCAAACCCTACACCATAGATCACATCAATTATAACAATGGAAATGGAAATACAATCAAAATTGAATGCTGTAAAGTTATAATGACTAAGCCTGGTGACCAAATATGTGTGTCTATCTATAGCTGTATCTATATTTGGTGGCTAGGTGTAATCATTTATAAATAGGTTCATCTATACAATACAGGTACATTCTTGCTTTCTTTAGGGAGATAAGGAAGATAGGTATAAAATGTTATATATAATATCAAACTTTTACAATGTTTTGCAGAAGTTTTTCTTTTTTATTCTTTGCTATAAAAGGATGGTGGGAGGGGAATTGTGAAGGGGGAGGAAGAAATGGGAATTCATTGGGAATTTATTTTATAAAAATGGATTTATGCTGAGAAGTTCTGGGACAAAACAGTCACTGGTTCCATAAAGCCAAAACTCCTATTACTAAAAGATTTTGCAGAATCTTTCCTCCTTCTATCTACCTACCCTTTGACACTCTATATGATCATTTGGTTTTAAAAGAAAAATCCCACTGAGTAGAGGAGATACTCCCAAAAAGGTCACCACACTGCTTGTACTTACTGCCAAGTATAAAAGGAGATTCTATTCACTGTTTTGGCCATGCTTTGGCTAAAATTTTTCCTCTCTCCCAAATTGCCATTTTTTGCATTTATTATTTTTATATTTATTCTGCACATTATCGCTATTACCTTCATTAAAATGAAAGCTCATTATGAGTAGGGATACAAAGTAATTGTATTCATAACATCAGCAACTAAGATAGAGTCTACAACACAGTAGGACATTATGTAATGTCCACAACTGAATTCTTTTAACATCTGCCCCAAGGAACTTTCTTCTCACTGCTTCCTCATTTCTCTGAAAGGCAACATTGCTTTTATCCATTTTATAAGTAAGTGAAAGCATCTCCGAATGAAAGGATAAATCCAGCCATCCACACACTAAGGACCTAAATCTTTCTTTTACTCTCACCAGTCCTTCTGGAGACTCGAGGGCAGTTAATAAATCTGAGTGCTGGGAGATTTCCATAAGGAGAAACCCTTGAGCACGGAGTTGAAAAGTTGAAAAACTGCTGCTGAACAGTGCCACTGTGTGAGCTCTCATTCAGCTAGTTTGACACTTAGATGAAGGGTCCCCTGCAGATTTAGCTAAAAAAGTAAAATTGCAATCTGAAGCCAACAATTTTATTCCACAGAGCTGCCAGCTTTCAGAAGCTCAAGGTGGTGGGGAAGAGGAGGAAGGGGATAGGAGGCTCATGTCCTTTTCAAGTCCTCCATAAAAATAAAATGATTAAATGGGGGGGGAGAGTAGAACAAAGGAAGGGGGAAAAACCAACTTTACCTGATAATTTTGTTGTATATTTGAACGGAATAACAAGTTGTGCATAGTAGATTTGTAGTTTCATGTACAATCTTTTTTTTTTTTTTGTACTATGTTGTAGAAATGTTTGCTTTATTCCATAAAGATGTATTCATGTAATTTCGAAAGGGGAAGAATGAAATGGTTATTTTAAATGCAAGTCACAGCAGTGAGGCCTTAGACAATTTGCAAGTTAATTGTGAATGCTGGTCAGTGGCAAATAAAGAACAGGAGGGACAGGAAAGGGAAGAGGAGAGGAACTGAGGGAACAGTCATTAATAAAAGGTTCTGAGGTTGCTATGAAGGCATTAGCCAACAGAAATATTTCCCTCCTCAAAAAAGGTATTTCCATGTTTATTTTTTAAAATATTGTCCCCCAAATCCCTTTTATTAAATAACAAAGTCACTAGTTACCTGAAACATGGAGGAGTGTTATATAAGGAGCTGTTCCCAGCTTGCACTTTGTAGTCCAAAACAGATGGGCATTCTTTCAGGGCAAATCCCAGTAAGTCCTCCCGCACGATCACCACGGTGACCCCTGCGGAGCCCACGTTCTTCTGGGCACCAGCAAAAATCACACCAAACTTTAAAAAAAAAAAAAAAAAAAAAGACAGTTATAAGAGATCATGCAATGGAAGAGTCTGAAGCAAGTTTTTAATCTGGATCTTCTGATTCCATGGTATGGCACTCCATTCATCAAACCAAGATGGCCTCTCCCTGTTCAGTCATGAAGTCAAGTAAACTTCTGAACCCCTTTTTTATTGGTATGCATTAATTTCCAAATTACATCTATATATGACAAGAAACCAATTATCAAAAGGTAAATGTATAACAAATTTCAGAGACCTATGTGCTTTGTTTTCAACAGATAATCTAAGCACCTATATAAGTGAACTCAGATTAATTGTAAATATATACATACATATATTCCTCAAACTATCATGAAGAGGCCTCATTCCTTTTGATAAGGCTTTAATATCCTTGCTGTGCTTATATATGTTTTCTTATTGCCCCTCACAGAAAAAGTGTTTTATGTTCCCTTTAGACTAGTGTAAAGAGCACTAGTTCTATGCAACAAGGATGCTTAAGGATAAAGTGGCCCAGGCCAGAAACAGAAATGGTTAAAGCTCTTATGGTAATCAGTATTGGACCAGTAGTGAATAGCCTGTAAATTTCTAGTCGATAGGAGGGAGAGAAAGGGGAGGAAGGGAGGAAAAAATGAAGAGAGAGAAACAAAGGGAAGAAAGAAAAAAGAAAAGAGAAAGGGAGGAAAGAAAAAAAGGAAAAAGAAAAAAAGAAAATAATTAGAACACCATACTTCCCAAAATGGTATTTTTTTGGTACTGTACCTTAGAAACATCCACTGGTTTAGATAAGAAATTCGAAGACATGTCACAGACCAGGACTGCTCCTTTGACATCAGGTACAAAATCAAACTCCACACCATGGACAGTCTCATTTGCACAGTAATATACATAAGATGCATCTGGGTTGAGATTCCAGGTACTTGCATCAGGAATCTCTAACATTAAAAGAAAAAAATTCAAAATAGGGTCCTGTTTTTACTTTATTGCCTCATATTTTTTTCTTTTTTGGTGAGATTCACAAATCCTTCAGCAGAGTAAGTATAAATATGTCAATCTACCTCCCACAACATGAGGGATGTTATTTAGTCAATAAGCATTTATGCTTCCCATAGGCTGGGCAACCTGAGCTAGTACCCCTTCCAAAGTACACTTGACCTATCATACTGTAAACAGGCAAATATACAAAAGGGATACAAAGAAAGGCAAAAAACAGATTCTGCCCCTCAAGGAGTTCATATTCCAACAGAAAAGACAATATGTAAACAAACAAGTATATATAAAGGGCTTGCTCAACTCATTTTAGACTTTAGCATTCCTGTCATTCCTATAAAAATGTTCTAATCTTTCGAAATCATCCTAGTTACCTTCTTTCCATTTTTCATGCATTTACTTTTAAAATCTGAACTGGTTAATGAGCTTCCTATGCAGGCATATTGGTTCCTTAAAAAAATTAAGGAACCTCCATTTTTTTTCACTGGATTCATTTATGTTTATGTAGTTAGAACTTTATTGCAAAACATTCTATACCCAAGTTATACAATAGTCATATTTTAAAATAATTTCCATCCTAAATAATAATAATCGCCATCCTAAAAAATACTTTGCACTCATCCTTTACAGAGAGTAATTTTCAATAAGGAGATGCTTTAAGAGGCTTAAAAGGTTCACTTACCAATCAGAATTTAATGAAAATATATCTGATAACAAGAAGTAATTAAGAACCTTGGGTTGTCCTAAAACATGAAAGATTCACTGGCCAGAAGCAACCTGTGAAGTAAAGATTTTTTTTGGTACTTTTCTGCCCTGAACTCAACACCAATCACTTACTTGTATATCTCTCAAGTTTGGGATGAACAATGTTAACAGTAGCAAACTTTTTGGCCTCTTCAGCTGCCTTGGCAGACCAAGCTCCAGTCACTACATAATCTGCACACCTTCCTTCTTTGAGTCCAATCAAGTTTAAGGGTACAGCACTAAATTGGCCAGATCCACCTCCTTGCACAAAAATCACCTTGTAGTTGTCAGGAATATTTCTGTATCAAAGCAGAGGTAGTAAAATTTAATACAAAGCAACATCAGGCAAGGGATTATTATTGAGTTACTTATAGAGTGTTTAGACAGTGAACTGGGATTTGAGAGAATGAACTCTACTTTCTGTGACATTAAATAGTTGTGAGACACTAAGCTCCTTCTCCTCTGTTTCCTCCTCTGTAAAAATGAGGACGCTAAGAGAGTATTTCTAAGGTCCATTCTCCTTTATCACATTAAATAGAACAAAACCTGCATAGTAAAATTACCTTCCATGTGATTAATTTGGTTATATTCTCAATTTCATCAGGTGTTCCTTGTATATATATGTATGTATATATGTATGTATGTATGAATTCACCTGTATTCACTGGAGAAACACAGGGGTTTCATTATACTACATAAAATATTACAACATTCCTCTTTATCTTGGCAGGTTAAAAATATGCCAGAAAAATCAATGACTGTATGTATACATATTATTATCTCTCTTCAAACAATCTACTGAAGGACAAAAAAGTCTCCATGGCATCAAAAATCTTCAAAACACTAGAAACAGCAAAAGACTTTTATAAATGATACTATTAATTATTCTATATAATTCATAAAAATATAAGCCCCTATTTGAAATTAAACAACATATTATTCAACCTCAGCTCTCTCAAATGAAAAACAGCTCTGGAAAAACCTCACAAGGTTAAGAACAGGGAAAAGAAGTCACTAAATATGTGTAGTGCAATAAATAAAACAATTAGATGTTTAAAAATAAAACTTACAACAATTCTCGTGCCAGATTCTCTGTTGTTTTTACAATTTTAGCAAAATCAGGTGACCTATGGCTCATTTCTGTGGGACATAGAAAAAATTAGAAATTTTGATAAATACATACAAATGAAAGATTCCAGCTATAATACATCTTTAATTATGGAAAAATTAGATTGTTCCTAATTGGATTCAAGTTTAACAATAACTTTACAAACCTGAAAAGTCTCACAAAATACAGGAATCTTACCAAGAACACTAATTCCAAGTCCTTTGTAGTTTAACAACTCTTTCTGTGCTTCTAGCAATACCTGTAGGAAAAATGGAAAATTCCGTCATAAGGGCATCTGTATGTATACATCTCTAAATCAAGTAACAGATTCAAAGACCCACATGTAGAAGACATAAAAAAATATTAACATATCTGGTTCAAATAGAGAAGCATTTAGCTCAGAAGGGATTATGTCTAAATAGTATGTAAGTGGTGAAGAGGGAAGGCAATGCCTGAGATTGGTAATTTTTGTCAAAGAATAAATGGGTATAGAAATAAAAGGCATTTAACAATCAGCTCTCAAAAAAAGTATTCATTTAAAAATTTAATCTACAGTATTAACATTTTTCCCGTAACTTTAAGACTGCACAATCAACAAAACAATACACCAAAGGAGCAGCTAGATGGCACAGTAATCAGAGGACCTGAATTCAAATCCAATCTCAGACACTTAAGACTTCTCAGCTTAATCACAAGTCACTTAATCCAAATACCTCACCAAAATGAATAAATAAATGTATCAACCCTTATCTATATCATTTGCTGATTTCTACTTTTGCAACCCACCCAAAAGTTAAAACTTTAATTTTCAGATGAGATTAATGTTATCTTTTTCCTAAGGCATGAATTCACTTAAGATATAAACTATCACAATCCCTCAATCTCTCAATGTGGTTGAGAGTGCACCAGGCCTGGAAGATTCATCTTCCTGAAATCAAATCTGGCCTCACACACTTAGTAGCAGTGTAGCTATCACTTAACTCTGTTTGCCTCAGTTTCCTCATCTGTAACATGAGCTGGAGAAGGAAATGGCAAACCATTTCAATATATTACCAATGAAAACCTCAATTGGGATCACTAAAAGTCATCATTGAAAAACTGTAATGCTGGAGAAACTGAGGCAAGATAGAGAATAGAGAGCTTTTAATAATTATTGAAAGAAGAGATTGTGCTAGGGGCATGCTGTGCCCCCCACTGTCCTGCTGATGTCCAAAGCAGCCAGCAGCTAACATGTGCTTCCTAGGAAGTATATACACATGTGGCTCAGCTCGGGGGTAGCCTGAGGCAGGGGCAGAGTCAGAGCACTGAGAGCAGGACGGACTATCAATCCAGTTCTGACAGGGGGAGGCACTGACAATTTTAGCATCTGATAAGATAGGATCAAGAAGAACAATGACAGGTTGGGGGGTAGGACCATAAATTCTAACAAACTGGGAGTTAAGGAGGTGTCCAGCTTAACGCCAGGAAATCTGGACTCCCCCTTATCTTGAGTTTACACATTGACAATTTATAACCCTGAGTTATATCAATCTTAATGAACCCGAGAGGGTGTTTTGCAACTAAGAGGATTGAGGAAGAACAATTAAGGAAACCAAGGCAGGACCGACTAGGGAAACTGAGGCAGAACAATTTAGGAAAACAGGCAGGACAATTAGGGAAACTGAGTCAGGGCAATAAAAGGGAACTGTGGCACAACAAAACAACTGAATACTGACAAAGACTGTAAATGAGCATACTGAAAATGTAACAATCCATTCTAGTCTGAGTTGGCTCCAGGACATTCTTGGATAAACCACGTTTGTCTTAATGTCCAGAAGCTAACCCTCCCCACTTTATCCTGATTATCCTTTTTAAAAATGTCATTAAATTTTTTCTGATTATACATGTATATAAACTTTTTTAATACATATTTTTTTTTATGAATCATGTTGGGAGGGGAGAAAAATCAGAACAAAAAGGAAAAACAGATAAAATAAAAAAACAACAAAAAGTGAATATAGCATGTGAACTATCCATTTGATTTATAGGATTTAGAACCAGAAAGAATCTTGGAGATCATGCTTTAAAACTTTCCCAAAGCAAGTGAACAATTTCAGTTAAACTGAAAGAGACTTAACACTTAAAAAATATAACTTGATTTTATACATTGTATGGAAGATTACTTTTTAAGGCAAACAGCATAATAGAACTATATTCCAAAAATACTTATAGGCAGGTAAACTTGGAGCAAAAAAGTTCACCATACAGCAAAAAAATCTTCACTAATCGCTTACATGCAGTATCTGCCTCCTATACTTTGGAGTTCACCAGAGTTCATTTGCCACATAACATATGTGATGATACAGGGAACAAAGACATGGGGCTGGTGGTGGAAATGCTGACCACACTAAACTATCATGGGGGCATCGTGGCTAAAGGCAGCAGGAGACACTTTTTCTACAGACTAGCTCAGATTTCTGCTTATGCAATTCACCCTAAAGTTGACATTTTAATTCTCAGATGAGATTGAGGCTACATTTTTCTTAAGACATGATTTCACTTAGCTACAAACTATGGTTTTGTTGGGTTGCTTTTTTTTTTTTTTTAAACAAACTGACACATCAATACTTTTAAAAAAACTCAAATATTTGTTGAATTGAATTGCAGATAGGAGCACTTGGTAAAAACAACAATTAAAAAAAACAGCCCTTTTTGTAGTGGCAAAAACAGGAAAGTAAGTGGATGCCCATCAGTTGGGGAATAACTGAAGAAGTGATGGTATATGAGTGTTACGGAATCTATAAGAAACTTACATGAACTGATGCTAAGTGAAATGAGTAGAACCAAGAGAATATGGTACACAACAACAAGATTACGAGATCAACTCTGATGAACGTGACTCTTTTCAACAATGAGGTGGTTTAGGCCAACTTCAATAGTTTTGTGATGGAGAGCCATCTGTATCCAGAAAAAGAACTTTGGGAACTGAATGTGGATTATAATATAGTCTTTTCACCTTTTTTTTTGTTGTTTACTTGCTTTTTTTCCCCTCATTTTTTTCCTTTTTGAGTTGATTTTTCTTGTACAGCATGATAAATGTGGAAATATAAACATATTTAGAAGAATTGTACATTTTTAACCTACATAAGTGTGTGGGTCAGAAACCATTAATAAAACAACTGGATAGATCTCTAGAAGCAAAGCAAAGTTTATTTACATTCTCGAGAACGGGCATCCCACCCATCGAGCAGACAATCGAAGAGAGGAGGCACCACAGGGGGTAGGGTCGGCGCTTTTATCCCAAACACAAATTCCCCCTCCCACCACTGACCCTCATCCTTATTGGCTGAGGATCTTACATTCTAAACGCGGGAACTATCCAAGAAATTGAACTTGACCAACAAGTACATAGTTGCCCATATTTGGCTGAAATAGGGAGGATAACAAGAAGGGGACTTAAGTATGCCCTTAGGGGGCTAACGGGGAGAGGATAACAAGAAGAGACTTTAAGTATGTCCTTAAGATAGCAGGGAGGAGACACTTTAAGTATGCCCTTGACTTAAAGTCCTTCAGGCCTACTGAAACTTTGAAATAGATGAAGCCTTACTCGATTTTCACAACTGTCTTGAAAGATCTCATTTTATCTAGTTCATAAGATTACTTGCTGTGTACAGGGGTACGGAGGGAGAAAAATTTGAAACACAAGGTTTTGCAAGGGGGAATGCTGAAAACTATCTTTGCATGTATCTTGAAAATAAAAAGCTATTTTTTTTTAAAAAGGTGTTTAAAAAAAAATCTAAAACAACCCAAGTTTTATTCACTGGGATATAACAGTAAAGACTTCCCTTTCTAAAATGGGAAAGTAATCCACAATTTTCCCAGAACAAAAGTGAAAAACTAATCATCCAATCAACTAGAATGGTTTCTGTATCTGTTTAAAAAAAAAAAAATGGCTGGATTAGATACAGGCAAGAATGATATAGTGGAAAGAGCCTGGTTAGGAATCAAGAGTCATGGGGGGCAAGTGAAAGCTTTGAGCATTTACTGAGTGACTTTGCCTAAATTATATGCTCTCCCTAAAATCTGAAGTTTACCCATTTGTATAAAAAGGCAATTATACAAATTGAGCTCCCATCATTTCTAGCACTATCCTTGGAATGTTTGATACACTGGAAAGAATAGAAGGGCAAATAGGTTCAAATCTCATCTCAGATGTTTACAATCTGTATAGTCTTGGACAAGTTCCTAATGCATAAAACAGATGGGAAGTGAACTCTGAGGTCCCTTCTAACTCTGAATCTATCATCCTACAGAATATTTGACTCCAAAATCTACTTTATTTTGATATCTGAAACCAATTAAAAATTATCAGTAACCCTGATATATTTTTAAGATGTAAATAGAGTGAGTAGAGAGACAAGATGGTGTAATGGACAGTGTCAAGCTATTCAATGTCAAGCTATTAAGTGATTTGGTCACTTAATGTCATTATTAAGTTACCCTGAATTAAGTGACTTGGTCCTCTAACTTCATCTACATTAAGGGAAAGGAGTTTCCATATCAAGAGTTTCCCATATAGGTAAAATCATAGACCTAGAGGGGAAAAAAGACAAGAACAACAAAACCAACTGCAGCAAAGTAACTAGAAGCAATACTTAGAATTTATCTTCATAAAGAGTGCAAAATCCACACATAAGCACAGAGAACTCCCCTTACAGGTTTAACTTCTTTCTGTGGGAACTCAACCAAATAACTTCAAATAAAAACATTTACTCAGGACAACATGGTGAGAAGAGCAGGGGGTTCAAGTTCCAAATTTGCTGCTGATTACCCTTGTAACTTTTATCTCTCTAAGCCTCAGTTTTCTCATCTGCAAAATAAGAGGACTGGACATTGTGATGTCTAAGGTCTATTTTAGCCCTAATGACCTATAACTCTGAGAAGAACCTCTAATCGCTCTGACCTAGGTCAAGAAAGCAGATACCACTCTAATACTCAGTACCTTAAGTATTTGAGGAAGGAAGTTATTAATTTCTGAAATTCAGCATTTTTCTTGCTTCATCATGAGATGAGGATGACCCCTGGACTCTTCAACAGCTATGCTGATAGAACAGATATTCTGATAGGTCCTACCAGGCTGGGAAGTATTCCATTATAGATCCAAACACATAAGAATGAATTTTTCAGATATAAGCAAGCTCTCAGACCATCTACTAATTTATAGGGTAAAGAAAATCTGTGGAAATCACATTTAAATTATTTAAATTACAAATCTTTGAATCTGTGTTCATAGCTCTAAATCTATACTGATATGAGCTTAAGGACTTCTACAGCTAAGCCCTTTTTCTTATAAGGTTACAATTCTGGTAATAATTATACAAGTAAAATATTAAGTTTGTTATACAAATAATGCCCTGGAACTAAGTCATGTCCCACTCAATAAAAATGTTGCAGAAACTTCGACATAAAAATTAATAAGTACATGAGTAACTAAAGGTAATATAAAAACTAAGGAGCAAAGTAAAGCCTGTTATCTTAGCCACAGGGGTGGTTTATCATTCACTAGCTGGACATCATCCTCTGAGGAACCGCTCTGTGTCAAATTCTCTGGTCTTTCAAAATTTAGGATCTATTTTGTACTGTAACACTACAAAGCTATGTTCTTATCTGTCATATGTGGCTCTAAGGGGAGGAATGCTTCATAGCCAGGGCCTCAAGCTTAGATTTAACAATGAAAAGAACTATCAATAATCAATATTGGACATGAGTTAATATCATACTAAAACACAGCAAAAGAATTAGCTTTTTTCTTCAAAGAATGCATTTTCATACACACACGAACTCTTAAGCATTTGCTAAAATGTAGTTTTAAATTGATATTATTCCTTACTTTTTTGTGTCCTATTTTTTTATGCTTTTTTTTTTTAAAGTATGGCCTTGGAGAAGAATTACATAAGATAGAATGGGTGGGCACAGTTGGGTTTCATATTCCAAGTGATGAAGAAATCACTGGAGTATTTGAAAATAAGAAGGTACTTTGTTTTTTAGGTGGACACAACAAAGGCTAGTCTGCACCTCCAAGAGATTAACTAAGAGTTTTTGTCCCAAAAACAGACTTAGCACCTGGCTAAGTTCCAATTTACTTAGATAACAATATTGGGACTCATTAGTGTGGCACCAGAAATTGCCCAACAGACCATTTGTTCTTTTTTCCTTTCTTCTTTTTTTTGGGGGAACGGGTAGGGGGAGAACCAGTGATTTCAACAATTTAATTGGGGAAGCAACTCTGATTTTTGAAAGTTGCCAGGGCAGTGAGAGATTGTGACTTGCCCAGCCAGTCTACCATAATCTAATCTTTCAAACTTGGAGGCCTATCTCCTCTCATCTGATTTTAAAATAAAAATAATCATCTAGCAAAAGCAGCAGCTTGTCTTCAGATCCTTTATCTGAAGAAAAAAGCCGTTTCCTTAACAGCCCATGCAGTATGGTTCAGAAGGTAAAGGAAATCAAAGTATTAACCGCTCTTTATTTTTTCTTCCCTCTAGACCAAGAGAAAACTTGTCCCTCTCAGCGTTGTGCAATCTTATGGAGAAGAGAGAAGAAAAGGTGGATAGGATTTGCCTTTGAAATCTTCGACCAAAAAAATTCCAGATCCTTTAAATTACATTCCAAACAAACAGTGATTGAATCACTCCATTAAGACAGACACGCACACATTTTAGGAACTCCCCTCTGAGATGATCAACGATTATAATAAGTATCGTTTGCACGTGGTTTCCCCTCACTGAGCTGCTCTGCAAACTTTGCACAGCGCCAGGCACTTAATAAATGCTCAAAAATTACGAGCCCGGAATGGAAAAAGGAAAAATGAGCGGTCAGTATCCCGAGAATGCGTCGACCTTAGACAGAACTATAAGTGAACCTCACTTGTGTCACTCACAGGTGGCCCTGAGCACCTCTCGAGTCCCTTCCACCTCTAAGGTTTATTCCCCCCACCCATCTCTCCTCGATCCACCACCAGCCCCGCGATACCCACCCCCTAAATTCACATAGGCAGGCAGACGATGCTTGAAGGCTATCCTGGGCAGCGAAGTTTCGGGGGGTGGGGGATGGGGAGGGGAGGGGAGGGTGCTGCAGACAGCTCTGCTAGGCGCTGAATGCACGCCCGGCCAGGGCAGGGAGCCCTGGCATCGGGGTAAGCGAGCGGCCGCAAGGAGGTTCTGCACCATCGCTCGAGTTGCTACGGCGCCAATCGGGAATTGGCAGTGGCCTTGACCGTGCCAGTCTAGTTCTCCTGTGCATTCCAAGTTCCTCTGAGCAAGGACTCCATGGGAGTAAAAGGGGGGTGTAGGGGCAACGTGGCAGGGAACTCCGGGGAAGAGACTCCCAACTGCAAATGAAGATGCCAACGAAGCTTACAAAGCTGCCCTCCCCCGGTCCTCCCGCCCATTTCTAGAGCACTTGGCACTTACGGAACGGGGCAGCTTGGCGGGTCCCGGGCCAAAGTTGACCACCTGGCTCGGGGTGTCCATGGTGCTGAGCGCAGCGGCAACCGCAAGCACGAGAGTCAGGGAACAGCAAGAGAAAGCGCGCTGCTCGAGGATCTGAGCAACGAGTTCCTGCTTGCCTGCTGCTGCTGGTGCCCCGTCCGCGCCCCTAGCGCTTAGCTCGCAGCCCCAGCGGCTCTGCTTTTTCATTGGCTCCTTTTATCCACAGCCTTCCAAGGATTGGTGGGATCCGAGGCGGCTCGCCGTCTCATTGGCTAAGGAGACACGAGCTGGCAGCGTGATCGCTCCCCCTTTCATCGCCTCCGCTCCCCCTTTTAAGTTTCCAATCCCTTTTCTATGCAAGGCAGGCTAGAGATTGCACCATCAGACAATGGTTAGGGGCGGCCCTGTTCTCCTTCTCCCATCTTTAGCTCCCAGACTGTTTCTTTATGCAAGAGAACCGAGAAAAACAGACTGCTGCAAACTAATGCTTGGTTGTGTTGTTGTCGTTGTTGTTGTTGTTGTCGTCGTCGTCGTCGTGTTGTTGTTGTTGTTGTTGTTGTTGTCGTTGTTGTTGTTGTTGTTGTTGTTGTTGTTGATGTGTTTTGGGAGTTGGGGAGTTATAAGCTTGTGTTGGTCAGTAAGTCACTTTGTAACGCGCGTTTATTAAGCGCTAGTTAAGCGTCATTCCCTCTGCTAACTGCTGGGAGAAAGGCAAAAACATAGTTCTTGCCCCTGATAAAACTTACATGTTGATGAGGAAACTCCCCCACAGATGTAGGATCTTTGGCAGTGATCTGTAGCCACAGCTAAGACAATACAACTAACTTTATTAAGCTCTTAATTACCTTGGAGTTATAGCTATATTCTTTTTTTTTTTTTTTAAAGAAACTCGGTACCTTCTTGAATTTAGGGGAAGGAGCAATAGAGCCTCTATTGCTTCGATTCAAGCCTCAACTCTTGGAAAAATTTGGGAGGGGGAGGAGAGGAAGGGCTATCGATGAAGGGCAGCACAACCTAAAAGAAACACTGTCTTCTGGAGGGTGCTCCTTTTGCAATTAGAAAAAAAAAAAAAAGTAATTCTAAAATTCTTGCTTTGAAGCCCAGAAAGTAAACTCGTTCTAATTTCACTATAATTTTTTTAGATATTTATTTATTATTATTATTGACTTTTTCTTTATTATTATTACCATTAAAACTTTTTATTTTCAAAACATATGCACTGATAATTTTTCAACATTGATCCTTGCACAGCTTTGTATTCCAAATTTTCCCCTCCTTCCCCCTACCCTCTCCCCTAGATGGCAGTAATCCAATATGTGTTATACATGTTATAATATGTTAAATCCAATATATGTAAACATGTTTGTACAATTATCTTGCTGCATAAAATAGATCAGATCAAAAAAGATAGAAAAAAATAAGAAAACAAAATGCAAAGGAACAACCACAAAAAGGGTGAAAATGTTATATTGTGATCCATACTCAGTTCCTGCAGTACTCTCTCGGGGTGTAGATGGCTCTCATCATCACAAGATTATTGGAACTGGTTTGAATCCTCTCATTGTTGAAGAGAGCCATGTCCATCAGAATTGATCATCGTATAATCTTGTTGTTGCCCTGTACAGAGATCTTCTGGTTCTGTTCATTTCACTAAGCATCAGTTCATGTAAGTCTCTCCAGGCCTCTCTGAAATCACCCTGCTTGAACGTTTCTTATAAAACAATAATATTCCATAACATTCATATACCATAACATATTCAGCCATTCTCCAACTGATGGACATCCATTCAGTTTCCAGTTTCTTATCACTACAAACAGGGTTGCCACAAACATTTTTGCACATGTAGTTCCCTTTCCTTCCTTTAATATCTCTTTGGAATATAAGCCCAGTAAAAACATTAATGGATCTAAGGGTATGCACAGTTTGATAATTTTTTGAGCATTCACTATAATTTCTTTTTTTATTATTATTATAGATTTTTATTGACAAAACATATGCATAGGTAATTTTTCAATATTGACCCTTACAAAACCTTCTGTTCCAGCTTTTCCCCTCCTTCCCCCCACCCCCTCCCCTAAATGGCACTTAGTCCAATACATGTTAAATATGTTAAAGTATAAGTTAAATCCAATATATATATATACATATTTATACAGTTGTCTTGCTGCATAAGAAAAATTGGATCTAAAAAGAAAGAAAAAACCTGAGAAGGAAAACAAAAATGCAAGCAAACAATAACAGAAAGAGTGAAAATGCTATGCTGTGGGCCACACTCATTTCCCAGTGTTCTCTCTCTGGGTGTAGTTGATTCTCTTCATTACTGAACAATTGGAAATGGTTTGAATCATCTCATTGTTGAAGAGAGTTATATCCATCAGAATTGCTCATCGTATTATCTTGTTGTTGGGTATAATGATCTCCTGGTTCTGCTCATTACACTTAGCATCAATTCATGTAAATCTCTCCAGACCTCTCTGAAATCATCCTGTTGGTCATTTCTTACAGAACAATAATATTCCATAACATTCATATACCACAATTTATTCAGCCATTCTCCAATTGATAGCTATCCATTCAATTTCCAGTTTCTAGCCACTACGAAAAGGGCTGCCACAAACATTTTTGCACATGTGGGTCCCTTTCCCTTCTTTAAGATCTCTTTGGAATATAAGCCCAGTAGTAACACCCACTGGATCAAAGGGTATGCAGAATTTGGTAACTGTTTGAGCTTAGTTCCAAATTGCTCTCCAGAATGGTTGGATCCGTTCACAGTTCCACCAACAATGACAGTGTCCCTGTTTTCCCACATCCCCTCCAACGTTTGTCATTATCTTTTCCTGTCATTTTAGCCAATCTGAGAGGTGTGTAGTGGTATCTCAGAGTTGTTTCAATTTGCATTTCTCTGATCAATAGTGATTTAGAGCAGCTTTTCATATGACTAAAAATGATTTCAATTTCTTCATCTGAAAATTATCTGTTTGTATCCTTTGACCATTTATCAATTGGAGAATGACTTGATTTCTTATACATTTGAATCAATTCTCTATATATTTTGGAAATGAGGCCTTTATCAGAATCTTTGAATGTAAAAATGTTTTCCTAGTTTATTGCTTCCCTTCTAATCTTGTCTGCATTAGTTTTGTTTGTACAAAAACTTTTTAGCTTAATATAATTAAAATTATCTATTTTGTAATCAATAATGATCTCTAATTCTTCTTTGGTCACAAATTCCTTTCTCCTCTTAGAGGTAAACTATCCTATGTTCTTCTAATATGTTTATAATTTCATTCTTTATGTTTAGATCATGAATCCATTTTGACCTTACCTTGGTATAAGGTGTTAAGTGTGTGTCAATGCCTAGTTTCTGTCATACTAATTTCTAATTTTCCCAGCAATTTTTGTCAAATAGCAAATTCTTATCCCAAAAGCTGGGGTCTTTGGGTTTGTCAAACACTAGATTGCTATAATTATTAACTATTTTGTCCTATGAACCTAACCTATTCCACTGATCAACTTCTCTATTTCTTAGCCAGTACCAAATGGTTTTGATGACTGCTGCTTCATAATATAGTTTTAGATTTGGTATAGCTAAGTCACCTTCATTTGATTTTTTTTCATTAATTCCTGTAAAGGGCTGAAACTCTTGAGTTGATGCACTGAGGTTGGACCACTGAGCACTTAAGGCTAATTACCAATTGGACATTCTCTATAAGCATAGACTTGGAAAATGGCCCTTCCCACTATCCTGTGCTGGCTCGATAATTGGTGTATACAGAGAATTGTAGGAGGGACTAGGGGGTGGAGTAAGACTAGCCAGGGTCACTTTTGGGCGTGCGACAAAGAGGAGAGGTCGTGGAGATTTTGCGTCCATCCATCCATCCAATTCAATCTTATCCTTAAAGACCAAGAATAAAGACCAAGGACTTTTGCTTATCCTGACTCTGGCTGATTCTAAGGTATCCAGGGTGCTAATGTGGTCATCACAAATTCCCTTGAAATTCCCTTGAAAGTTCCGTTTTGTTCTTCCAGATGAATTTTGTTGTTATTTTTTCTAGATCAGTAAAATAGTTTCTTGGGAGTTTGTTTGGTATAGCACTAAATAAATAGATTAGTTTAGGTAGTATTATCTTCTTTACACTATAATTTCTTAATAAAGAAATAAAAAATTCCTAATTTTCTTCACTATACTTAATAACAGTATTTAATTTCTTTATAGTGCAAACATTATCTCATTTGATCCTTCTGTGAGGAACAATCCTGTGAGGGAGGTGATATTATTAAACTTATTTTATAAATGAGTGAATCAAGGCCCCAGAAAACTAAAATGACTTAAACAGCTAATAAGCTTCTTAGACATTTGACACACATTTGAATGTGGATTTTCCTGATTCAAAATCCTGTGCTCTATCCAAAAATAGGAGAGTTACAATAGATTTATTAAAGTCAACCTATGCATATATATGCTTTTAAAGGCTGTACAATCAAATCTATCATGAGGAAGCTCTCAAGATTAAGTTTTATAATTTCTGTACTTACTATTAGTTGACCTTTTTTCCTCTTTTACTGCATTTTCCACTGCCTCCCTTTGACTCATTCTGCTACACCAGAAATGCAGTTGTAAACCAAAATGGAGGAAGAAGTAAAAGAGAATGATTGAGTAATTCAGCTGAATTTAATGGTAAGGCCAATTACTAAACTTTGCTATAGTGACTTATCTCCAAAGGCAGTTATCTGAGGGAGAACAGTGCCTTTAAGGAAAAGATGGGGAACCTGCCACAACTTTAAGTCCAATTGAATTATTATTCAATTTTTAATTAGAACTCCTAAAGATATGTTGCCAAAATATTTAGATTTTATAATGCATTTTAAATTAATATTAGGGAAGACTTGAAATTGCAAGATTACTTAATGCAGACCTCAATTTGATTCAATCTCCTTGCTAACTAAACAAATTCTCTAACTTTTAAACTAATTTACCAACTACTCAAATTCTAACTTTTAACAAATTCTCCAAAGTGACCAAGTGGCTGAGTGAGAGGGTGAATGGAAAAGCGATTGTGAAAGGTTGTTATGGGTGGGGGTGTATGTCAGTTTTTTTCCAATTCAGGGGGTTGAAAGAAGCTGGAGTTGTCAATTTGTGTTTGTCTTGGTACTTTTAGGCATGCTTAACAATCTGCAAATTTCTGCAATGAGACCTTTGTACAAAGCAGATCACAAATTGCTGCCACAGGGACTTTGGAGTAGAAGATTGTATCCTACAAATCCAGCAAATGTAAATAGATAACCCGCACTGGAAGAATTTGTGGGCTGATCCCACCCTTGATCCCACAGGAGCTTTGACCTATTCCATTTT
Organism: Antechinus flavipes; assembly: GCF_016432865.1. NCBI lineage: Eukaryota > Metazoa > Chordata > Mammalia > Dasyuromorphia > Dasyuridae > Antechinus > Antechinus flavipes. The sequence goes on from NC_067398.1 coordinate 322,609,459, forward strand.
CAACTTAGTTAGATAAAGAGCCCTGAGCCTGTTGACCCTGGTTTGGGGGCTCACCATATTCATTAGGAGAGTGCATTCAGGATCAAGAGGCCAGAATAGTTTAACCTATTACAACAGAGAACTTGAAAGCTCAAGATGCACCAGCTTTGCACGAGACTTAGTGTATGTACTAGAAGCAGGATCAGCTTAACCTACTGCAAGAGAGAACTTCCAAGCTCAAGATGCACCAGCTTTGCATGTAAGCCCTTAATAAATGCTTCATTCGTTCATTTCAGCCTCTGCCTTCCCCAGTAACAGAGACTACAAGCATGAACCACCATACTGAAAGGCATTAATTCTTATAATGATGGATGGGCTTTCTTTAAGCTAGCATGTGGAAGTCAAAGAGAACTGTATCTAAAAATCAAAATACAGGTTCAAATCCAGGATGTGTCCTAATGTCTGTGTGGCCTCACACAAATTACCACTCTTCTGGTCTTCAATGTCGTCATTTGTAAAATGGTGAGTAAAACTAGGTGATTATCTAAGCTAGCTCCCTTATTTAAATCAATGATTTTATAAGTCTTTCTAAGGGGTATTCTTAACAAAACCTGATTAAGCAGAATGAGTAAAATGCAATGGATTGGCACTAGATTGCAAAAGGATTTTAATTACCAATAAGAGGAGTTTATAGCTACTGGAATTTCTTGAGCAGGAAAGTGATCCGCTCAGACATGCATTATAGTAACATTGCTTTGGCAGCTATGGGAAGTATGGATTGAAAAGGGGAGAGAAATTTGTAGCAGGGAAACCAATTAAGAGGCTATTGCAAGGCAGCTAAATGGTGCAGTGGATAGAGCACCCTCCCTTGTGTCAGAAAGATGTGAATTCAAATTCAAATGACACTTACTAGCTATATGACCCTGAGCAAAATCGCAGTAACCCTGATTGCAACTCCTCCCCCCAGCAAAGGCCATTGCAAGTCTAGTTGAGGAGTTCTTAATTTACAATAAATTAAAAATAATTTTTGGTAACAATTTCAATATAATTGGGATTTTTTTTTGTCCTATATATTCTGTTTTATGCATTTAAAAGCATTATTCTCAGAAGATGTCCATAGGCTCACTAGACTTCCAAATGAGTACATGAGACAAAAAAAGTTAAGATCTGCATTAGTGGATGTGCGAATGGAACTGAATTCCAGCTTTACAACAACCAGAGGTAAAAAATTTGGAGATAGAAATAACAAAATTTGTACATTGGCTACATGGGATGAAGGAGTTAACACAATTATAGAACACTCTTCACACAAATAAAGTGGGCCAAACAATTGAGAAAATATTAATTGCTCAGATAGGCTGAGCAAATATAACAAAAATGAAAAATATAACAAAAAAATAACAAAAATGACAATTCCACCAAATTTACTTATTCATTGCTATACCAAACTACTAAAAATTATTTTATAAGGTCAGAAAAAAATTATCAAAATTACTCTGAAAGAACAAAAAGTCAATAATATCAAAGGAATTAATGAAAAAAAGCCATAACAAATCTCAAACCAAATTACAAAGTGGTAATCATTAAAATAATCTGGTACTGGCTAAAAATAGTGATAGATCAGTGATAGAGACTATATACACATCATACAGTAGTAAATGACCATGGTAATCTAATGTTTGAACCACTATTTGACAAAAGACTTACTATTTGACAAAAAATGCTGGAAAAACTGGAAAGCAGTTTGGCAAAAACTAAGAATAGACCAACATTTCATACAATATATCAAAATGGGTACATGATTTAAACATAAAAGATAATATCATAAGCAAATTCAGGAAATTGAAATAGTTTACCTGTCAGATGTATGGATAAGGTAAAAATTTATTACAAACAATAAATAGAGAGCATTACAGGATGTAAAATAAATAATTTTGATTACATTAAATTAAAAAGAGATTGAATAAGAAAAGCCAATGCAACCAAGATTAGAAGGAAAGCAGAAAACTGGGAGTGGAAAATTAGGGGGGTGGGGAAGGCGGCACATTAAAAATTATTTTATAAGGTCAGAAAAAAATTATCAAAATTACCCTGAAAGAACAAAAAGTCAATAATATCAAAGGAATTAATGAAAAAAAGCCATAACAAATCTCAAACCAAATTACAAAGTGGTAATCATTAAAATAATCTGGTACTGGCTAAAAATAGTGATAGATCAGTGATAGAGACTATATACACATCATACAGTAGTAAATGACCATGGTAATCTAATGTTTGAACAAGTTTCTCTGGTAAAGAGTGCATCTCTCAAATATATTGAGAATTGAGTCAAATTTATTATATGAGGCATTCTCCAACTGATAAATGATCAAAGATATGAACTGGAAGTTTTCAGAAGAAGAAAATTTAATCATATTAAAAAATGCCTCAAATCACTATTGATTAGGGAAATGCAAATCAAAACAATTTTGACATAAAATCTCACACCTATCATATTGAATAATATGACAAAAGAGGAAAATGACAAATGTTGGATGGGATGTGGGAATATTGAAACCCTAATGCATTGTTGGTGGAGTTGTGATCTGATCCAACCAAACTGCATTGATACCAATGCCGATATACGAGATACATATATATATCTCAACCCTTTTAAAAATAATTGCTTTTTATTTTCAAAATATATACACAAGTAGTTTTCTGCATTTACCCTTGCAAAATCTTGTGTTCCAAATTTTTCTCCCCCCACTTTTCTCTATCACTCTCCCCTAGACAGCAAGTAATCCAAGATAGGTTAAATGTGTATGATTCTTCTAAACATATTTCCATAATGTTGTACAAAGACAAATAAGATCAAAAAGGGGTAAAAAAAATTTAAAAAGAGAAAAAAGCAAGCAAACAACAACTAAAAAGGTAAAAATAATATGTTGTGATCTCCATTCAGTCTCCACAGTCCTCTCTCTAGATGCAGATAACTCTCTCCATCGCAAGTATGTTGGAATTGACCTGAATCACCTCATTGCTAAAAAGAGCCAAGTCCATCACAGCAGCCCTTTTCATAAAAGCAAAATATAGTAAATTAAGGAGATGCCCATCAATTGGGGAGTGGCTGAACAAGCTGTGGCATATGAATGTAATAGAATATTATTGAGCAATAACAAATGATGAATAGGCAGGTTTCAGAAAAACCTGGAAAGATTTGTATGATCTGATACAAAGTGAAATGAACAGAGCCAGAAAAATACTGTACATCAACTATATGTGATGATCAATTATAAATGACTTGGCTCTTTTCAGCAACATAATGATCCAAAACAAGTACAAATGACACACAAAAAATGTTATTCATATCCAGGTAAAGAATTAATGAATTCTGAATGCAGATTGAAGCATATTTTTTCACTTATTTGATTCTTTCTTGTGGTCTTTTCTCCTCTTTGATTTTTTCTTCTTTCAAAACTGTGACTAATATGGAAATATGTTTTACATGTAGCACATGTATAAACTTTATCAAACTGCATACCATTTTTGGCAGAGAGGAAGGGAAGCAGGGAAGGAAAAATTTAGGACTCAAAATCTTGCAAAAATCTAGCAAAAATAAATGCTAAAAATTTTATTGCCATATAAGCAGGAGAAAATACTATTCAAAAAATACTAGGGAGCATAGGAAAAAAAATTTTTGGTTACATTGGTTTTGTTTCAGCAAAACTTTTTTATGTAATCAAAATTATCTATTTTATAATGCTTTCTATATCTTGTTTGATACTAAAGTCTTCCCTTATCCATAAATCTGCCAATATATTATTCTCTGCTCTCTTAATTTGCTTATGTTATCAACTTTTATGTGTAAATCATGTACCCATGTTGATCTTATCTTGGTGTATGGTATCTTGGTGTGAGATATTGGTCAGTACCTATTTTCTGCCATACTGTTTCCCAGTTTTCCCAGAAGTTTTTTTTTTTTTTTTCCAAATACTTAGATCTTTACATTTATATACTGCATTACTATGGTAATTTATTGTAATGTATAATTTGCATCTATTCTATTCCACTGATCCATCACCCTTTTTCTTAGTCTGTACCAGATTATTTTGATAACTACCACTTTATAATGCAGTTTGAAATCTGGTATGGCTAAATACCTTTCTTTTGTATTTTTAAAATTGATTCCCTTGATATCCTTGAGCTTTTCTTCTTCCAGATGAACTTTGTCCTTAACTTTTCTAAGTCTATAAAATGACTTTTGATAGTTTCATTGGTATGACATTAAATAAATACATCAAGTTAGATAGAATGGGCATTTTATATTGACTAGTCCTACCCATGAGCAATTCACATTTTTCCAATTATTTTCCAGTTGTTCCATTTGTCTTACTTTTTTGTGTAAAAAGTGTGTTATAGTAGTGTTCATATAATTTCAGGGTTTGTGTTGGCAGGTATACTCCCAAGTATTTTATACTGTATACAATTATTTTTGATGGAATTTTTCTTTCTGTCTCTTGCTGCTAGACTTTGTTGGTAACATATAGAAATGCTGATAATTTATGTGAGTTTATTTTGAATCCTGCAAATTTGCTAGTAATTTCAAGTGATTTTTTAATTGATCCTCTAAGATTTTTTAGTTATAATATCATATCAAATGCAGAGTGATAGTTTTATTTACTCTTTGTTTTTTCTAATTGCTTTAATTTCTTTTTTCTTCTCTTTGTGTTATAGTTAACATTTCTAGTACTATACTGAATAATAATCTGGGCATCCTTACTTCACCCCAATCCTTATCCATTACAGAAAATGTTTGCTGGTAGTTTTAGATAAATATTACTTATCATTTTAGGGTAAGTTCTGTTTATTCCTAGTTTTCTACTATTTTTAATAGAAATAGATGCTGTACTTTATCAGAGACTTTTCCTGCATCTATTGAAGTAATCATATGATTTTTATTGACTTTGTTATTGTTATGATCAATTATGTGGATAGTTTTCGTAACACTGATCCAGTCCTGCATTCCTGGTATAAATCCCACTGGTCATAGTGGATTATTCTGATGATTTATTGCTGTATCTCTTTGCTAGTATTTTATTTAAAATTTTTGCATCAGTTTTTGTTTAAAAAATTGTTGTATGATTTTCTTTCTCTATTTTGGAATTAATTGTTCTTTAAATTTTTCTTAGAATTCACTTGTGAATCCATCTGGCCCTAGAAATGTTTTTCTTAGGGAATTTATTGATGGCTTGTTCAATTTCTTTTTCTAAGATTGAATTAAGTATTTTATTTCTTCTTTTAATCTGGGTAATTTATATTTTTATAGTTATTTGTTCATTTATTTTAGATTGTCAAATTTATTGTCATATAATTGGACAACATATCTTAATTTTCTCTTCATTGGTGGTGAATTCACCCTTTTAAATTTTGATATTAATAATTTGGTATTCTTTCCTTTTTAATCAAATTAACCAATGGTTTATCTGTTTTATGGGTTTTTTTCTATAACATCTTTTTCTAGTTTTTTAAATAATTCAATGATTTTCTTATTTTTAATTTTATTAATATTTCTTTTGATTTTTCAGGATTTCCAATTTGGTGTTTAATTGAGGATTATAACCTATTTCCCCTCTAGTTTTTATTGTTGCTGTTATTGTTGTTGTATGCCCAGTTCACTGATCAAATTTTCCTTTATTTTACTGATGTAAGCGATTACAGGTATAAATTTTTCCCTGAGTATCACTTTGACTGCATCCTGTAAATTTTGGTATGTTGTCTGATTATTATCATTTTCTTTAGTGAAATTATTGTTTCTATTACTTGTTTTTTGATTCATTTGTTAATTTCTAATTAATTTTTAATCTTTTCCATTGTCCATTATTGAATGCAACTTTTATTTCATTACGGTGTTAAAGGGATATGTTTTCTATTTCTGCTTTTAACATTGGGTTGTGAGGTTTTATATTTTAATAAATTACCAATTTTTTGTGTAGGTTCTATGTACTGTTGAGAGAAAGGTATATTACTTTTTTTTTTCCCTGTTCAATTTTCTCCAGAGATCTATTATATCTAGGTTTTGCAGAATTTTGTTGACCTCCTTAATTTTCTTGTTTATTTTTTAGTTAGATTTATCTAGCTCTGATAGGGAAAACTGAGTTTGCCCACTAGTATAGTTTTAGTCTCTATTTACTCCTGTAACTCATTCAACTTCTTCAAAAATTTAGATCCTATACCATTTGGTACATATATGTTTAGCATTGATATGACTTCATTGGCTAGGGTACTTTGTTAGATATAGTTTCCTTCTTTAGGTTTTAAAATTAGGTCTACTTTTGCTTTTGCTTTGTGTGAGATCACGATTGGTACCCATGCTGAAACATAATAGATTCTGCTCCAGCCTCTTACCTTAAGTGTATATTTCTAATTCAAATGTGTTTCTTATAAATAGCACATTGTAGGATTCTGTTTTTTTTAATCCATCTTGCTATCTGCTTCATTTTATGGATGAGTTCATTCTATTCATGTTTATAGTTATGATAAACTCTATTTCTCTCTATACTGTTTTTCATTTGTTTATTCCTCTCTTTCTCTTACCTTTCACTTTTTACCCCCTCAAAAGTATAATAGCTATTTTCATTAATACAATGATCCAAAACAGTTCTGAAGGAATTATAATTAAAAATGATCTTCATCCTTCAAAGAAAAACCTGATAGGATTTGAATACAGATCAAAGCATACTTTTCCCCCTTTTTTGTCTGTTTTCTTTCACAACATGACAAATATGGAAATTTCTTTTGCATGACTGTCCATGTATAACCTACATCAAATCGCTTGCCTTCTCAATGAGGTGGGTTGTGGGAGAGAAAAGATAAAGAGAAAATTTGAAACTCAATTTTTGTTAAATGCTAAAGAAAATTTACTTGAAATTGGAAAAATAAAATATTTTTAAAAGATAAAAGTATATTAAAATAACGAATAAATTGCATGCATACCAGTAACCAGACAATTGATAATATCGAGTGACAGGTCAAGATAAGCCTATTTTTCTTCAATATTCCATTATCACAGACAGAGAAAAAAATTCTGTTAAGAGCTTAAGAAGAACACAACAATAGATGATAATACTGTTTTCCTACATCAATGTTCCTTAAAATTGTATTGGTTGAGTGCTTCATTTTTTAGTTTTGACTTTTTTTTTTTTTTCCCTTGAGACTTCATCACTGCAGTGAATTGTAACTTATGGTCTTAGGGGCAGCTAGGTGACGCAGTGGATAGAGCACCAGCCTGAAGTCAGGAGGATCCGAGTTCAAATCTGGTCTCAGACACTGTCTATCTGTGTGACCCTGGGCAAGTCACTTAACCCCAATTGCCTCAGGAAAAAAAAAAAAAAAAACTTATGGTCTTACACAGCTTTCTGGGATTTGCCCATGTTCGTACAAGTAGTATATACCAGAGGCAGGATTCAAATCTTGATTCCATACATGATCCTGTATACCATGTTTGTATACTTGTATACAATACCAGGGTAGCTTTAATTACTCTTTAACTATCTTTTAACTTTAACTACCTTTAAGAAATATGGAGCTGGAAGGAGACTTGGGTATAATCTAGTCTATAATCTAGTCAAATCCTCCTATCTCCTCCAATTTAATGATAAAGAAACCAAAGCCTAAAGAAATGAGAAGTTCCTCTGGGATAGTCAAGTTACTAGTATTTTTTCCTTTCTCAAATAATCAGATTTATACAATATATTCCCCAGTTGAATGTAAGTCCTGAAAGCACTGGGAATGTTTCTCACTTTGTTTTTGTAACAGTATCTAAAATAATGTCTTGTTTTTAGTAGGCAATTAATAAATACTTATTGGGATTAGAATGTAGACAAGAGTCCAGGCTTCCTTATTCTAGAGAGTCAATGTTCTTTCTAATATGCTATGCTGGATAGTATTATTCTTTACATTTTACAGAAGAGAAAGTCAAGACCAAGTTTTAATTTACTTAAAATGCTCATTAATGATTAATCTTGAAAGAAACCCCTCCTAAGTAAGTGAATAACCCAGAAAAAAAAAATTATCAGAGGCATGCTACCCCAGCTGTAGTGATTTAAAGCAAAATGACTGCAATATTTTCAAAGAAATCCGTGCTACAAAGAAATAGAAAAACACAAAGTACAATTTTTTTTTTGTTTGCTTGTTTTGCTGAGGCAATTGGGGTTAGGTGACTTGCCCAGGGTCACACAATTAAATGTCTGAGGTCAAATTTGAACTCAGATCCTCCTGACTTCAGGGCTGGTACTCTATCCACTGTACCATCTAGCTGCCCCAAAAGTACAAAATTCTACAAGATGAAATTTAATGCAGCATATTAAATATTTGAGGAGAGGAAAATGCAGGAAAATACTTGTCTTACTTTGCCCTAATCTTTTTACAAGACTGCCACTCCCTTCATAAAATATCTTACTGGCTACAGCATGCTCCTTTGAATGAATATTAGCAGGAGAGAAAAAGTGAATCTCCATTTGACATTTCAGATGACAGACCCACAAACCCTCTTATTTTCCTATTCTTGGGCTAAAGGATAGAATTGTAGAATCAGAGAATGATCCATTCAAATCCTGCTTCTTCCACACCTCTAGCTATATGACCTGAACAAATCAAGCTTTCTTGTCTTTTAAGTGGAGTTAATTGTTGTATCACATGAAATAATGCATGGAAAGCGCTTTGCAGGCCCTGAAACTTTGTATAAATGTCAGCCACCATGATTCTTGATATTGGCTCCCTATCATAAGCACCTTTGACTAGGGGGCTTCCTGTCTCACACTTTCTCTGGTGCCTTTTACATTAATTTTGTCCGTTCCATCTCCAAATTGGTCAGATCCACTACTTCCTCATACTTAGCAATTATTAACATTTACTCTTTTTTCACCACTATTAGCATCATTATAGAAGTCTCATTCATTTCTATAAATGACCAGGAAGAAGAAAGTAAATGTATACAAAAGAAAGGCAGAATATGTAGCATCTAGAATTGTCCACAGAGTCAGGATTCCCTGATTTTAAGCCCTGCCTATGACACATAACTGGCTGAATGAATTTGGCAAGTCACATCTTCATAGTGTCCCCAGGCAACTCTAAGGCTCTACCTTATGCAAGAGCTAGCTGCTGGGGTGTATTGAAAGGAGGAATTTCCTGATGGAGAGCTCCCAGGGCTGAAGTTTCACTCCCTCTACAACATTTATTTTGGAATTGTTTCCACAGAAAAAAAGAGGAGATCAACATACTACAGCACAGGATCTAAATGTATGGTTGTGATACACGGGAAGCAGGTAGATCTTTTGGTAGGCTCTCCCTTCCATTTCTCACCCAGAGCTATTACTTAAGGTGTTTGTATGCTCTTTGTGTTAATAAGATATAATATATTATCCCTGGTTGCCTGGAGCTACTGCATTAGTTTTTCTAAAAACTGGAAAAAATTACTCTCGAAATCTTCATATAATAGACTAAGATTGAATAAGCTTCATGATTAAAAGTACAGAAGGTGGCAAGCTTGGGAATGGGAAGGGGAGAAAGAATACCTCTCTTTCTTGAGCTTTTGCTCCTTCTACACACCCAGTAACTCTTTTAATTCATCTTGAACTCTTTACTTAAGTTTAAAAGCAATCTCTCCCCCAAACTGCTCCAAATTGTGACTGATTCCAGGCAAAGGAACTTAGAAAGTCAGCAGAAAAGGTCTATGACACCACAGTGGAAGTCCAGTGAGCAGCCTGGTACAAGCTGTGCCAGCTCTGCCTGGGCCCTAGACACAGGCCTAGACACAGGCCTAGACACAGGCCCAGCCCAGCCCTTGCCCCAAGTAAGGCAGGAATGGGTCTAGGGTCTTCTGAATCAACAGCAGTTCTGCTGGCTTACAGACCTTTCATCCCAGAGACGCCAAAAAGGACCTGGAAGGTCAGCAGAAAAGGTCTGTGGGAGTCCACCATATAATCCCAGCACAGCCCAAGCCAGTGTAGCCCTGGTCCCAGTGCCAGTAAAACAGGACTCTGTTGCTTTAGCACACTAGATCTTACAACTACTGTGAGACACTCCTAACAATTCCAGGGCAGAAAAGAGTGCTTGTGATCAGGTCCCTAGAAGGATTTCTGAAAACAGCTGCATAAAATTCCTGAAGCTTGGGATAATGCACCCTCCACCCTGGAAACAGAGCTCTACATTTACAAAGGGTTAAAAACCAAGTAAGTAATAGGCTGGGAAAATGAGCATAAAATAAAAAAAATCTTTCTGACCATTGAAAGTTATTATGGTGACAAGGAGGAGGATCAAAACACAGACTCAGAAGACAATAAAAAAGTCAAGAAAGAAGAATTGGTTTCAGAGTAGAGCTCAAAAGGACTTTTGCAAATCAAGAGAGATAGAGGAAAAATTAGGAAAAGAATTGAAAAGGGTGCAAAAGGAAACACAAAAAACTAATAAGGAGAAGAATGCCTTAAAAAGAAAAAAATGTTCAATTGGGAAAGGAGTTTCAAAAGCTCACCAAGGAAAATAATACTTAAAAATTAGAACTGAGCAAATGGAAGCTAATGACTTTATGAGAAGTCAAGCTACAACAAAGCAAAAAAAAAAAAAAAAAGAAAAAGAAAAAAGAAAGAAAAAATAGAAAAAAATGTGAAAGATCTCATTGGAAAAACAAGTGACCTGGAAAACAGATCCATGAGAGATAATTTTTAAATTATTGGTCTACCTGAAAGTCATGATCAAAAATAGAGCCTGGACATCATCTTTCAAGAAATTATCAAAGAAAACCATCTTGATATTCTAAAATTAGAGGGTAAAATAGAAATTGAAAGAATCCACTGATCTCTTCCTGAGATTCCAAAATGAAAACTCCCAGGAATATTATAGCCAAATTCCAGAACTCTAAAGTCAAGGAGAAAATATTGCAAGCATCCAGAAAGAAACAATTCAAGTATAGAGACTACAGTCAGGATAACACAAAGATTTAGCCACTTCTGTATTAAAGAACTAGAGGCCTTGGAATATAATAGTTCCAGAGAGCAATGGAGCTAGGATTATAACCAAGAATCACCTACCCAGCAAAACTGAGTGTAATCCTATAGGGGAAAAGATCAATAATCAATGAAATAGAGGATTTTCAAGCATTTGTGATGAAAAGACCGAAGGCGAATGGAAATTTCATATATATATATATAGTATTTACAAAAGAAGCATAAAGAGGTAATCAGGAAAGTAATATCATAAGGGACTTAAGTTTTATCTGTTTATATTCCTACATGGGAGGATAATACTTGTAACTCATTAGAATTTTCTCATTATATAGACAGAGGTCACAGGTGTGAGTTGCAAATGAAGGGATAATATCTAAGAAATTATGAGATTAAGGGATGAGAGGGGAATGTACTGAGAGGAAAGGAAGGAGAGAAGTAGATTTGGTGTAAATTATCTACCATAAAAAAAAGAGAGGCAAGAAAAAGCTTTTAATGCAGGAGAAAAGGAGGAGAGGGTGAATGAGTGAACCTTAATCTCATCAGAATTGTCTCAAAAAAGAAATAACATACACACTCCATATATGTATAAAAATCTATCTTATCATGAAGGAAAATAGGAAGGAAATGGGATACAAGGAGAGGGGAGGATGATAAAAGAGAGGGCTTCATGGGGGAGAGAGTCAGTAGCAAAACACTTTTGAGGAAAAGCAGGGTGAAAGGAGAGAAAGAATAGGGAAATGTAGTTAGCAATAGTAATTCTAAAAAGAATTTACAAGCAAATTTTTCTGATAAGGCTTTATTTCTCAAACATGGAGGGAACTGAGTCAAATTTATAAAAAATAAGAGCCATGCTCCCATTGATAAATGATCCAAAGATATGTTCTGTGCCCAAAGAACTATAAATGTATGTATATCCTTTGACCTAACAATGCCAATACTAAGCATGAATACCAAAAGATATATTTTTCACTTATATGTGAAAAATATTTGTAGCGACTTTTTTCTCAGGGCAAAAATTTGGACCTTGAGGGGATGTCCATCAATTGGGGAATGGTTGAATAAATTGTGGTATGTGATTGTCATGGAATATTATTGTTCTATGGGTAATGATGGGCAAGATGCTCTTAGGAAAAAAAATCTGGAAAGTCCTCTGTGAACTCAAGTAAAGTGAAATGTACCGTGTACAAAGGAATAGCAATGTTCTGGGATGATCAGCTGCACATGACTGCTATTCTCAGCAGTAAAATAATCTACAACTACTTTGAAGGACTTATGATGAAAAATCCTTTCCATTCCTAGAGAAGAAATTGACTTTCTGAATACAGATAGAAGCTCTCTCTCTTTTTCTCTCTCTTCTCCTTTCTTTAACTTTATTTTTGTTTTTGTTTTTGTTTTTTAATTATAGTGGGAGATCTATGTTTTCTTTCATAATATGATTTTTATGGAAATGTTTTGCATTACTTCAAATATGGTTTCTTTTGTGTATGTGAGGCAGCTGGGGTTAAATGACTTGTCCAGAGTCATACAGCTAAGAACTGTTAAGTGTCTGAGGTCAGCTTGGAACTAAGGTTCTCATTGCTCTATCCACTGCACCATCTAGCTACCCCACACAATCGGTTTCATAAAGAGGGCTGGAGGTAGTGATAAGGAAGAGAATCTGAAACACAAAAGTTTAAAAAACAAATGTAAAGATAATTGATTTCAATGTAACTGGATGGAATATTAAATAAATGATTTTTTAAAAATAAAAGTAATAAAGAATGGTTTAGGCAGGGCATAGAATCATTCAAGTGAGAGTAGGGTCAGAAATAGGACCAGATGTCAGTTATGAACTGTTAGACTAAATTAACAATGGGGGGACAGCTAGGTAGTACAGTGGATAGAGAGCTGGACTTGGAGTCATGAAGAATAAATACAAATCCTGATGAGACACAACTAGCTGTGTGATCCTTGGCAAATGATTTATCCTTTGGCCTAGTTTCCTCAACTATAAAATGGTAATAATAACAGCACCCATTGCACAGAGTTGCTGTGAGGACCAAATGAAATATACAAAACCCTTTATAAATCTTAAAACCTTACCAAAAGTTTTAGTGTGGTATTAAGCTATTAAAGTTTAAATGCTAGCAATTATTAGAAAGGTCCTAAGCTGTTGGAATCTTTACAAACTGCTAACTCATTAGAGTTGATAGATTATTGATCTGATCTTACAAGAAGATGTTTTGGGCCAGAACCTGAAACAAGGTACTAAGTAGAACTAATTGATACAATGCTTGTGTTCACAACTTTACTCATTGGAGTTCACAAGTATAGGAGATTCACAAAGTAAACTTTGTAACTTTGTGAATTCACACCTCCCTTGAAGCTCTTTGGGCCAGAGAGCACTATGGGAGAAAACCCACAATCCCTCTCTCTCGTATCCCACAATTCCTCCCTCTTGTATAAAAGAAAAAGACAGAGGCTCTCGGTCAGATTTTAGCGGAATTACGCCAGAAGCCCTCTCTCCAAGGCAAGAGAGAATATTTTCCACTTGGCTGGCTGGTGGCAGAAGAGAGTTCAGCTGGATTGGAGAGGAGCATTCTGGTGCAGACACAGAGCACTTTGGGAGATTTTCAGCAGAATTACGCCAGAAGCCCTCTCTCCGAGGCAAGACAGATTCAACTTGGTGCTGGCTCTGGAGGCTGAAGAAAGCAGAGGCAGAGGCTGAAGGACAAAACCCTTGGATTTGGAGATATTCGGAGGGCTCTAAGCTTAGAGTGTTTTGCAAAGAACAAGAACTCCAACATTTGAACTCCAACATTTTGGTGCCCAACATGTGGCGTGTGTCTGCACCAGAGTGCTCCTCTCCAATCCAGCTGAGCTCTCTTCTGCCACCAGCCAGCCAAGTGGAAAATATTCTCTCTTGCCTTGGAGAGAGGGCTTCTGGCGTAATTCCGCTAAAATCTGACCGAGAGCCTCTGTCTTTTTCTTTTATACAAGAGGGAGGAATTGTGGGATACGAGAGAGAGGGATTATGGGTTTTCTCCCATAGTGCTCTCTGGCCCTAAGAGCTTCAAGGGAGGTGTGAATTCACAAAGTTACAAAGTTTACTTTGTGAATCTACCATACTTGTGAACTCCAATGAGTAAAGGTGTGAACACAAGCCTTGTATTAATTAGTTTTACTTAGTACCTTGTTTCAGGTTCTGGCCCAAAACATCTCCTTGTAAGATCAGATCAATAATCTATCAACTCTAATGAGTTAGCAGTTTGTAAAGATTCCAACACTAAGCTTCTGCATCTAGGTCTCTCCCTTTGCCCAAGGATCCTACATCAATTCCAAACAAGCCAGAGGGGTTCAGGGATGATGTGCTGCTGTGCTATCTTTTACATATTACAATTCAGACAACCATTCACTATGTTCAGAATGAACAGAAGCCAGCCAAGGAGAATTCCAAACAATTCTAAAAAAAAGATTCTAATTATGATAATAATAATAGCTAGCATTTATATTAAACTTATACAGCATTTCACAAATCTCACTTGATCCTTACAATATCTCTGGGAAATGGATGCTCTTATCTCCACTTTACAGATGAGGAAACTGAGGAAAGTAATTTGCTTGGGGTCAAACAACTAATGTCTGATTTGAACTCAGGTATTCTTGAGTTACAGGCTAGTGGTCTCCTCACTGCATCACTAATTGATGTTAATTAACATTCTCTGATTACCAATGATTATTAACATTCGACACATATCAAAGTGCTAGGTGTTTGTATGCAGTTTTATGGTGTGTGTTTTTTTAACTCTCCTTATTGAATGAGATATAGTGTCAATGTGATAGTTTCAACTTTAAAATTACTACATTTTTGTTGCCAAAATCTGACATGACTTTTATTAATAGAGCATCCATTTCTCTTTAGGATTTATTATAATCTTGAAGTGAATGGAGGAAACTGAACCAATACATTGCTTAAAGCAACATCAAACATAATATATGTAACTGTATTTTGTATCTTTAACTGAATCAATAACAAAGTACTCACTCTGTCCTCCTTTTTAGTCATGCCAGATTTGAGTTACTGAGATTGTTAGTAACTTCCCACTTCAGGAAACAAAAGTCAAAAACATGTTCATACATTTTCTCTCAATTATTTACTACTATTTACTACTATTTACTAGGCATGTATCCCAAAAGATTTTTGCCAGTACTTTTGTAGTTAAAAATAAAACAAAAACCTGGAGAGGCAGGACCAAGATGGTAAAGTGAAGGTTCACCTGGCTTTTCCCCCAATGCCTCCAAATAGTTTTAAATAATGACTTTAAATAAATTTTAGAGCATCAGAACCCACAAAATAGATAGAGTGCAACAATTTTCTGGCCAAAGGCAGCTTGGAAGGTCAACAGGAGGAGCCTGTAGCATCAGGGTGACTGGAGCACAATCTCAGTAATCCCTCACCAGCACAAACAGGTCCCAGAAACCCAGGAAATGGGTAATGACCTCCAGACAGTTCAGAAATAGGGCCAAGAACAACTCAGCAAAAAAGTTTTGGTGTACTAAGGTGCAGTGCGAGCCCCAGCCCAGGATCGGGATTTTGCTGCCACTGAATCAATAGCATCTACAGCAGCACTGTGGTAGGAGCAGCCACCATGGCAAGACCATTGACAGCAATGGTTCCAAAGATCTTTGGTCACAGGCAAGGAACTAGACAACTGGGAAGAGAGAGATTTGCAAGGGCCTCTTTGCTGGCACTGGGGCAGAATTCTGTTGCTTTGCCCATTCTCAGCTAGGTAACAGTGCTGGCTCACAATAAAGATCCCTAGAAGGATCTCTGAAAACAACAGCACAAAACCTTCAAGCTTAGGACAGTGCACCCTCCACCCTGAAAACAAAGCCCTACTTTAATAAAGAGTTAAAAACTGAATAATAGGCTTCAGAAATGGATAAATAACAAAAAAAGATTCGAACCATAGAAAGTACTATTGTGACATGGGAGTTAAAAATACACACTCAGAAGAAGATAACAGAATCAAAGCTCCTAAATCTAAGACCTCCAAGAAAAAATAAGAATTGGTCTCAAGCCATGGAAGGGCTCAAAAGGGATTTTGAAAATCAAGTAAGAGAAGTAGAGGAAAACTTGGGAAAAAAATTAAAGTGATGCAAAAGGAAATACAAAATGCCATTGAGGAGAAGAAGGCCTTAAAAAGCAAAATTCCCCAAATGGGAAGGAGGTACAAAAATTCACTGAGGAAAATAATTCCTTAAAAATTGAAATTGATAAATGGAAGCTAATGAGATTTATGAGAAGTCAAGAAACAATAAAACAAATCAAAAAAAAATTGGGCAGGGGGAGGAGAGTGAAATATTTTATTGGAAAAACAACTATCTTGGAAAATAGATCCAGGAGAGAGAATTTTAAAACTGTTGTTCTACTTGAAAACAAAAAAAGAGTCTGGACATCCATTTTTCAAGAAATTATCAAGGAAAACTGCTCTGTTTATTCTAGAACCAGAGGGTAAAGTAAAAATTGAAAGAATCCATTGATCAGCTGAAAGAGATACCAAAATTCCATATATATGGGAAAAGTGTAATGGAGATACACTCAGGATAATACAAAAAATTAGCAGCTTCTATATTAAAGAATCAAAAGGTATGGAATATGATATTCCAGGGGGCAATGGAGCTAAGATTATAACCAAGAATCACCACCAAAACTGAATATAATCCTTTAGGGGAAAAGGTTAATAATCAATGAAATAGAGCACCATCGAGCATTCAAAAGACCAGAGCTAAATAGAATATTTGATTTTCAAATACAGAACTCAGGATAAGAATAAAAAGGTAATCAAGAAAGGGAAATCATAAGGGACTTAAGATTTATTTGTTTATATTCCTATATGGGAAGGTGATATTTGTAACTCATAAGGATTTCCTCTTTGTTATGGCAGTTAGAAGTATACATAGAGCAGTGTGAACTGAGTATGAAGGGATAATATATTAAAAATAGAATAAAATCAAGAGGAAAGAGAGGAATGTATTGAGAGAGGAAAAGAGAAAGGTGGAATGGTTTAAATTACTTGCCATAAAAGAGGCAAGAAAAAGCTTTTACAATGGATTGGAAGAAGATAAGGGAAGGGGAGTGAGTAGAACTTACTCTCATCAGAATTGGCTCACAGAGAAAATAACATACGCTCATTATGGATATAGAAATTTATTTTATCCTGATAGAAAATAGGAAGGGAAGGGGATAAGAGAAGGGAGGAGGATGATAGAAGAGTAGAGAAATTTAGAGGAGGGAGTGGTCAGTAGCATTTTTGGTGAGGATCAGGTGAAAGAAAAGAAAAAAAGAATAAATAGGAGTGAGGGGATACAGTTAGCAATAGTAATTATGAAAATAATTTTGAAGTAAATTTCTCTGATGAAGGTCTCATTTCTCAAATTACAGGGAACTGAGTCAAATTTACTAAAAAAAATCGATTTCCTAATTGATAAATGATCAAAAGTTTTGATCTATGCCCAAGAGGTTATAAAATCATGAACTAACAATCCACTAATAGGCATGAATCCCAAAAGGGCAGGACAAAAATTTGGAAATTGAGGGGATGTCCACCAACAATACATTGTGAATACATTGTTGAATGTTGAATGCATTGTGATATGAGATTATGAAGAAATATTATTATTCTCTAAGAAATTATGAGCAAGATGCTATCAGAAAAAACAGTTTTTCTCAAATCTCTTTTTTTTTCTTCAGGGTTGTTTTTTTGTTATTGTTTTGTTTTGTTTTGTTTTGTTTTTCAGGGAGGCTGAGAAATCTGTTTTCTTTTGCAACATGACTTTTCTAGAAATGTTATGCACAACTTCACATGGAGAGAATTTGGAACTCAAATTTTTAAAAACAAATGTAAAAAAATTATTTTACATGTAACTGGGGAAAATAAAAAATTTTAAATAACAAAAAATAATCCTTGGAAATAAGATGCTTTTTCATTGGTTGATAAATGATTGAAAGAAAAGTGATATATAGACATGAAATATTTTTATATTGTAAGAAACAATAAATATAAGGAATTCAGAGAAACTAATTGGTATAGAGTGAAGAACAAAGAGAATGACATGCACAGTACAAAGGTGGGGGATTATGAGTACAGCATGCACTGATAAACTTGGAATAACATTGTCAGTTGGTTTTATTTGACTAGTTTTTGTTGAAATGGAGTATATAGGTGTGGGTAGATGTGAGTGTAGGTATGGGTATGAGTGTGTCTGATAGGGGTTGGGGAGAAGTAGGGAATATATCCAGAGATGATTGTGATATAAAAAACAAAAAAGCTCAATTAAGTTTTTTTTTATTTTTATTTAGGTGTATTAGTAACAAAACAAAAATGAATGAAGCTATTGTTTGAATGGCTCAACTAAATACAAACATTCCACCCTCAATTATACTTGACTGATGCTTGAGGTTAAGTCTGTCATTGCATCCAAGGCCATCTCTAGTCATTTTGATCTCTATCTGGTCACTGGTTGCAAATGGCTATGGAGAGGAAAGTGAAGCAGGTTACCTTGCATAGCCCTTTCTTAGTTAAATCCAGTTCACTTGCATGTCACAGCATCACTTCCTTGATGGCAAGGTCCTCTTCAGGAATGAAGGACAAACAATAATAACATTTAATTGACAGAAAATAAAGAATTGGGGGGGGGGGAGGGAGAGAGGGTTATTTGTTTTGATTTTGATTTTTACAAAATCTCAGTGGTTTTCTTTAATTCAAGAAATCAAAGGTCTATTTAGCTACTTGTCTTTCAAGTACCAGGTCTAGTACAGTAAGTTGTGAACACTTTTCATCCATACTTTGCTGGTTTTCCCTAGCTTTTCAAAGTTTTACCAATCTTCTAGTTATTTTAACATGGAGAAGAGTTGCTTGATTGAACTGTATGTTAGGAAAAAAATCTACAAAAGTAAAACTTCATGTTTTGTCCATCCCAACTACCAAAATACTCTAAATTAACTTTCATGTCTTGACAGTTAAAGTTGAGAATAATAAAAAAATATCTCTTTTTATAAAGAAACAAGGGAAAGGCAGACTAAATACATCAGTACTAAGTAATCATGTGAAAAATATTTCAGAGATCATGGCATCATGGGAAAAATACAATATTAAACCTATCTTAATTGATATTCCCTACAAAATCTTATTCTGATGCATCATTATACTTTCCCTGCTTTGTTTGGGGTTTTTGGCTTTTTTTTTCCCTCCAAAGACTCCATCAGCAAAGCAGGTGCTCTATCAGTTTTTTTTTTTTTTTTTTTTTTTTTGCCAATAGTTTGAATATTATCCCAGAAATGGATTGTAGCTCTTCCAAATTGTGATGAATATTTTAGCCATGCCAGGTCATGAAATGTAACACCACTACATAACACAACAAATATCCCTGGAGTCTTATGCAACACCCTTATGTGTCTACAGGTACGGTAGCAGAGTGTCAGGGAAGAGATCAGGGAGAATGAGTATCACATGTGTTTTGGACTATCAGTAAACTTCAATTTGGTTATTAGTATTTTGCTGGAGAAATTAAATTATGTCAGCCGTGACCTCCTTATTAAAAATAAAACTAGAATAAAGAATGTGTAACTAAATCCTATATGGAAAGATGGTGTATAGATACTTAGTGGAGAACCAGATAAAGAATTGGCTGAGTGGGTTTTATCATATACTCAAAGGCAACAAGACTAATTATTTCATGATGTTACAGTATTTATAATAAATATTTTCAAAAGGTCCACTATGAAAAGAGTTTATTGCTGAGAATAAAAGAGGTAGAAAATTCCATGAGGACTTAATGAAACCTTCCAAACCAAGTCAACATATACTATAATGGTTGGTGACTTTCATGAAACTGTGGGGCAAGATGAAGATGAGGAGGGGTGTGTGTGTGTGCGTGTGTGCGTGTGTGTGTGTGTGTGTGTGTGTGTGTGTGTATAAATCATGGTTTGTGATGAGATAATGAAAAAAGACAAAGGAAGATTTAAAGATTATGCAGAAACTTCAAGCCTCATGAACACCTCTTCAAGAAAAGAATTGATAAGTGCTGGACACGGTAAACACAAAATACATGATATTTAATGGAAAAAATGTTATTGAAGTAGGAGTTACTTCTGAGTCACATGGTCATCAGACCACGAACTTGTCAGCTATAAGATCAAAAACTGGTAAAAAGCAAAAAGAATTATAAGAAAAAGAGACAAAACATAATTGAAAATTCAGTCCTCAACTATTTAGGAAATTGATCACCAAAAGTGGGAAATAATCAACATAAATTACATTGTCACTGATTATAATAATTTAATGCATAATTTGAACCAATGTAAATTAATTGCTACAATAAGGATTCCAAAAAAAAAAAAGCTAGAAAGTACCTTAGTCAGCAATAGATGATTTACTTGCCAAATGGAGAGAGATGTCTGCCAAAGGCAATGCTGAATTATAAGAGAAACTAGTTTGTGAGGAGGATGATGGGTAATTATAAGAAACATTGCCTTATAAAGCAGAGAGAAATGGTTTCAAGAAAGCTCTCCAAGATTTCCAACTAAGCAAAGTAATCCCAAGGCCATTTAACAGTGAAAATTGGCTGGGAGAGTAGAAATTGTTTTCTCTGTCAGAAACAATGGAATCATCACATTTGGCCTTCAAAATCATAGTCCCAGAAGTAGTTATAGAGAAGGGGAAATGATACTATAGAGAATAAAGATGGGGAAAGCAGCCTGATTGCGCCAATACAAAGGAAATCCACTACTGATGTGATATAATTATGAGAATGTTGAGGAACTTGTAATGGGCTGAGGCTTGAGTTGATGCACTGAGCTCCCAAGCACATGAGGCTAAATAGTAATTGGACCATACTCTATTAATATATAAGCTTGGAGAAAGAATGGCCCCCACCCACTCTTTGTGCAAGTCCTGATGTGTTGTATAGGAAATGACGATTTTGGTGGGTGGAGGCAGGGGAGTGGAAAAGGAAGGGGAGGAGAGACTTTTGGGACTGCCATTGCCACGGTTGGCTCCACAGTTGGCTCTGCTCGAGTCGCTCTCTCTTAGCTGGCTTCCTGTCGCAACTGCCTATATTTGCTATCGCAATCTTTCTTGCCTATATTTGCTATAGCAATCTTTATTCACCTCTTCACTTCCATAAATATTGAAGATTTTTCCCTTAACCTGAATTCCTGACTCCGGCTGACTTTAAATACGTGGTCATTACAGGAACTAATAGAAGGTACCTGAAGAAGAGGAAGATTCCAAGGATACAGAAAAGATCTCCTATCCTATTAATACCAAAAAAGGGTGACTAAAAGAACATCAAAAACTGTATTAAAATTGTTTTTACTAACTATTACCTATATTATATTATGAAACTATTTTATTAGATTAAAATCAAATCAAAATTATATTATTAAATATTAAGTAAAACATATTGTTATATGTAATAGTAAAATATTATATTTTTAACTATATCATTTAAAAGATTTCTAAGAGGACATTAGAGTGCTGACATATACCTACCCTCTTATCTTCACAAATACCTTTTCAAAGTAACCTATATGTGGATGGAGGACATCCTCATGAATGGTTTTGGTAGGGAGAAAGTAGGCTTTCATATGTCTTATGTAAAGTCACACAAGTTTTCAGAATAAAGATAAGATATGAATTCCAGAGATTTAAATTCCAGAGCCAATATACTTTCCATTCTACCATGCTACAAACTTGGAGTTGATGTTACCCTAAAAAAAGAGGAAATACTACACTAATTTTGGTAGTGTTTTTTATCACTTTGAATAAAAATATATGTTATAAAAGAATAGAAAATTTATTTTACATGTAAGAGTCCATATCAATGATTAATTTCAAGGAATTTAACATGGACAAATTGTTTTTTACATGGAAATGTATATCATATGTTTACGATTGACAGCAGCAATTGGATAACTCAAAAGAAAGATTAGAACAGAGATGAGTAGATTCTAAAAAAAAGCAAAACCTCCTAGAAAAAGATAAAAATAGTTATTATGTTATTCAAATGAGGTGCAGAGGAAAAATAGACACAGAGGCATTAGAAGGGGGAGAAGAGCTAGTAGTTCTGAAAACCTATTCACATCAGAGTTAAATAGGCAACACTACACCAAGGGTATAGCACTAACCAAAATCTATAAAGAAACAAGGAGGGAGGGATAGGTAGAGGAGGAAGCAAAGGGTGGGGGAGGAAGATAAGAGAGGGATTTATGGATGGAGGTAGGTTAAGTAATAAAGAGGCAAATTAAGGAGGAGATTTAGAGCAGAAGAGTTAGCAGCAATCAGAAAGAAAAGATAAGTCAAACTAAAAGATTCAATTAAAAAAGAAATCTACATTATATGTCAGCCATACTGTTATTGTTTTGGCTGCATGTTTGCATGTGGGTGAATGCATATGCATACATATATACATATATGTGTACATATATGCAGATATACATATGTGTTTATGTGAGAGTATATGTAGATATATATACATTTTGCTCTTTGTAGGTATGTATAGATGTGTGTATGTTTGAATGGGTCTGTGGGTAGGTGTGAATATATAGATGTGTATGTCCATGTATATATATATATATATATATGTTTATGACATATATTTATAAAAATTATCATCCCTATGCACGTGTTTCTCTTCTGAGTGTTTCAATATTTCTCAACATACACTTGACATTATCCATGTATTAATGTTGAAATTGGTCTGGAGGATTTTTTCAAGTTTTTTTGTAGATTTTCTTTCATTTTTCATCTTCTGAAATAGAAGCTGCAATCATTTTCATGCTGGTTCCTTTGTCTATAGCCAACCTAAGCATTTTGAGATAAGAGATAATGACTAAATGTCATACAGTGATGTCTTTTTTTGCCCTTAGGAGCATAATGAAACTAGACCCACCAGTAGCTATTTGTTCTCCTATTTTGTTGTTGTTATTCAGTCATTTCAATAGTATCTGACTCCATGTAATCTCATTTGAAATTTTCTTGGCAGATAATGGAGTCATTTTGCCATTTCCTTCTCCACCTCATTTTTTACAGAAAAGGGAGACAGAGGGAAATGGGATTAAATGACCTGCCCAGATTTCACCTAATGGAAACCCTGTAAACTGTCCATCCATTACTTGTAACTTTTTTTGTCTTCTAGTTTTATTTACATTTGAAATATCAATATGGAATTGATGATCATTAATCTAAGGTCAGAGAGGTAGGAAAAACTAAAAGAAATAAATGACATGAAAACTCAGAGAGGAGGAGATTTCCAGGGAGAGAAGAGGTAGACAATGTCAAATATGACAGAGGCCAAAAAAGATCATTATTGAGACCACCAATGGAGCCTCAATAAACATTGCTGAAATTCTTTTTATTTCCTAGAATATGGGCTATCTAACCTTGGTTATTTGTATTCAGAAAACAGTTAAACTACTTTCTTACTGTCTTTTCACTTATCGTGGATTGTAATTCTCTATTAACCACTTTTATTCTATTCTCAGTCCATATACCAAGAAAACCAAGATTCAAGGCCTGTCTCAGCTACATATTGACTATTTGGCCTTCAACAAATGCCTCAATACTTCAAATGACTCTCTAACGCTCTAAGTTGCAGAGGAAATGTGAATCTATGTTTATATAGGAATCCTTCCACCTCATTCCTTTCCCAGGCTATCATCTCTGCACTAGCTATATATACTCTCCTCCCTTCCCTATCTCAACCCCTTTCTTCTATAGTTAATAATGTTTTGCAGAACTCCATCCCTAAATTACTTTCACTACTTGCCTTTGTCTTTCCTATTCACATGCTGCTGAACAGATCTGTAGGAAATCATGAAATCCTGCCGACTGTGATCCACCACAAATGTTATCTAATCTCAACTGACACTTTACTGTAGCTAGACAAACATTCTCTTCCTCCTAATTGATACACCATCCCACTTTTCACAGCAGCTATTCCAAACTAACTCTTCAATCCTCCCAAAGAACACCGTCCTCCCACTGTCTAAGCCGATGACCTTGCCCTGAATTTCTTTTTTTAATTTTAGTTTTTATTTTCAAAACGTATGCAAGGATAATTTTTCACCACTGACCCTTGTAAAATTTTGTGTTCCAATTCCTCCTTCTTCCCCCCACCCCTTCTGCTAGATTTGCCCTAAATTTCAATGAAAAAAATGAAACTAATTCTACTCCTCCAGATCCATTCCTCCTCATCTTACAGTATTAAAATATTTTCTTCATTCTTATCTCTGATAAAAAAGGTGGCATTTTCCCTTGCCAAGGTCCCTGGACCTTGCCCCCTCCACATTTATCCTTGATCCCATTTACTCTAGCAAATTGCACCTACTATCATTCCCACTCTCCTATCTTCTCTCTATTGACTGGCTCCTTCCCCAGTACCTACAAACATATCCATAATCTCCATCATCCAAAAAAAAAAAAAGAAAAAACCCAAAAACAAAAACAAATCTTCTTATTCTCTCATCCCTAATACCTATTGACCTATATTTCTTCTTACATTTGCTTTCTCCAATTCCTTTATTTAAAAAAAAAAAATTCTGTAATATGGCTTACATCTACATCATTTAACTGAGATTTGTCTCCAAGTTACCAAATTTTACTTTTAATTGTCAAATCTAACAGCCTTTTTTCCATTTTTCATCCTGTTTAACCCTTCTACAGCAGTTGGCCTTGTAGACCATCTACATGAATACCCTTTTTTCTGTGTGTGTGTGTGTGTGAGACACTGATCTTTTCAGGTTCTTCTATCTATCCAATTGCCCCTTCTCTGTCTCCTTCCATCTATATCATGCTCACTATTCTTGGCTATCTTGCAAGGGTTTATCCTGAACCTTATTCTTCTTTCATTCTATATGATTTTACTTAATGACCTTATCAGTTCCCATAGATTTAGTTATGTCCATGCAAATGATTTCCACATCTATATGTCCAACCTCTCTCTACTAAGCTCCAGTCAACCACTAGTAATTGCTTTTTGACACTTAATACTCTCAAACTAAACATCCCTCAAACATCTCAAACCCAACAAGTCCAAACCAAAACTTCTCTTTCCCCAAAATGCTTCCCCACACCTCCCAACTTCTCTATCATAATCTTTTCTTTATGTTTACATACATTTAAACTCTGTCCTTACCATCAAAAAATAAAACTTTTACATAAACATACACTATACATCAAAACAAATCACATTAGCCATTTCTGAAAATATATAACTCTCTCTGCATTTTATCATCTTTCTTGCTGGAAGTGAATGGTGTATTTCATCAGTCTTCTTGACTGGTGATTTTATTATTTCATTGGTCATAATTACAAATTATTTTATAGCTGTTTTTCTTTGCAATATTATCACTGTGTAAGTTGAACTTCTGCTTCTCACTTTGCTCTGTATCAGTCCATGGAGGTTTTTCTAGTTTCTTCTGAAATTGTTCATTTTCTATTGTCTCAACAATTTTTTCTTTGACCTACAGTTATTTTATTTGGTACCCAATAATTTTTTTAAAAATGCTTTCTTTAAAGATCTATATTCAATCAATCAACATTTCTAAAGTATCAAGTATGTGCCACATACAGTGCTCAGCTCTGATGACAAAACAAGAAAACAAGAGATAAAAGGCAGTCTCTAGTACCCTAGTAGAGTTTACAATTGAATGTGGGAGACAACATGCAAATGTGTGTATGTGTATGTATGTGTGTATACATATGTATGTATATATCTATATACACACACAGATACATATACACATATGTATATGCATACATACAAAGGATACGTATGTATATTTTTGTCTGTGTATATAATTGAGAAGAAGAGCAATAGAATTAAGGATTTGAGAAGGCACCCTATAAATGATGGAATTTTAATTGGGACCAGAGAAGTCAATAAACAGAAACAGAGCACTCCAAGATTGGGTTACAGAAAAAGGAAATGTGAAGATCCAAGAGGTGGAGTATCTTGTTTGTGGAACAGCCAATATGTGGCAAGGAATAAGGTATAAGACTGGAAAGGGAGGAGGGGCTAAATCATGAAAGGCTTTGAATGGCAAACAGAGGGTTTATGTATTTGATTCTGGAAATAATAGAGAGTCACTGGAGTTTATTGAGTAGGAGGTCATAATCAGATCTGATCATGATCAGATAGGACCAGACATGCACTTTCCCACCTTAGTACTTGAATGGAAGATGAGTTGAAGGCAGACCCACCAGCAAGCTATTAGAATAGTCCAGGAATGAGGTGGTAAGAGCCTATACCTGAATGTCAAGGGAGAGAAGAGGGTCTATTTGAGCGAGCAATGTTGCAAAAGAAAAATTGACAGGCCTCAGAAAGAGACTGATATGGGAAGGGGAAAGATAGGAGATCGTGAGGAATGCAATAATTCTTTGTAAACATGAGAGACTGGAGGATTGTGTTATTCTTTATAGCACTATTATCAGTAATAGGTGTATTTAGTATTTCTGCTTTTCTACGTTTTTAAGAAACTGTATATTCTAAATAAAAATTTATATTTTATAAACTTTTGTAAAAGTTTTATGTACAGCTGATTATATTCCTGTCCAGTATTCATCAGGCATTTATCATCTTCCTCCCATTCCCTCAAAGTTTGATTTAGTTATTTAATTTCTTTCTTAACTTTTGGCTTGTTTTGATTAGGTCTGAAAAAGGTATATCCAGATGCCTCTCTATTATAGTTTTATCAATTTTCCTTTCTAGTTTAACTCTTAGACACTGTTATTAAACATGTATATTTTAAGGATTTATGTTCATTCCTTTTTATGGTGCCTTTATTATATTTACTGTAGCCTTAATTAAAATCAGGATTATTACATCTGCTTTTTAAAGATTAGCTGAAACATCAGATTTTTCTCTAGACTTTTATATCAACTCTATGCAAATCTTTGTGTTTCAAATCAGTTTCCTGTAAATAGTATATAGTTGGATTTTGTTGCTTAATTCATCTGGTATATTCTTCCATTTTGTGGGTGAATACACCCCATTTACATACATGAGTATATACTGTTTATTCCTTTCCATACTGTCCTGGTATACTTTTTCTTCTTTGTTCCTGCTTCTTACTTCACAAATAAAAAGATGATAAAAGAAATAGAAATTTGCCTAATATTTGTAATCTATTTAGGAAATAACCTGTTCCTTCTCCTTTCAGCTTTTCTCTTCTTTGACCAACCATTGTTCTCAAGATTTTATTCATTTCCTTTCAATCCCTCCGTTATGTTCCTTCTCCAACATTTGCATTTGTTTTGATTTACTTTTCCTTACCTGTTTTGTAATTTCTCATAGAATTCTCTCTCCTTTTTTGTTCCTATCCATTTTTCTTCTGAGTTTAATATATTTCTGTACTGAGACTACATGGATGTATCTAATTGTGTTCAACCTTCCTTTATTTTTCTTCAGATAAAAGAGAAGTTCATGGGATCCTAGTTCCTCTTACCTGTTCTTCTATGATTAAATACTCTTCCTTTTATGGACCTGTGATATTGATTTCCCTTCTCTTCTTTCTTCTTTCTTTCCCAGCATAATCCCTTTTGTCTCCTATTTTTATTGTCTCTTAGTCTTCAGTCACTTTTTTTTTTTAATCAATCTCTATGACCTTTAAAGATATTAGGGTTCTCATTCTGGAGAGCAATTTGAAACTATACTCAAAAAGTTATCAAACTGTGCATACCCTTTGATCCAACAGTGTTACACTGGGCTTATATCCCAAAGATATCTTAAAGAAGGGAAAGGGACCTGTATGTGCAAAAATGTTTGTGGCAGCCTTTTTCGTAGTGGCTAGAAACTGGAAATTGAATGGATGCCCACCAATTGGAGAATGGCTAAATAAATTGTGGTATATGAATTTTATGGAATATTATTGTTCTACAAGAAATGACCAGCAGGATGAACCTGTATTCAGGCTTAGAGAGACTTACATGAACCAATGCTAAGTGAAATGAGCAGAACTGGGAGATCATTATACACTTCAACAACAATACTATATATATATGATGATCAATTCTGATGGACATGGCTCTCTTCAACAATGAGAGGATCCAAATCAGTTCCAATTGATCTGTAATGAACAAAACCAAGTACACCTAGAGAAAGAACACTGGGAAATTAGTATGGACCACAACATAACATTTCCACTCTTTTGGTTATTGTTTGCTTGAATTTTTGTTTTTTCTTCTCAGGTTATCTTTACCTTCTTTCTAAATCCGTTCTTTCTTATGCAACAAAATAACTGTATAAGTAGGTATACACATATTGTATTTAACATATAATTTAACATATTTAACATGTATGGGATTACCTGCCATCTAGGGGAGGGAGTGGAGGAAAGGAGGGGAAAAGTTGAAACAGGTTTTTGCAAGGGTCAGTGCTGAAAAATTACCCATGTGTATGTTTTGTATATAAAAAGCTATAATAAAAAATTTTTTTAAAAAGGTACTAGGGTTCCAAGAAGACATTTCTTCTTAGAAGAAATTCCTCTATTAATACGTAAATAATCCACTCCCAAATTTCCTTTCCATTTAAGCAAATGTGTATTGTTCTATGTTTCTCTTGTTGCCTGCATTCCATGTTCAGCCTTTTTGTCAAGAATATTTGGAAATTTTCCATTCTATTAAAGATCCATTTTTTCCTCCTCTCCCCATGGAGGATTATACTTAATAGTTTAATTATCAGTCCTTATTTTTTGCCTTTTGGAACACTGTATCACTTTATAATGGTAATTTCCAAATCTTGTGTAAGATTTACTGAGGTTCTTGGTACTTGGAACTTTTCTTTTTTTGGTGGATTGTAGTATTTTTTTCTTTGACTTGGAAGTTAATTTGACTACAATATTCATGTTTTTCATTATGGTGTTTTAGGAAGTGACCTTTGGATTCTTTGTTTTAACCTTGCTCTTTGGTTCTAAATATTCTAAACAACTTTCCTTTATAATTTCTTGAAATATGGTATCAAGATTTTTGCAGTAAGAGGTTTGATTTTCAGATAACATGATTCTTGAATTATCTGAGTCCTCCCCATTTCCCCAGATTGGTTATTTTTGATCCAGTTGTTATATTGTCTTGTGTTTTTTCTCCCTTCAATTCCCATCTCATCCTCCCCCTGATTTTAATATTTCATATTGTCTTAAGAAGTCATTGCTTTCTGTTTGGTCTCTCCTAATTTTCACGGCATTTACTTCTTAGGAGAGTTTGTACATTCTTATATAGTATGAATTTTCCTTATTCTTTCCTCTCTGGCCTTCCATTTTGTACCTCTTATTTGATCTTTTCCAGGTACTCCTGTAAATCCTTTTGTTTTCTGTGAGGTTTTCTTGAACTTCTTGTGGGGTCACTCTCTGCTTCAGTATTTACTCTCTAAGCATTTCTCATGGTGTCCATGGTTTGCTCATCTCAGCAGCCTGAGAATCAAATTTGAGGAAGTATGGGAGCCTGTGCTTAGGTCAAGTTTTGCCACTAAATGGCCTGGGAAGGGTCTACTTGATTTTTAGTATGGTCCTTATGTTTAGACCCCTCTTCTACATAGTAGTTGTTTAATAAATTCTTGTTGGCTTTACTCTGATATAAGGCTTTTTCCTAGGGATTCTCTCTTGCCCCAGGTTATAGGATCTATCTTCTTGAAATTCTGCCATCCTGCTGCCAGCCTCAATGACTATCCCTGCATTGGGGTCCAAGTGATTCAGAGACAACTGGCCTTTGCCTAGGCTTTTCCTCTTGCTTCTGGATCTAGTACCCTAGTGCTCTGTCAAACCTTGCCTACAGCTCCCTGTTTTGTTCTCTGCTAGAATACTGAGCTGGAGTGCTCTGTCTTGAGTATTTCTTTTCCAAGCTCAGTATTGCTGGTAGTCAATGATTCTTGGCCTAATAACTCCTTTCCCACTCCCCATGTCCTGAACTCTACTTTTTCTCTACCATTTTGCCTCCATCAGAATCTTGCAGGATTCTGGAGTCCCAGGACAAGTAATGTTTCTTATAGTCTGGTGCATGTCTAAGCTCCAAGGGAATATTTGTAGGAGATCCGACTTCTAGTTTGATAACATGTTTCCTCACTATTACTTCTGAGGTTAGTGCCAAACTCCCAGTCATCTAAGTCACTGTTGTGTCACTGTTAACTTTTCATTGCCAAATACTGTCATTCGTACCTTTGCATCAAATATATATGTATACATACACACTGTACATGAGATGTATATATGGGTATACACACACACACATATATATATATGAAACACGTATTATACACAAAGATAGGTAGATATCCCTCTTTTCATCCACACAGCCACAACCCTGGCTTAGGCCATTTTTCTGGGCAACTGCATTAGCTTTCTAACTGGCCTCCTCACCTTCTCTTCTCACTCCACTTCATTATCTGCTGCTGCCTAGGTGATTTTTGCAATGCATTGGTCTACTGGCTTCCTATCTCACCATGAGCTCTAGTGGCTCCTTTCACTGCCAAAATCAATAACCAACTCCTCTGTGACTTCATGCTTCTTCTCTGGCCCTTTCCTAATTTCCCACTTGTCTTCTCTATACTCCTTTCCAAAGACTCTACATCTAGCTACAAATTAACTGCTCACTTTCTCAATGGGATATTCTCTTTGCACTGGCTATCCCCATTCCTGGCATATCAATCCCTTCATCTATTGATGCCCTGCTTCCAAGACTCAGTTGGAAGCCTTTCCTTTTTTCCTCTCCCACTCACAACTGCTAGTGCTTTCCTC
This sequence comes from Antechinus flavipes, assembly GCF_016432865.1. NCBI lineage: Eukaryota > Metazoa > Chordata > Mammalia > Dasyuromorphia > Dasyuridae > Antechinus > Antechinus flavipes. The sequence goes on from NC_067398.1 coordinate 322,640,188, forward strand.
TCTCAGATTACCTCCTTTGTTTGTACCTAGTTATAACATGTAGATAACTAATTATTCACATATTATTCTCCCATCCCCATTCTCCCCATATAGGGCATGGATCAAAAAAGATGGAACTAGCAGTGTGGCAAGAACAAGGGATAACTGATGAAAAATTCATATACTCTACTGAGATGTTGAAAGAAAACAAAGAACTGTAATGTTCTTGTTGGTTTTCTGGAGGTCTTGGAGCAGCCTTCCTTTCGGCAGGTTAATCACCACAAGAATAGCCAGGTATTAAAGTCCCAATCCTTTATTTTCTCCTTCACAATCTAGTTTCCTTGCCTGGGGCCTGGGCCAACTTTCTAGAGAGCCTTTCAGACTGGCCTTGGTCTTAGTGGGGGAGGTGCAGGAGGCCAGGACTGCCACCAGGGTGATGTGAGATGGAGCGAATGAATCTGGCTCTCCGTGGCTCCGAGAGCTGGAGCTCCTGCTTCCAGTCCTCTTGTCTTCTCTGGCTCTGTCTCTGAGCCTCTCTGTCCCCCAGGAGAGCCACCAAGAGCCTGACTGAAGATGGAAGGAATCTGGGTCTGGGTCCCTTTCGAGTCTCTCTCTGAGCTCTTCTGAGTCTGTCTCTGGCTCTGACAGGCCTTGGTCTCAGTGGGGGAAGTGCAGGAGGCCAGGCCAGTCACAGTGCCGTGAGATGAATTTGGCTCTGAGTCTGAGTCCCAGCTTATATGCTTTACAATGAGTATAAATCAATCATTATATCACTAGGAAACAGTTATTTGTTGTAAGATTAAATCAATCATACTAGAGAACTATTAAGCACCATGCTAAACTGGATAACCAATGTCTCATCAATTCCACTGACTTAACACCTTGTAAGAATCCTTGTTTCAGAGTTTTGGCCCATAACAAAGAGCCATAAGTTAACAAAGAACTTACAGAAAGACTTGAACAGGATTTACACAGGATGGCATGCGTGAAAGAACTGCTACTTTAGAAATGAACTTGTTCAACTTGGTTTTTTTAATAGATGAGGACATTAAGGCCCAGTGAAGTGACTGCTAGAAGCAACATAGTAAATAGTAGTGATAAAATTATGCTTTCTTCAAATATTTAGGTAGGAAGATATTTACAGAAACATAAACCTAAGGCAAGAATGTACAAAGCAATAAAACCTAATTATTTTTCAAGGGAGTTATTTGCTACCATGTGGTATTTTAACATAAGGCTCATTGTTATGTGCTTCACTTTTAATATTCCCAACCTTGAACTGGCTATATAGTTGTTAATTAGGAAATATTATAATTTAAGAAGATCTTTTCTTTACAAAAATCCCTCTATGGTAACCTTGTCATAATGTAGAGGTAACCTGGAATATTCAAAGTCTGTATTTATTGGGACAAAATTTCTGACAGACTTTACCATCTTGTAAAGATTTCAAGTATGGCACTAATGATAAAACTGTATGTTTAATTTTTAAGTACCAGCCAGTTTCATTAAATTTAGAGTGGCTCATTACTACGTGATGATGAATGTTTTTAGTCATTCCAATTTTTGCCTACTAACTCCTGAAGAATTTATGTCAGTGAAGGATATACCTACACCAAGGAAAATATATAAGCCTGTTTTTATTTGGTTATAGAGAAGGCATGAATAATTTTACTCCACTAATTAAGAAAGATTGAATTTTATGTAAAAGTTTTCTGAAGCACTGACTGCACCTTGGCAACTATAACTGTCAATGTACAGCAGTTTTAACATTCTGAACTGGAGAAAAAATAGTATTTTTTACTTGTCTTTAAAAGACAGTTTGAAGGCAGCACAAACTCCATATTCAAGAACATTCATGGTAATGTGAAAATGTTAAACAGTGCAACTTATCCTTAAAAGAATTTCAAAAATTCATTTACCTATTTTAAGTGATAACCTTGTATTAGAACTATCTTTGCTATTTTCCTTATTTCATGATAAAATTAACAAACTGGCATAAGAAACCAGGGTAAGAATGATGTTTCCAACCTCTTCAGTACATTATGCAATACATTATATAAGAAATCAAGAATACTGTATGTATCTTAGGTGGAAAAACTTTTAGCAAAAAAGTTGAGTGCTTTTATGATTTTAATTTATTTAACCTTTAGCCAAATGATGTCTTAACATCACCTACTAATGTATTTCTATTAAGACTCTTCCAGAAAAGTATAACCATTAGTAATTGTGTATTTCAGAAAGTGAGTTAATAATAATTTACTTTATCCCAACTAAGAAAAATTATTCTGTTTAACATTTCCTAGTTACAGTTTTAACTGATTTAGCAGCAAGTTTTACACCTCTGCTGTGGAAGATCCAATGAAGTAGAACATAGTACATAGATACTACAAGGAGTTGGTACTATTTCCTATACTTTCTATAATTTCCTAAATCTTATTTCTAGTCTCAATTTGTTGATTCTACATGGTGCTCCAAAAATAATCTTCCTCAAATGTCACTCCTATTTAAAATCCTTCAGTGATATCTGATTTACCTACAAGATAAAGCTCTCTACACTTCACATTAAAAGGCCAAACTGAAACCACTTCTATTCTGAGCGCTTTCATTTGAGTTCTACTAGTTCTCAGGTAGCATATTATGAAAAAAAGAGCCAAGATCAAAAAAAATTAAGACTAGGAAAATTAGTATATGACCATAAACAAGTCTATTAACCTCTTGTTATTCCAAGCAAACAACAATATAGTTCAGAGAAGATGCCAGCACAGGAAGTAATTTCATCTGGGAATTCTCTATATTAAGTCACAGGTTCAGACCTTATCTCTTTTCTTATTTAATAGTTCTGACTACTAACAACATTCATGATATGGAATATATTCATAGGAATGAGCTCTCTACCCTATTTTAACAATTAAATGCAAATGTCAATTTAGTATTTTCTAAAAAAAACAGAAAGCACCAACGTATTAATTTGGTGATCTAATTGCATAAAGGAATTAAATATACTTGAAGCTTATTAATAATTTCAATTGTTTTATAAACAAAATTGGGGGTGAATGGAGTGCAGTTCAGCACAGACCTTGGCAGTGTAGACTGTGCCAAACCAATCCAGCAGCACGCCTTGGGAGGCAACTGCCTTGATATTAATGACAATTATTCCAGAAATCTCAGCTCATAGACACTAAGGGGGCAGGATAACTACTCAGAAGTAAATTACAGGGAACCTTTGCTGGCATTGGGAGCAGGACTCTTGTTGTCCCTATACATAGTTCAGGATCGCAGCACTAGAATGAGGAGCATTAGCAGAAACAGGGGTCCTGGTCACAGTTCTAGGGCAGAAGAGAGTGCATGGGGTCTCTCACAAACTAAAGCATAGGCCAAGAGAGCAATAACACACCTCTCCTTAGTTCATGGAAGAACTAAAAACTTACAACCCCCCAGAACTAGCTCTGAAAACAAAAGCATGAAAAACCTGAAGCTTGAAATAACACCTATTACACAAAAATTAAATGTTAATAAATAGGTAGGAATAAACAACAACAAGAGAGCTTGACCACTGAAAGTTACTATGGTGACAGGAAGTTCAAAAAACAAACTCAGAAAAAGACAACAAAATCAAAGCAGCTACCTGCAAAGCCTCAAAGAAATATGTGAATTATTCACAAGTCCTAGAAGAAATCAGAAAGGATCTTAAAAATCAAATAAATGAAAAAGTGGGAAAATAATGTAGAGTGATGTAAGACAATCATGACAAAAGAGCCAACAACTTAGGAAAATAGGCACACCCAAATAATTACTGAAAATAACATCTTAAAAAACCAAAATAGATCAAATGGTAAAAGTGGTGTAAAAATCCATTTGAAACAAACAAACCCAAAAAGCAAAATTGGCCAAAAGAAACAGAAGTACAAAAGTTCAGTGAAGAAAATAATTGCTTAAAAATAGAACTGGACAAATGAAAGCTAATGACTCCCCAGAATATCAAGATACAATAAAACAAAATCAAAAGGATGAAAAAAATAGAAAAAATGTAAAATATTTCTTTGCAAAAACTGATCTGAAAAAGAAATTCAGGAGAGATAACTTAGAATCATTGGGCTACCAAAAATCAATAACCAAAAGTCTAGATATTATATTTCGAATAATTATCAAGGGAAACCTGCCTTGGCATCCTAGAATAAGAACGCAAAATACTGAAAATTTATAAAATTATTCCTGGTGAAAAGATCAGAGCTAAGTGAAAACTTTTACTTTCAAATACAAGATTCAAAAGAAACAAAAAAGAGTAAACGGGAAAGAGACATCAGTGATCCAATAAGGTTAAACTGCTTACATCCCTAAATAGGAAGAAAGTACTTTGAATTTTATCATTATTAATGGCAGTTAAGAGTAAGAGGACATGGGTGTCAATTGACTATGATGGGGTGTTATCCAAAAAAAGTAAAGTTACGGCATATACTAAGAAAAGGGAGGCAGAATGGTGTAAATTATTTCATATTAAAAGAGGTAAAAGAGCTTTTACAAGGTACATGAAAATGGAGAGGAAAAGGGGAATGGGGGGGGGGAGGAATAGCAATGCTTCAGATTTTCTCAATTGGCTCAGAAGGAATAAGATATACCATCAATTGGGTATAAAAATCTATCTTACCCCTAAGGGAAGTAATAAGAGTAATAAGGTGGTAAAGTGAAGGGAGAAAGGGGGAATGATTAAAAAAAGAGGTTTGAGGGAACTGGTGGTCATAAGCAAAACGCTTTTGAGGAGGATGAAATAAGAGTGAGAAAAGAATAAATAAGAGAAAATTATATTCAATTAAAGAGGTTTTGCACAAACAAAACCAATGCAGCCAAGATTAAAAGAAAAGTTGAAACCTGGGGAAAATGTTCATAACAAGTTTCTCTGATAAAAGCTTTTTACTCAAATATATAGAAAACTCAGTCAAATTTATAAGAATATAAGTCATTCCCCAATAGATAAATGGTCACAGGGCATAAACAATTTCCAGACAAAGAAATCAAGACCATCTATAGCCATATTAAAAATATGCTTCAAATCACTATTAGAGAAATGCAAATTAAAACAGCTCTGAGGTACCACCTCACACCTATCATACTGACTAATACAACAGTAAAGGAAAATGACCACTGTTGGAGGGGATGTGGGGAAATTGAGACAAATCTGTCTATACTCTTTGATCCAGAAATAGCACTACTAGCTCTATATCCCAGAAATCCAAAAAACAAGACTACTGTCTTGTGTTGTTTTAGTCACATCCAACTCTTTTGTGACCCCGTCTGAAGTTTTCTTGGCAAAGATACTGGAGTGGTTTGTCATTTCCTTCTCCAGTTCATTTTACAGATGAAGAAATTGAGGCAAACAGGGTTAAATGACTTGCTTAGGGTCAACTAGAGTCTTCCTAACTCAAGGGCCAGCACTATCCTTTGCAGCACTTAGCTGCCTGCATGGTGGCAAAGAAACAGAACGTGAAGGGAAGGAGAAATAAATTTTGGAACAGAAGGTTTTGCAAAGGTGAATGTTGAAGACTATCTATGCATGTGTTTTGAAAATAAAGTTTCATAAAAAAATAAAATAAATAAGTGAAGTAGAAAAAAAAGAGATGGAAATTGAGGGGATGTTCAACAACTGGGAAATAGGTAAACAAGTTGTAATATATGACTGTGATGAAATACCATTTTGCTGTAAGAAATGATGAATGGTATGCTTTCAGAAAAACCTGGAAACTTACATAAACTGATGTTAAGTGAAGTGAACAAAGCCAGGAAAGCACTGTAGGTAGTAATAACAATACCATATGATGATCATATGTCAATGACTTAATTACTCAGAATACAATTGATATAAGAAAATTTCTGAAAGACTCATGATGAAAAATGCTATCCACTTTCAGAGAAATAACTGATGGAGTCCGAATCCGAATCAAAGCATATTTTTTTAAACTTTATTTTTTTGGAGGGAGGTGGTACGTGGGGGTGTCTGTGTTTTCTTTTACAACATGACTAATAATGGAAATGTTTTGCATGACTGCAAAGGTATAACCTGTATCAAATTGCTTGCCTTCTCAGGGAAGGGTAGGGGAGAGATTTTGGAATTCAAAATTTTAAAAACACTTTTACATGTTAAGTGGGAAATATATATATATATATATATAAAAGATTAATGAAAACTGAGGAAAATCCAAGATCCTTTAAAGACGTATCTGTAATAAGACCCTAATCAAACTTTTATACTCTGAGAATACATACACCACACATTTCATCATTATATAGTAAAGTTTCTCAAATGGTTTCCAGGCCCATGCTTCCAAGTTTATTGAAATTTTTAAGGCAAGACATAATTTCAAACATCTAGATCTGAGTCATGCACTTGATAGAGAATGGATACTTTCTGGAATTTCAAGATCAGATGCTATTGATTCACTCTTAGAATGTTCTGATGTTCTGTGTTTACTTTTCTCTGTCTTGGAAATTACTGTCACATCTCCCATTTCTTTCCTAGATAGACTGTATTTTTTCGAAGTTGGATATTTTAATTTTTCATGAGCCAAAGGATTATGCTCCCTATGTCCTTTGCTTTTCTGACTACTTGTGCTCTCAGAGAAGGAATGAGAACTTTCAGACTGTTTCTTTGAAGAGTATTTTGAGGTATATTCACTCATTCTGGCACTTTTCTCTGAGGAACTTCTACTTCTGGAAGACTCTTCTTCTTTTCTTTGATCTTGAGTTTCAACAATCATATTTGCTAAAAATGATAATGATGGTGTAGGGACAAATTCTTTAGGAGGAACCTGTTGATGATCAACGCCCTTGATTATCTGAACTTCTTTGGTCTCCTGAGTAGAAACTGGAAACTGGAAGGTGTCAAGAGGCAAAGAAGTTCTAACATCGCCACTAACTTTCTGAAATTGAAAAGTATAATTAAAATTAGTCAAAATCATTTAATTAAATTGAAAATTTCTACTGGTTACTGTCACTTTATTAATAAACATAAAAGACCCCTTAAAATCCAATTCAAATAGTTCTGGGGGGTCATTTCTCCTACAGTCATCTTGCTCCTGAGAAACTTCAACAATTGCTCAGCTGTGTCTAAGGCCATTTCCTATAGCCTACCAAAGTCTCAAGGATGTGAAGAGCAGATGAAAACTTATATACAAGTTCCAAATTAATAAACAGGGTATACTTCAAGAAGAGGCCTACAACAGGGAGGGAAGAGAAGCAGGATGCCAGGGAAAAGAAATCCCTACAGGTCAAATCCATGTAGATGGCCATTTTTGACATATTGAACATAAGTCAGAGAGGGCTCATTTTAAAAAAAAATTGCATCCCTTCTGTATTAAGATGTTTTTATTCTGATTTCTTATCTTTTTGCCTTCCTGCAAAATAGTTTGTTTATACCAGTGTATGGCAAATTGTAAAAAAGTTCTCAGGATTTATCTTAAAATTTCACTTTCTTATTTTGTTAATCTATTTTCCCCCTATTTTCTATTTGCTAATAAATCATCTGGAAAGAATCTTAAAGAGATCAAGTGGTCTAGTTAATAATTCAAAGCTTGTGAAAGTCTCAATCATCCTAGTTCATGTATATTCTATCTTTAAAAACTGTAGATACAGAATCTATTGGCAAATTAATTCGCTGCTTATTATCTTCCATTTAAATCAAGCTAAACTATTACCACTATTTAGCCCATTTCTGTTTTTTCTCTTTATTATAAAGAACTGAATTAGTTAGCATTTCTCACAATAAAACTCTTCTTAAGCAATAAAGTGGGAAAACATTTTTACATTCTGATAAAGGCCTCATTTCTAGGATATATAGAGAATTGACTCAAATTTATAACAGTTCAAGCCATTCTCCAATTGATAAATGGTCAAAGGAAATGAACAGACAATTTTCAGATGAAAAAATTGAAACTATTTGTAGCCACATGAAAAAGTGCTCCAAATCAGTACTTATCAGAGAAATGCAAATTAAGACAAATCTGAGATACCACTACACACCTGTCAGATTGGCTAAGATGACAGGAAAAGATGATGACAAATGTTGGAGGGGATGTGAGAAAACTAGGACACTGATACATTGTTGGTGGAGTTGTGAACGAATCCAACCATTCTGAAAAGCAATTTGGAACTATGCTCAAAAAGTTATCAAACTGTGACCACCCTTTGATCCAGCAGTGTTTCTACTGGGATTATACCCCAAAGAGATCTTAAAGGAGGGAAAGGGAACCACATGTGCGAAAATGTTTGTAGCAGCCCTTTTTGTAGTGGCAAGTGTAGAGAGCTGGAACTCTGGAGAAGTATACTTGAAACAAGGTGTTAACTCAATGAAATTGATGAGATAATGGTTCTCTTGTATACATATATTTAGTACTTAGCTTGGTGATGTAATGGTTCTCTAGTTCACACATACTCAGTATACTGTAATGATGTAATTGTAATAGGGTATTTAAACTGGGGACAAAGTCAGACTCAGAGGGAGACAAGTTGAGACTGGCAATTCTGTCAGACTGCTGGATGAGACTGGGTCAGACTGAGACTGGATTTGACTATGATAGAAAGCTACCTCGAACATTACATTTTGGTGACCAAAGTGGAGTTCCATAATGTAGTGTTTGGGCTAGCTTTTTAGAGGACCTCGGGACCAGCCTTGATCTTTGTGCAGGAGTTCAGGAGGCATGAGAGCCACCACGAGGCTGGTCAAAGATAGAATGTATCTTCTAGTCCTTCTTAGCCCTTATATACCTTATTGTAATTACATCATTACAGTATACTGATTATGAGTGAATTAGAGAACCACCACATCACCACATTCTAAGTACTAAGTATATATGTGAACTAGAGAACCATCATCTCATCAATTCCACTGAGTTAACTCTACAGGCAAGAAACTGGAATTTGAGTGAATACCCATCAATTGGAGAATGGCTGAATAAGTTATGGTCTATGAATGTTATGGAATGTTATTGTTAATTGACCAGCAGGATGATTTCAGAGAGAGTAATGAAGAGAGCCATCTACACACAGAGAAAAACTGGGGGAACTGAGTGTGGAATACAATATAGCATTCTTACTCTTTCTGTTATTTTTTGCTTGCAATTTGTTTTCTCAGTTTTTTTTTTCTTCCTTCTTGGTCTGATTTTTCTTGTGCAGCAAGATAACTGCATAAATATATGTATACATATATGGGATTTAACATGTATTTTAACATATTTAACATGTACTGGACTACCTGCTAGCTAGGGGAGGGGGTGGGGGGAAGAAGGGGAAAATTTGAAGAAAAGGTTTTGCAAGTTTCAATGTTGAAAAATTACCCATATATATGCTCTGTAAATAAAAAGCTTTAATTATGAAAAACAAAAACAACCTGTTCTTAAACTAGCAATACAGCAAAAAGAACACTAACCTAGATGTGTTAAGTTATCTGAATTCTAGTTCAGGTTTTACTAGTTGCTATGTAACTTTAGAGGGGCAACTAGTTGGCACAGTAGATAAGAATGCTGGACCTGAAGTCACAAAGACTCATCTTACTGAGTTCAAATATGGCCTCTAACATCTACTAGCTGTGTGACCCTGGGCAAGTCACTTAATCCTATTTGCCTCAGTTTCCTCATCTATAAATGAGTTGGAGAAAAAAATGGCAAACCATTCCATTATCTTTGCCAAGAAAACCACAAAAGGAGTCACCAAGAGTAAAAAATGACTGAAATGATTGAAGAACATGTAACTTTAGGCAAGTTGTAACCTACTTCGTTTTTCTGTTTCAAAACAAATGACCCCTTTGTTTGAACCTTGTTTTACCCATAAAATGAGAAAAATAATAATTGTACTCTATTTTTTACATTGTAGGAAACAATAAAAGCAGTTCATGAATATAAAGCACTAACCAACTTCAGTAGCTCCCTATGGCCACTAGGATCAAATATAAAATCCTGTTTGACTTTTAAAGTCCTATTCTTCTCATCTTTAACGACACCTCCGTTCTCCTAATTCTGCCCTTCCATGAGACTCACTGACCTTGACTTCCTTATTATTCCTCACGTAAAGACTTCATTTTCATGAAAACTTCATTGTTTTCACTGGGTATCCCCTGCTCCAGGAATTCTCTCCCTACTCATGTCTACCTTCTTCCTGGCTTCACTGACTTCATTCAAGTCTCAACTAAACTCCAATCTTATGGAAGAAAAATTTCCCAGTCCTTTTTACATTAACATTAGTGCTTTCCCTCAGATATCTCCCATTTATTCTGAATCTTGCTTGTATATAGTTACTTATATATTGTCTCCTTCACTACACTGCAAACTCCTTAAGAACAAGCTGGTTTTTTTTGCCTTTCTTTACATTCCAAGATCTAAGCACGGTGTTTGTTACATAATAGGCACCTAAAAATGTTTGCTGACTTGATTAGCTGACTAGACATATTAGCTAATTATAACATATTAATTTACAGTCAAATAATAATAATGTTATTATTGTCATTTAGTCATTTTTCAGGGTGTTCTCAGCAAAGATATTGGAGTGATTTGCCACTTCCTTCTCCTGCCCATTTTACAGCTGAGTAAACTGAAGCAAACAGGGTTAAGTGACTTACCCAGGATTACATAGCTAGTAAGTGTCTATGGCCAGATTTGAACTCAGGAAGAAGAGTTCCTCACTCCTAATCCAGCACTCTATCCACTGTACCACCTACCTTTCCAGTCTACCTATTAAAAATAACATGAAGAAATGAATAATGGATAATAATATAATTTTAATAATACTTCATTGCTTATAATGTACTAACAAACTAAACACTAAGGTAGCACTTGCAACATTAAATCATGAACCTACAGTTACTGAATGGATCTTCATGATGAAATTAAGAAATTCTTTATCATATTCAGGTAGATAACACCAAAATGAAACAGAAAAGATGGTGTGCCTGGATCTTAGCCAACCTTCACTTACTTGGATGCTCTGTATTTGTCCTGGGGTATTCTGACCAGATTCTTGTCTTTCTTCAATTCCTTTCTTTTCTTCCATAAGTATAGCATTAATTGTAGTGTTCATCTGGGACTGATCTAGGAGATCAAAATCCGACTGACTTATACCAGCTACTGTGGCTAGCTGCCCAAGTCTAGAATAGAGATTAGTAGGAAAAACAACAAATGATTATTATAGATGCATATAAATATATCTAAGATCAGAGCAAAGAAACAGACTAAAATGAAGTCTCATATTTCGCCTCAAAATGCAATCCTTTTTCTATCTAATTCACAATAATCTTCTCGTACTCTCTTGGATTGCTGTCCAAATTTTAAGAAGAGTCTCCTAATAAATTACTGTTGAATAGCTATCAACTTTACTTGATATTCTTTGATCTCATACCTGTTAGCAACTACTCTCATGGGATTATTCTTGCATAAATGTACTTTCTAACCCTTTAGAAATATAAATTCATTATTGTGCATTCATGTTTTTTACTGTAATCCCATATGACTTTCAATTTCATAGAGTTTTACACATATCAGTGGAAAAAAGTTAATTATAATTACAATTAATTGGATATTGAACTTTGCTTAGGTAATAAAGTTGCCTAAGCTAAATTTTGAAAACTAAAGTTAAGAAAAGGGAAGAAACAGCATTTAACCTACCCAGCATCTTTAAGGAGATCCAAAAATGCATGGAACTTTTGGAAAGATGTCTCAATACTGCCCAAAACACCATCATCTTCCAAAATCATGGTTGCCAGGGACTGTGCATGAAGAGCCTCAGATAAAGAGAAATTTATATTTCGCAACTGGGAATTTTCAAGTTCCAGCTAGAAAAGAATATAATTTTTACTCACTGTTAATAAAAAGCAAAATTTAAATGAATAAAGGAATAAGAAACTCGTGGTTATATTTCATCAAGTCCAATGTGAAAACAGATTCATTTCCCATAATCATGGGGTAAGAGCAGGAAAACTAAGATTCATTTTTTACTTATTAAATATGAGAACATATCTCTCTCAAAGTAGTATAGGAGCTTCCAGTAAAATCACTTCTACCAACAGATATTAGAAACTGTTCTGTAATTTAGGTAGTTTCAGAAAACTGGCTAGGTAATAATTGGTTCAATTTGTACTAGATTTCCAGAAAATGTTTACTTTTTTTTGTTAGAAAATGGTTAAAACATTCTGTCAATTAGGAAATTAAATTAGAAAACTGACTCCAGAAAAATATACAAAAGTTCAAACTAACAGGATTAATTTCTGAAGTTTCTCTCTGTTGCTTATTGAATTCAATGCTAACTTTTTGACCTTGTGTTCAAGATTCTCCATCATCCCATCAAACCTGCCACTGATACACCACACCACTTCTTCCTCCCCCATGTTCTCTCATCAGGTTGCTGTGTCCTTTTTTTCTTCTCTGCCATGGCTCATGTTACCCTTTCTACTTTGCTTCTGTAGCTAAACTGCTTCTACTAAACGGATACCTCTCAAAGATTTCCCACAAGGTCAGGTTTCACCTCCAAAAAGCCTTTCTTAACCCCGAGGCACCTGAGTCACTCTATTGTTTTACATTTCCTGTGGCCATAAATACCATCTCCTCTTTACTATATTATATTTGCTTTAATATTCTAAATGACCTTACATCTTCCTACATGAATTAAAAGCACCCCAGGATAGTATTAAATTGTTTCTTCTGTACCCTCTATGTTTCTTCACATATTTTTGTACACCATATTGGTGCTTAATGAATAAAAACCGCCAAATAAAGCACAGAAGTAACAAAGTTTTTTACCCTATAAACTAATTAATGGACTATATACATGAATTCAACATTAATATTAACAGAGAGCAACTAATTTTCAAATGTACTAACAACTTCATTCTGAAGTCTAATTATTTCAGCTCAAACACGAATAACAAAAACACAAATTATTTTTAATTTTACCTCAGTTACTCGTTTGTCGGCCTTGACTCTCATTATCCTTTCTGTTTTTAACTGCTCTAGGCACTCTTCCAACTTCTCCTGTAGAAAACCAGCAAAATTATTACACTTAAGAAAGGGCTACAAGGAAATTCTGAGTCACAGATTCTCTGTACCTCAACTTTTTCATGTATAAATTTATGAGAGGATTTGACAGATTAACTTTAAGGTTTCAATCAGTTCTAAAAACTGAATTTTAAAGTGAAAGGTTTCTTTAAAGTAAAAGTGGTGACAGATCTGGTATCATTATCATAATAATTAAGTCACTTCCAAGTGATACTAAATAAAATAGGATGAAGTTTCATTTCATTTTGTCTTTGGAAAGCAATATCCATCTCATGGAAAACTGAATAATACTCAGTACAGTATATTAATATAGCAAAAAGGCATAAAAATCCACATGAATGAGGCAGCTGGCAGCATCACAGTATTCAGAGTGCTGGGCTTGGTGTCAGGAAGACCTGAGTTCAAATCTCACCTCAGGTACTTACTACTATGTAAACCTCTTTGCCTCAGTTTCTCAACTCTAAAATAGGGATAGTAATAGCACCAATCTCCCAGGTTGTGAGGAGTAAATGAAATAATAATCATAAAGTGTGCTCACATAGCAGGCATTTTAAAAAAGCACTTATTCCCTAAGTCCCCTGCTAAAATAAGATTTTTTCAGGTAAAACTCATCATGAAATTTAAGAAAAAATATAATTTAGTTCTACTTTGATATATGTTATCTTCATTCATCAAGTAAATATTTGAGATTCCAATGGCAATGGAATCTAATAATCAAGTCAATCAATAAATATTTATAAAGCATCTATATTTTCTAGGCTCTAAGCTAAACACTGGGGATACAAAAAGAAGGCAAAAGATAGAACCTGCCCTCAAAGAGTTTTCAACATAATGGGAGAAAAAAACATGGAAATAAATAGATTCAGAGAGGTCAGTTGTAGGAGCAGAGGAAGAAAAGCATTCCAAGACTGCTGGATAGTAAGGGGTGATACCTAAAATCAAGAGATGGAGGATTTTGGGGAAAACAAAAAGTTATGTCACTGAATGGAAAAGTATGTGTCAGGGAGTAAGATGCAAGAAGAATGGAAAGGTAGAAAGGAGTTCAATAATAAAAAGTTCTGAATGCCAAATAGAAGATTCTGTGTTAGCTCTTGGAAGTAACAAAGGTCACTGAAATTTTAATGAGTGTGTGTGTGTGTGTGTGTGTGACATGACCATACCTACATTTTAGGACTATCCCTTTATTGGCTGAGTGGGAAGGGACTTGAAGCAGGCAGACCCATCAGCAAACTACTGCAATAATCCAGGTATGAGGTGAGGAGAGCCTGCACATAAGTAGTGTCCATATCAGAAGAGAAAAAGCAACATCAAAATTCTGCAAAAGCAAAATCCATAGGCCTTGGCAATAGATTGGGTATGGAAAGAGTGAGAATTTGTGAGGACAAACAAGTAACTGAGGTAGAATTAAAAATAATTTTTTTTTTGTGATTTGTGTTTGAGCTGAGATAATTAGACTTCAGAATGAAGTTAGTGCATTTGAAAACTGGTTGCTCAATGTTAACATTAATGTTGAATTCATGTACATAGTCTATTAATTAATCTATTAAGGTAAAAAGCTTGTTACTTCTGTACTTAATTTGGCCTTCTTTACACATTAAGCACCAATATGGTGTACAGAAATATATGAAAAAATATAGAAGGTACAGAAGAAATAACATAATACTATCTTGGGATGATTTCTAGATTGTAAGCTTTAGGATTTAGGAAGAATAATGTTTCCCTCTACAGGGAAGACATGCATATGGGGAGGGGAGAGGGGGAAGGTAGGAGGGGAGAAAAATATGAACTATTTTGGATTTTTGGATATATCTAAAATGTCTACTGGACACCCAGTATGAGACACATGAAAGGCAATCGGAGATACAAAATTGGAGGTCAGCAGAGCATTTGGGGTAATATAAGTAAGATTTGAGAATCATTAGCATAGAGATGGTAATTAAATCCATGGGAGCTTATGAGATCACCAAATGAAATAGTACAAAGGAGAGAAAAGGTCTCAAGACAAAATTCCAAGGGACACCTATGGTTAGAGGACATGTTCTAAGGGAGGATCCAGTAAAGAAAATAGGGAAGAATGATCTGACAGAAGAGAAAGTAAGTCCTAAAAACTTGATAAAAAGGAATATTAAGGAGGAAAAAGTGATCAAAGGTCCAAGGTTGCAGAGGTCAAGGAGAGAACCAAGAAAAGTCACTGATTTGTCAACTAAAGAAATCACTGCTAATTCTGGAAACACGATAAAGTCAGGGGCTAAACTGTAAGGGGCGAAGAAAGCAATTGGAGGGAAAGAGGAGGAAAAAGTCAGGACAAATATTAGGACCACAGCTAGCAAGATAGAAGGATCAAAGTGGGCTTCTCCACACTAATAGAAGACACATGGACATGTTTGTAGGCAACAGAAAATGAGCCAGTAGGAAGAGGGAGCTTGAAAATAAATGAAAACCTAAGAATGGCAGAGGGAGTAATCTTCTGGATGAAATGGGATCACTTGAACAAGTAGGGGAGTTTTTAGCCTTGGCAGGTCACTTTATCAAATGAGAGGGAGGTTGAAAGAGGACATAGTGGCAGAAGACATCAGAATGATAGGACAGGAGGTAGAGGGAAGAAGAGAGAATTCTGGGCTGTTTATAGTATTATAAATCATTTAGGAATGATGAGATAGTGCTATTCTGGTGGGGCAAATTCAATTGTATTTTTCAATAATTTTCAAAATTCTTGTCTAATTTTTTATTCAGATACTTTAATATTCAAGACTGGTTAGTTATTTTTAAATTCCCTAATGGGATATGTATGAAACTTCATGGCAACTGATTTTTCCTCTCTCCCCAAACCCTTGATTCCATCTAGTCTGTTTGGGGTTGAGGAGGAAATGTAACTCTCTCTGGAAATGCAAAAAGTATGACTAGTACTTTACCATATAAAATGAGTTTTCTTAAACCAAGGTGATGGGGGGAAGAGGTACAACATAAACCTCAAGATTTAGAGTTAAAAGATACAAATTCAAATTCTACTTCTGACTCACTACTAGTACGATCTTAGAGAAGTTATTTAACTTCACTGGGCCTCAATTTCCTCATTTGCAAAATGCAAAGGTTGGACTGGATGACCTCTGAGGTTCCTTCTAGCTCTTCATCTATGACCCTATGACCTCTCTAATCCATTTAGACCTTTTGTTCTGCTTCAGTCCAATCAGTATATAATGGAGGGAGTTAGCATCTAAGATATGGTCTTGGATGGCCTTTTAAAATAACGGGAATAGCTGATCAGATTGTGTTACATGAATGTGATATATTTTTTCTATGCTGTAAAAAATGATGAAAGAGAAAATTGCAAAGAATTCTGGGTGATATCAAATAATAGTGAAATAAATAGAATCTGGAGGGTAATTTGAAAAAAAAATTTTT
Organism: Antechinus flavipes; assembly: GCF_016432865.1. Classification (NCBI taxonomy): domain Eukaryota; kingdom Metazoa; phylum Chordata; class Mammalia; order Dasyuromorphia; family Dasyuridae; genus Antechinus; species Antechinus flavipes. The sequence continues at coordinate 322,656,597 of NC_067398.1, forward strand.
AAGTAAAAAAAATTTTTTTTAAAGTTTAAGAATATTGATTTAAAAAAAAATTGACAAGGAGCAGCTAAAAGGTGAAGTAGATAGAGCATTGGTCCTGGAGTCAGGAGGACCTGAGTTAAAATCTAGTCTAAGATACTTAACTATGGACAAGTCACTTAACCCCAAATCCTTTCCCTTCTCCCTCAAAAAGGGGGGGGGGAGCTATAATAAGGCAAGTTACTCCTTTCTTGGCAAAGAAGTAATGAATACAAGGTGAGGAAACACTTTTGAGACATTTCAATTACTTTGAAGCTTCTTTTTGTTTGACTGATTATTTTTTATATTTTTCCCCTCTTTTTTCTCACTCCTTGTTAATTGAGTGGGGATGGTTAAAAGAAAGAGAAGGTAAGCAATACTGATACCAGAGGGCATTGTAACAGTTTTAAAGGTGTAACTATGACAATTAAAAAAAAAAAAAAAAAGGAAATTTAGAAGGCAGCACAAATAGGAATTTTTAAAGAATAGAAAGAATATCATATATTATTAAAATAAAAAAAAAGTGGTATGAAGTGGACATTTATATACTTCCATAATTTTGCATACCATTGTGTATATACAATTGGGGAGTATTTTAGTTCAGAATATATATGTAAAATTTTAACTCCCTGAAATACTCCCATTACCTACTATCTATTCCCCACTCTATTGTTCAAATTCTATGTTCACGTCTCACTCTACTGAAGTAACTTGTCCAATCAACCCTGTATATTCTTCCCCTTGACACAGAATTTTGTAACATACTATATTGTACTGTGAGAAATCTTAGAATCAGAGTGTGTACCGACTCTTTCACAATCTCTTCCACAGTATTTTCATCCTCCTTTCTATCCTGGGCCTTCCTCCTGAGTGATTTTATCCATGGGACTACTATCCTTCAGGAAAAGGGCCAGTCTTGTCTCACTAAAAGTTTTCTTTCAAAACACTTGTCATATTGCCTCATCATTTGTTCCTTTCCTACCTGTCACACTCTACCCTTATCATCAAAAAATCTGCCAGAGTTCATGGATGAGGTTTGTCATTCCCCCTCCCCTTTTTTTAAGCATATTCCCAGAACACAGAACAGAACTTGCCGAGTTGAGCTAAATAAACGCTTTTTCATTTATTTATCTTTGCAGAGCTGAACCTTGTTCATTTCAGGCATAGGGAACAGTGACACCAAGGAATAAGTGAGAACAGTCTGTTGACCAAATGTCCCAATCACTCTTCTCTAGACTTTTGACAACACACTCCATGAACCTTATCATCCTATAAGACTACTTTCCCTAGGAACTCATACTTCCTCAGAAGCCCTATCCCCTGGATCCTCCCTTTGATTATATGGCTCCTTCAGAATCTCCATTTAAGCAGGTACCTAGGTTGCCATCTCTTTATTTTCTACTGGGCTATACTCTTCAAGTGCCCCTGCATCAGATACCTTCCCTTGCCTTTCAGCTTCCTTTTGTATGTTGTCTTTCGCCATTAGATTGTTAGCTCCCTGAGATCAGGACTTTTCCTTTTTTGTATTCCTGGTTCTTACCACATTCAATAAATATTTACCAACTGATAGACTAATCACCCAAGTTGGCTAGAACACCTTATAAAAGATACAAAATGGATTTAAGAGACTGAAATTGAATTAAGAAGGCAGAACATTTTAAGCACAGGAATAGTCAACATAGGGAGACTGAAGGAAAAAGGAGAGTCATGAGTGAGTGAGGAACAAAAAGATCATTTTGGCTAAGTCATAGAAGAGACTATAGCTAATTTCTACTTTCAGTTCAAATTGGATCTTTGTTGTCAGAATTTCATGAAGAGCACACTTCATCCTTTCTGAGCTGTTTTTCTCTGTAGGATCTTAAATCACAGAATCCTATTTTTCTCTTTTAACTCACTAAAATACACTCTCCCCAAGTTTAGAATACATGTGAGACTACCATCTGGATTCTTTTCTTTATATTTCATGTTACCTATTTTAAAGGCCACTATGTGAAAAAGGGTTTGAATTTATTCTGCTTGACCATAGAGGAGAGAACTAAAAGTAATAGGAACAAATTGCAAAGAAGCAAATTTAGGCTTGATGTTTAAACAACAACAACTACACTACAACTTCATAATCATTTAGAGCTTTTCACAAATAAAATGAGCAGCTCCAGATTTTGGTTACCCTAGATTTCAAGATGACCCCTGGTTGGCAATTTGATAAATAGGATTTTTGTTCAGGTACAGCTTGTGCTAGAAGCCTTCAAGATCTCTGAGAATCTGTGATTGTGATCAGTAATATATGTGCTTTGTAATATTTTTTAAGTCAGAATGATAAATCTGCACAGATTATTTTTAAAACACCATTTCACCTTTGAGATTAATGAGATACTTGGTTGGGAAGGCAGATAGATGTAAGGGAGCAGAGAGGATAAAAGTACCAATTGTTGTTACAAGCCACAAAAATTATTGAACTTGCTGATATTAACAAAACATATGCACCAACAGACCCTAACTAACAATGTACAACAACAAATACTGTTCAATTCTGATCCTTGAAAAGAAAGAACTACCTCTAACTTAGAAGACTATTATATACTATTAAGTACAGTTTTTTATTACTCAATTTCACATGGATTGTAAAATTTTATCTGATATTATTCATGACAAAGAGCAGGTCTACATGGTTATAAACAACATCCTGACAAGAAGTACAAAAACCCAGTTAATTTTTCATCTGTTTTTCTATATAATGCCAAAATCTGGATATTTAGCACATACTACATTATGTGGATAGTTTGAAGAAAGTATCTATGTTTACATATATATATGTATATATATATATATGAATAAAATATTGTTAAAGCATTCTGAAAACTATTTTAGCTTTTGTTTAATAATTTTATTGCTTTGAAAAGTAAAATATTGTTAAAGTATTCTGAAAACTATTTTAGCTTTTGTTTAACAATTTTATTGCTCTGAAAAGTACTTCATAAATACATTTCAGAATGATTTTGATTGTCCTATATTAACTTTATTTCAGAAAATGTAAATAATCTCAAGGACACTGATTACAATTTGGCCACAATTTCCTTTAATTACATCATTTTAACTGGGAACACATATTTTCTAACAAGGAATACTCATTCACTATTAAAAAAAAGAAAAATGCATTGTTTCAATCCAATGTAGCAATTGAAGGATTAAATTTAACAACAAAGCTGGGAAAACAATTCTGAAATTTAGCTCTATTTTTGAAGGGGGATGGGGCGGGGACCAATCAGTGCTGTCTTTAAATTTTTACACTTTTGCCTAACATTTCAGAAATTTATTTCACTTCTTGAGCTTTGTTAGATTCTAATCAAGAAATAAAATTTACATGGCCTTGAAATCTTAAAGAAATGACTGATTTTATTTAAAAGAGGGAACTAAAGAATTTTTGGCTTTATGAAAACTTTTTTCTTATAGAAAAGATTGGAACTCAATTTCTGATGTAAACTTTGAGACTAAATTTATTAAGAAAATAAAAATAATAATATTTTCTACAATTCCTTAAATCAACTTCACAAATATTTAAGATTATGATATAATTAATTACTTTCTCTTAGAATAAGTTCAGATTGTTAACTTGTTGTCAACAACAAAAAGTCTGTCTTATTTATCATAAAAGTGCTTAGTTATATTTTAATAACAGGGACAATACTGAATAAATGCAGGAGACACACACACACACACACACACACACACACACACACACACACACAATTTTTATACAGACTATTTCCAGTACACCTGAACATGCAATAGTTCCTAAAATGTAAATCCCTATTTTAGAAATCAAATATCTGCCATTATAATTTCAGATATCTTGTATAACATTTTTATTGTCAATTATTAGTTATACCTCTTACTATTTTAGCTTCTTTTTTTTTTACCCTATCTATTCAAGTTATTCATCTATGAAATACTTAACTGTCAGCCTTGTAAGTTTTTAAAGTGAATTCTTTTTGTAAAATTAAAAAAAATATATAATGGCTTCTGTTATCTACTGGTTAAATTTAAATTTCTATATGTCACGTATTATTTATGGGCATGTAGAATTCAATTGGATTCTTTAGCCACTACTGAAACAAATTTGGAAAATAGTCAAGGAAAAATCATGCAGATTTTACTCCCAATTATAGAAAGCGCTTAAACTTACACAAGAAGGTTAAAATGATGTTTTCAACTTTCATTTTTGCACTTAAATATTACTTCTAATACAAACAACTTATTAATTTGTCATCAAAACAAAAACCCACAGTGGTTTAGCGACTGGTTTTCAAGTTATAACTCAAAAAACCTTAGGACTAAAGTACTTTTCCAGCAAAAATTACATCTTGTCAGGTTAGGAATATAACATTTATTAGACACTAAAATAAACTTCAATTCATTTAGATTTTCATTCTGTATAAATTTTAGAGATAATGAATTCCTGAGTTCATGATCCCACTGTGTAACATAGCACTTCATTTTATTTATCCTATCACTTCTTTTATTTACCACAATTTTATTTAATTGTGGGCTCAATTTGCCTATTTGTACTAGTTGTAAAAGACACTGACAACACAGATCAAAGGAGATCTACAAGCTAATCATTCAATTGCACAGCATGATTTTAAGAATAGGTTTTCTTTCTTTACTGGGCCAAATCCTAGAGGGATTATGGATCATCTAGCAAAACATTATCAACAAATACTAGCATCTGAACACTTCACCTTCTAGAAGTTCCCTTTAACTCCACCATATCTTGCTTCTGATTGATATTAAAAATCAGAATCTTACCAAACAAGGTTATCTCTGTTACAGCTTTTAAATAACCTTTAAATGATCTCCCTTGACAAATTCAGGTGAGACATTTTAGAGAAGCCATCAAGAGCACAGATTCACAGGAGTCTCAAAGGTCACCCTGACAAACTTCCACATTTTACAAATAAGAAAACAAATAAGAGGTACAGTTAGGTTAAGTGATTTGGGCTGGATGGTGTTTTGCTTTACTGAATTGCTTTTTTGTACTTAACAAAAAATGCACATCAGGATCTTGGATTCTTTACATTCTTCACTCATGTGCGAGATAATATAGTCTTCTGTGAAATGCCTCTTGCAAAAACTAGCCCGTTCCCTTATGAATAAGCTCATCAAAGAGAGAGCCTCATTGTATGAATAGATGAGTCTCTTACAAATTTTATATAACTAATAACATGGGAATATGCTTTAGTATTTATGAGCATTCTTTTGTTTCCTTTCTTGGTTAAGATGATTGGAGTTTTTTCCTCCTAAACCTTTGGTACCATTCCCTCAAGTAGCAAACTCTCTGCTATAACATTTAATCTACATTTTTTGAATAAAATTTCCATTGCACATTAAGAGTCCAAAAATAGTTCCACATGGTGAGGAGAATATAAAAACCTTTTTGAATCTTTTCCTAGGCTAACCTGTTTTTCTTTCTCTAACTCAGTTTTACCTTAACATCTTATAATAGGATGTCATTTACTATCCAGGTCATTTACTAAAGATTTAACAAACTTTTTTTTCTCTTCCACTCTTTCTCCGTTTTATTAAGCAAAATTACTCTTGAATTCTCCACTGTCCTTCTTCACCAGCAAACTATTTTATATTCTAAAATTTTTTGTTTGGCAGTCAAATCTTTCTATTTGGCAAGCAGGTCAAATGTTTGTTGATAAAAGTGGTTTTTAGGTTCTTTGGACTTTATAATTAAAGCAATTTTATTTTCTAATCTTCATCTTCAATCATTTGTTCAAGTTGTTTTAATTGGATTCTGTATTTTTCCCCACTCCTATTCTTTCTTTTAACTTTATACTAATTTTTATCTTTTTCTCTAACCAGTCAGTAAAGAAAGGTGATTCAGATACAACTTCTGCCTTAAAGAGTAATTTTCTGTCAAAATATAACCAATTTAATTTTTTCAACATTTTTTGTTATTTGGTGTTTTATCATAATTTTTTTCTCTTTTAGTTGTTGAGTTTGTGGCCATTTGACTTGTAGATAGATGTTGTCTCATAACTGTCTTCTTCTGAGTTTGTGAATTAAGCTTGTCACTATAGAAGCTTTTTATTGTGAGGTTCTTCTGATGTTGTTTGTTCATTTTCCCAGATTATTTCTTGACTTTCAATTTTGTTAAGAATTGGGCTCTGTTCACCTGGAGTTGGGGAAAGAGAAGTAGCAGTGTACTGTCCCACGTTTCAGACTTCTTCACAATACTGTTTTCAGTTGTGGCGTAGGGATGGAGGATGGGTCTGTAATTTTTTGGTAATTCTAAGATGGTGTGATGGAAGAAGTGTGGTCACTGCTCTTTTGGTGCGTATTCTGACATTTACCAAGTAGATCCCCTACTCCCTTTCAATCACATGCTTCTTTCTACCTTGGAATTCTGATCAAAGCTGCTGCTCTCTCTCCTTGCCCTGAAACTATAATGGGTCCTTGCTTGTGACCACAAGCCCTCCTCTATGTTTTGGAACTACAATTCAGAAGTAAGTAATAGGCAATGAAGATCGTAAGCACTACAGAATCTTGCATCCAGTGCCCATACACAGGTCCCTGATAATCTCTTTCTGACCAATTGTCCAAACTGTTGACTATCGCTCGGAAGGGAGAGCTACCATAACTGTTCCTACTACTGTTCTCGTAATCTTTGAAGACCACATCTGTTACTGCCACATGTGCTCTGGACTATCCCCTACCCCAGTTTCACAGAACTTTCCTTCCAATCTCCTAAATTGACTTGGATTGGAAAAAATGTTTCATCCTGACCTTCTGTTGGCTGTACTGCTGCAGAATTTGATTTGTTATTTTAAAGTTGTTTGGAAGGAAATATTGAAAGTTCAGCTTGAATACTCCCTCTACTCAGACATCTTAGCTCTACTCTCTAGCTAGTATTTATCATATTTAGAATTCAGAAGCTTTATGAATTCATGATATATTTATAATACATATATATAATACACACACACACACGTACTTTTATACACACATATATAGCACTAAATCAAGAGGTTTCTATGCAATTTGCAAGTCTCTGGCTCTTTTATTTCGAACATATTTTCTTCTCTCTTTACCCAAGCCTATCTTTGCATTAAAAGCACTTAAGTATGAAATTTATTTAATTTGGAAAATCTTATCTACTTCTCTTAGAATTTCTCTATCTCTTCAGCTTCTGTGATACACGTTGGCACATTTACTCTAATTATTTGGATTATGGTTTTTCTATAAATAGTTATCATGACCACTGCTAAATGAGACAACTAAAAGGACCACAAAATGATATCCTGTTGTTTTTCAATGTCAAATGAAATCACTACACTAAATTTTATTTCCCTCTCAAAGAGATCTGTAATCCATGATTCAATTTAACTGTGACTTTCTTTTGTTTTCTGCTTTTGCATAGAACAAAAATAAATTCAGTTCCTCCAGTAGTATGTTCCATCTACCCATCTTTTGCTAGGCTAGTCATTAGAAATTTTAGCCTTTTCAGCAGCTATGTCAAAGCTTGTATTCCAACTTGCATAGTCTTTAAGAAACCTTGGTCATTCACCTCCAAAAATTACAGAATTTGAGAATTATATAGGATTTCAATAGCTATCTAGGTCCAAGCTATACACAAAACAAATTCCCATTAAAATGTCCAAAACTTAGGTATATCTAGTTTTTGACCTGCCCCCAAATGATAAATTAGTTGTAAATAATATAATGAAGAATTCACTGCTCCTACAAACATAGGAACTACAAGGCTAAAATTTTAGCCTTATTATACTTGATTGATATTAATTCTTTATTTCCAAGATTACCAATTGAAAACTCATGATTCTCTCTGGTAGAGATAAAGGGGTATTTTTTTCTTTTCAAAAATAGATATCCTACAATTAAACCCAACAAAAATCAGATACTTGGTGAGCAAATTACTTTTCAGAGAAGATCCAATGAATTAAATTTACATGATGATCCTAACTTTATTAAAAAATATATATATATAGACTCTGGAAGTCCTTATGAAGAAACAGCATATTATGGTGGAAAATTTGGAAAATATAATCTACTAAGTAGAATAAACCTATCCAAACTTTAAAGATGATGGATTCATACCTCTATTTCATTTATTCTATATGGTGTTAGGCTAGTTTTTTCACGAAGAGGTTGTAAATTAGTGCCTTCTGACTCTTCTGTTTCTGAGCAGGATGGGGTCTCCACAGTTACTTTCACAGGAAAATCCAATTCCTTAAAGAAAATCACAGGAAACTGTTTAAGCAAGGTTAAAATGATCAAATATTAAAGCATATTTCAGAACATTTCCAAACTCTTAGTAAAATATTCTTATCTTACATCTTCATCATTTAATAGTTGGCTGTAATATTTGGATAATATGACAAATAGGTAAATGTGCAAATCTATCTGCCAAGTACTTTTCTTTCATTTCATCTTGGAGATACAAGTTATTGTAGTTATTACTAACTATTGATAGTTATTAAAAAACCAAGCTGAATGAATATAGTTTTCCTTGATGGATACACTGTGATTAGCTAATTTCATCATTCTGAACCACACTTTTAATTTCACATAAGCAGAAGTTGGATTTAGAATCATAGATAAAGGGCTGAAAGGGACTTCAGAGAAAATCTAATACAAACCTCATCCTTAGGGAAACCTAAGGTCCAAAAATTAAGTGTACTGGCCAAATTATATCTTAGGTTTTAAGCAGTGGAAAGCTCCTAAAAGACAATTAATTTAAGTCACAAAGTAGTGGGTAGGAGGTAAAGATTATTGCTTGGATGGAGAAATACTATGAGTGAACTAGAATTCTTTTTCCCTTTCTATCTCCTTCACAGTACATTAGAAGACTATTCATCAAATTTGTTAATACCATAAAACTCTTCAGAAAGGATAACCAAATTCCTGATGAATAAACAGTGGACATTCAATACATTTTTTTTTTTTGAATGAAGAGCATCCCAAATCAAAGCTTAGAAGGGATTGCGATGGAAAGAACATCTTTCACATTATTTTACTTTTGGAACATAGAATGTAAATATATGTCACCATTAGCTATTTTTTCTCTCAAAACAATAAATAGTTTTTCAAGGAGGAATGGACACAGCAAAGTTATCAATGTCAGGGCAAATCACTTTAGTGTCAAAAAACAAATCTAGATTATGTGACAGTTAATAAACCATGGAAATAGACATTGCTTGAATCTCCAATTAATTAGCTACAAAACAGAAGTCCATAACATCAAATCCTAGATTCCTATTTATTACAGTTCAAACAACTATCTTACAACTTTCCTTTAAGTCAAATGTCTCTATTTAAAATTTATTCTAATCAACTGAGGAGCAAGGTAGCACACATTAAGAAGACACTAACTTCCTTCTTTTCTTCTTAATAGCATATGGCCTCTATTTGATAAATCAAATATATACAATATCAACACAGGAAAATTAAAGATGCAAATAATAAAAATAGCTCACTGGCAAGACTTGAAAGACTTAACAAGGCAGGACTTCATAAACTTTTTCCATTTAAATCCCTTTTCACTAGAGAAATTTTTATGAGACCGCAGGTATAGAGGTATATAAAATAGGTATACAAATCAAACATTTACAAGTCCCATATTCAGTTACAAGACCCCACATAGAGTCACAAACCACAGTTTAAGAAGCTGGGTTCTAAGGGACAACCAACTTGAACAGAAAAGTTGGGACAGAAATTTCCTCTCAATCCCCAAAAGTGAAATGTAATAAATTATTACCTGAACTGGCCAAGGTAAATCTCGGGTTTTAATCAATGGAAATCCCCTAAAGAGAGAATTAATTTAAGTCATATTAAGATAAAAATGTTGGGATTTATAATAACATACAATGGAACATTAAACTGACATCTTTGGAGAAGTATATATTTTATATAAGTGAATTTTCCAGATAAATGAATATTAACCTTCAAAGTGCAAAAAATTAATAAATAATTTTTGAATGCTCTAAATACTTTAAAGTTTAATATTTCACACATTCTTCTCTTTCTGAGAGAATATAATGAAGATATTTGACATTTTCTTGACTGTCACTATAAAAAACAAGATAAAACCTATATTAAATTACCCTTGGCTACATTTCTTTTTAGGTTTGGCTTCCCCCCCCCCTTTCCCTTAAAAAAACAAAAACAAAATCTTGATGTGTCAAAACTTTAAAGCTGGAAAAATCCAGAGAAATCATTTAGTCTAGGAGTTTTACATCAGGGATGCAATGCATAAATCTGTTTTTTTCAGAATTTAAAAACAATATTTAAATATAACCTATTTCCTTAGTAATCCAAAATACTATACTTTATGCATTAAAAAACACTGTGAGAAAGGATTCAGAGGTTTCACCAGACTGCTCAAAGAGTCCACATTCATAAAAAAGAATAAATCTAGTCCAACTCTTGACTATGTAAGTGAACAAAGTGAGGCCTGCAGAAGAGAAGGTGACTTTTTTGTGGCTTCACTGTCAGCTGTCACTTTATATTACTGTCAGCATAACTATCCATAATGCCACAATTACACTATTTTTTCTGTTCCCATTTAATTTATGGCTTTCTCATCTTCTCTAGACCAACAAAGTTGTAAGAACTAAATATAAAATAAGAGTTCAGATCCTGAGAGAAGGCAAGACAAGTTTTCATGTAGTCAAGTGAATATGAGCCAATATTGTTAAAGCATTTTTAACTGCTCAGAAGTCTTTTTCATTTGATTTGTAGTTATATTCTGGATGCCCGAGATTGCTAAAGTTTGACCTACAAATTAATTAGAATATCTGTACTTTGATTTGAAGTCTTCCTGAAGAGAATTAAGATTAAATTTCCATGAAATATTTATTTACAAGTATAAAAATATGATACTCAGGAAAGTCAAAGGAACACTCAATTCTTAAAATTATATTATATTTAAAGGAAATTTTAATTCATCATAATTAATAATACAAGGTTTACTCTAAGTAAAATATACATTAGTATAAAATATACTAAAACACGTACCTCAAAGTATTTTCATGAGTAGCTAGATCTTGATATAGTATCACTGAAATCTATTATGAATGTAAGCTCTTTAAGAGCAAAGACTATTTGTTTTTTGTCTCTTTGTCCCCAGTGCTTCAAAAATTTATGCTACTGATTTTAATTTTTTTATGAAAAAAAATTAACTTCATTTCAAGACCAAAATGATCTCACTGAGCCATTTAAAAAATAACTTTTATAAAATGATCTTTTTATTAGAATTGAAATCTGAATGTTTACTCTTTTCCCCCTTTGGCAAAAATTCTCTTTCTCCCTTCCCCAGTTTCTAAATAAAATGTCTAAATATGAATATCAATGTATCTTATACTTGGGTTCAAAAGATATGTAATCTGGTAAGTTATCTGGCTCATTTCATAGAATCAGTATTTTTTTTCCATTATAAAGACAGAAGCTAAAAATACTCTACCTGGTCCTATTGGCACGTTCTGCAGTACGCCAGGGCAAGAAGCCATAAGTACCAGGTGGCAATGACTCTGGAGTATAAGAATCTTTACTACATAACTGTTTTCTTCCTGTACTTAGAGGTTTCATTGTTGTTACTCCTGAATAGTTTGAAGAGGCATTTAAAGGAAAGAATTAAAAGCAACATGAAACACATACATATAATTAAATTACCATATATATATATACACCCTGGAGCAAAAGAAAAATATACATGTAGCATTTATGCTAATGCAATACAAAATAAGTTCATTTACTTAAATGTCTTTTTATAAAGAACAGTCATTTCATTACTGCTGTGCTGTGCCAAGTACACTTTTAGTATGATGTCGAAGTCACATACAATATGCTGAAAAAGTTAGCAACTCATGGACTGGCTTGAAAAGACTGTGTCCATTTGCCCAAGTGTGGAAGATATATGCCACAAATCTTTCCAAAATATTATCACAGGAGAAGTTATGAAGTTATATTAGAGTGTTTTTCTATTTAGTCCTTGTTTCTTTAAAAAGGAGGCTATGGGAATGATGCTTAAGTCACTTAGGCAATAGGCTATAATCTTCTATGCTGTCATGTATATTTCATATCAAAGCTGGTCACAGAATTATCTCAGCATGGGGGAAGCTATCACATGGGCATGGCTATGATGAACAGTGCTAGTACTATGGGCTGCACTAAAGATTTTCACCTGCTCCAATCGATGAATCTTTCAATTAATGTCCAGTCTTATGAGTTATACCTTGTAATCCAAACCTAAGAATGATGGTACATGATGCTTAAGCATGTATTGGATACTCAAAAAAAAGTTAACTTAAAGAATGATCCCAGTAATTTATTGGCTAAGAATTAATTTCTAGAACATTTTTCTAACCAGCCTCAGACATCCACATACTTGGCACTCCTACCTATACTTTAGAGAAATGGGAAAAAACAAAGGTATGCAAATTCTCTGGGACGGTTGCACTTTGCAGCTACGGTATTATATCACTCTGAGACTACTGTCTTATCCTAACATCATTACAGAGGGTTGTTAGCATGAAAGTTAGGAATCTGTTCCCTACATTCACAGAATGACACTAAACTGCCTATAAAACAATCTGAATAATTCAAACTTACTTTCATATGGAAGACAAAGTACAAATGTAAACAAAAACAGCAAAAAATTGGTGAAAGAAAAAAATTTGAGACTATAAGAAATGAAGTAATTTATGCATTTATTGTCTCTCAACAATAGCTTATTATTATGTATAATTAGCTCATAATCGTATTAATATATTATCATTGTATATTTATTTTAATGATCAAGACAGAATTATGACTTATGAATAAGTAGAAAGGACAGTAAAAGCTTACATTTACATTCAAAAATTGAATTTCCTCTTACAACATTAAAAACACTTTAGTTAGGTTTTTATATATTTGCAAGAATTTATTAGTCAAGTTCAACTCTCCTAGCATTTCAAATGGCATGTAAAATAAGTACACAGTATAAAAGATGTCCTAATCACTGTCAGTAATTTGCAAATCTTTATATGATTTTTACTCTACCATGCCCATGGCAAAAATTCATAACTCACTAATTACATTAAAATTTAGTTCATCTTGTGTTATTTATTTTTTTCTTAACATGTCTAAACGTGATATTGAATTTTTACTTTGCAGCATATACTAAATACTGCAATTATACTTTCTGAAATTGATTACTAATCTGGACACCAATTTGAAGTACTTACCTTTGTGCCTCCAAATTACTGAAGCAAGTATGAAAAAGCCCAAGAAACAAAATTACTTTTTCAGTAGCCCATCACAGCTTGCAAACGTGTCACATTTTCACTTTCCTTAACCATATTAAGAATTTTATGAATATTTTTATTCTTAGGAAGGATTTGGGATTTCCTTAATATAGGAAGCTCCCACTAAGGAGAAAGTGGGTTCCTTCATCCAATTTTGTCTCAAGAGAGTTGCCTGAGGCACTTAGCTATTGAATACCTTGCTCAGGGTAACAGCTAGTATATGGGAGAAGTAGCATTTGAATACAAATCTTCCTCACCACAAATTAGGATCCGGACCTTCCTCACTATAAAGCCAACTCTAGCCACCATACCAAACTTTTTTTATTCCAAGACACTTTATTATATATTATCAGATACCACTATTAAGTTATAGAAATTTACCTATAATATTCTGTATGTAAACAATGATTTGTCTGATTTCAAGAAATCTTGTAAATGTAACATGAATTCTTAAGGTAATAATGAATATTTTTTTAATAAAGCATTTCTTTTTATATACTAATTATTTTGTTCATTATTTGATGTAATTTAAATATTTAGAAATAATAATGGTAGGCAAATCTTTAGTCTAACTACCTCTTTCCACTTTGTAATCTAATCTCTTTTAAAGATCATTGTTATATGTATCTTCCAATAAAAGAACTGGTGTGAAGTCAAAGATGTATAATATTTAAAGGATGATTTAAGGCTATTTATATTAATAAAAGGATAGGAGTACATCTATGATGTCATTAGTACAGGACTCAACAGTGAGAAACTTCCACTGCTATATGTTGGCATTAATTATGTGACTTGCTTAGACTTGAGTCAACATGTGTCAGAAGGACAGACTTTAACACTATTCTGATTTAACTCTCTACTATGCAAATTAAAGAGCTCAAAAAATATAATGTCCTCACTGAACATGTCCTTCTCATGTACCCACAGGGTTGGCATTGGGAAAGAATTCACACTTGGTTTCCACATCTAATCCCCACAGGACTGCTATGTTAGCTCTATTTGAGAGATAAGGTGGTACATAATAATAGTATGTGGCCTTTGCCAGGACTTTAGAAAGTCACTTTCTAAATCTAAAAAGTTATAGAGGATTTGATAATCTGTATTGAAGAAGGTAATTTCCTTGATGAAATCTCAGGTTCAGAAAAAAAAAATTCTCCTGTATAGCACATGACGTACCAAATTATTATACAGGTTATCAAATTTGAGTGGATCATCTGTGGGAACAGTAGAACAGCTTGAACAAGAACTGAACACGATGAAAAGAAACAAATGGATTTGTTATTTATACTGATGAATGAAATAATCTCAAAATTCACTAAATTGTATATCTTATCATGGGTAATAAAATAATGATTAACTTTTGAATCAACAATAAAAATTTTAACAACCATTCTTTCTCATTAATAATTGCTCTAATGTATCAGTATTTATAAAGCTGTAAAAGCTACATTTTAAATCTAATCAAATCCTTTATGAAAATTATCCATTTTGATCCACTTATTTAGTATAAATCTAAGGAATCTTTTCATTACCAAAAAAAAAAAAAAAAAAAACAAACAACCCAACACTTGGACCCCTATTTATTTGTAAGAGAAGTTCAATTAAGAATGAGACTCCTTCCAGAATTCCTTCTTTTAGAATGAACCATTTTAAAGGTTTCAGAATAAGGAAAAAAAAAAAATCACAGCTGACCATGGAAAAAACATGTTTTAATTTGGGAGCAAAATGTACTTAATTTTACTATATATTTATTAACACATTTAATTTTATGTTATCTGTTGTGCCTCTCATTTAGACTTTTTAAAAGATAACTTTTGACCTAAGAATTTATTTTTCATAAAATTGCATAATACCTGTTAAAATCTGTATAACAGGGGGGAAAAGTAGGCTCTTTTTCCCTACTGTCAGGGAAAAACTGTTCTACAAAATAAGTATATAATCAATCAAAATTCCTGCTCAAGAAAATAAATATAAAAGCTCCCTAACAAATAAGCAAGCTTGTTTCTTTTGTTTTTGGCTTGGGACACACTTTTTTCACGTAAAAGTACAGCAAAGACCATCTATGTTCTTAAGTTTCCTTAAAGTGCCTACAATCTACAATAAAAGCAATCTTGTTATTTTCCTACATAGATATTATCTTCCCAAGACCATTCTCATCCAACCACAAGATAGCATATAAAAAAGGCTGATCACCAAGAGCAAATGAGAGGAGAAAAAGAAACTGAAAGAAAAAGAGACTGAAAGAAAAAGAACTGAGTTCTTAGCCTTTGCTCATAGTATTTTAAAAATTCTAACAGCATAGAAGTTTATGAGACTTTTAAAAAATATATAAATTTTAACTATACTTGATCATGGAATTACAGCTATAATTTCAAAAATCTAGATATACTCAAATTTGGCAAGTCTTTGAATGAAAATATCTAATCTTCCAATGTATTACTCAAAGACAAATTCTCACTTTAAATCTATTTCATCTGAATTAGTGAACCATTTTTTAAATATTTCAAAAAATAAATGTAGATATGTCCTCCTCCAAAAATATCAGACACATTCTCATATTTATTTTCAGTTTTCGCACTTCATTCATTCACTTTAGGTAAATGTACATAAGGGAAGGGAGAAAGACAGAGGAAAAGAGATATCGTCAGAAATATTACAGATTTTAAAAAACATTACCTTTAGGTTTTACTCTTCATCAAAACCCTTCCTCAAAATTTACTTGCAAAATATTAGAATAAACAGATATTCTTCTCATAACAGTCAATATAAAAATCCCCAACAGGACAAATAAGTTAGGATTGGGGTGTTGGACAGGAGTTTAATTAGAAGCACTTTTTTCCTAAGTTGATTTTTCTCTAAAAAGTTGAAAATATTATGCCTGTGCCAAATTATCATCATTAAAATGTTCACAATTTGAACAAAGTCATCATTTATATTTTTAATACAGTATAGTATTTCGAGCACATTTCAATTCTGAAGCTCTGTTGCTGAATTTTTTGAGCACCCATAAAAAAAAGTAAGTAAATATTACAGGGGGAACTTCCAAGCGGCGTTAAAAAAGCAGGGTTACCAATACGAATAGTAGCTTTTCCTTTTCGACCACTTCCCAGAATTATAGTTCTTTTTTTCTGTTTAGTTTTGAAAAGGTCCTTTAAAGTTGGAGAACTTAACCACTTGTACTAGAAAAGAGAAGTAAAATACTACATTTCAGTGACAAGCAACTTATGAGGTTTTGGCTTCAGCCAGCAATTATAATTTTAAATAAATAAAAAATGTGTTTAACTTTCTTTTGGTGATATAATTAGCAATATAATCTTTGGCAATACTAACTGAAGGAAAAGTATAAGATTGCCTTTATGTTATTAGCCAGAAAATGGCTGACTTGTAATTGAAAAATGAATTTCATGTGTGCCTTTGCTATTAAAGAATACATCAGCAAATCCTTCTGGACAAAATAAAAAGTACACCATACCTCTGATTTAGCACTCTTTCCATTCTGTACAGCTCTCTCAATAACTGATTTCATCAAAGAATGATCTATAAGTAAAATGACAATTAAATTACAATTTTTTTCAATGATTCTGCATGTTTTTGTTTTCAAACAAAAAACAAACCAAATACCACTGCTGTCTCTTTTCCAGAAAGAGGGAAAATTCTTATTATTGTATTTATATACAAGTGGCCTCTTTGTGTATATTTTCCTTTCCCCTGAAAAGCATTTGAGGTTATTTCTACATATAAATTTCTTCCCAAAGGCTTTTTTGTCAATAACAAGTGATGTAGATGGAAGAATGGATGAAGAGGCCTGAAAAATATTTTTTTGCTTGACATTTTTACTCCATCGTTGCTGAAATCACCTAATATACTCTTAGAAACTCCAGTAGCACCTCTAGAGGATCTCAGACTCTAGGGGTAAAGGTCTTCCAACAAAAATGTAGTAAACAAGAGATATGAAGTACATTCTAAATATTCTAAGCATAATCTCAAAGATCATAGAAACATTATGAATTTATTGGTTAAAAAATTCACCTTTGCAACAGAATGTTAAGCTAAGACTCCCTGTAAGGAAATAGGTTCTAACTGGTCTAACAGACAAAGAAGGGAAAGAAAAATAAAGGTTAGGGAGATACTTATGTGTATTGAAATACTGAAAGTCAAAATATTTAATAGTATACAGTCCTGATAAGGATAAACAGTTCAACTGAGTTGGAGCAAAGGGCACTTCCACCCTACTGGGCCAAACATCAAGTGGCAGACAAAACCGTAGCAAAAAATTACATAATAACATGCTAACATTATTCTTCAGTTCCAGGCCTATAATTACAAAGGACGAAAACCCACCCTGTCTTCATCACAGAACAACCAGGAACTATTTACTTGTATAACCCATTTAATAATACAAAAATCCCCTTTAAAAAAATGTAAAAGAAGCTGAGATAGAGTGAACTTGCTAATATTTATATTCTGAACACTTTTCCTTAAGCTCTGTCATGATTAATTAAGTAAAATAAATTTAACATACCAACTAGTGGGTTTTTTCTTATATCCAGAATCACCATGGTTGTATTTCCTTCCAGGGCTTTTAGAAGAGTTTTAGCTCCCTCATTGCTAAGTCCACACTGCTGCAGATCAAGTGCTTGAAATAAGAAAAAATACTTCAACTTACCAATTTATATATTTAACATGCAGTCATCACTCCTCATATATGGAATATCTTTTTTTACATTATTACATTTATTACTGAAATGGATCTATAATCTCATTTACATGGATATCACAATCTATTTATGTCTACTTATCCAATATGACTCTTACAAAAGACTTTTAAATTTACCATCACAGATCTAACTGACATGTGAGGTGCCTTCTTCATTTTCTTTTTATCGTCATCAACACCATCATATCTGTATAAATATTCAGATTATACAAAAATATACAAAAATACCCCTCAGGAGGAGGGTGGGAAATGTGAGTACTGTTTTCTTTCTTTCTTTCTTTCTTTTTTGCTGAGGAAACTGGGGTTAAGTGGCTTGCCCAGGGACACACAACTAGGAAGTGTTAAGTGTCTGAAGCCAAATTTGAACTTAAGTCCTCCTGATTTCAAGGCCGATGCTTAATATTTTCTCTATATTACACACAAGGAAACTGAGTTCCACAGAGACTAGAAGACTTGTCTAAAGTCACATAGCAAGTGTCAGAGCAGAGACTTCAAAACCACTTCATGATTAAATTATGTTTTTTGAAGATTTTTATTTTAATTCTAACTAGTTTCCTGTTACTCAAAACATTTCTGGGTTGCTAACACTACATGTATGCACAAAGAAATGTAAACTAATTTTTAAATAAGTTAAATTAAAAATATCAATGAGTTTTAAATTCCTTTCATTTTTAATGGGGTGAGGAAAGAAAATCTGTATTACATTTTCTATTAGTGCCCAGGACCAAAATCATACTGATAAACTTTCATAGTTATGGCAAAAATACCATAACTAATCAATCTAATCATAACAAATTTATTGGTTTATTAGCAAGAGTTAGAAGTAAAAATTTTCTACTACATCTCCTAATCATAATCTACCTGGTCTCAATAATCAGCCAAACAAGACTCTCACAGACTCAATAGTAACAAGTATTTATTATCTTTATTATTAACTCAATATTATTATGTGTGCATATATACACATACACAAAAATAAAACTCAATATTATCATATAATTCAAAATTAACAAGTATTTATTACACCTACTTTGTCCTCAGTCCTTGTGATACAAAGAGCTTACATTTTAGTGGGAGAGACAAGCACACAAGCAGAATAAATGCAAAGAGAGTAAGTATAAAATAGTATAAAATTACGAGATTTTGTGAGAGAAGGCTCTAGCAGTCAAGAGGCTTGACACAGGCTGAGGCTTTTGAGATACATTTTGAGGAAAGAGATGGGGCAGACATGAGGAAAAAACACATTTGAGGAATTGGGGGTGGTCAATATAAAGGTACAGAGGTGGGAGACAGAGCATCATGTGTGAGGAGCAAAGGGAAGACTAAGTTTGGCTATATCATAGAGTTCAGAAGGAAGAGAAATGTACAGTTATGCAGGAAAGATAGTCTGGAGTCAAGCTGATAAGGGTGTTTTAAAGCCAAACAGAGGAATTTATAGTTGTCCAGAGACAATAAAGATTGTGGCTTATTCCTCTGATTAGAACACTTAAGGAAAATCACTAAAGTTGTGTGGAAGATGTACTGGAATAGAGAAAGACTTGATGCTGGGAGACAAAGTAAGAGGCTGTTGCAATAAATCTACATAAGAGGTAACAAGGGCCAGAAATAAGATGGTGGCTGTGCAACACAAGGGGTGGACCTTACACTAAAAAGTCAGAAATAGCAAGATGTGACAACTGAGTATAAGACATGAGTAACTTAAAAAGAAAAGGAAAATAAAGTTTTAAACCTGGGAGCCTGGAAAAGTGGTGAAGCCTTAGACATAGGGAGATTGGGAGGAAGAGAGTGTTTAGAGAAAAGATAGGAGTTCTATTTTAGATACACTGAGCTTGAGCTGTGCTGGGAAAATTCAGTTTGAAATGTCCAATAGGCAACTATGGAGTGAAACTCCAGACTAAGACTGGATAGATGATAATAAAAGATCTGTAAGGTATGTGAAGAAAGGTGAGAGAAAAGGACCCACAACAGTAAAAATGGAGGGAAGGGCAAAAGATAAGAGTTAAAAAAGAAGAGAAAGAATGTTAAGAGGGAAAAATTATGAAAAACCCAGAAAAAAAAAAAGATAAGAGTTTTCCAAAAGTTTTAGTGCTCTTTTATACCATTATACCATTAAAGCTTAAAACAGCACTAAGATTCACCAACAAAATCCAACAGCAAGAGATACAAAGAGAAATTCCATTCAGAATAACTGTTGATAGCATAAAATATTTGGGAATCTATCTACCAAAGGAAAGTCAGGAATTATATGAGCAAAAATACAAAAAAGTTTCCACACAAATAAAGTCAGACTTAAATAATTGGAAAAATATTAAGTGCTCTTGGATAGGCCGAGCGAATATAATAAAGATGACAATACTCCCTAAACTAATCTATTTATTTAGTGCTATACCAATCAGACTTCCAAGAAAATATTTTAATGATCTAGGAAAAATAACAACAAAATTCATATGGAACAATAAAAAGTCGAGAATCTCAAGGGAATCAATGAAAAAAATATCAAATGAAGGTGGCCTAGCTGTACCTGATCTAAAATTATATTATAAAGCAGCAGTCACCAAAACCATTTGGTATTGGCTAAGAAATAGATTAGTTGATCAGGGGAAAAGGTTAGGTTCACAAGACAGAATAGTCAACTATAGTTATCTAGTGTTTGACAAACCCAAAGATCCTAACTTTTGGGATAAGAATTCATTATTTGATAAAAACTGCTGGGATAACTGGAAATTAGTATGGCAGAAATTAGGCATGGACCCACACTTAACACCATATACCAAGATAAGATCAAAATGGGTCCATGACCTAGGCATAAAGAACGAGATTATAAATAAATTAGAGGAACATAGAATAGTTTATCTCTCAGACTTGTGGAGGAGAAAGAAATTTGTGACCAAAGATGAACTAGAGACCATTACTGATCACAAAATAGAAAATTTTGATTACATCAAATTAAAAAGCCTTTGTACAAACAAAACTAATGCAAACAAGATTAGAAGGGAAGCAACAAACTGGGAAAACATCTTCACAGTTAAAGGTTCTGATAAAGGCCTCATTTCCAAAATATATAGAGAACTGACTCAAATTTATAAGAAATCAAGCCATTCTCCAATTGATAAATGGTCAAAGGATATGAACAGACAATTTTCAGATGATGAAATTGAAACTATTACCACTCATATGAAAGAGTGTTCCAAATCATTATTGATCAGAGAAATGCAAATTAAGACAACTCTGAGATACCACTATACACTTGTCAGATTGGCTAAGATGACAGGAAAAAATAATGATGAATGTTGGAGGGGATGCGGGAAAACTGGGACACTGATACATTGTTGGTGGAACTGTGAACAAATCCAACCATTCTGGAGAGCAATCTGGAATTATGCCCAAAAAGTTATCAAATTGTGCATACCCAGCAGTGTTTCTATTGGGCTTATATCCCAAAGAAACACTAAAGAAGGGAAAATGACCTGTATGTGCCAAAATGTTTGTGGCAGCCCTGTTTGTAGTGGCGAGAAACTGGAAATTGAATGAATGCCCATCAATTGGAGAATGGTTGGGTAAATTGTGGTATATGAATGTTATGGAATATTATTGTTCTGTAAGAAATGACCAGCAGGATGAATACAGAGAGGCTTGGAGAGACTTACATGAACTGATGCTAAGTGAAATGAGCAGAACCAGGAGATCACTTTACACTTTGACAACGATATTATATGAGGATGTATTCTGATGGAAGTGGATTTCTTTGACAAAGACTCAGGTTCAATTGATAAATGATGGACAGAAGCAGCTACACCCAAAGAAAGAACACTGGGATACGAATGTGAACTATTTGCATTTTTGTTTTTCTTTCCAAGTTGTTTTTACCTTCTGAATCCAATTCTCCCTGTGCAACAAGAGAACTGCTCAGTTCTGCAAACATATATTGTATCTAGGATATACTGCAACATATCCAACATATATAGGACTACTTGCCATCTAGGGGAGGGGTGGAGGGAGGGAGGGGAAAAATCGGAACAGAAGCGAGTGCAAGGGATAATGTTGTAAAAAAATTACCCTGGCATGGATTCTGTCAATATAAATTTATTATAAAATAAAATAAAATATTAAAAAAAAACACACTAAGATTTTATAGACATTTGAAAAAACATTTCATATATTTTATTAAAAACAAAAATTATATTAAAATATTCAAAATACAGTATTTTATATCTTTTAGATATAAGACTTTCATATACACACACACATACACACATACACACACTCTCTCTTTCTCTCGCTAAATAAAAGCAAAAAAGAATAAAGAAAAGGCTATAAAGAATTTTCTAAGCAATGTTTCCTAGGAGTGAGGAGTCAATAAAGGCACTTCTCTAAACCAAATAAGCTTTAAATATAGGTAAAACCCCTAACCCTAACCCTAAAGATTTTGTATGTACTGTCCCTTGTTTCAACATTATTTATCAACTAACATTCTGAAAACCAGGATAAAAATAAAACTAAAATTCCTTATTCTACAATAGAGCAAAGCAAAGAATTTTGTAATTAGTCATTTTCATACTTGTCATGACAGAGCAGATCGGAGGTCACTTCTACTACAATCCATCCCCTCCCCCCCACCCAAATGAATGTTTTTACCAACCTCTCAGCCACAAAGTTTCACAAAGACATTCTGCAAAAGCCTTGGCACCCTGATCACCAATAAGGATGTTGCAGTTGAGTGAAAGACGCTGCAAGCCCGCCATGCCATCCAGATCAGGGTTCCGATAGCGAAGACTTTCTGCCCACACATCCTCATGCCTCTTTATTGCCTGGTACTTGAAAGATTTAGACAAATGAAATGTTTCTGGGGATAACCAATACTCAGATAAACAAAATCATTTATAAAATGATCTATTAAATTCTAAAATTATATATGCTACCAATAGGCCATGAAAACAAATTTGAAAACAAGGTTAAGTAAAAACTAAAATGTACAAACTGGGGCAAGCTTTTCAACTCTAATAGGTTTTGTTTTTTTCTATATTAGATGAAGAAATGATCACTAAGATTTTAAAACTGCAGGATTCAATATAGTAAGTATGAACACAATGTATACTAAAGCAGATAAAAGATTATTTAGACAACTGCTATGGCAAGCTTCTTAACTTCATGCTTTAAAAATAAGCAGAAGTAAATTAAAATGATTTGAGCAAGGTCATATAAAAGCATGCTGAAACAGAACAGGACTAAAATCCATCTCTAACTACTAGTCAATAAACTTTCCATCATACCACGCTATCTGCCTCCTACAATTATTTAATCAGAAGTATTCACCATCATACATTATTAAAAAAAAAAAAAAAACAAGCAAGCTTCTCAAGTGAAATTCCATATATAAATGGAAAAGCTGTGAGAATTATGTGTGGTTAGAACAACCAGAATTATAGGTATCTTCCAAATACCAAAATCTAGTCACTTCTCTTTAGCAATAGCTTCATTCACTTTGTGTTTGGTCATCTAAGAAAATAAAAATTTTGATCAAGAGTCATTTTTATGTGTGCCAGATGCACTGTTATTAAGATTAAAGTTCAAATATGAATTACCTTTAAGATATTGGCCAGATGTTCTGCTCCACGCCAAGTTAGATTACACCCTGAGAAGTTTACAGTCTTGAGGGTTATTGAGGTCTTAACACTTTGACAGATAGCTAAAAACAATAGAGAAACCAAAGACAACAGATTAGACATAAAAAGTCATTATGCACTTTTCTGAATCTATTCTTATTCAGTAGCTATTTTGAATTACTAAGTTTTTGTAATACCTATATATATCTCAACCCTGTGAAACAGAAAAGACATGACAAGTAAGTCTATTTTAATTACAATGTTATTCTAATTTACAAAAATCACAAGTTAGCTAACTAAAAATTATACCGTCTGAGAGTTTGGAATATGCTTTTGATACACCAAGAATTTTCCTGTATTTTGAAAGCACAAATTATAAATGTTTCTTCCCGTCTATGCTTTAATTTCTATGTAATTATTAAAACAATTTCTCCAAAAATCACATGCTGTACAATCTTTTTTCATTTGTTTCTGTTTTCAATCATTAAGAATTTATTAAATAAGAACTATATGTCTATGATTGCATTGTTATCATCCAAGGAGGACTACAAGGAAAGCATAGACAATTCCTGACCTCAGCAACTACATAATCTATTTGAGAAGACAATACAATGCTCATTTTTTAAAAATGACAATACAAAACAAGATACAATTAAGTGCTAACTAATAATAGTGCAAAATAATAAAAAAGGTTAAGAGATTGGGGAGCTCAGCATAATGTTCTGTAGTGGTAGGAGAAGTTTGCAGTTAGCTTCATGCTAGAAGACTTGGTCTGACTTCTGAAAAATAAGTAAGATTAGGACAGCTGGCAGGAAAAATAAATTAAAAACTCACTTTCTAAACCTCCATCTCCAATTGGACAATTTGCTAGAGATAGATGTACCAAAGATGCTGATTTATTCAATCCCTTCAATGGGGAAAAAAAAATCATATCATTAAAAATACATGAGGATTATAAAATAAAATAAACAGAATTAGTATTAAATGTTGCCATGATGAATTTTAGAAACCTTACCCTTGTTAACAATATTAAATCTCGTTCTCTTAAATATAATCCCTGAAGTTCTAGGTTCTTCAGAGTAGTAGATACACTTAAACAGCCTTTAACAGCTTTACATATTTGGATGGTCACTTCTTTGGATCTAATTGTAGGAATTCGCCTTTTAGAATAGCCTTTATACCTATCGAAAGCTAGAAAAAAATGTTTTTCAAAGTTGTTACCAAAGAAAATTTGTCCCAAAGACAACCAAAAAAAGCTTATGTAGGATATTCTTTTTTCCTACATTAAGAAACAGATTCTGTGTGAAGAAGCTATTTCCCCTTTTCCAACTTTGCACATAAATACAAATATTAAACAACTACACGAGGAAAGAAAAAAAGTTTAGGTAACTGTCTCTAAGAGCAGAAAATTTTAGCAAATGGTTAAGAGCTATAATATACAAGATTAATTGCATTAATCATGTTACAAATATAAAACAAAGTGTGAGATCTAAGAGAAAAGTTTGTTGTCACCTATGGAGGTCAGAGAAGGCTAATTTCTTAGATGTAGTATTTGAGTAAACATTAAAGGATGAGCAATGATTTGACAAGTAGAGGGAAAGTAAGGAATATAAAGGGATTGTGCAAAAAAGAATGGAATTCTAAGTGCTTAGGAGTAAAGAGATTAATCCCATTTTGATGGAATGCAGACTAATGTGAGAAAAATTTTTTCAGGTAGCATGCTACAGGGCTACTTGTTTGATGCAGCTTCCTTATACATGTATCACAGTAAGCATAAATGGATGTAAACAAGTATAAAAAGACCATAAACATTTTTAGATGAAAATGCAATGAAATATCTTTCAGAACTATGCCTACAGGTACTTAAAAAAAAGAAAGCAAAAATATAATGGATCTCCCCTATCTTGCCCAGGCTGGAAAAAATTAGGGAAATCTTAAGGACTCCTCTCACTGATACTCTCAGAACTTTAACCTGCTCCACTTCTGTCCTTTGCTGATTGGTCCTCCCTAGGCAACCTTGTGGCTTGCCCACTCCCAGGGGCACACCATATTCATACTAAACTTAGTGGGAATACCTGATTGGCATAGCCCACTGCAGCTCAGAACTCTGGATCTCAAGGAATCAGCCAGTCTCAGACTCCCCAGTAGCTGGGATTATAACTGTATGCCATCTCATCCAGCTGTGAGGTAAATTTTTAGAAAATAAAAGACAATTTTGACTACACAAAATTAAAAAGCTTCATTCACTAATGAAAACAGAATTAAGAGAAACTGCAGTGTGGGGAAAATATTTTCATAAATATTAATAAAAGTCTGATATTCAAAATATATGTGGAATTGACAAGATTTTAACCCCAATAGTCATTATAGTTTTCAAATTACAAACTAGAAATGTTTCAAAACATGTCCCAAATTATTTATGAAACTAAAAATACTCTTAAGTTTTACCTCACAAGACAAATGAACAAAAATGAACAATGCTTGATATCTGTGGGAAAATACACATTGATGAATGAGTGTTGGTAGATTTCTGAAGGGTCTAAACAGCCTAGATTTCAATTTGGGACTATTTAAAATGGTGATTAAACCATTATTGGATATGTAATCCAAAGATACAAAAAAAACAAAGGTTCGAAATATAACCAAAACATTCATGACAGTGCTCTTCATGGTAGCAAAGAGTTAGGAACCAAGTGGGTATCAATGACTGGAGAATGGCCAAAATAAATTCCATGTGAATTTTATAGATTACTGGATAGTAAGAAAAGAAGGATAACAAGAATTCAGAGCAATGGGGGAAGATATGTATGAAGTGGAGCAAAAAGAAACAAGTAGAACCAAAAAGAAAAATACATACAAGGAATACAATATGAATGAAAAGCAGAGTCACAACTCTATTGGTAATGAAACACACCCTTAACCCTTACTGGGAGAAAAGAGCTAACAGGACAGAATATCATCTATACTATCAGAAGTTACAAAATTAGAAACCTCAACTTAGTGGTTCTTCTTTGTCCCCTGGGAGAATTCCAGAATCTGGAGAATTGAGTTGAAATGACAAAGGAAAAATGTTATCGATTAAGTTGATTTTTCAAAAGCAAAGATAAAATGATGGGGCTGGACTAGACAATCACTCAAGTCCATTCCCACACTATATCTATGAGCCAATGAATATCCTCAGTAATTTTAGTAATAAAAAGTAACATTTATTAACTGCCTACTATGTGTCGGGCACTGTACTAAGTACTTTACAAGTATCTCATTTAATCCTCACAACCTTATGAAGCAGATCTCATTATTATCCTCAATTTAAAGATGAGGAAAGGGAAGCAGACAGGGATTAAGTGACTTGACTTGACTTGGATCACACTGATAGATCTGAAGTCAATCCTGATTCCAGGCCAGGAACTCTTAATTACTGTACCACCTAATTTCCTTCAACACTTTAGTACAAGTACTAAGCATATAGCACTAAGCTATATTAAAATAACTTACTGGGAATATTATATATCACTACTATTCCATTTATTAAATTACTTTTGAATCCCTAAGTAGCAAACAAGAGGTGTTAGAAAGTTAGAAAATAGTTTTGTGCAAAGCTATTTTATGATACCGTGTAGCAAAGTAAGTACACGATAAATGCCACATACAAAATGATGAATTAAAGCTAAAGTAGAAAACAATTCAATGTAATGAAAAGAATAATGGATTTGTAATTAAATGATTTGGATTGGAAAGCACAGTGCCTGGTGCATGCATGTGCTTAATGAATGGCGACTGTCTGAATGCCAACTCTGCTCCTACAATTTTTTCCTAGTAAAATTTTGCCACAAGAAAATGCTTCTTTAAATTTACTTCGAGAAAACTAATGAAGAATATTCTACTTTCCTCACATCTTAAATCTACTCTATGGGGCACAGTTATTACAGTTAAAGCCTAGGGGTACCCACCCACCTACCAATGGAAATGTAATTTCCCAATTGCTTAAAATTTCACACATTCTCTTCTTGTGAACCCAAAAGCAGCCTAAAGATTTAAGTAGCATTTCAGTTCTGAACCACAAACCTGAATCTCCAAAACCTGGTTGATATGAACTCCTGATGGCAACAGAGGGCAAGTTTTTATTTATCCTAAGAGCACTTAGCAAAGGTGCCCAGTCCAGGAGCTTAAGGCGATCTGCATTGAAATCGAGCACCCCCAGCCTCAGGTTGGCTCTCACAACAGGCAGAGGTATAGAATCTTGAAGTGCACAAAGATATTCATAGTGAGAAAAGAAATCTGCAGCACTCTCTCTCCGGAGCTTCACTGAGTCGATCATTTTCTGGCCACCAGTTGAAACCCACCCTGACCCCTGAGAAGGGAAAAAAAAGGTAGAGATTTACTCCTAGTAGGAACTGGAATTAGAATAATCACCACTCATTTTAGAAGGGTATATGTATGGGGTTTGGATTTTTTTTTTCCTGAGGGGGGAGTGTTGGGGGTCTTTCTGAGTATAAGGGAAAAGTGGGAAGAAAGTTTAATAAACTTATTAAACTTTTCCTGGTGACAAATGTATTCCACCTTCTACAATTCCTAATAGTAGAGAAATTCTGAGAAAGGGTACGTATCAGAAGGGACTATTTCCAAGATGCTAGCATAGCAACTGAAATTAACCTTCACACCTCTGGCCTGTGTGGTTTGTGTAAACTCTCCTTTACACCGAAATTGTTGTTTTTTCAGTTTTTTCCAACATCCCATTGGGGTTTTCTTGGCAAACATCTCAGATGAGGAAACAGAGCCAAACAGGCTTAAATTAAGTGTCTCATCACTTGTTACAGCTAATAAGGTCTGAAGCCAGATTTGAATTTAGGAAGAGTCTTCCTGATTCCAAACCTGGCACTCTATCCACTATGCCAGTTAGCTGCCCTTTTATACTAAAAAGCAGATTAAAAAAAAAAATGTGAGAAGAGATTATTTGAAGAATGTTAGGACAGCGGTTGGATTCAGCCTCCTCCACCACACCTCTGGCTGATGCACTGTTTATGATGAACCTCCTTACATAAAAAATCAAATTTTGTAAAAAAGATGTATGGGGGGAGGGGTTGTAGGATGCTAGAGCAATAGATGGCTGTTCGATGCTTTATAATAAATTATCTTTATATCGATAGATTTTTAAAAAGGCTATGTGGGAGATTGATGGTTACTTAAAAGATGCTAGGATAACAACCGAAATTAGCTCTCCCCCCTCCTCCCAGGCTCTGTTACACAGCATATGAACTTCCTTTGCATTTAAAAGATAGGATTTTGAGTGTGTATGGGGGAGTGTCTTGTCTGCAGGACATTTAAGGCAGTAATTAAAATCTGGTCCCCGAAAGGTCTCTGGGTGGAGTGTGGTTTATTACGAACCCCCTTTACACCGAAAAGCAGATCAAATCTCCACACACACCAGGACAAGCAGCGCGGGAAGAAGCGCGGGGCTGGCAGCAGCCACGGGGGCCGCGAGGCTCCGTCGGCCCAGGGCGGGAAGGCGCCACGATCCTGGGGTAGCTGCACTGACCGCCGCCGCTCGGCTCCCCAGACTCAATCCATTCCCTCACCCGATGCCCCGCGCTCCGCGGCGTTCACCTTTTCGGTTAAAGAAAGTTGACCCCCGCTACATGTCTTCCGATCCGGTGCTCGGCCGGGGTTCGGCCGTTAGCCGCAGGTTCATTGTACTGCCCAGCCTGGCGCCGCCCACCGCACCGCTTCAGTTTGGTGTAACCCGGGAAGATTGCGCCGAAGCCGACGACCCAGCGACGTCCCCACGCAGGCCCGTTACGTCAGCGCGTCACCGCCCGCGGGGCATCTGGGAAGGGGCGGGGCTATCCTGTTCGGGTTCCGGGGGTTGGCCGTCGGACCTTGGCTGGGTTCAAGTAGCCTTCTGCTCTCTTCCCTCTGCGGTTCTGAGAGTGTAAGTTCTGAGAGCTTCCCTTCAAGTTGAGAAATCCAAAATTTAGGTTTTGAGGGTCATTCAAAGCGATCTAATCCAAACCTTTTCCTTTTGCACGTAAGGAAATGTAAATGACGTAAGGCGTACAGGTAGAAAATGGCAAAGGCGCTGATTGCAAAGAAGGATGCTTGGAACCAGCTCTTTCTGCCCCCAACCCCACCTTTTTTCCTGTGGACTTCGCCACTCATCCACAAGAGGCCCCTAAACTATCAAAGAGATTTTCCTAAAGCCCTTTGTAGGCTTTACATGTGTTCCCCGATCTCCAGTGACTCCTTATCTCGGGGATCAAATATAAAGTTCTAGCATTTTAAGCCCTTCAAAATCTGGCTGCTTCTCACTCCAGTTTTCCTATGCTTTCTAAGCATATGCTATGAGCCAGAGACACTGACCTTGCAGTTCCTTGTACAGGATGCCTCATCTCCGGACTGTGCCTTTTCATTGGCTGTCTCTCATATCTTCCTCATATCTCAGAATGTTCTCCTCACCTCCTACTCCTGGTTTTCCTGATTGCCTTCAGCACATCCCACCTTCTGCACGAGGCCCTTTGTGGTTCCTTTATGTGTATGTTACCCAAAGCTATATAGGTATAGGATTCTCATTGGGAGGTCAGTGCTCTGCTCTGCATGAGGGATTGAGTGGAATTGGTAAGGTTGGGAGAGAAGAGAGATCCCATCTCTTCAGCTTTTCTGATTTCCTGCTTTAAGAGAGATGATGGCCATACCAACCCCTACTTAGGATGCTGAAAAAAAGAAAAAATATGCTGGGAAGAAACCAACAGGAATCCTGTCCTTATTCTTGGTTTTGGAGAATTTTCCCTTGGGTGAAATCTGGGACTGTCTTTTGATTGAGTTATCTTGCTCTTAGTGGGATTGCTCTTTCAATTTGTATTGTCTGTGATAATCTATTGGTTAAATATATATGTGTATATGTACATATATATTCTCATAATATATTTTTTCCGATCTCTATTTCTCTATCAATTTAAATAAATGAGTTTCTTTGCTATTTGCTCAATGTGTTTATTTTGAACGGTATTTGATGGGAAAGAGGTCAACTTGGATATATGGCTTGAAGGGCTTTCTTTCTCCAATAAGAAATAGTAATCAAGAGTTTAGCTTGAATGTGAAAATTGCATCATTCTTTAGACCAATACTATTTAAGGGAGAAGATAGATATATTTCTAGCCTGAGATTCCATCTAACTGAACTAGTCTTTGGAGAATTTGAGGGAGAAGTCAGTAGAATGTCGAACCACACTAATGGTAATCCTTGCTACATTTATTTTGGATGTACATTTTCCTCCCATATTTATCTCCCATTGAAATGTGAGTTCCTTTATTTCATCTCTTTATTTCAGGGACCAGGCTTGTGCTTTTAACAGGCCTTACTTAGCCTGGAACATAGTAAACACTCTGTGGCTCAGTATTAAAAACCTCTCTGTGATACTTGCTGCATCAATGACATTGGACAAATCATTTCATCTTTTTGATCCTCATTTTCCTCATCTATAGAAAGGGATAGAGTCCCTTTATTAAATGTTTAACAACCAGCTCTGTCAAAAAACCACAAGTTTTCAACTTTTTTAAGTTGAAATTTTTAACTTTAATTTGCAATATTAACATGTTTTCCATTACTTTTTAAAATTAACAATCATCAAAATAATAAGTTCTGATTTAGAGCATTTGCTGATTTCTGACATAAAAATTAAAAATCAGGCCTTGAATCAGTACCTCTCTTGGCCAGAACATAGGGTATATGCAAGAAAATTGTATGAGGTAAGACTGGAAAAAGCCTTTTCTCTTACTATTGACTGTAACATACTGTGACTTAGAAAGTCAACTGTGAGAAAATTAGAGAACTTGGTTTTTACTCAGCACTTCCATCCAGTGGAATAGATGGGCATAACAGCAAAGATAAATAGGATTGTCTATCTCTGATTCCTTCCTATTCAATAGAATGATAGTAATGGCTAAAAAAAGACTACATACATACATACATACATACTACATACATACATATGTCCAAGGCCCCAACTTTGACCTTTTTTTCTTTAATTTTTCTCCCTTGTCAAACATATTCACTGCCATGAATTAAATTATCAGCTCAATTCAGGATGCTTCTCAAATTTATATTTTCAACCCTCACTTCTCCCCTAAGCTTCTCTATCATATGGAGCCTATTGACCTCTATGTCCCACTAACCCCTCAAATTCAATATACTCAATGTTAATTTTACCAAATTCTCCCCTTAAAACCTAGACCTACTCCTAAATTTCTCTGCTTTAGTTGATATCAGAAACCTTTGGCTTAAAACTTGTTAGCTGTCTTTCACTCTTCCTTTTATCAGACTTCCCTCTCATATTTGATGAGTTTCAAAAACCATTTAATATTTCTGGGCTACATCTTTTCCTTTCTACTTCCACAGTGAAAACCCTAATTCAAGCCCTTTTGCTTAACTATTTCCCTAATCTCCTAAAGTGGTCATTTTGTCTACATTATCTCCTGACTAATATATTCTTTACTCCACCATATTTTCCTTAACTACTGTTCTTTTTAGTACTCATAGTTAAAAATCTTCTTGGTTTCTATTTCTCTACAAAGTATCACTATCTTAGTCAGGCATCCAAGACTATCTGCAATATTTGTCCAAACTGCTTTTCCAGCCTTATACTATTTTCTTGTATATATTCTATGTTCTTGCCAAATTTTACTATTTCTCATTGATGAGGTCCTGAATGGTAGGGGAGGTAGGCAGAGAGAAACTGAAGAATTGATAAAATTGATCCCTGAGGCAAGCAGGGAGAAGGCTCTGATAGAAATCAGTTTAGCTCCCTGGTCCCACCCTTTGGGGAAATCATGGGCAGTCTCACCTTACCATGTTACGTCCCTGAGGTTAAATTTCCCCTATAAATCTACTTAGGGCCCAAGCCACACTTACTGCCCTTTTTGCGTTAGTCTGCGGTGACACTCTCTCCCATGATGTCTTTGCTCTTACCCTTCTCCCATTCCATGTGGTACGCCTCCAAACCTTCCTCTCAGACTCCACTTCTTATTGCTAATTAACTCTTTTAGGGTGCTAAGTCCCTTTCAGGTTTTAGCCTGCCAGCTAAGAGCATATCCCAACCTCATGACATGTTTCCTTTCTCTTCGTAAAGAATAAGCAGTGAAATTTGCCCTTTCCATCATTAATTATTAAAACCACTTTCTATGCTCTCCCAACACTATTTCATATTTACCATTCCTGGTGTCTATTGTATCCCATCATTTTATTTAAATGTAACCTCTTCCCCTAAATAAGCCTACTGTTTGGGTAAGAGAATGGCCAGTGTGAATTTTTCACATGACCAAACCCTAACATTTGGTGCCTACAATCATCTGGTATCTATTGCAGCCACATCACTTATCTTCCCCCACTCCTTACTCTATGTTTTTGCTTCTTGCTATCATCTTTAATTGGAAAAGACTCTTCCTCTCTTTATCCCATTATATTTTGCTTTAAATTTTTTTTGAATTTGAATTTTAGAATTTTTAGTATTTGTTTATTTTACAATTTTCAATTCCAAATTCTATCTCACCCTGCCTTCCTTCCTCTATCATTGAGAACACAATCAATTTTATAAAGGTTATGGATGTGCGGTCATAAAAACATATTAGTCATGTTGTAAAAGAAAATATAAACAAAAAAAAAAGAAAAATAAAGTAAAATAACAATATTTCTATCTGCATTCAGATTCCATCAGTCTTCTTCCTTTTCTTTTTGTTTCTTTTTTATTTCTCTTTTCAGTTGATAAGATTTGAAGGCAAATAAAGATTTCTATTGAAAATATAATGAGATGGGAATTAATGAAAAGAAAATGTTCACACAGAGTATTATACTCTTACCTGCCAGTGCTTTCCCCAAAGGAATGTAAATTTTGATGGCAGAAATTTCCCAAAATATCTTGGGTTTTATGTAGTAGATTTCATTCTTAAAAACCAAATTTTAAACCCAAATCACTCTGTCTTTGGTTGGCAAACAGTAGGTCAACTGGCCAAGTTCCACTTTGTTTGGGCCAGATTGACTGAGAATGAATGGGAATACCCATTGTTTTTGTTTTGGCCAGAAATCCTAAGGGTCTTTTTTTTTTTTTTTTTTAAGCTAAGTGAAAGAGGCCATTCTCTGCCTCTTTAATGCCGAATGCCTAGCTTTAACCATTGAATGAATAGTTACCTCAGTCAAACCAAGACCTGTTAAATACCTTAGCTTAAAAAGACCTGGTGCCTCCTGGGCTATCTCCAGTATTCCTGATCTATATCTTGCCACTGGATGCAAAGGAGTGAAGAGTGGATTCCTTTAGAGTGAAGGAAGCTGGTAACTTTGCCGTCACTTAAATCCAATTCCCTTACATGTCATGGCATCACCTCCCTGATGTCATTGGTCCTCTTTGAGAATGAAGGACAAACAAGAACAAAATGTATGGCCGGGTATGCACAGTTTTATAGCCATTTGGAACAGAGTCCCAAATTGTTTTTTAGAGTGGTTGAATTAGTTCATGACTTCACCAACAGTGTTTTCTGTCCCAGTTTTTTCACCCTTTTTTTTTTTTCATATTAACCAATCTGATAAGTGTGAGATGGTAACTTATAGTTGCTTTAATTTGCATTTCTCTAATGAAAAGTGATTTACAGCATATTTTCTTATGGTTATAAATAGCTTTATTTTCTTTGTGAGAAAGATATTTGTTCATATCCTTTGGTTACTTATCAATTAGAGAATGTCTCATTCTTCTAAATTTGATTCAGTTCTCTATATAGTTGAGAGATGAGGTATCTATCAATGAAACTGTTAATGAGGTTAGGGTAACAATTTCTAGTTTGAAATAAACAAGTGACAAATTCACAATGGCCATTCTCTTTGCCAAAAGATAGATTTATTTATGAGAAAAAGTTTTCCTAAATAAGAGGCAAAGTAGGTGCCAGGAGCAGCAAATATGAAATAGAGTTGGGAAAGCAATAGGGTTAATATTATCAAGAAAAGGTGTTTAGAAGAATCCATTAAAGGAATATGCCATGAGGCCTGAGGATGCCATTGACTGGCAGGTTAAATCCATAGAGGAGTTTAGCAGAGTAACCTGAATTAGCTGTATAGTAAAGAGAAAAATGTCATTAGAAGGAAGTGTGTGGAATGGCAAATCCAATTTACAAATACTCAGAGATCTCTCAAGTGAAGAATAGAAGTGTTCATTCTTAGAATCTTGCAAGAAGCAAACTTTACTAAACTGGGATTCAGCCAGTCTAGAGAGATTAATTCCACAGAGAGATAAATGAGTTATATAGTTGTGACCCCAAGAATAATGCTTGGAAGTAACATGAACTTGTTAAATTTTGACCTGAATTTTATGATGGTCAGTTTTGCAACTGCTTACAATTGTTTATCCTATTTCATTTCCCCAAATTCCCCAGATAAATTGAATCTAAGTTATAAATTCAATCTACCTTAGTTAATGATTTTATAAGAAACCATATAATCCCCCACAAAGAGGATATTTGTTTAGAGATAAGTAGTTCATTAAACTAGAATAACCAAGGAGACTTAGTTTATCTCAGGCTTCCCCAACAAATAGAGATTACTCAGTTTATAAACCTCTTAGAATATCTCCAGGTCATTAAGGTTCAGGAGATCAGATATTTCTGCTAGAAGAGCAAGTCTTTTGTTCTCCTTCCCAGAGCCTTAATGATTAACAGACTTTTGAAATTGGGTCTGGAATTATTAAATGAGAGGTCCTCAGTTTCCCCTCAGAAGGCACTATGAAGAAGAGAGATAGTAGCTTACAGTGGGCTTAATTATTAATCATGAAGGATCTTTTATAGGGGAAGTACAGCCTTGAGGGTTTCTCCAGGAAGAAACAGAAGTAAAGGCAGGAACTCAGAGGGAGATACCAAGGAGCCAGATGAAATGCACTTGGAAGACCAGGCCTTAGATCTGTCTAAAGATATGCTAATCAATATCTCAAAGGTTGATACCCAGAAACAAGATACCCAGAGGTTGGGAGGTAGACACTGGAGGTTGAAAAGGAGTTCCATCCTCACTACCACTCTATTCAAGTCTGGGACTTGGTTTTATTTGGTAATTGCTGGTTGGGCTTCTTCCTGACAAGGGAAGAGAGTAAGTCCACATTACTGTTGTACAAAATTTCCCCCAGTTTTCTTCTTACCTACATTGTTTTTGTGCAAAACTCTTTTAATTAAGTGTAATCAAAATTACTCATTTTACATTCCATATAGCTCTCTATCCCTTATTTGATAATAAATTCTTCCTTCATCCATAAATCTAACAGGTAATTTTTAATTTACCTATTGTATCACCTTTTATGTCTATATCATCTATCCAATTTGACCTAATTTACCATATGGTATGAGATGTTAGTCTATGCTTAGTTTCTGACAAACTGCTTTCCAGTTTTCCCAGTAGTTTTTGTTAAATAATGAATTCCAAAAATCTGGATTTTTGTTATTTATCAGAATTTACTATTGAAGAGCAGTAATGAACTGAATCAGCTAAACCCAGGAAAAGAACTCTGGGAGATGACTATAAATTACTATATAGAATTCCCAATCCCTCCATTTTTGTCCACCTGCATTTTTTATTTCCTTCATAGGCTAATTGTATACTATTTCAAAGTCCAACTCTTTTTATACAGCAAAATAACTGTTTGAACATGTATACATATATTGTATTTAACTTATACTTTAACATATTTAACATGTATTGGTCAACCTGCCATCTGGGGGAAGGGGTGGGAGGAAGGTGGGAAAAAGTTGGAACAAAAGCATTTGCAACTGTCAATGCTGAAAAATTACCTATGCATATATTTGTAAATAAAAAAGCTATAAAAAAGTAATAAAAATGTATTATTGAAAGAAACAAAATATCTTACCAAGAACTCTACTGACTCACTGATGAATGCAGGAAAGATTTATTTTATATTCTTGTAAGAATGGATGTACTCCAGTTCCAAAGAATGGGAACATACCTACAGAGACCAGGTCAAGCCTTTTTATGGGGTTTAATTAGCCCTACCTTCTCCTTTAGGATTCAGATTGTCCAGGATTCTTTCCAGGTTACGATTCTCTCTTGTAAGATAAGTAATATACCTAATTTTAAGTAAAATGTGATCAGAGCAGTTCTTTCTTTGAGTATTTGAGCTCATGTTGTTGGTCATGTCTCTATTTTCCCAAACCTTCCTTATCTAAGAGGCAAACTCCCTCTCCCTATCACATTCCCTGGGATATTTATCCCTCCTCAAGGCAACTATGGAAGCAGCACGACTAAGACTGCAAAGTCCCATTTCTTACACTAAGATCATTTTTCATTATGTATTGTGTACCTAATCTAGTCCACTGATCCACCATTCTATTTCTTAGCCAGTATCAGATTGTTTTAATGATTACTGCTTTGTGTTACAGTTTGAGATCTATTATGTCTAGGCCACCTTCCTTTCCATTTTCTTGTTATTAATTCCTACCCCATTATATTTTCAATAGAAATCTTTATTCATCTTCAAATCTTAACAGCTGAAAGTGATTTTAGATTGCTCACTGTACTTTCTCTAGACTTCAACTCTGAATTTGTCACATTCTCTTCTATATTCTAGCTACTTTTTTACATGTCTCATCTCTCCTATTAATCTGTAAGCTTTGAAAGGTAGAATCCAAGTCCTATTTTTTTTTTTTTTTTTTTTGGTATATTCAGACAGCATCTCAGTTTTGTTGTTGTTCAGTCATTTTTCACTTGTGTCCAACTCTTGGTGAACCCATTTGGGATTTCCTTGGCAAAGACTCTGAGATAGTTTCCTTTTTTTTCTCTACCTCATTTTATAGATGAAGAATTGGGCAAACAAAATTAAATCACTTGCTCAGGGTTACCTAGCTAGTAAGTTCCTGAGGTCATATTTGAATTCAGGTCTTCCTGACTTCAGACCTAGTACTCTATTCACAATGCCACTTAGCTGCCCCAGCACATCAATCATCAATAATGGGTTCTTAATAAAGGCTGAGTTTAATGCCTTTTAAATTTAATTTAATTTTTGATAATTAAATCAAATTAATTTATTAATTATCAATAAATTATTATTTATATTATGTATTATTTATATATTTATATATAAATTTTATAATATATATATAAATGTTATACAAATATATAACATATATCACATATTAATATATAATTAATATGTTAAATTATATGAATAAAGTATTAAATTAAATTTAAAATTTTATTAAATTAAATAAATAAAACATATTAAATTTGAATTTAATTTAATGCCTTAATTAAAGACTGATGTGATTTGAATTGAATGACACTTCAAATATCTAAATTGATAAGGTTTAGATTTAGAAAACCAAAATGAGATTAGGGTTTCTGGTGGTCAAGGAGTTAAATGATAAGATCTAGTGGTAGGTTAGAGGTTCAGGGAACCCAATGGAGAGGTTTGGCTCCCCTGCAACCCTTTGGGATTTGGCTCAAGGGTAGGGAGTTTGGGATACTCCCTTCTGGTGGCACAGAAGTTCTCTGTAAAGGAATTTATAGACCCGAAAACCTAAATTGATAAAAGAGGTTTATTATGGGGATTGGAAGTAAGGTTAGAAATCCTAATAAAGAGGCAGAAAGTCTGGTTAGGGAAATAGGTGAGGGTAAAGAGAGGATGACACTGGAAAAGAATATTCCAGTGGACAGAGGCTCCTTGACATCCCAAGCATGGAGCTGGCATGTTTGGAACCTGTGCAAAGAGATCTAGTGGGGGCTGGGAGAGCCTGGGATCTCCTATTAGAATTCAAAGGGATGCCTTTTGACCAGGATTTGTAAGGCCCTGGCATTCTGGAAAGACAACTTGTCTGAGGAGGATATATTTCAGTCAGGAGGGGCTGAGAATCTGAAAGGGATCAATAGATCAATAGAAAATACAATTTCTTAAAGGGACCACAACCCGCTTCAAAATGAGTGTTTACCAATAGGTATAATATTGATATTTTCCATGTTTGAATTATATAATTCTAATTAATCTATATCTACTTATCATGGTTCGTATAAGGCTTGAATAATAACCATAACCACAGACTTCTTTATAATTAATATAGCTTTTTTCCCCTTGAGGCAGTCGGAGTTAAATAACTTGCCCAGGGTCATACAGTCAGGAAGTGTTAAGTGTCTGAGGTCATATTTTAACTCAGGTCCTCCAACTTCAGGGCTGGTATTCTATCCATTACATCAACTAACTGCCCCAATAATTTTTTGATAGGAATTAATTCTCAGCTGATTTTTAGAACAATAAAGTAAGATAGAAAGGAGAAAAGTTTTTATTCTTATATTGCAAACGAAGAAACTCAGGGTCAAAGCAGATAAATGACTTGTCCAAAGACACATCAATTGTAGAAGCAGAGGTTGAATTTAGGTTTCCTTGAGAGTAGATCACTTCTCCAGGGCTCTTTTAATAGCATCATACTTATTAGAAGACAAAATGAGTATAAAAGATGCTTAGAAGTCTACAAAGTGGTATACAAATGTAGAGTATTATTGTTGAATTAATGATTGTTTCAGCTTATGGATTGGGGTTTTCCAGGAGTCACATCTTGAACACTACACAGTTATATAATCATTTCCTCATTTTGTATTAATTCCACAACTCTTATCACAAATTTTCTGTAATCTCACATTTTAAAAAATAACAATAGCTTTTTATTTTTCAAAATACATACAAAGATAGTTTTCAACATTCCAAATTTTTCTCCCTATCTCCCACCTCTCCACTCTGATAGACAGCAAGTAACCCAACATAGTTAAACATGCACAATTCTTCTAAACATATTTCCAGGTTTGTCATGCTGCATAAGAAAAATCAGATCAAAAGGGGAAAAGATGAGAAAAAACAATCAAGCAAACAACAACAACAACAAAGCTGAAAATACTATGTTGTACTCCCCATTCAGTCCTCATAATCCTCTCTCTCTGCATGCAGATGGCCCTCTCCATTACAAATCTATTGGAATTGCCCTGAATCACTTCATTGTTGAAAAGAACCAAGTCCATCACAATTGATCGTCACATAATTTTGTTGCAGTGTACAATGTTCTCCTGGTTTTAGTTATTTCACTTAACATCAGTTTATGTAAGTTACTTAAGACCTTTCTAAAATCAGCCTGCTGATCATTTCTTATAGAACAGTAATATTCCATATAATCTCACATAAAATGGACTAAGGATTCTTTTTAAAGTCTTACATTTTGTCTAAATGATGAAAATGATGAAAAACAATAATTTGACAAGCATCTACCATGTACTAGACAGTTTTAGGCTCTCAGATAGACAAAAATAAATCCATATCCTTTCTTAAAGAATTTATAATTTAGAGAGGGAGAGAGAATAGCTACAATAATATGGATACAGATACGTAAATTAAAACATACAGATACATAAGTAAAAATACATGCAAAGCAAATACAGAACAGAAGAAAAGCACTAACTATGGGAGTCAAGAAATGCTTCAGATAGGATGTGACATGTGAGTTAAGCTTTGAAGAGAAATAGGGCTTCCAAGAGATGAGATGCAGGAGAACATTCCAGGCACAGGGGACTGTGTGCAAAAGAAGTAAGAGACAGAAAATTGTCTGTAGAGATTGGCATGCAAGTCAGGTTGTCTAGTGCATAAAATATATAAAGGGAACATTAAGGATGTGATATGAAATCAGTCTAATAAAGACATATTGGAGCCAGATTGTGAAGGGCTTTAAATGCTAAAAATAATATTATATTTTTTTCTCCTAGAGCAGAACTTCTTAAGCTGGGACCTGGGTACTGGGATGGTGAATTATTATTGTTGTTGTTATTATTAATTTTTCCACCACACATTTATTTAATATTTCGATAGATCTGTTATCTCATTTCTGTGTCTGCTCCTTTTAAGAATGACCATCAAAATCAAACCTATCTTTTAATCACAGAGGATAATAAAGGGACAAATGCAAGGGATATGCCATTACTACACTGCAGTATAGAAATTCATATCCGCCAATAAAGCTTCCCATAGAGACTCTGTAAGGAGAAAAATATAGCTTTGAAATTTTGTGAAGAATATATAGGATTCTTTATTGATGCAGAAGTAACTTCATTCAACAATATTTTATTTGTCATTTTCAAAGATATAAACACATGAATGCTCATGATGCTGTCATGATGATATTGTGAATTGAATGGAATCATGTTTTAAATATGTAGATATTATGATTTCCTGTGCAATATCCTACTAGAAAAGAGATTTCCTATAGATTGTTAGGTTTTCCAATTATTCCTATTT
Organism: Antechinus flavipes; assembly: GCF_016432865.1. NCBI lineage: Eukaryota > Metazoa > Chordata > Mammalia > Dasyuromorphia > Dasyuridae > Antechinus > Antechinus flavipes. The sequence goes on from NC_067398.1 coordinate 322,697,541, forward strand.
GGAAACATATTGAAGCCTCAGACCCATCATGAGACTTCAGAATTTAACTTTGAGAGAGGAGAATTGTGTTTTGTTTTGAATTTGTATCACTAATTCCTAGAACAATACTTTTTAATATAAAAGGTGTTTAATTAAGGCTTGTTGAATTGTATTCAATGCAATGCATGATAAATATGGACATATCTTTAAAATGATTGCACATGTATAACATATATCAGATTGCTTATTGTTTGGGGGAGAGGGAAGAAAGAAAGCAAGGAGAAAAAAATTAAAATCTTACAAAAATGAATGTTGAAAAGTATCTTTACATGTAATTGGAAAAATAAAATACTATTGAGTTAAAAAATTGTTAAGTCTAACAATCCACACAAGAAAACCAAGGAGATGATGAATGTATATTGTATAGATTATGCTATGCAGTTGCATACAAAGCCTACTGAATCAGTTCCTTAGTACACATGTGTTAGATATGTTAGATAAACAATATCTTCCCTAAGTTCCTATGTCTAGCTATGCTTCCTTTATCCTATAGTTAGGAGACTGCTTATTCAACCCACGCGTAGGACTTTTATCACTATTAAATTTCATTCAGATTTAGTCTATTATTTTTTGATCTTTTGGAATCAATATTGTCATCTAAGTGGTAATTATTACATATGGTTTTATGACCCCTGAAGAATTGATAAATATGTCATACTTTTATATAAGTCAATGATAAAACTTAAAGAGCCCAACATCAAGAACAACTCTCCAAGGCACATCACTGCTCCCAAGTTAAGAGTAACCCATTAGTAAATTCTCTTTGGTTTTATTTATTCAGCCAATCCCAAATCTAGCTAACCATACTGTCCTCACATCTAGTCTGTCCCTTTCACTTTTTTCCATAACATTAGAATGAAAGATTTGGGCAAATGTTTTGTTAAAATCTGAATCTCCTATGTCTAATTATAAAATTTCAGTAAGTTGTCAAATAAGGTTGGCCTGAAATATTCTGTTCTTGATTCAACCATCTTGGTTCCTTATAATCATTATTTCTTTTTCTAAATAATCACAAACTATTCTTTAATAAATGGGACATTTGATAAATGAAATTAGTGTGTCATGACATGTTCTTTTTTTTAATCTTGTAAAAAATTGATACCTTTGTTTTAACATTTCATTTATTTTATATCTCTTCTCAGATATCCAATAAGCCATCTCTTGCAACAATGATTTGAAAAAGAGATAAAAATCTAAGCAAAACCAACTAATACATTAATCACATTTGATAGTCTATATAATATTATATACCTGTAGCTATCCACCTTTACCATGAAAAAAAGATTTATATTTTTAACTCTTCTCCAAGTCCAAATACATTATTTCTATGGATTTACTCACTTTGATATGTATCAGTTCATAGAAGTGTTCCCATGTTCTCTGAATATTCTATATATTTTAAATGAAATTCTGTTGTTATCATTTATTTTTAAAATGCTTTCATTTCTAAATATAAACTTTTCCTACCCTGGAGACCATCCCTTAGGATAAAGCTGTTCAGCAAAACTAATCAACACATTCATTTAATCTGACAAACTATACAATGTTTTACAATGTAATTTCCCACTTCTGTCAAGAGTGGAGGATGGTGCATCTTCTCATTTCTTCTTGGGGAATTGTTTCCCCAAAACAATGAGCATGTCTCATTCTTGATGAGGCTATGTTGGTTCCTTCCTTAGTACTCATAAACTTTCCCTTTAACAAATAGATGGATGAATGAATGAATAAGTATTTATTGAGTGTTTGCTATAATGTAAGTATTGTACTAAGTATAGAGAAAACATAGGAAAAGCTAGAAAGTTTCTTCTCTCAAGGTCACAATCTAATTGGGAAGACTATATAAAATAAATTCTTGAATTGTCACCAAAGTTTGCCAATTTTGATTTTTTGAAATCAAGATATTTGCTTTTCTTCAATCTTGTCATGTATCTCCCAGTAGAGGCAACAACATAGCATCAGTGGATAAGGCACTGGGCCTAATAAGACCTGAGTTCAAATCTAGTCTCAGAATCAATTGCTAGATATGTAATCTTGGGAAATTCCCTTAATCTCATTTTCTTCAAGTGTAAAATGGGATAGTACCTACCAACCTAATAAGTTTGTTGTGAGGATCAAATGAAATAATACTTGTATTTTTAAAATGTGCTTAGCACAGAGCCTGGCACTATATATTTATTCTCTTATCCATTATTCCCTATTATTTTCCAGTTTTTCAAAATGCAATGAATGAATCTCCACAATTAAATTTGGCAATACCCAGGATGAAATTAGTTTAGTCCCAGGCACTTGAACTCATGGACAACAATAAAGTATTTTCTTATTTTTCTTTTGGCATCCCAAAAAAGAAGAAACAAATTAAGAATTAAATAGTTCTGCATTTTTTTCTGTCACATTATGATGTTTTCCAATCTGTCCATCCTCTCAGGGTCTGTGATTTTCCATCAAGACTAGGTCATTAACAAGATAATAATGAAAGGATAAGCAGGAATTAAAAAAAAAAATAAAAGAACACATTTCATTCCAAGTCATTAGCTGGTAATAAAAAATTTAATCAGGAATTGAAGTCAATAAAATGGTTAAGTCTCACACTCAAAGGAAGTCTATGAAGATAAAGGCAAAATATGATAAGGCTTACACAGAAAAGGCATATAAGTTATTGTTTGGTCAGGAGTTTCTAGTCTAACAACTTGTTCAATATGCATTTTGTTTTTTAAAATTTTTTTGTTAATGCCTTCTGTTTTTCATACCATTCAGTTTTTCTTCTTCGTTGAGCCTTCATTTACATTAACTACAACAAAAGACCAGTGAAGTGAAACTAGTCAACAAAACCACCTCAAATGCATCTTTTTGCAACTGTAATTTCTTTATTGAGACTAGGGAAAATGTTCTTCATTTTCTGCTCCTGGGGATCAAGACTGCTTATTATGATTAATCTAAATTTAATCACTTCATCAGGTTATTTTCCTTTATATTCTCATAGTCTTTGGGTATATTGTTCTCTTAGTCCTGCTTACATTGCTGTGTATCAATTCAAAACAAATCACGTTTCTCTGAATTCTTCACAGTCACCCATTTCTTATGGTGCAATAGTATCTCATGTACCACAAGTTGTTCAACAGTTGTCCAAGATATATCTAGTTTGTTTTTTTTTTTTAACCACCAAAAATAATGCTATGAATATTTTGGTATAAGATTTTGGGATTTTCTTTGTATCTTTGAAATATATACTTCATTGTAGGATCAAGAAGTATTAACATGTGTTTTTTCTTATAATTCCAAATTGTTTTTCAGAATGATTTGACCAATCTATAGCTTCACCACTATTGTGTTAGAGTCCCTGTCTTCACACAGTTTTACCACTGTTTACTGTTTTTTTTTTTCCAAGTCTGTCAATCATCTGGGTATGAAATAAAACTTCAGAATTATTTCATTTATGTGTCTTATTATTGATTTGAAACATTTTTTCATGTTGTTGTTGACAACTTTTTTAAAAATAATTATTTATATCCTTTTACTACATTCTTCATATCATACCTTTGCTCTCTCTGCAATCTAGTTTTCATTCATAGAATTCCATTCAACTGAAATTACCTGAACAAAGTTTCCAAAGTTACCTGTAGTCCCTGACTTACTAAACCTAATGACCTTTGCTAAGTCTTTTTTTCTTTTTGACATCTCTGTAGCTTTTGACGCTGCTGACCACTCCTTCTGAATATTCTTTTGGCTTTGGATTTTGATGGACACCACTCTTTCTTGGTTCTCTTTCTACCTGTTTGACCAATCTACTTGTTTGAGCAACCTCCATTGATCAATCATTATCAATCACATTGTCCCTAAAAGCCTTTGCACTAATTGCCCTGTCTTTTTACTGTCACATGTTGGAATCCCTCATTTCCTGCAAGACTTTTCTCAAACATTACCTACTGCATTAGATCTTCTCTACTTCCCCTAGTTGCTAATATCTCTTCTCTTTCAAGATCACTTTATATTTCTTTTGTATATATTTATGCATTTTTGTATGTTGTTTCCTTGGTCCTTAAAATCAGGAATTATTATATCTCCAGAGCCTATAACAATTCCTGCTTCATATTAGGCTCTTAATAAATGCTTATTGATTAATTAGTTAATATCTTGAATCTCAAACTTTCATCAAAAATATTTGATTTAATGCAACTTGCTCTAAAGCTTCTCCCCCCCTTCTCCCCTACTCAGGAGTATCTCCTCTTATTATGTCTGTGTTAATTTTATTCATTAAACTGTCTATTAACCTCATATAATCAAAATGATATTTTATCTTTTACAATCACTTATCTTGTTCTCCCAACAAAACTTAACTACTATCCAAAGCTAACAAAACCGTGTACCAGATTCAAACAGCTACTCCCTTCTCCTATTATGACAGACTAAGGCCAGATCACATGTTCCCTCCTGCTCACAAGATAACAAATGAGTCCCCTAGAAGGCACCTTTAACTTATAGAGAAACACAGAGATAAAACAAAAATGGATCAGTGCTAAGGAATAAAGCAGATGATAGAGGGAGGGCTCTCCTCTACAGAAAAAGAGCTAATTGATTTCATTAAACCTGTGATAGGGAGCCCACAAATGTCTCTCAACAATACCTTGCTTGTATTATGCAGGTAGGTCAAATTGCCATTGTCGAGCCAAGCTTGCCTTTTATTTTTATAGTCATGATGAGGTGGTAGTATCAGCTGATAAAACTTTTCAGTTGCATGTCTTCTATAAATGAATTTCACCATTTACTGTTGAATATTTGTGCTTTCTCTGTCCTTCCATTTTTTGACAATTCCCTTTATGCATGTTCTTGCATAGGAGGATATGGTACTTGAAAAGCAAATACTTATATTTGCTTCATGTCAATTACCTAGGCCTATTAATCACGGAGTATATCATAGGGAAATAACATTGATATACCACTGAAACTAATATCCAGATCATAAGTAACATAATAAATTTATTATTATTATTATCATTATTATTATCACCACCACCCGCAACAACAATAATGGCACATATATACAGAGAAAACTTTAAGGATTGCAAAGGTAGTTCATATATGTTATTTTATTTGTTTCTCACCAAAACCCTGAAAAATAGATATTATTATCATCTCCATTTTACAGATCAGGAAACCAAGACAGAAAAAGGTTAAGTGAGTTGCCTAGGATCATACAATTAGTAAGTGTCTCAAGCCTTCTTGATTCTAAAGCTTAGAGTCTATTTATCAAATCAAAGCAAGATCCAAATCTAGATTTCTTGACTTCCAATTCAATACTACTGGTGCTATCCCATACTACCTTACCTACTGTTTTCTGTACTTCCCCCCTCTAATTCACCCTATAGCCATTGTCAAATAATCTCTTAAATTAGCACTTTAATTATATTAGACTTCTAGGTTCAAATTCTTTAGTTTAGCATTGAATGCTTTCCATAATCTGGCAGTGACCTAGTTTTTTTCCATTTAGGTGATTTGGTAGATACAATGTTGAATTAGGAAAAAGTGAGTTCAAATCCCCCCCAGGCATATATTGACTGTAAGACTGAGCAAGACATTCTACCTCTATTTCTTCATCTATGAAACAGAGATGACATAATAGCACTTATCTCACAAGGTTGTTATGATGATTAAATGAGATAATATTTGTAAAGTATCTGGCATCTAGATGCTTAATATATTTTTGTTTCCTTCTCCTTTTTCCCTTATTTTCTATAATCTTGTACTGTAGTTATTTGAGAACGTGCTTTATCTCCTTCACTGGATTATAGTTCTTTACAGAGAATAACCATTTCTTGTTCAGTTTATATCCTACATAGCATCTAAAACAGTGTCTGGTCTAGAGTAAATCCTTAACAAACATTTCTTGGATGAATTAATCAATCATTCAACCAATCTTCATAAACACATGGTTTCTGACTGCTTCCAGGTAATTTTCCACTTTCAAGACTATATGATTGAATTTAGACAGCATACTGTTTTATGGCAACACTAAGCACACAAACCTACAGAGAAATTCTAAGTGTTTATCTTTAGTTTTAGAACAGTTTACTCTCCCTTCCTAAACAGGAGAACTAAGCCTCAATATTTATTAAATGTATATGGAATTTAGCTATTAAATTCATAAAACTAGTTCACATAGCATTCACAAGTGATTGATACATGATCACAAAGAAATGCAAAATTTGTGACAATTTCCCCAATAAATAAGTTATCTAAATTGCACAACTATTTCAAAATTAATTTCTTATCTGTTTAGTATCATAAAAGTAATTTCTAACTAAATATATGCTTTGATATTTAGGGGCAGGAATTGCATTTTTGTATACCCAGCATTTAAATCTTTCTTTGTAGCTCTAGCATTAAAAAAACAAAACAAAAAAAAAAAAAAAACTTGTTAATTCAGTGAATGAAGAATACATGAATTTGTCAGTGTGGGTAATTCACTTACTAAATATAAATTATGGTTATAATAGGCCACTTTTGTGAGTTGTTGTGAACCAAACATTCATCATCTGGTTGTCGTCCTTAGAATGATAACAGACTTCTAATAAGACAAACACTTTCTATTGCTTAATCTTGAATTCTTTCCAAGTTTCAAGGATAGGGCCTATCAGATAGGGATCTACCAGATCTTCAGGGATAACCTCCAAGAACTCAAGGTCATCTCCATGACATAACAAGGTAACAAAGTAAGATTTTCATTGTTGTCTAAATATATACCTAAAATTGAATAATGATTATACATTATTGTACAATAATGTACATTATGACAATGTTGAACACAAATTCAAATGAAATGTTCTTATATCATTTGAGACTAATATCTTTTTTATTATAGCTTTTTATTTACAAGATATATGCATGGGTAATTTTTTAGCATTGATCCTTGCAATCACTTTTGTTCCAACTTTTCCCCTCCTTTCCCCCACCCTCTCCCCTAGATGGCAGGCAGACCTATACCTGTTAAATATGTTAAAGTATATGGGGACTAACATCTTTTAATCCAAATTATGCCCTCTATCCAAGCCATGCTGCCTTTCCCATTGTAAATATTATCATTTAATTATTATTAGAATAATTGAAGTTGACAATATGACTAGTTGCAATGTATCTATAGAGCCCAGTATCTATATCACTTTAGCAAGCCCTGGCTACTGCCTCTTCCAACCATGGAGAAATCATTTCCTATGCAATTCATTAGAAGATATTGTAACTAAGAGGAGGACTTTATTTTCTTTAAGTTTTGAATTGATCAAATTCTGATTTAATTTCTTTCTGAATTTTCTTCTTTTTCATTATTTCAAAATTCTTTAAAAAATTGCATTCATTACTGAGACATCATTGGAATAAAAAAACAGAAAATTACAATTATGTCATTGAATACTAGAAAACAGTGAAAATCTTAGAAGGGGGATAGACACTGAATCTGTGATTTCATTGATATAGAGTATGCCTTGGTCAGGAAACTCCTGCTGAAACAGATCAACACCTTCTTTGCCTCTTCTCTTAAGAGTTGCTTGGGATATTGGGACATTATGTAGCTTGTCCAGAGTCATACAATCTATATGAGTTAGATGCAGGACTCAAACCCATGCCCTCTTGGCTTTGAAGTTAGTTCTCTATCTATTTTGCCCACACAGCTTTTATTTGAGAAAATCTTCATTTACTACTTCAAATATCTGTGATTTTGTCAAAGTATTTCACCAATTCTGATTTTCTCATTTCACTAGATGGTTTTTTTAAAAGTATTATTGTGATTAAAAAAATTTCATCACCCTGTGCCCAAACTGGTAGAATCTCTCCAAAATTAGCTAGGTTTAGCACTATATATAAATGCTGGCTACTTTTATTTTCTTTATTGTTAGCCACGAAGCTAGCAGAGGTTCAGTGACAATTAGAATGAATGAATTAAAAATGCTAAAATATTTCAAATATAGAGTCTTAAAAAGTCATTAAGTCTATCCTCTTGCAAATGATCTCATTCAAAAAGATAACTCTTGTACCTTTAAAAATATCTGGGAGTGGGGGAGAACCTCCAGTCTCCCTTAGCAACCCATTCCTATTACTACATAATCAACTTCAATTCAAGATAAATATATGATACTTTTCTAGAAGTGATGGAAAGGAAATCTGTTGAAATAGCAGTTTAAATGTCTAGGCCCCATTTGATAACCAAGGCAGCTTTGAGCCTTTTTAGCCTTGACCATTAAGCCAAGAGAAGACCTGAGGAGATAAAAAGGGAAGGAACATAGTCTTCAATTGAGCAGAATTCAAATACAAAAAGCATAAGGAAAGTTGAAGGACACAAGGGAACAAGAAAGGCACCCTGGAGATGAAGGTGGAGAGAATCTAGCAATGTGTGAGGTCTGACCTTGACTACACCCTTGTACTAGGGATGAACAAACTGGTAGGAGTATTTAGAGGCCTCTAAAATTTAGCTGATGAATAACCTACAAGGAAGCAGAGGAAAAATTGGAGGCTGCTGCTGGCAATGAAATTCTAAACAGAAAAATAGTGGAATTCGACTCTCCTGGATTCTATGAATGGATCAGAATTTAGAATGCATGTTTTATTGCAAAATTATCTTTTGCTTGCTCCTAAGGAAAAAAGCCAGTGAGGTTAAAAGAAAAGAAAAGAAAAGAAAAGAAAAAAGAACTATTTCTTTCCTAGAATCCCTATGCGGTTGAAACATGTCTGTAAATTGGTTAAAGAGTGCCAAATTCAGGAAGATTGTGGGTACATAACCTATATGTTAGTATTGAATTAAATTTCTAATGTTTTCCTTTTGTCAACAAAGTTTATAGCTCAAGTTTATACCTGAACAAAACAAAACAAAACAAAAAAAAATTCAATATGTACAATTAAATATGTCTATTGTCTCAGGTAGAAAATGTCATGTCATAGTCTTATGACTAGACTAAGTGAAATATAGAAAATTTAGGGAGGAGATGGGATTTCTATGGGGTACTTCTTATTAGATGGACCGACACTTGACTACATGTCTTAAGGTAACAGTTCAAATAGAGCCACTTAAATAAAGGTAGAATTAGGTTGCTTATCCTCTGAGAAAGCTTGGCATTCAGCACTTTCTTAGAGCTCCCTCTGATAGGGGATGAAAGATGGAAGATAACACAATAAATAGAGTCAGGAAGACCTAACTTCAAATCCTCCCCCAGAAACTAACTAACTAGTTGTGTAACCCTGGGCAAAGTCATTTAAACTCTCTCTTCTCCATTTTCTCATCTGTAAACTAGGGATAATAATAGAATAATAAGATAATATCAAATGTTTTGTGAACATTAAAATGACATAAAAATATTAGTTATTATGTCTTCCAGGAGGAGCATGGGACTTCCTAGAACTAGCTTGTATTAGGAATAGGATTAGCAACACCAGCTAGAGCTTAAACTATTGAGTTAGCAAAGGAAAGCATAAAAGTAAGAAGAAAAGAAAAACCTAAAACTGAGGGAACATTAGTAATGTTCCTTCTAATTAGAGATTAGAAATCAGAAAAACTGAGAAAAGAAAGGAATTTTGAGAGTGAGGGAATAGACTTTTTAAATGAGAGTAACTTTCATTCTGTATTTCCAGATACTCATTGCTATTATCTATGGATCTCTAATCTATTTTCTCTACTTCTCAATAAGTTTAGCATCTGCCCTATGGTCTTTTAATCCACCCAGTCCCTACATTCTTTTATCTTGGACTTCTTCAACTTCCTCACCTTCATGACATTTGTGTCTAGTACACTAAAATCACACATAGGAGTGAATATGTCTTAGATGTTATTTTAGAAGTCTTTTTAATCATTATAACACAGAAAGAGATCATTGACTATACCATTTGGCCTGCATTTAAAAATATCCCTCATGTAGTATGTGGTATTTGTATAGTTGTTGAATTTCCTCCTCTTTTTCACTACTTTCTCAGTGTAGAGAGATAATCTTGTAGAGAGAGCATTATCTCTATTATTATGTGGGAAAATCCACATGGATCTTTTACAACATTTTCTCCAATAATTTCATTTAAATCAGTTTGGGGCCATTATAGTCTGACTGCCATTTTGAAGAAGAAATTCTCCAGAGGCTTCCATTCTACCTTTTGATTTTTCACTGTTTAATTCTATCCCTTTGAAGTAGTTGCAATTCAGGGAGATGTTAGTCTTTAGAGAAAAGCATCTGCCTGAAGTATGTCTTCCCTGATACATCTTGTGAATTCAGAAACACTTGAGTAGATGACTATTAGGTTTTATTTTTTCTTTCCGAAAAAAAATGACATATTGTGAAATTAAACTTTTCATAAGTTTCTGAGTTATTTGATACCACAGTGATCCACAAAGCAAATATTTTGTGCCATTCCTTTCTAGGGCATTTTTCCTATCAGAATTTAGGGTTTTTATGGATTGAGATTACTTGCTCATTTCCAGCTCAATAACTCTTAAGATTATCTGAAGAAATACCTAAGATTTAAAGGGCTATTGGAAAATCCACCCCCATTTAAGCTAAATTTATGTGTAGCATCCTTTGTGACAACAGAGAAAAAAAGGATACAACTTCCAGCAAAAAATATGTATTCACCAGTATTCTTGCAGCCTTCATGAAAATAGGTGAAAAAGGATAAAATGAAACTCATTGTAGCAAGGAAAATGCTATACAATTTTCAGGAATAGTCTTGACTATCAAAATGTTATCAAAATGAGTTATACACAGAGAGCATTTCATATATTCCTTCTATAATTTCAATGGAAAGTAATTATTCTGTCAGGCCATCATTATATGACCATTTGATGATATGACCAATAATATAAACAGTAATCAAAAAGAAATTAGATTGGAAATTAGAAATTCCACAGTACTCATTCTTAACTATGTGTAACAAGTAATAATATAGTCTTGTCTGTAGGACTCACAAACTGTCCCCAGGTTTGAAAAGGTTAGACCTTGAAGGAAGGAAGAGATTTTCTGGTGCTGAAGACAAAAAGGGAAGGCATTTTCTTGAAAATATGAGTAGCATGCCAAGTCCATTAAACTTTATGCACAAATCTTTTCTCACTATAGCAAGCTTTTTTAATAACAAAATTCCTCTGATAAACAATAGCTATATATTTCTCCTTAGCTCCAAAAAATTCTGCATTTTATTGTTTTTGATTTATTTTATTTTATTTTTACTTGAATTTTTATAAAAGACCCTCCATCCTTAATTTTTTTTTTCTGGGGGGAAATCCTTCAAAGAAGATTTGACTTAACTGATTTGGGAGACTTCCAGTCTGGAATCTTGGCTATTCATTGACAGATGGATTCTGCATAGAGACACTCTATTGCCAGCAGGGTGACTATTTCAAAAAAAAGAAAATTAAATGAGTGAGAGTAAACAAAGCACAACTAAAAAATACCATATCTGTTTGGAACCAGCCCAAGCTTTCTCACCTCACTCTCATATGGGTTCCCTACAGGCGGGCTATTCCCGTTTCAAGGTACTTATAGGTTCACATTTACTATAAAAAATTTTAAAAAGTTCATGAGCTTGCATTAATGTGTCTATTTTTAATAATCATTCAGAATGAGTTCAAATTAAAGGAATTTCATGAAATGTCATAGTAAGAGAATTATTAATAGAATATCTTCATTATCTTTTTTAATTAGATCAATTTTTGCTTTTGCTTGATCTGCTTTTTTTTTTTTTAACCTCAGCTGAAGCATATAGATTCTGCTCTAGCCTTTTACATTTATAGAATATCTTCCATATAAACATTGGGTATAATATCCCATAAATATATCATCAATGGGAAAAGTAGACATACCTAGGAAATACACACAAAGAGACACACATGGAGAGAGCACACATGGCTAGGTCATACATATGGAAAGGTTACTTAACTTTGATGCTACTGGGTTGACATTGCCTTCCGCTGATGTCATCATACTTGTACCACTGGGTCTACTATCCAGTGCTGTTTTTTCCCAAATAGGGATTTCTAGCAGATGGATTGTTGCACTGGATGGTATTTACAGTAGTTGATGAAAAGCATCACTCAAATAGCTAATCTTTTCTCTAGTGTTTTTTTGGCTTTAGTTAGAGTCCTCAACATAGGAACTCTACATTTTCCATAAGAAAAATAATATTTCCTGACATCTTGAACCCAGGGATTAAAATTTAGGCTCTTTTCATGAGAAAAGCAGATCCTTCATACACCTAGTATTCAAATTAAGGAAAAACTCTCTGCTGCTTTCTTTCTGTAATCCATTGCCTAAGATCCCCAAGCTTTGGATGTGTCACAGATATTAGGTTCAATCCTATGGGCCATTCTTCAAGGTCAATATTTTCTTTGGAACATTATGCCCCTGAGTTTACTCTACAAAATCACCAGATATAGGTGTTATATATATGTGTGTGTGTGTGTGTGTGTATACATACATACACAAATCTGGGTTAGATAGGTAAAGTATTTATTAAGTGTTTACTCTGTGCCAAGCATTATGCTAAATTATAGGAATACAAATGCAAGAAAATTAGACAGTTCTTACAAGAACTAATCCTAACAATGGAAAATAAAACATAAATGGGAACCAGAAACTTAGGGAAGTTGAGAGGAAGATACCTGGAGCTGGAGAAGAGCAGCAAGCCTTCCAGTAAAGAAAGTAAGTTGATGTATAAGTGAAGTGAGCATGACTGGTTAACTTAATGAAACTATGATCTAGATAAGGATCAGAGAGTAGGGTCCAGGATGGAGTGATATTGAGGTAAGACCAGTAACAAATTCTTGAGCTCCTGTAGAAATATTCAAAGTTCCTACTGTATAATGGATGGAAGACAACCTTTATTTGGCCTTACAAAAGATACAAAAACCTCAAAGAACTCACAGGAATGCGTAAACAAGTACAGAAAACACATACAGTATTTGCAATAGCACATAATCTCCCTTCAGAATAGAATTGAACTTGGGGGTTGCCAATGAGGCAATATCCTGGCATTCTGGTGAACTTTGTCTTTCTTAAGGTCCTACATAGTCCCTATCAAACTTTTAGTGTCACCCTGTTGTTTGAACATATCCTAAAGGGCAAACACATTTTGGGGCTCCTGGATTTGGGACTGCAATTCTCTTCCTGTAAGATCCAGCTATCAGAATAACTTACCGTAAAGACCAATGACCAAAGTATTTCTCTTCAGTTTATTGTGATTTATTATACCTTTTAGTCTCTTACTAGCCCTCCAGTTGCAAATGCCATGTGGATTTTACTACTTTATCTCCAAGAAGTTTGCTGAGCAGGAACTCTCCTCTTTAAGACCACAACTCCAAACTCCTAAACTTGTAATAACTATCAAGGCTTGTGCTTGAGCCCCTTTCTTTCTGCCTTCTGCCCCACCTTCTCTTTCCACCACATTGTGAGACCATTTCCACTGGAGAAAAGGAATTGTCTTATAAGCCCACTATCTAGAATCTCCACTTTTTTTTAACCCTTTTTCCGAATGCAACTAAAGGTAAAGAACTGCTTCCCCCTGGGACTAAAGAGTATATCTATATAAGAATTTAATTGAAAAGATCCTCACCCCTCTCCCAGGAATCGTTGATGATTACAATAAGAAGAAAACTAATGAAAGTATTTAAGAAGAAATTTGCTTGCAATGATACTATAATGGAACATATAGAATATAGAGAAGTAATTCAGCTACAAAGTGACCAGTATAAGAATATATGCCAGAGGAAATCCTATAAGGCTGTCCTATATGTGAGTGGTTAAACCTTTGAAGAAAGGTCTCTCTATTCATACTTCTAGTCACGGAGGATTTCAGTGAAACAAGGTTCCTGCTGAACTACTATGCAGGTATTATAGGGGATAAGTCATAGTCCAAAGTCAGAGGGAAGAGTAAAGATTCAGGATCAAGTTACTTGACATAGGACTTGAGAAGCCAAGAGGCATAAGAAAAGCAGCATAGATCAAAAGCTGGAACAAAACAGAAAAATAAAGGTGGGTTACCCTTAAGAAGAGAATAAATAAAGATTTTGGAGAGCTGCTTTCTTGATTTTACCTTAGCTTGAAGGTTAAGACCCACATGCTTAATCCATGGGCTTCTCCATTGGAAGTCTAAGTTCCTGAACTAAGAGATAATAGCCGAAACCAAAGGAGTCCAGGGAAGCTCCCCTGGGAAAAAAAGTGACCCTTGGTACACAAAAACATCTGGATGCAGAGCACAGCATTCATTGAACCATCCATTGGATCAGCAAAGGAGGAAGAGTTACAAGATCTGAAATGGAAGCCTTGGTCTTTAGTGTAGTTGTTATCTGTTTGTGAAGGGCACAGACACCAGAGAGAAACAGGCAAGAGTGATTTTTAGTGTAGTATTTCCATTTATTATTAGAATCCTATGCTCTACCATCTTAATTGAGAGACCATCTTGTAATACCCATTATAACAGATAACTCTGGGCAAAAGGTGAGTGCATCATCTATTTGGTAGCAACAAGTGAACAATTGCATATACATAATATGTATTTATATATGTATGGGGGAGAAAAGGGTGGAAAGAAAGAGACAGAGATAGAGACAGAGAGACAGAGACAGACAGAACACAATTTGGAGAATATGCATTTACAAAAAACTACCAATAGTTTATTCTATGCACCTCTTATTGCCTGCCAAAGACTGTACTCAGTCTGTCTTTATTGATAGAGATCTCATCTCTATCAATGAACTTTGTAAGTTATAATGACTCAAGGAGAGAAACAGATGAACAGTATGATTTAAATTTTCCAGGACTAAAACTTCTGGGTCCTTCAAGAAGCAGATCTACAGGTTATTCAGTAAATGAGAGCTATTAGGATACCCAGGGAGGGAATATGAGTTCTTCAAAACTTAGAGTCTAGTCTTCTAGATTTCCTTCTTAAATTGGGGGATAGTAGCTTATTCTGGATGGTGCCCAGAATCTTCTGGATTTCCTGCACTCAAATATTCCTCAGAACTTAAACTGAGTTTTCCTAAAGTTGATTTCCTTCTTTTTGTCCCTCAGATGTTATGGGATATCACCTGATTTAGGACCAACATGCTTCTGCAGCCAACATGATTTCAACCAGAAGAGGATCTCATCTGTATAAAATATTAGGGGCAAGCCTAATGCCAGCATCTTGTTGGTTCAGGTTTGGTTTTTGAATAAAATGATGTAATTGTAAATCAGGCTGTTAACCAGAGGTTCATTTTGCCATAAAACATCAAGGGAATGAAATGAGAATATAGTAACACTTAACTTCTATAGATACTCCTCCTCATCCCTTTATGGAAGCATGTTAGTCAACAGGTCAGGGTGTAGTAACTCACATGTTTTTTAGATATTCAAATTGTAGGGGCCCTGAATACAAGTAGATGGGACTTTTTATATCTTTAGGTGATCCAGAAACAGTTTGAAGGGAGGTAGAGGCAAATCAGTTCCTAGAGGCCAAATTTGTTTTCTTTTAGGGAAAACTAATCTGACAAGGAACCTGTGGTCCTATCACATCTAGCAAGAATCCAAATAGTGAATGTATTTCTTTAATTTTCTTGTGAGAATTTCATTCAATTATTTTCATCAATATTCATCATCGAAATCTGTGCTATAGTTTTCTTTTCCTGCTTTGTCTCTCCCTTGTTTGGTATGAAGACCATATTTGTTTTATAAAAAGAGTCTTGATTTCAAAAATCATTTTTGTGGCATAGATATTCATTGCTTTTTAAATATGTAATGAAATTTATCTCTAAATTATTTTCTTTGACAATTTATTTGTGTCTTACTCATTTTGGGGGGGATATTGGGATATCATGATCTTGTTTTTCTACTTGGTTATAGATAATTCCTTGGCTACTAGATTGTAAATTCCTTGAAGATAGTAATGGATAAACATTCAAATTTTTGTTAAATAATAAATTTTTAAAGAATTAGTATATTCATAAATTCAGTTTTTCTACATCAGTTATTCTAAATATTCTTTGTGAAAGGGTAGAAATATTTTAAAAAGCAAATCCAGACTTAGAAACCAGACAAATTATAAGATTATACTTCAGGACTTTGGGTTTGGGGTATCCAGCAAAAATAAATATTTATAAGAGCAACAGAATCCCTGTTGTCACAATTCAGAAACCTATATTTACTATAATAGATGACAATGGGCCAAAGAGGAACATTAAATTAATAAGTTGAAAGTGTCTTTTTTTCAAATTATATAACACCTACTTAACAATACAAAAAAGCAAAAGATTTCCATTATATATTCCTAAAAAATTCAAAAGGGAAGATTCCTTAGTTATATTGGATATATATATATGTATAGCCTCATGTGGCTAGGCATAAGAGAAGGAAAAAAAGAAGACATAAGTAGGAAAAAAAGTAATTTTTAAAGACTCTAAATTCTTTATGTCATAAAAATTTTTAACAATGGTTTTCCTATTGTGAAGATTGGGGTGGGGGAGAATGAGCTAGGGAAAGAAATCAATCCTCTGTTCTCATTCTAAATTTTTGCCTTTGCAAGATTCATGTTCTCTTCTTTTCTAAACCTAACATTTTCATATAAGTGAAATCTGCTTAAAATTAACATGTAAGGATAGCTTTGGGGGTGGGGAGGAGTTGGAAAAATCAACAAAAGAGTATAATGTTTAAGGGGAGGAGAGCTTTTGCCAGAGCCTTGTCCCACTCATGTTGATTCATACATATACTTATACATACATGCTTGTTAGGTCTTTTTATGCCCTACTGGGTCTCAAAAATTTCCTTCTTCTATCCACTGTAAATCGGTTTTAGATGTTTTGTCCCCAAAACACAATGGGACCTTCCAAAGCACAGGACAGAGGGACAATAACTTATTTTGTCACATATCAGAGATGCTTCTGGCTATATCTATCCTTGCTGAAAAAATGCAACACAAAGTTGCTAGACAACTGCTATCTACTTTTGGAAGCAATGCAGTGAAGCTCCCTCCAAGAATAGTAGAATCTTCCCCAACAGGTATGGGGGTTGGGAGGTGGAGATAGGATTGGTGGGAATGCATTTTGCTCATTAAATTCCCTTAGTTGATTTTATGGTTCTCTGAGGCTTTTGAAAGTGCTTATTTTTGTAAAATGAGAATTCTTAACCTGGAATCCCTAAATCTTTTTTTTAATTATTATGTTCATAACTTTCAGCATATTGATTTCCTTTGTTATCCTTATATGTTTTATTTTATTCACTTAAAAGCATTACTTTGAGAAGAAATTTTCCATCAAACTGTCAAAGGATTCTATCATAACAAAAAATATTTTGAACCTTTGCTCTTAGAGTATGAACTTAATATTGACAGCATTTAAAGATGACTATTACAGCTTCTGATTGAAATCAGAACCCAAGATTGCTTTAAGTAGTTTTAGGCTGGTCAGTTTCTCTAAAATATGAAATGAAAAACAGTCTCGGGATTCAAGGTTTAGATATTTGAAATCAGTAACTGTAGCTTTGCTCAATTTTTTTTTAAAACTTTGTGGTCTATGATGCTAAGTATATATTAAAGCTTTCCTGATTTTCCATAATAATAATAATAACTAATATTAATATAACTCTTACTATGTGTCAGGTACTCTACTAAGTGTTCTACAGTTATTATTCCATTTGCTTTTTACAAGAACCCTGGTAGGCATCATCCTCATTTTCCAGACAAGGAAATTATGAAATTATGAAGCAGACATAATTTAAGTTACTTGCTCAAAATCACACAGCTAGGAAGTGTTTGAGGATGGATTTGAACTCAAGGCTTCCTGACTCCAGACCAGTGCTCTATCCACTATACCATCAAACTGCCCAAAGCAAAAGCAATGGTTGTAGTAGCTGATAGAGTTCATGGTAGTATCTGGTGAATGAAAATGATCTAGGTTCTTCAGAAAGGATAATATCAGCTAAAGTCTTAGGCTTACCTATCCACAGCTGGAAGGGACTTTGGAAGCTTTGCAATTCTTAATATATAGGGCAACTGAGGTCTAAGGAGCTTATACATGATCAACCAGGTTCACATAAGTAGTAAAGTGTTGAAGATGAAATTTGAACCTAGCCTCTTTAACTCCAGAGTCAATGTTCCTTCTACTGTAACATTTGCTTCTTTTCCCTATAAGGGCTTCTGAAATAAGCCAGAAAATATAAATAATCCCTCTTTAAAATATTAGCTTTCTTCATGTTCCTTTTCAACAATTGTCATTATTGTTGCCTCAAAAGAATGAATGGAGAAAGGAAAGGAAAAGTCATCATATCTACCAAGTTAGCACCATCTACTATTATGTTTGAAATGTCTTGAATAAGTAGAATCATTTTCAGTCTGGAATTTCTTTGCTTTAATTTACATTAGAGGTTTGGAGTTACATATTTACTCTGATGTATGTAGTTTATCAGTTCAGAAGATCATAAAGTCTTACATCACAGAGGACCTTAGAAGTTATCAAGTCCAGCCCTCTCATTTTACAGATGAAGAAACTGAGCTTGGGTGAAGTGAAGTGATTTGTCCAGGGTCATACAAGTCTTAGTAGAGGCAAAATATGAACCCAGATCCTTCTGCTTCCAAGACTGCATCCAAAATTAGAAGGCAATCAGCATGGTAAAAAGTTGTAAGATGATCCTGATTCAGGACTTTCTCTATGGAGAAAGGAAGATCTTTAGCCTGAAGAAGAAAAAATTTACAAGTATAGGTACTGAATGATCTCTTCAAGTATTTGAAAAACTGTTGCTTGGAAAAGCATTTGGTCAAAGAAAGTAAAAGTAGTGACAATGTACTAAAGTTGCAAAAGGGATAAATTTGGATTTGATGTGAGGAAACATTTCCTAACAATTAGAGCTATCTCAAAATGGAGTGATTTTCTTTGGAGATACTGGGTTCCCATTGGAATCTCATTGGAAACTATTAGGATCACATTGGAGATCTTCAAGCAGAAGATGACCACTCTTAGAATGGAGATTTCTTGAAGACAAGAGCTGGTTTGCTTTTGGCTTTCGATCCTAGCATTGTGCCTGGCATTTAACAAATACTTATTGATTAATTATTGAGTGGAGGAAGTAAGACTTCTTGTTCTGGTATGAATTAAACTAGATTTCTTATAAGCTCTTTTTTAATTCCATAAGTCAATGATTTTGTGATTCAATTAAAAAAAAGTAATGGAAAAGATTTAACCTTCTCCCCCTTTTAAAACAAACAAAGGAACCAAAAAACTCCCCAAAAACCCAACTCTTCTAACTTTCTCAGAAAGATTAAAATTAATTTACCATCATAAACAATGATTATATGTATCATATATACTAAGAAAAAAGAATTAGTAATACAAAAAGGCTATCTGCACATGTGGTAAGCATAATAAACAAAATAATTAAGACCATAAGAGGTAACTTTTCCTTTTGTTAAAACTTAGATTTTTTTTCTTGTGTAATAGAACTAGTCCCCAAGTTAGTGAACATTTTCTCTACTCTATGTGAAACTAGAGTCAATGACCTTAAAGGTTTTGAATGAGCCTACTTTCAACACAGGCCCCCTTACTTGTTTTTCAAGCATTTCTATTCAATCCTATTCATGTTCCAGAAGTCTGGGCATTTGGACATATTTTATCCATTGCAAAATAAACAAACATTGATCTGATCTAAATGGGTTTCCAGGACCTCCTCAACCATTTGTTAAAGTGAAGTCAGTACTTAATAAATGTTTGGTGAGTTCAATCTAATTGAATAAAATTTCTCAATGTGAAGTGTTCTGGTGGATTCTTTCTTTCTTTCTTTTTTTTTTTTTTTTATAAAGAGTCCATTTATTTTTGTTTTTGCACTTAGGAACACTTACTTGAAAGCATACTAAATAAAGTCTATTCTTATTTATAAAGTAGGCTCTTTTCTTTAAGATTCTTTTCCCTGCTGGGGCTTTCCTTTTTATCAACTTAGTCTCCACTAGTGAATGCTGCTATTTCTCTCCTACCTTCTGCACAAAGTCTACCAGCACTGCATGCTAAGTAGCCAGGGAACAAAAACACTCCCCAAACCCTGTACTTGAAAATGAACTTGCTGCTACTGAACCTTTTTCTCTGCAGTTTTTGTCCAGAGCCCTGGAGAGAATACTGGATTCCGTTGCTAGGTGGCAATGTTCTTTTAGCAAAGAGATAGTCATTTATGACTGCAAACTTTTTTTTTTTTTTTTTTAGCTTCTCAAATTGATAGGAAATACTGATCTCACTGTCTCTTCATTAGGAACTTCTTAACCAGACTTCTCTTTTCAGTCTATTCTGAGAAATCAGCAGTCACACACTATCAACAATGCAGGAAAGGATCAAAAGCAAAAATCTTTTCCTGAAGGTCACAACAGATTTCAAAATTAGGAAAGCCTGAAGCCATAAGCATTTTGTTGCCTTGGGCAACAGCAGAAATCAATTATAGATATTAGTTTACCTCTGTCCAAGACACTGGGAAAGACACAATTTCACCTGACTAATGATTCAGGGAATACACTAATTTAATTTATTAGAATTTTGTTGGAAATCCACTAGGTTCTCATGTGAGCTATAGTTTTATTGCAAAGCAAAAGTCCTTTCAAACAGATGAGAAAAAAATTCCCATACACCTACTACTCATTTAGCATCTGCCCTCTCTTTGTCTTTGGCTTCATTCTTTTTAGTGTAAGAGCCTTCTTTGTTAGTTCTGCCATCTGAAACTGTCCTTTGTAGCTCTGTTTTCATCCTGAATTGGAAATGACAAATTTTTTCTTCTTGCCAGTAGTTCCTAATGTTCACTTAAAAAATCCTGCAATATAGTTAATATTGAAAAAAAAAACCTCCTCTTATATAGTGATACTTATATAGTGAGGCTTTGCTAAATCTATTATCATTTGTAACACTATATATAGACTAGGTTTTAATTTCAGATACTTACTAGTTTTGTGGCCCTGAGCAAATCACCTCACATTTTAGTGCCTCAATTTCCTCATTAGTAAAAACAAAAGGTCAGATTTAATGGCCTCTAAAGTTCATTCTAGTTCTCATTGTATGATCCTATAATAATTAAAAAGACATTCCTTCCATTTAGCTAGGCTTAATTCAATGTGAGTCATTAATAATAACAGATAAATCTGATAAAGTTTTATTTAAGGTTCATTGAGGCAACATTACTTTAGAAAAAGAATTTTTAATAGTGTTAACTATGTTGCAGAATTTTAAAAATGTGACCAACATAAACTACTGGAAAGAAGAAAAAGTATATCATTTCCAATTCAAATTCTTTAAATACCTCAATGAAAGAATCTAAGGTGTAGCAACTTATTTACTTGAGTATGTATCTACTGGGGATGAATAAAAATATAACAATCTGTTGAATTATTGAATCATAGATCAGGATGAGACCTGAAGAGATCATCTAGTTTTATTCTTTATTTTTAGGTAGGTACATGCCTAAATCATTTAGCAGGACTAGGCATCTGAGGACAAAAGTACACTATATAGGTTTCTCAGTCCATCGCTTCCCCTTTAAAAAGAAATTCTTTTTTTATTGGTAAATTTTATTTTTATGTTACCTTCATTTCCAAATAGCATCCTAGCAAGCCATTCTTTATAGAAAAAAAGTAAAAAAAAAAGAAAGAATAAAGAGTAGTTCTTCAAAACCAACATATCAACAGTATATGACTGTATACCATAATCAGCACTCAAGAGAAAAGAAAGGAATGAGTTACACTTTCTCAACTCTTCCCATTTTCAATTTTTATGCACAATAATTGATTTAAATATATTATAAAGGCATTTACAAGGGAGATAAGAAGCCACAAAATATTAGGATGCAACCACTATGGAAAAAAGTATAGGAAATACTTCCAAGGGCCTAGCTTCAATTCCTTAACAGTTAAGGATACAGTGATTGTATGAGTTTGAATGACTCAAATCATTTTTAGGACCACCTTACCATATACTTCTATCACTGCTATTGTTGCATCTCTGAATCACAGGACATTTCAAAGGAAAAGACCAGGGATATTAGTTTGATTTGTCCAATATTAGGAATGGCTTTATCATCCAGGATATGTAATTATCTATCCTAATTTCTTGAGTATCTGTAGAGCTATAGGCTTTTCAAACATAAGTAGTAATTTTTTTTTCCCATCTGAGGCAAAAACTTGCTTGTGAATGGGGATGGAGGAGCAGTTTGGAGAGGAAAAGATAAACCCCTGGGGAGGCTGCCATGGGGCTGGAGAAAGCAAGATGGGGCAGGTTTGAAGAGTTAAAGCTAGCCTAGTATACCTTAACCTAAATGACAAGCTCCCCTTTTCTAGTGCTATCTGCATCCTAAAAATTTAGTGTTCTCAAATCTGACCAATCTTGGGTCTCAAGTTCTGACTCTGCTTCTTAAATTCCTTCAGTATCCTATTTCAGTGCTTCATTACCCTGAATGTCAAGAAGTGTTCCTTATATCCATTTGAAATTTCTCCTTTTTTTTTTTTTTAAACTTAAGCCCATTTCCCCTGTCTGATTCAACCCTCTGGGGGATTGGAGAGAGTAACTGCTCCACATCCACTTCCCAAACTGGGAGGCAGTAATCAGGTCAACTCTTAGCCTTCTCTTTTTTAGGCTAAACCACTCCAATTCTGCTAACCTTTCCTCAAAGGACCTGTTTTCTATCTATTTAATAATTTTTTGTTTGCCTACTAGTTGGCAGCTTCTTGTGGAACAGAATGAGGCCGCATGGTGGATTGGAACAATTCTGGAGATCCAAATTATAGTCCCAACTCTGCCAATAAATACTTTTGTTACCTCGGATCACATACTCTGTGAAATAACCTCTCAGTTTCTTCTTCTTTTGACAAAAACAGAAACCAGATCAGCTTAAATCAATTAGACCAGTATCTATCACAGAATCACCATAAAGCCCTTAATAAATAAATGTTTTTTGATGAAATTGTCAGTCAATGAAATGCTATTTCCACTTAACCAAGATAACTTTTCTGTGTCCCAATGTCCTTATTTTAAAATGGGTTAACAATACTAGCCTGCTACACTAAAGTATCACGAGTATTAAACCAGTAATCAAGTAATGGATAAATTTAGTCAAGTAAGACAAATTCGAACATTGTCTGAGTTTGAAAATTTATATCTGATTCTACACCTCTATTCTACCACCCTTTTTTGCCAGTAAATGGGAAAACAAGTTTCTTCATTAGGATTGATCATCAGCATCATGATTGGTCATTGCATTGATCAAAACTCAGAAGCCTTTTATAGTTATTTAATTCTCATTCTATTGTAGCATCCTATATAAATCCTATATATATATATGTAATATATATATATATAAATCTTATATATGTCCTATATAATTCATGATTGTGTCCCCACACACATAATATAAACAAGTAGTTTTATATATATATATATATACATATATATGTATATATGTATATGTTACATATGATAAGCCCAATTTTCTATGATATTTTATCATTTAAATTGATTCTTGATTTCATGAATATAACTATGTGCACTTAAGATCAAAATCACAAATCATTTATATTGTCTCATCCTGTGAAACTCTTATTCAGATCTTCATGGAAAATTTCATGGAAAATCAGTCCAATATATTGGGAGCCTTCCTCTGAGTCTTTTAGCATTCTGTGAATATTAGGTCAGTATTCTGGCCATTCATATTATCCATTATTATTGCTACAGCATTAGCTGACCTCCTTTTCTAATCATATCTTTTTCTTTTATGTTGCTTTTGAGAACTGTTTTTCCTTACTAATATGCCACTTATATTCACCCTTATCCTTTAGATTACCTGGAATTTAGATTCTTTGCAGATTGAATTATGCCTGCATAAAGCACACTTGGAAGATTTGGGGGTGGGTGGAGTTCAGTGGCACAGTGTTAGTTTACTGGTGTAGAGAACTTTCTCAATCAATGTAGATCATTAACTGCTATGAAACTCCAAATTTCAGAGTTTCCTGGGGCACCAAGAGTTAAGGAGCTTGTCCAGGGTCTTTCACTCATGTTATATTAAAAGTAAAATTTGAATCTTACTCTTTCTGACTTCAAGGAGGTTAGTTTTAAAATATATATTGCAGAGCAGTTTGGAATCATTGAAAGCAATGCAGTTTCCCAGCTAATTTTATTCTTTCCATTCAGTTGTAGCTCTTCTTTATTGACAATCTGCAGTCCTATCTAAGATATGTCGTATGTCTATTGATAGATTAACTCAAAGAATTTTTTTTTGGTTTTTGTTTTTGCAAGATGATTAGGATTAAGTGACTTGCTCAGTAAGTATTATCTGAGGTCAAATTTGAATTCAGGTCCAGGATCAGTGCTCTTTCCATTGGACCACCTAGTTGACCCTGAATTATTTCTACAATCAAAGAATATAGTGTAGATGATATGCTTTCTTTATGATTTTGCTTTTTCTTGTGTGGAAATACACATACACCCACACACAAATACACAGAGATATAAATTAAGCCCATGATTTTGGAAGTGTAAAGTGATACCCTGTCCTTTTTACCAAAATTTTAAAAATCTGACATTTAAAACATTACTTTAATTCAGCTTTTCTCCAGACTTTCATTTCCTTGTTGAATTAACACTCACTCTGGCAGTCCAAAGTCAGAGAGTCTGGCAACCATCAAAGCTGTGAGAGACTAAAGAGATTTGTATATTTTGTGTAAGACCGAAGTAATGGAAGGAGCTCTTGCCCGAGTTCTGTTCCAATCTTCTCTGGTGTTAACTTGCTATGTATGTGACTTGGAACAAGTTTGGTTTAGACTTTTGGCCTCAGTTTCTTCCACTGTAAAGAGAACATAGTCTAAATCCTATTTATGGTTTTTTCTGGATTCAAAATGTGTCACATTCATTGGAAACAAGAAGAACCAGAAGTCTGATAGGGAAGAGAAGTAAGTTAAAAAGTCTCTAATAGAAGAAAACTTTTCACTAGCTTTTAAAATTTAGGGAGTGATAACTTTAGTAGACATGGAGAGTCTCTTTATCAACAGTCATCTATCGGTATATTAATAATAATACTAGAAGAAGCACTGTAAGTTCTGAATGTCTGTTCATCTTTTGGAAACATATTCAGACTTTTTTTCTATTAATTTTTTTAAATGCCCTTTTTTGTTTTTATATCACCTTGATTTTCAAATATATACTTTCTTCTTTCCTCCCCAGTGAGCCATCCTTTGTAACAAAGAATGTAAAAGAAAGAAATAAAATCATTTCAGCAAAAATAAGTAATCCATCAGCCAAGTCTAACAGTATAACAGTGAAGTTCAATACCCATAGTCTTCCGTTTCGGCAAAGAAGAGAGAAAAGGAACCTTTTCTTCTGTTTTCTCTGAGACTGATGTTGATCACTATGATTACATGACTTTTTGGGTTTTTTTTCTTGTTGTTGTTGTTCTTTTCATGTATACTTCAAAAGTTGTTTATTTTGTTTTCTTGGTTCTGATTACTTCTCTTTGAACCAAAACACAAAAGTTTTCCCTGTTTTTGCGACTTCTTTGTTTTCATAATTTCTTGAAGTAGTAAATATTCCATTTTATTTATAGATATAAATTTATCACATCTAATGTGATTAAAATATATATATACATATATGTATATATATATATATATATTTACAGATGTAAATTTATCACAATTTGCTTAGCCATTGATCAATCAATGGTCCTTCAGTTCTTAAAAAGAGTGCAACTCAAAGAAATATAGTTCAGTGAAACCACCATTTTTTTTTAATGAATATCACTAATAATCCTTCTTAGAAAACAGTTTAGGGCTCAAAAAGTTTGAGAGATCAATAATGCTGTTTTTTCTCTTAAGTTCTCTTTTCCTTTTCCCCCCTCTTTATTATTTCATCTAATAGTGTAGTTTCTCTCTTTCTCTCTCTCTTTCTCTCAATCTCTCTCTTTCTTCTTTCTTACATATACACACATACTAATTTGTTTTCTATAGTCATCTCAGGTCAACAACTTTTTTTCACTTCCAGATTCAAATACTCTGAATTTAGAGAAGTATTTGCCTTTATAATATATCATAAATAGGAGCTTAATGATAACCTAGTCTTAACCCCCTACCCCAGAGGAAAGATTAAGGACAAATAGTTCAGATGAAAATAGAAGTGATTTACTCCAACAACCTTTCTCATCATCATTAATCCTGGCAAAATATTTATTTAATATCTATATGCACATGGTTCCGCATAATTTAAGTGAACAACCTGGCAATCTTTGACAATATTGTTGAATTTAGATATAAAACTAATCAAGTAAAAACCGAAAAAAAAAAAAAGACAAATGAGAAATAAGTGCAATTCATACAAATATCTGAATGAAAAAGAAAGCTAATATTTTCTGGTTTAAGAGCCAAATCATTGGAACCTATCATTCCCTTATGGTTTAAATAAAACAATATTTCCATTATTGCTCACCCAGGAAAGTTAGGAGATAAAGAGCCTGACAATCACAAGAGCTGAGAGAAAAACTGAAAAAGTTCATATTCTTTTGTGTAGGATTGTTTTATAGTGGAAAGAGTATTTGGAAAGGAAAAAGCAAAGGGAGGGGGGAAACAGTCATTTATTTAATAAACCAACTGTTAGCTGGATCCTACATCCCTGGATTTTCCATTTATATTCTGGTATGACCAAAGGGGAAAAATCATTCTCTCTCATCTTTCTCCATTATTTCCACCTCTCCCCTAGCCTTCACAGACCTGACCACACACAGACACTGCAGCTCCATCTTTGCCTAGCCATAATATCTGTGTGAAGCCATAGAAACATTTATTTTGAAAGAGATATGGCCTGGGTTGTGCCAGGGAAAAAAAACCTGAAAAGAGCTGGTTTATTGTGTATGTGATAACAGATCTGTTTCCATGAATTACAATGATAGTAGTGTTTTTATATCTAATCATTCTAAATACCTCTATGTGATATTTGAAAACAAATCCCACATAAAATAATAAGCACTAATAAATAACTAATTTTTTTTTTACATTTTACAGAATGACAATGTTCTTTTTTATAACATATTTCCTATGTGGAGGTGGAAGGGGCAACAGTGAGTTACAGTATTCTGTACATTATGACAATAAGGATGGAGAAGGAACAATTCCCTGAATAGAAGAAGAGAGTGCTATTCTGAATTAGCATACGAGAAAGAAGAAAGTCTATTTAGTTTATTTACCAAAGTTTCTTCAAGAAATGGAAAGCTTTCCAGGATTAAGATTACAGTCATAAGTGGAGAGAGGATTCAGAAAGAGTTGGAATGATTGTTTGACTCGTTATCTTCCCATAGCATCAGCTTTTTATGAACACTGTGTTCAACTTACCCCATCCCACCACTGCTCTGATAAATCAGCTTTGTTGTCTTCTCTAAAGTTTGCTTTCTGGTACCATCTTCCCTATTCTTTCTTCATTCACCATTCATAAAATAGATTCAGGTCACTGCACTAAACATAAATAGGTATATCTATGAGAAAATTAAAAAAACACCCTACAACATTTTGGTAGATAATATGGATTTGGTGACTGTTTTCTAATTTTTCCTCCAGGATTTTTACATTCTTGTTTATGGCCCTTTTGGGGGGGATTGGAGGTTATGTCAATAAGGCCATTGCCTCAGACGGTAATGACACCTGCTACTGTTCAAAGGACTTACTGATATTTTAGCAGTCATAAGTAGCCATGCCACAGAGAATTCCCTTGAGAGTTAGACATACATTTTGACTGTATTTTGTTGAGCAAATCACTTAAACTTTCATAGCTCCTGTCAACTCTAAGATATAAGTGGCTCTGCTTTGCTGGGAGTGGGAGTTTTCTTGTTGTGAGAAATCACAGGTGCTGGCTTTTCCCTTCTCCCAAAAAGGCCCATCAACAAGGATATGAAAATACTAAAGAGAAAAACAGCCACCAAATCAGATGATCACAAAAGCCTTATAGTTTTTTATTGCTGCTGAATTTCCTCACAGAGACATGGAAATGACAAGTCTATTATGCATAGAACAGGGATCAAAATTTATTTTATGAGTGGTGAGAGAAGAGAATGCTAGGAATCAAATCTTTAGAACCATTATGTTCTCCTTCAAGAAGATAGAAAAACTGGCCTCCTCCACAAAGGGGCGCCCTCACCACCTTTCAACAGCAGGTAGACTACATAGCACTTTTAATTGCTCAACCAATTGAGTAAATGCATCATAATTCTAGTAGGAGCATCTTTTAATGGATTTGCTCTGTTGTGTATAGGAAGGAAAATAGTAAAATCATGGTGTAGTGAATATAATTCTGGCCTTGGAATCAGAAAGACCAAAGTTCAAATTTTACCTCAGACACTAATTAGATGATCCTGGCATTGATGGTCTCTGAGGATGGTTCTAGCTCTTTTTCCATGATAATAGGGCAGTATAGTCTTCCTGGGATCTCAGATGAGCAACTCATATTTATAGTGACATCCATATGTCCCTTTAAGATTTTTAATGCACTTTCCTCAAAACAAAACTACAAATTTGGTGCAGCCAGATCCCAATTAGTGATGATAATAAACTCCTGGAGTAGTCATGTGTATTAAGTTCATTGTTTTAAGTTTTAATTATATAAAATATGGCAATTGGCTCCAGCTCAATGGAAATATGCAGTGTGAATTCAAATACTAACGCTAGTTGGCAAAATTCATTATTCACATTAGTCTGGACTACCTATTATTATTTCCATTTTACACATAAAAAATAATGTTCAAAAAGATGAAGTTACTTAGTCACACAACTGTCAAAGGATACAGCTTCGATTTGAATTCAGTTCTTCTCACTCCAATTCAGGTACCCTTTTCATTATACCATGCTAACTTTCCTGAATTTCTTAGTCTTTCTTCATTTGAGCTTGTTCTTCTCTTGTCATGGGTGTATGCTAGTGAAGGAAGAAGCAGAAGAAAAAGTATGGAGGGATATGGTAGGGAGGGACCAAGACCACTAGGTTCATGCATGTAGATAACAATGTTGAAAGTGAGAGAGGAAGAGAAGGAAGAGGAAGAGAAAGAAGAGTCCAGTGAGAACCATGGATTTGGGTTAGGCTTATTTCAGTAAATTACCGTTTGTGGGTGTTAGCAGTAAGCTAGTGCTGGGAATGAGGATGTATGTTTCTATTTATTATTTGGACTGTTTCCCTTTCCCTCAACTCTTGGGGCTGTGCCTAGTTCGTTTTGTGTCTGTGCAGGATTATGTTCCTTACCCAACAATTACTTAAACTAGTAACACCTAGCCCACCAGCCACTCTAGACTGTGGAAGCATCTTAATTTTTTATATCATCTCCATGCACTTATGAATGGGAGGAGCAAGCCTAAAAAGAATCATGCTAGATTGGAACTGGTATTGAATTAGTAAGCTAAAGGAAAAGGCAAAACAACTTGAGAGAGGGTATGATATAGAAATAGCACTGAAATTTTCTAACTTGATCTGAATGAGGAATTTGAGACAGTGATCATAGGAAAGTCACTTAGCCTCAGTTTCCTCATCTACAAAATGGGAATAATGACCTGAACTATTTAACTCAAAGATTATTTCTCAATTCATGTTTTAAAAAGGCATGAAAGTTTAAATTCATGCAAATTAAAAAAATAATTCTCAGTTCTACCTCATAATCATTAGATTGATAAAAATGACAAAAAAAAAAAAAAAAAAAAGGAAAAAAGACCATAATTGGAAAGACTCTGAGAAGATTTTATTGCACTATCAGTGTCGTTGTGACTTGTTCTAGCAATTCTGGAAAGCAATTTGGAACCATGTTTCAAAAGACATTCTTCTATCATTACTTTTGACCCAGCAAAACTGCTCCTAGGCCTATACTCCAAAGAGACCAAATAAGGAGGGAAAAGGTTCATAGATACAGAAGGGCATTCTGGTGCCCTGTCAAATTGTCTTCCAAGAATCAATTGTTAAATTTTCAGTGTGAGCATTTACACTTCCAAAATCAGCAAACATTACAAATGAAAGCTTAATTTGTTGCTTTATTGATTGTGTAGACAATCAATGAATCATTTAAGAAAGTGATAAAGTAAATGCTAATAATATAAATTAACCTTAAAATGTGTCTTATTAACCTTCCCACAACAATTTAACAAAATTGTTAAATCTTTATCAGCATACCCCTGGATATATGCAAAAAATATTTATAGCAGCTCTTTTTTTGTTGTTATAGCAAAGAACTGGAAACAAATCTATTGGGCAATGGCTAAATAAATAATTAAATATTAATGTAATGTAATAATACTATAAGATATAACAAAAAGAAACTGGGAAAGTTGGAATGGACTGATGAACTGATGTAAGCAGAACAAGAACAATTTGTACAGTAAAAACAACACTGTGAAGAAAAAATGGCTCTGAAAGACTTAAGAAATCTGGTGATTCAATAAACAGCCATGTTTACAGAGTACATGGTATCTCCTGAAAGGTGAGCAATCAAGATGGAGAATAATATTTTTGGACATGAAAACTGTGTTTTTACATTTATTTGCTTCATGAATTGTGATTTTTCTCTTTTAATATTGAGGAAGAGAGTTATAGAGTTGTCAAAAAAAAGTAGAAGAAAAAAAGATTTTTTTAAATACAAAGAAGAAATGGAAGTTCAGAAGGAAATAGTCAAGTGTGACAGCTCTGAAAGTAACATGTTGAATTTATTAAATACTTTAAAAAACAAGCTGTAGATAATGAGATTCACATATAATTCTTTTTTTCTACTTTGTATATAGAAATTTTTTTGTCTTAGTTTTCCTAAAATTCAGAATAAAACATTATCCAAAAAAGTTAAAAAAGGGAAAAAAATAATTTAAAGTATTATGCAAGTCCTAGTGGGCATGTATTTAATGATGTGAGGCATCATTTGCATGTGAGGCAGTTAGATGGTCCAGTGGCTTATTGTTGAACTTATAGTCCACAAGACCTGAATTTAAATCTCACTTCAGACTCTTTCTACCTCTGTAAGATTCTAATCAAGTCACTTAATCTCTATCAGACTCGGTTTTCACATCTGTAAAATGGGGATGATAATAGCACCTATCTTATTAGATTGTTGTAAGGATCAAATGAGATGGCACACATGTACAGAGTCTTGCAAATCTTAAAGCACTATATGTAAATGCTTGATTTTATTATGCTGAAAATATCATTGTGACAGTTCCCTTGAAGAGGGATATAACATTGTATTCTATTTATAACACTTATATAGACTAGTTCTTAATGTTTTCCCATCTGATATTCCACAGGTATCTAGCCACTCATAGTAATGATGATGATAATAATACATTTATCTGATATTTTATAGTTTACAGAATGCTTTTCATTCAACCCTATGAAATGAGTAGTATATTTTTCATTTCTAAATGAGGAAACAAAGGCTTAGGAGATTATTATATGACTTTCCCTTGATAAAACAGCTATTGTAAAACTTGAATCTGGAAATGGAACTCAGATTCTTTTATTCCAATTTAGTGTTTTTTCCATACCACTCTGCTTTGTTTTTACCATTCTTATGTATCTGTTTCATTCCTATCAGAAGACTATGTGTAGTGTTCTTGGGTGAGGAAGGAGATTAGCTTATTTCTTTTTTATATTGTGTTATTTTCCCAGAGTTGTCATCTTTTTCCCCTCTGAACTGTGACATAAGCCCCTTAGAGCTAAAATGTCCATGACTAGTTTTAGATTTGACTTTCAACCTCTTTCTCTTAGAATGCAGCATATATTTTCAACATCTTTTGCGCAGTACCCTCTAGGCATTTTCAAAAAACCTAAAACAAAATACACAATAGTCCTCAATGCAACTGCTATTTTATCACTGGTTTTTCCTTTCAAAATATTTTTAAAAATATCTACGGCTTTACTCCTGTGGGAAGAAAATGATCCTGCATTTCTCTCTCAACTTTATTGCAGAAATGAATGCTGCTGTGTCTCCCAAAACAAATAAGCCTTAGGCACCCAAAAACACAGAGAAGCACTCAACCTTGCATAGATATGTGAGACCATTCTGAGCAGAATTTTGTGTCCATGTAGAAAGACAGAGGTCTTTATAACTTACTCATAGTAACCTATCATAAATTTGGAACTAGAGAACACAGAACAGAAGATATTTAGACTGTGGGAAAAAATAAGTAGATCAAGAGATAGATTGGATTTTTGTGTATCTGATGAGAGATTACAAAATAAGAATTTGGCTTTGGGAGATATAACAATAGCATGAAAAATAGACATGATGGATGCCACAGTAGTTTTCTTATTTCGGGGAGTGTTTTATATTGGGAGTCATCTCAATCAGTTTTCCTAGGCTCTAGGCAAAATAACCTTCCTCAGCCTCTGAGCTGAGATATAGGCAGAAAGAGTACTTTGACAGCTGGAGAAGGAGGTTGGAAAGGGTCACATGGAGAATATTCATTGCTGTTACCTTAAATGCAGAAGGTCAATCTTTGAGGATTCCTAGAATTACCATCATGTCAGAACAACCATGTACATAAAGTATATGTACTATTTATACTATGTAAAATACACAGTGTGTATAATTTCCCATTGTACCTTTGCATCAACAATCTCTACAAAGTTCAGTATTCATTTTACATATGAGGAAATTAAGACAGAGATTTAGTGATTTGTCCAATGTCACATAGTTGGTAACTGGAAGAACCAGATTTTCTCATTTATAAATCCTGTGCTCTTTCTTATCACAGAAACCTCTCTAAACTCTAAACTTCAAACAGTCATCCTATTTTAATTGATTCTAAATTACTGTTAATGTGTTCTATCATTTGGGCAGAGCTTATGATTCCATTCTCAGAAAGATAATTTTAAATATTCAAAAATAGATTAGATTCCATATATGATTTATGATTCATGATAATATAACAATCTCTATATACCATATAGATAGATATAGATACACATACATGGGTCTCTTATTTCATCAATTCAGTAGTTCCCTTCAGTGATACCATAACCGATTCATGCTTGTACAACCAGTGTGACTCTCATACATGTACTCCATATGGGATTATTCATTGTACTTTCTCCAGATGTCAGAAGTTATCAGTGGAGGGAGGGAGAGAGCTAGAGACAGAGAGAAAGAGGGATAGACAGAGACAAACAGAGAACTGGGGGGGGGGAGAGAGAGAAAGAAAGAGAGAGAGAGAGAGAGAGAGAGAGAGAGAGAGAGAGAGAGAGAGAGAGAGACAGAGAAAGACAGAGAGAGACAGAGAAAGAGACAGAGAGACAGTGACTAGAATTCAGGTTCAGTATACATATATTGAACATATATGTGTGTATATTATGTTGCATCTTTATATATAGATGCCATAAACACATGCCCTATTTGTACACAATGTATATATGTGTGCATATATGTATATGCAATATATTATGTATACACACATGTATATATATGTATGTATATATGTGTATACACAAATAAATGCAAATATATATGCAAGAGCTAAGTGGTGAGGAGTATAGAGTGCTGGACCTGCAATCAGGAAGATCGAGTTCAAATACAGCCTCAGCCCTTGCTAGTTGTATGACCCTGGACAAGTCAGTTAACCTCTTAGTTTCTTCATTTAATTTCAAATTACCAAAGGAAAACACTCCTGGGACTGATGGATTTATAAGAGAATTCTATCAGACTTTTAAAAAACTTCTTACTACTTCACAAAATTTTCTCCGAAATTGAGAAAGAAAGCATTCTACCGGAATCATATGAGACACAGTTCTAATATCTAAATAAGAGAAAGATAAAGTACAAAATAAAACTATAGGCAAATTTCAATAATAATAATAAGAAGTAACATTTAGGAAATATTTATTATGTGCCAGGCAACATATTATATGATTATTATTTTGTTTGATCTTCACAACAACCTTGAAAGGTAGATGCTATTATTTCCATTTTATAGATTAATATTGACTAAAAAAATTAAAATTATATCAAAGAGACTATCAATTTATGTAAGAAATCATTCATTATTGCCAAATGAGATTTATACCAAGGATGCAAGGATGTTCCAACATTATGAAAACAATTAACATAATTCACTGTATGAAAAACTAAAACATCCCAAACTAAACGATCATCTCAATAGATATGTAGAAAAATTCTTTGACAAAACATAATTCTAAAAGCAGACACAGAAGGATCTTTGTTAACATGATAAAAAGCATCTGTTTAAAGCCAAAAGCAAGTATCATATGCAATGGGGATACAGGATAAATAAGAAAGTGAAGCCAAGATGCTCAATCTCTCTTGTACTATTAGACATATTTCTGGAGATTTTAGCAACAATGATAGAATAGGGAAAAGAAATTAAAGGCATAAAGATAGTTAAAAGAAGATAAAACTATTCTTACTTGATGATGATATGACAGTATACTTGGAAAATTCTGCTGAATCAACAGAGATACTAATTGAGAAAATTGATAGCTTCAGCAAAGCTGAAGTCTAAACAGGTTTTTAAAAATTCTCCAAAATCAACAGCATTTTTATATAATAAAAAATAGAAGAACCATAGTAGAAAGAAAATCCTATTCCAAAATAATTATAAAATGCACAGTATGTCTGAGGATCAATCTATTAGGGCACACAAGAAACTTGTATAGATTCAATTATGGCATGGCTTTATATGTATGATTTGTATCATATTTCTTGTCTTCTCAATGGTGGGGGAAACTAAAAATTATAAAAAAGAAAAAAATTAAAGAAAAGATGGACAGGTTTTTTTTTCCCCCAAAAGAAATAAAGAAGTGGAGAAATTGTCAGTGCTCATGGCCATGCCAATATCATAAAAATTATAAAACTACCAAAATTAATTTACATTTTTAATGTAAATCATTACCAATCAAATTACCAATACTTTGTAGTATTGATAAAATAATAATAAAAATTCATTTGGAAAAACAAAAAATCTAAAATATCAAATGAAATGATAAAAAAGAAGTAAGGATGAAGGGTAAATAGAACTTCCAGACCCCAAACTATGTCATAAAGAAATAGTCATCGAAATCATGTAGTATTGGCTTAAAAATAAATTAATGGAGCATACTAGATAAAAGAACAAGAGACATTTGAATTTAATAACCTAATATTTGATAAAGTGGAGAAATAAATTACCTAGTAGAAAAAACTTCATTTGATGAAAAATGCTTGGAAAACTGGAAAGCATTCTGGCAGAAATTAGATTTAGACTAACATATCACACCATATTACTCCACAATACATTCTAAATGGCATGTAACCTTAACATTAAAAATCATATTATAAAAAATTAGAAAAGAAACAAATTATAGAACTCTCACAACTATGGGTAGAAATTATATTCATAAGCAAATAAGAGATAGAAACAATCACAAAAGATAAAATAGATAACTGAATACATGAAACTGAAAAACTTCTTCACAGACAAAATGCACCTAAGATAAGAAGCAAAGTGATAAAAGGGGAAAAAAACTTTTATCATATTTCTCAAATAAAAGTTTTATGACCAAGATATTTAAAAATTAATAAATTTATGACAGCCTTTCTCCAGTACATATATATTCAAAGGGTATGAACAAACAGGTCTCAAAAAACAGCAAAATATCTATGACTACATGAAATAATGCTCTAAAATACTAATAATAAAAAAATGCAAGTTGAAACAACCCTGAGATTCCACTTCGCACCCTGCAAATTGGTAAAAATGACAAGTCAATATTAGAAGAGTTGTGGAATAATGGGTACATTAAGGCATTGCTGGTGGAGCTCTGAAATGGTATGACCACTTGGGAAAACACTTTGGAATTATGCAAATAAAGTGACTAAAATGTCTGCTCTTTGAACTCAAAACTCCATTACTGAGTTTATGCCTCAAAAAGTCCCCATATTTACAAAAATGTTGATAGCAGTTCCTTTTGTCATAACAAAGAATTGTAAATAAAGTATATGGCTTTATTTGGAGATTGGCTAATCAAATTGAGGTCCATGAATGCAGTGTGATATTACAGTGCTCTAAGAAATGATGGGCAATGAATAGAGAGAAGCACTGAAAGATCTATATGAAATGATGAAGAGTGAAGTGAGCCTATGAAATAATATACATAGTAAATACAACTATGTTAGTAAAAAGAGCAACTACACATACACACGAAAAATTAAATGTGAATGTAACAAAATTATAAAGATCAAGCATGACTCCAATGAAGAAATATGTATGAGAAGACACCCTCACCCCACTCCTTTGTGGAAGTCTCCAAGTGTTACACATTGCACATGTTTTTGGGTTTTTTCAATTAGTTGGATTTTTTGTTTTGTTTTGTTTTTAGGTTTTTGTATCTCAAAAAAAAAAGACTTTGTTATATAGGATGGCTATCTGGGAAGGGGAATATCTATGATGATATAAGAAATAGAAGACATTGATAAAAACTTATTTTTAAAAAACAAATTCAGTTCAGACACCATTTTCTACATCAAACCTTTTCTGATTCTTCCCAGCTACAAGTACTTTCCCTTCCAAATGACCACATATTTAATTATTTTTTATTAATATTAATTATTTTTAGATAGTCATATATACTTTATATTTGTGCTATATATTTTTATATGCACTTATTTCCTTTATAAGAATGTAAACTCAGTGATAGTAGACATTGTTTCATTTTTTTATACTTGTATCCTCAGTGCCTAGCACCTGGCACATAGTAAGTGCTTAATAAATATTTGATTCATTACATTGTCTA
This sequence comes from Antechinus flavipes, assembly GCF_016432865.1. Lineage (NCBI taxonomy): Eukaryota > Metazoa > Chordata > Mammalia > Dasyuromorphia > Dasyuridae > Antechinus > Antechinus flavipes. The sequence goes on from NC_067398.1 coordinate 322,734,298, forward strand.
CACCGTATTTGTGGTTGCAGAGGCAGGCAGTCTAAGAATTTGGACAAACCGCCTGCATTTTTGATTTCCTTCACAGGCTAATAGTACACTATTTCAAAGTCTGATTCTTTCTGTATAGCAAAATAACTGTTAAGACATGTATACTTAAAATTGTGGTATATGAACGTTATGGAATATTATTGTTCTGTAAGAAATGACCAGCAGCATGAATACAGAGAGGACTGGCGAGACTTACTTGAACTGATGCTAAGTGAAATGAGCAGAACCAGGAGATCATTATATACCTCAACAACGATACTGTATGAGGATATATTCTGATGGAAGTGGATCTCTTCAATAAGGAGAGCTAATTCAGTTTTAATTGATCAAGGATGGACAGAAATAACTACACCCAAAGAAAGAACACTGGGAAATGAATATAAACTACTTGTATTTTTGTTTTTCTTCCCGGGTTATTTATACCTTCTGAATCCAATTCTCCCTGTGCAACAAGAGAACTGTTTGGTTCTGCACACATATAGTGTATTTAGGATATACTGTAACCTATTTAACATGTAAAGAACTGCTTGCCATCTGGGGGAGGGGGTGGAGGGAGGGAGGAGAAAAATCAGAACAGAAGTGAGTGCAAGGGATAATGTTGTAAAAAATTACCCTGGCATGGGTTCTGTCAATAAAAAGTTATTTAAAAAAAAGACATGTATACTTATATTGTATTTAATTTATACTTTAACATATTTAACATGTATTGGTCAACCTGCCATGGGGGGGGGGGAGGGAATGGGAAGAAGGAGGGGAAAAAGTGGAACAAAAGGTTTGGCAATTGTCAATGCTGTAAAATTGCCCATGCATATAACTTCTAAATAAAAAGCTATTAAAAAAAAAAAAGAATTTGGACAAAGAAGGCAGTAAAGGATCTGGCCAATAACAGAATGAATGCCTGCAGATTTACTTATTTCCTGCTTGCCTGAAACTTCTTACTAAAGCCACCCCCTTTTTACACATAGTTTCTTGCTTGTTAACCATGATTTTTAACTAAGCTTTGACAGAGTTCTGACATTTATGACATCAGCAACCATGGCATCAGGTTTTGTGACAAAATATTGTATGAGGAAGAAGTGTTGGGGGCTTCCAGGATGATTTAAAGACAGACGAAAAATGCTATGCATGGGGAAAGAAAGAGTAAAGGATGTTATGGTAGAGAATAATGAGAAATTGTTAGTGAACTGAAGCCATGCAATTGATAGAAGATTTTGATAAACAGAGTTGTTGTATGTTAATATGACATTCAATAGGGGAGTCACTGCATTCTCTGGCACAAAAGTGATATACAGAGTGTGAGGGAAACTAATTTAGAAACTACCCAAGTTTCTCTTTATCTACTACATTAACACCCACTCAGGAAGAAGGAGTGGTTCAGAAGGCTAACTGTCGGGGCTGATACTGTCACTCAGAACACTCACTCCCAAATCCTCTCCGTGTCTTCTGTGTCTCACACTCTGGAAAGCATGTCCACTACACAAAGCTCCCTCAGGAACATCCACAGCACAGAGAAAAACCATCTAGAGACAAAGCAGGAATGATATTTAGGAACACCTGAATCTTGCATCTGTGCTGCAATCCTGAAATAACTTTTTCTGCTATGCCCTCCTTTTCACCTCTGACTTTGCAAGATTCAAGATCATCTCAAGCACTCTCAGGAAAAAACCTCTTTTCTCTCAACTCTCTTTTATATGTAACTTATAGCCATTTCTAGTAAGGGAGAACGGATGGTAAACTCTGCTGAATGATTTATTGCAGCTTTGGCCTTGCCTCTCCCATATCTCAGCTGTCTTTTCTTTCTTCCTGTCTCATTCTACCTGTTAGGTATATTCCCAGCATTTTTCCATTAACTCTATTAAGAATAAGTAAATCAATGCTTGGGATTAAAAATGTGACCTTACTTCAGTAAACCCACTTAGTGTCTCTGATCCTCATTTTATTCATTATGTGGGTTTTAGATAAGTTATTATAACAATCTTTTAGACTCTAAAATTCAATGATTTCTAGATATAAAAAGTTAAATATTACTTAATAATAATACATAACCAGTTTTGAGCTCTATTTAAGATTCAGAACTCTTTGTGAGTTGTATCTCAAATGCCTGAGTATGCTGAAGTATCTTTCTATTGATCCTTAGGATACGATACAACTCCTGGATTTTACTGTTACGTGAATAATTAAGATCAGTTGATACCAAGCAATGTGAACCACTAATGGCAGTTCCTGGGCTTCCTTCCAGGGGATTTTTAATTTTCTCAAGATAGCCCTTCTTCCTGTAGACTCCTCATTGTACATTGAACCTGAAAGCAGGGCACTCTTCCAAACTTCAATACTCTGTGCAGGTTATATCACAACCAATTCACATATATTGTAGAAAAAAATTTTTTTCCTGTGTTTTGGTGACTCACTGGGCAAGAGGTCTCTATCTGTGTATTATGGATAGTATTTGTCCTAGGAGTCAATTCATTAATTTCTGTGATGGGTAGTGGTGCAGTCTCTGTTGGCAAGAACTATTACGAATATCAAACTTGGTTCAGTCAAGAAACCCTGTGAAAGGGCTTCACTGGAAGCTCCACATATAAAACAACCTCACATATTAGACAAACCTACAGCTTCCTGCAAACCCTTTATCTATAGAGCAAGAGACAAGATCATTTGTCCAGGGGAGAAGGGAAGGAGGACTGGGGTTTGAAAAGATAAGAGCTGCTATGAGAATGTGATAAAGAATTGAACAGGGAATAATAAAAAAATTTTCATGTAGCAGTAAGGACTTAGTTGCAATTAATGAATTTATAGTAGTAGGCATCTTTGTGTGAATTTAGCATTACCCAGCACTATGTGAGTAGAAAGGAATAAGGTGGTAGTGATAGTAACCCAGTGATGGGGTATAGGACAAAGAGGCAAAATATTCAAAGATAACAGACAGTATCTTTTTGAACTATTTAACTATAGGGTTAAGACTTTGAAGGAGGAAAGTGCTGTCAGAGTAGGGACTAGAATAGGAGTGAGGTGCTGGCAGGGAAAGAGCTGAGGAGAGGGCAACAGGTCACAGAGAAGCTAATGAATACATTTAGAATAAGTTTAGGAGAAACAAAGAGGTTAGGAACAATAGAAGAATAAAAGGCTAGGATAAGAGAAAGGAATATAGTTACAAATAGTTAAATATCATGTTAGAAATTATGGTGAAAGAAGGCGATATTAATGGTGCTGGTAAGATCATAAGTATTCATCTATATTAAGAAGGTAGAAGAAAGGCATGTGTTCTGGGAATGGAAAAGTTTATTGAATTAGGAGACCAGAATATTTGAGGAGACAACACAGTTTTATTGATCTCTAAACAGAGTATGAAGAGGAAAATTGGAAGCTATGTATTGTACTCCTTCATAAGAAGAATAACTTTGAATAAGGTGGTAGGTAATTATAATAAGGATTATAATAGGATGATAATAAATGGATTGATTGAAACTCAAAGGAAAAGAGATAAATGAGAAATGGAAATATAAAAAATACCTGGAAGTAGCAGTAAGGATCAAGAATTATCTTTATTTTTCCTTTTGACCCAGGATGTCAGAGGGCAAGAGAGAAAACACAATACTGGAAGGAATAGTCATGCATTCATTGTCTTTGGCACTTCACAACTATATTCAAGCCATATTGCCACCATTCCAAATCCTTTTTCTTCCTCTTCCTATGGGATCTTAAATTCCTTATTGTGGGACTCCATGTTTTGATTGGTGAACTTTTGTCTTTTATTGTCTGATATCAAGGCCACTATAACACATCGTGGATATCTTCAAGTTATATAGTCAGAAGTCCAGACTCCTCTTCTTCTTCTCCCTAGAATTAGAACTTGGATTTTCCTTTTTCCTACCACCCCAATGTTACTTTCTAAGTCTAGCTCCCCTAGGTGAATTATCCCTATTAGAATACATGCTTTTGTAATGATGATCATCTGTGAAAGATTTGGCTACTCTGATCAATACAATGATCTAAGAAAATACCATCTCTAGAGGTGACTGATGAATTCTGAATGAAAATTCCTCCACGTCTCCCACAAATACAGAAATCATCAGTGGAAAGAGTAAGTATGCATAGGAATAATTCATGAGTTGCATAAATTTTGGGAACATATGTGATCAGGGCACATTGTAGAAGAGCAATACATGCCAATAACCCTAGGACAATCCATGCCTTTTGGAGATTCATCATGCGGCTCTCTCCAGGGCGGGTCAATTACTGTCTTGGTCCCTCTGTCTTATGATGATTGCTGGTGTCTCCTAAGCACGTTAGTCCCTGCTGAGCATTTCCCCTAGGGTCTTAGGTGGCTTCATTGGGGCACATATTTTTAGGTATGTAGTCTTTCTACCATCAGTTGCAGAATTACAGCCTGCTAGCTCATTTCTAGGATGATAGAATATAGTGGATAGGATCTCTTTCTGCAATCACAATCAGCTAAAGAAAACCAGACAGGTTGCCCACAGGCTCAAATTAAATCTTCCTTCACCCTCACCCCATACCTCAATCTCCACATCTGAGTTGAGATCACAGCGTGGTTACTTACAGATATGCATCCAGCTTAAAGTTTGATATCCCCAAGATACTCTCTGATTTAGCATGTACACTTCTTTGAATTCAAACAATCAAAAGGCAAGACCATTGTTTTCCATTCACCTAAAAGGCATCTCAGCCTTTATGCATATGTATCAGTAGCATAGTAAAAATCTCATATTTTATGCTACATTTTGGCCAGTGAAAAACTCAGTGTCTCCTTATATTTGCAAGAAGATTCTTCAGTCTTATCCTAGTAATATTTAATGTTACTGGGCCCAATAAAGCACAAATGAATAACATGTTCCCTGCCCACAAGAAGGTCATAATCTAGCTGTGTTTCAGTAATACAACGCTTGTGTTACTTCCTTGTTGGCAGATGCATCAGATATCAGCAATTCGTAATAAAATCTTCTCATTGGCCATGGGTCAGATGCTGAGAATCCAGGAAAAAAGGGCTGGCTCTAAGCACAAGCTGGCTTTCAGTGACCCTCACATCTCTTTTCAGTGCCCTTTCCAGCCAATCCATCAGTGCCTCAGGGAATATCTATTATAAAACATCTAATATGAGAGAAGTAGTATCATGTAAGAGACAGGAAGCCAGCTAAAACTTGGGTTCAGGTTAACCTTTAACACATACCAGCTAAGTGACTGAGACTAAGTCTCAGTACTTGAGACAATTGTCTAGAGAAGGTGCTGACCTGAATTATTAGAGTGAGTTAACTCACCCATGGGTGAGTTTTCTATGACAATGAAATCACAGGTTCCATGTTTAATCTTAAGACTGACTTTATGCTAGGCATTGTAGGACATACAGAGATGAATAAGGAAATTCTCCTGCCCTCAAAGAACTTACCACCTGATTGAGGCAGCTACATATTCTACAATAAATTGTATAATATGGATTCTAATTAATTACTCAATTATGTGGGAAATGCTATAAGTACTTTACCAAAGAGGGATCTCAACATAGTCAGAATGATAAGATTTGAATAGAAAGAAGGGAAAGAAGAGCATTTCATAGGACAAGAACAACATGAGTAAAGAAAGACAGAGTGGATGTAGCATATTGTAAGAGCCTGAGGAGGTTGACTAGAAGCAAAGGAATATGTTGTGGAGTTGTAAGATAAAATATTATGTAGGAAAGTATATATAATCGTATTATGGAAAGTCTTGAAAGGCTAGTGGAGGAATTTAGATTTGGCTGCATTAAGGGAAAGTTAACATGATGAAAGGATGCAGGATGGGTGAAGAGTAAAAGGTCTCTGACTTTCAATGTTCTCTTTCTTTTTTCCATGTCATATACTTCTCAATTCTTTCACAGTGCCTTATTTCACCTTTAAAGTCTCACTCTCATATAGGAGAGTGCCACTTCTTAGCATCTAACATATTTGATTGCTCTATATTCCTAGTTGTATTCTCCAGAACAGAGAATGCAATTTTTCTCCTGACTTTGTTCACACCAAATCAAGAGGAATGATGGATATATTTCTTATCCTTTACTGCCAATTCCATACCTTTCCTCAAATACTGTCACTCATCAGCCTTTTCAAATTCACTCTCTCCAAATATATCACAGAATGACAGAGTTTGCTAGCTATGAAGAATCTCAGAGACCATCTGGTCTGATCTGTGCAAGAAAGTCATCACCATTATAACAAGACTCAAAGAATAATAAATATATCTGCTGCTTGAAGACCTCCAAGGGAATTTATTCTTCTTTTGGACAATTCTAATCTTTAGAGTTTTTAATATTTAAATTATCCTTTCAGAAACTTCTACCCATTGCTCCTAGTTCTGAGCATTGAGGTCAAACAGAGAATGTCTCATCCCTCCCCCAAAGGACAAATGTAAGTTGTCTCATCTTTATTGGACCCTCATTACTGCATTATATAATCCTTTTATTCTTCCCTGATTGTCTCTTTACCAAACTCTAAAATATCAGTTCTTAACTTTCTCTTCTCAATATCACCATGCTTTCAATAAAGTACTTTGTCACCTTTACAGAAAAAAACTATAATTCATTATAAACTCTCTTTTCCTCAATCTACTGATTCATATACTCTCCACATCATCCTCTATTCTCTTCTCCTTTGCTTCAGTTTTAGAGGAAGAGGTGATCCTTCTCTTGGCCAAAGCCAATCCTTCTTGTGTCTTAATCTTATCCTTTTCCACATTATCTATGAGTTTTCTTCTCTGATCATTTTTGGGTTTTGTTTTGGTTTGTTGTTTTTTGTATTTCATTTATTTACTTATTATTTTCTTCCAGTTACATTTAAAACAATTTTTATATTTGTTTTTAATTTTTTGAGTTCTAGGTCTTCTCTCTTATCTCCACTCACAATTAAGAAACCACATGAAAAATTATAAAAACATTTCCATAAAAGTCATATTGTAAAAGAAATCTCCCACCCTAATGAAAATAAAAACCATCAAGAAAAATGAAATTAAAAAACAGAGAGAGATACAGGGAAAAAGAGAGAATGTTTCGATCTGAATTCAGACACAATTAGTTCCTTCTCTGGGTATGGATAGAATTTTTTATCATAAGTCCTTCAGAGTAGTCATAGAGCATTATAATGCTGAGAATAACAGTGTCATTCACAGCTGGTCATTTCAGAATATTGCTTTTACTTTGTATACAGTGCATTTCACTTTGCTTGAGTTCATGGAGGACTTTTCAGGTTTGTTTTTTTCTGAGTGCATCCTGTTCACCATTACACATAGAACAATAATATTTCATGCTGATGATCTTTGTAATTTCAATCACTTCCTTCCCTGATGCCCAGAAATAATCCTTTTTTTTAAAGACCATCCTTTGACTCTGCCATTTCCTCTAGTAGTAATCACTTTATATCTATTCCTTTGACAGCCAAACATCTAGAAACTCTTGTTCCCTCTACTTCCTCTAATTTCTCAATCCCTTAGAATCTAGGTTTTGACTGTACCATTTAATGAAATCCATTTTCTTTAAGGTAACTAATAGTTATTTAATTGCTAAATTCAATAATAGCCTTTTCTCATTTCTCACCCTTCTGGACTTCTGCACACTGTGACAACATTCATCATCTCTTCTTCCTGGATACTGTCTCTTCCTCCCACAGGACTCTCCTTCTGCAGTCTTTGTTCTAGGCAAAGATCCCTATCTGTCCTTCATTTCTAAGCTGTTGCACTGGTCATCTCCCTTCCCTGTATCACTCTCCCTTAACATTTCTAGCTGTTAAAACCCCTCATTTCCTTCAAGACTGTGCTTGGGTGTGACTTTCACTACAAAACCTGATTTTCCCGGCTGAAAATATGCTATACTTCCTTTATATTTTCTTACAGCACTTTATCTGGATCTCTCCTTTGCCTCTATCACCCTCTATTTTGTATCTTGTCCATTCATATAGGTGTCTTATCCATCCTCTTAGATTTTAAAATAATTGAGAACTGAAAGTAAATTTTAAATTTGTATCCCCAGAACCTACCTTGTACCAAACTTTAAATAATTAGTTAATAAATGATGATTTTTTAAAAAATCGAACTGGATAATATGCATTAGAGCTAGAGGGAGTTGCCACCAACTCAGGGACAGGGAATCTATCTCTGGAGCTGAGTAGGTGGTAGTGTGGTCTGGATTTTATGGGGAAGAACTATTCTAATTTTATTTTTGTCCCTTCTACCTCATACCCTAGGAAGAGGGCAGAATTGAATTTGAATATTTAGAAACATAGCCCTCTATAAAGAATATTTTCATAGTAGGTGAACTATGTCTTTTAAATAACAGATTTGTTCTGGTTCTTGTTACTTTCAATGTGTTTGATTGTTATAATCTCTAAATCAGCAGTGCTTATCACTGGACTGATTTCTGAGGAAATGCAGAATTATGACAATAGGTCCAGGAATATCAAACTATCTCATTAAGTTATTCTGTATCATATATAAGGAAGTACAACTCTTCAGACTGAATAAAGATGCTTCAAAAGTATAAGAATATAGTACTATTATTAAAATATATGTAGGTAATATTGCTTTAACTAAAATACAAATTCTTTTAAAAGCATTTTTTGGATTTGGGATAGCTTTTTGCCATCATGGACTTTTTCAATCAATTAATATCAATAGTACAGAGAAAGATATTTCATGATGATGATTACTAATCATGTGAAAGAGATTTACATTTTTTAGAAAGTATTCCTCATACTACAATAATTTCAGAATAGTTGTAGCTGATTTTTATGTTGTACCTTAATATTTACAAAGAAGTTTTGCATCATTATCTCATTTGATTCTGACAACTTGGTAAGATAGGTACTAGATTTGCTACTCTATATTTTTAATTCCCATTTTAGAGAAAAGGTAACTGAGTCTCAGTGATGATATCAGTGGGTAAACTCAAATCAAGGTCTAACCTGAATCCAGTCCCAGTAATCATTTTTTTCTCTTAATTAAAAAAACTCCTATTAATTTCTGTTGTTTATATACCTCATCCATTTCTTCATATATGTCCTCCCTCCCTTTGAAATCTCCCTTGTATCTCCCTTTTCCTCTAATATAGAAACCATTCTGACAACATTATGCCACATTCTACACCAGAAATTCTTCACCTTTCTAGAGAGAATAGGGAAACATGTTTCATCTGTCCTTCAGGATTCTAGCATACTTACCCATACATCACATTGCTAATTAATTATTTACTCTAGATATTTCCCCTAAGAAATCTGGTGCAATTTTATTTATTTACTTATTTTTGAGAAATGAAATACTTCTCTTTATTTCTTTTTGCTTTTTAAAAAATAAATGACTATCTATAGTAACAACAGAATTCCAAGATTCAGAGTTGGGACTGACTTCAGTGGCCATCTAGTCCAACATATAATTAAAATAAATTTCCACTGCCATCTACTTGATAAGTTGGAAAGTGATCATCCATTCCTGAGGGGGGATGCCCATTCCATTTTTGAATAGCTTTAAATATTAATTAGTTCTTCCCTATATAGAGTTTAAATTTGCTTTTTTGCAATTTCCACTTATTTCTCCTAGTTCTATACCAGTGTACAAGTCAATTGATCTATGCAAACCTCAGTTTCCTCACCTATCAAATCGGGATAATATCAAGTTCCCAGGGTTTTTATGAGGACAAAATGAGATATTATTTGTAAAGCACTTTACAAATCTTAGAATCCCATATAAATGCTAGCTTTATTATTATGAATAATCATTCCTTTTCTATCTGGCAATTTTTCAAATACTTGCAGACGTTCTCTATTAGTCTTTACTTCTCTAAGATAGACATTTCTATCTTTTAACTGATCCTCATATGGAATGTAGACTCAAAGGCCCTTCACTATGCAGATGGCCTCATAGACCCTCTTTAGCTTATCAGTGTCTTTTCAAAGAGAGGAATATGATGTGTGGTGTTTATTAATATAATTTTCAATATAATCCACACAAAGTTCAGCATCAATTTGATTAATTTGGTCCCTGATATCTTAAGAAATACAAATAAGAAAAGAATTTTGCATGATTAATGCTGAACTCCTTGTAAATATCAGAAGATAATGTGGTGTAATAAATAGTGTCCTGGAACTAGTGTTAGAAAGCTTTGATTTGAATTTCTGCCATGTAACTTAATTGTTTGATCTTAACTGGGTCTCTTCACCTTTCTCTGTGTTAATTTTCTCATCTGTAAAATGAAGGGGGGGGGGATCCCTTTCATTTCTAGAACTATGATTCTTTGTCACTTTTTTTTCTTATGAATATAGTACTCATTACTTTCCCGTGCTTGCATTTTATCTATCTATCTATTCATCTATCTATCTTTCTATCTATTTATTATTTATTAGGCAATTGAGGTCAAGTGACTTGCCCAGGGTCACACAGGTAGGAAGTGTTAAGTGTCTGAGGACAGATTTGAACTCAGGTCCTCCTGACTTCAGGGCTGGTGCACTGTACTAATTAGCTGCCCCTTTGTGTTTGCATTTTAAAACAGATCTAATTCATTTGTGTTGCTGTTCAGTCGTTTTCAATTGTGTGTGACTTTTTGCGACCCCATTTAGAGTTTTCTTGACAAAGATACTAGAAAGGTTTGCCATTTCCTTGTCCAGCTCATATTACAGATGAGAAAACTGAGACAAACAAGGGTAAATGACTTCCCTTACTAGAGTCACATAGCTAGTAAGTGTCTGAAGCCAAATTTGAACTCGGAAAGATGAATCTTCCTGACTCCAGGACTGAAATCCTTTCCACTAAGCTGCCCCATTCATACTGCATATAAATCTCACAAGGCTGGAACTGTCAGTTTCTATATTCCATATATCACCCAGCATATTTGTCTGGCTGAATGCATGAGAAACCATAATATTAATGTAGCCATGCTCAGGCTTTCAAAAGCAGAGCCAATCACTAAGAAGAAATTTAACAGAAGTAGAGGGATTGAAGGGACCTTGAGATGATATCTAGTCCATATCCTTGCCTCCAGCCAGGTCTACTCTTACATCATCCTAGCTTCACACTGGTAGCATCTGTCCTATTTTTTTAAAGACCACAGGGGAGAACTCTGCAATTTCCCTTGGTAGCACTTTCCATTGTTTAACAATCTTCTCTGCCCCTGACCTAGAACATGGGAGCTGTACGTAGTACAGGCTTTGACTAATGGTCTGTTAGAATTTGGAACTCACTGCTAGAAGGTCTGCTCTGAAATGCATCCTTCTCCAGATCTGTGGGACCTTTAATCAAGGGGTGATTCTTTGTTGTCTCTTTCTAAGGGGTAAAATAAATCAGCTTAGAGGAAGAACACTGAGTAGTGATGTGGTATATTCTGGTTTTCTGAAGGTATTCTAGTCACTTCAAATACCCTTTGGAAAAAAAAAAAAAAAAAAAAACAACAACAGCCTCCATGATGATTTAGATCCTTTTAATGAAATGAAAACATTTTCCTTCATGGCAACTAAAAACAATTCTGATAGATGATTCAAATTAAGAGTAAATTAAAGATTGGTGGAATAAATGTAAGGAAGAATATATAAGCTCTTTTAAATGGTTTTCCTTCATCTTTGTATCCCCAGTGGCTATAGCGTCCAGTCCCTGGCCCCTAGTAAGTATTTAATAAATGCTTGTGGATTGAATGAATTGTGGAAAAATAATACATATGACAAAAGAAAATGTGGAATATAACATAAAATATGCTGGAAAAAAGAATTATACAGTTACAAAATGAGTCACCCTTGCAGTAGAGTGCAGGAGTTTGCAAATATTACAGGGTATAACTTGACATTTCCAATAAAGTCCAGTCTGGCAGCCAGCCAGTGTGAGGCTGCTTGTTTAGAAAAATTCAAAGAGATAAAATATGAAAATGGTGTGTATGTATGTGTTTGTGTGTGTGTGTGTAAATATTCACACAAACATGTATATAAAGGATCATGCTGTTTACATTCTAGCAGGAAAAATCCATTAATTCCCCATGTTTCCCCACTCAAATCAGACTAAAAAGGTACTAGTATTCTTTGATACAATGTTCTGTGAAGGGGTGAGGAGAAAGTCTCTTTGTGATAGAAAGAATAGGGAAAAAAAAAACAAAGTAATCTATTATATTAGCAAATATTTATATTCGAATATTTTTGAAGCTGGGCAACATAATTTTTTAAAAATTTCCTTTTTATTCTATGAATTTGAAAAACAACAACATAGAATATTTCTCTATACAATGATCCAAAAAAGAGGGCCATGAATGAAACCATAAATATTCATTACATAAAGCTTAGAGTTGTATTTTTTATATTTCAATTTTAATGGATATTTTGAACAGATACCATTCTGCTTGTTTCTATCTCCTTCTGAACTTACTGCTCTATTTTGTGGATTTTTAAAAATGTTTTATTGAGCCTCTTTGTGTTCTCTTCTTGTTGTTGTTCTTATTTTTCTTGTTCTTTTCTTGTTTTTGTTGTTCTTGTTCTGTTCTTGTGCTTTTTCTTGTCTTGCTTTCCATTATCATTGTCATCACATCTTTAAACTCCTGTATTCCCCCAAATCTCCTTTGCAATAAGGGGATGATAGGGAAGAAGACAGATATCAGTTATTATAGTACCCCAGGTTATAATAATAGTCTAGGCAAAAAATAATATGTTGACACTATGAGTACAGAGAAGGGAATAGACACAAGAGATATTGTCATGATAGAAATGACAATGCTTGGCAATTAATTGTATGGGAGAGATAGGAGAGAGAGAAAAGAGTTGAAGAGGATCCTAATGTTTCTTTATTTCTTCCCTTTTATCTTATTTTTTATTCTGAGAGAAATGAAGTCTATTGTGTAGAACTTGTTTTTTTCCTAAGGATATAATAAATTCAACAAACAACTTTCAAAATGTCCTGCTTGTTTGTGTTTCATTCTAGCCTTTTTAAAATTCTTCTCATTTCAATCAATCAATCAAAAAATATTTGGTAAGCAACTATTATGTGCCTGACACTATGGCAAGTGCTGAGGATATAAAGAGGCAAAAGATATAAATTGTCCTTAAGGAGCTTAGGGAGACAACTTGCAAACTGATATATACAAATTATATATATATGAGAGAGTATCCTGTCCCTAGATCCTTTCTACTTCTTACCTTCTAACTCAAACTGGAAAAATTAAAATTTAATTTTCTGTGAAAAATATGCAAAATAAAGTTGCATATTAGTCTTGGCCAAACAGGCATATCTCATTTTCATTTTGAGTCTGTCTCCTCTTGGTCAGGAGGTGGAAAGAACTTTGGTATTATTCATCAGGAATCATTGTTGATCCTGATGTTTTAAACCCAAAGAATTGAAAGGAAGAATTTAATGAAACCATTAAATAAAGACAGACTAAGAGAAACACATACACACACAGAAACAAAGCAAGGAGGGGATAAATTTAGGAAAGGAAGAAAGGTAAAACAGGTGAATGACAAGGAAACCAAGAACGGAAAGAATTTGGGGACACCCACCAATTGGGTTATGACTTACAAGTTATGCTTTATGATTGTAATAGAATACTATTGTGCTATAGGAAATAATGAACTTAATGATCTTAGATAAAAATGGATAGAATAATGAAAAGTGAAGTGAACAGAACCAAGAGAATATTGTATATAGTAATGGCAATATTGTTTTAAGAATAACTGAGAACTAATTCATTTTGCCTATTATAAATACCCAAATTAATTACAAAGGACCTGAGAAGGAAAATGGTATCTCATCCAGAAAAAATATAAATAATAGGGAAATGGATAGAATGATTTTACATGTATACACAAATTTGTGTTTATTGGTAGCCATAGGAGAGGGGAGAAAAAAAAAAGTTACACGATAACTTTATTATATATTTAAAATTGGACATCATTTGTAATTTCATGCACATTTGTCTTTTTTCACTTTATTATGTTATGGAAATGCTTGTTTTATTACTTAAGTTGAGAATAAAATAAATAAAATTTTAAAAAAGGAAAAAGTCAAGAGTGTAAGGTATTGAACAAAGTGTCAAGGAGGAGGAAGATAGAGAAAAAGCCATTTATTTTATCACTGGTACTTTTGAAAGAGCTATTTCAGTTGAGTGAGGACAATGGAAGCCAAATTGCAAGGAATTCAAAGGTAGTGAGAGAGTAGAGGCAGTGACTAGACAGAAAAGATTACTCATTTTAGGTGTTTTGAGGTAAGGAAAGGAGAAATAACACCTTCCCAAAGGGAAAAGCATGTTTGTGGTTATAAAGGAAGAAGGTAGACAGAGACAGTCCTCAGCACTTAACACCGTGCTTCTAGTGTCTTCCTTACATTATTTCCTATTTGTTCCATATAGGCTTTGTTTGTATATTTGTATTTGTTTGTTGTCTCCCTACTACGTTGTGAGCTCCTTGAGGCTATGTGTAATGACCACATATTTAAAATCAGCCGGAGTCAGGAATTCAGGTTAAGGAAAAATCTTCAATCTTTATTGAAGTGAAGAGATGAATAAGGATTGCGATAGCAATATGGGCAAGAAAGATTGCGATAGTAATATGGGCAGCTGCGACAGGAAGCCAGCTAACAGAGGGGGATCTGAGCTGAAAGGTCGTCGCAATGGCAAAAGCAAGCAGTCTCTCCTCCCCTTCCTTTTCCACTCCCCTGCCTCCACCTACCAAAATCGTCATTTCCTATACAACACATCAGGACTTGCACAAAGAGTGGGCGGGGGCCATTCTTTCTCCAAGCTTATATATTAATAGAGTATGGTCCAAATACTATTTAGCCTCATGTGCTTGGGACCTCAGTGCATCAACTCGAGCCTCAGCCCATTACAGATATGGACTATCTTTTGCATCTTTTTGTATCTACAATGGTTGGCACATAGCAGGTGATTAATAAAATGCTTATTCATTGATAGGAAGGGATAAATAAATGCTAATTGACCAACTGAGAAAGAATTATTGCAAAATAAGGTCCATAGGAGACAAAAGGGCACTATGAGTAAAAATGGAGTGGTTAATTTTGACAAGGAAAATATGGATGGTGACCCTGAGACCTTTTGAAAACTGGAAAGAAGATTGAGAGAAGTAGTCTTGAATGGTCTCATTCTAGTTAGTAATGTAGGACACTGAGCATGAGCTGACAGAGAAGGGAGTCTTAAGAAAGAAGAGTAGAGAAAGTCTTAAATAGCATCTGTGAATAATAGCATGTAAAGAAATAAAAACCTACTTACTCTGATTAGTGAGGTATGGCATAAAATACAGATTCTTTTAAAAATTTTTTATTAAAGTTTTTCATTTTCAAAACATATATGCATAGATAATTTTCAACATTCACCCTTGCAAATCTTGTGTTCCAAAATTTTTCCCTCCCTCTCCCCCACTCCCTCCCCTAGATGGCAAGTAATCCAATATATAGTAAATGTGCAATTCTTCTATACTCATTTCTACATTTATCATGCTGCACAAGAAAAATCAGTCAAAAAGGGAAAAAAATGAGAAAAAAACAAAATGCAAGCAAATAGCAACAAAAAAGTGAAATTACTGTTGTGATCCACATTCAGTCCCCACAGTCCTCTCTCTGGATACAGAAGGCTCTCTTCATCACAAGACCATTGAAAATGGCCTGAATCACCTCTCAGTTGAAAAGAGCCACATCTATCAGAATTGATAGTCACATAATCTTATTGTGTTCTCTTGGTTCTACTCACTTCACTTTGTATCAATTCTTGTAAGTCTCTCCAGGCCTCTCTAAAATCATCCTCCTGATCATTTCTTACAGAACAATAATATTCCATAGCATTCATATACCACAATTTTTCAGCCATTATCCAACTGATGAACATCCACTCAGTTTCCAGTTTCTGGCCACTACAAAGAGGGCTGCCACAAACATTTTTGCACATGTGGGTCCCTTTTTCCTCCTTTAAGATCTCTTTGGGATACAAGCCCAGTAGAGACACTGCTGGATCAAAGGGGATGCACGGTTTGATAACTTTTTGGGCATAGTTCCAAATTGTTCTCTAGAATAGTTGGATCAGTTCACAATTCCATCAATAATGTATTAGTATTTCAGGGTTCCCATATCCCCTTCAATATTCGTCGTTATCTTTTCCTGTCATCTTAGCCAATCTGAGAGATATGTAGTGATACCTCAGAGTTGTTTTAATTTGCATTTCTCTGATAAATAATGATTTAGAATACTTTTTCATATGACTATAAATGGTTTTAATTTCTCAATCTGAAAATTGTCTGTTCATACCGTTTGACTATTTATGAATTGGAGAATGGCTTGAATTCTTATAAATTTGAGTCAATTCTCTTTGTATTTTAGAAATGAGATCTTTATCAGAACCCTTGGATGCAAAATCCTCCCCCCCCCCAGTTTATTGCTTCCCTTCTAATCTTATCTGCATTGGTTTTGTTTGTTCAAAAACTTTTCAACTTAATGTAATCAAAATAATCCATTTTTCATAGACTGCAGATTCAAGAAGACCTGGGTTCAAATGCTATCCCTGAGATTTCCTAGCTATATGACTGTGGGCAATTTCTCCATCTCATTTTCATCATGTTCAAAATGGAGACAATAATTATAAAGTTGTCATGGGGAACAAATGAGATAATATATGAAAAGCACTTTGCAAAATATATACACGTGAAACATTATTAAGGACACTATCCTCAAGTACTAAGAGTTTGAGTTGCTATTGCTTGTTATTGTTGAATATATAAAGAAATGATGATTGATTTCGAGAGAATCCACTAATTTTTAAAAGTTCCACATTTTAACATGGGCTTCAGCAATTTTCTTTCTTAACACTCCAAAAAGTGTGCTTTCGGCCCCTGGCACTGTTGTCTAACTTACTCACTTGTTTTCCATTATTTATAAACCTAATATGCAAGTTTTGGTTTTTACAGTGATACAATTCTCTGAGGACCAACTGATAAAGTGCTTAGTAGATGAAGCATTAGCAAAGGGGTCTGCCATAACCCTACAAACTATTAGTTCCTCAGCAACAGGAGCTGCAATTTTCCCTGAAATAATCTAGTAGAAGCAGCAGACAAAAGTATCTTTACTGCGCATGATGTTGGTCTCTGTTGCAAGTCTGAATCATCTAGAATTTAATGTTTTGAAAATTGTCTTTGGCCAAAGACAAACTTTGCTGTAGAGATAATATAATATGCAGGAAGTTTATAAAGAAGGAACATTAGTATTTGAGCCACATTCTTTCCTGCCCCCTCTACCAGAGTCACTCCCATTAAGTAACTTTGGAAATAAGTAGGTGAGCACATTAACTATCTCCTGCCACCAAAGTCTCCCTGTTTCATTGCACCAACAATGCACTAAGTAGTATCTCTTTAGACCTCTGAGTACTGAACTTACTCCAGGGAAATGATTTGGAGAGAATGGAATCCATTATATTTACTGTAGACTAAGATTCGTTGCTGGGATATTAAGAACCAAACAGAATTCACTTAAAGGCCTGCCAAAAGAGCTGAACAATTGCAAGAGAATATTCTGTCAAATGGGCAAAGTGAGGAGGGAACTCTATAGAGTGGGAAAAGCATATTCCAGGCATTCAGAGACCTGAATTCTGGTCCTATAATATGTCACCAATTAGCTGGGGTATTAGACAACTGTTTTACCTCCTTGGACCTTATCAGTAAAATCAAGAGGTTAAATTAAAAAATCTCAAAGGACTCTCTAAGGGACTTTGAAATTCCTAAAACTTTGATTCTAAACGAGGTTTTAGAAATGCTACTGGCCAGAACATTAGGTCTGAAGTCAGGAAGACTTGAATTCAAATCTGATCTCAGATACTTACTAGCTGTATGACTCTGGGCAAATCATTTTACTTCCATTTGCCTCAGTTTCTTCTTTTTTTAAAAAATAGAGATGATAATAATAGCATTTCCCTATCAGGGTTGTTATAAGAATTTTAAAAAGTGAGTAATTGTTAAAAACACTTAGCACAGTCCCTGGCACACAGAATGTACTTTATAAATGTTTATTTCCTTTCCTTCCCTTGCCTAATACTCAGGACAGAGCTTGTGTATCTTTGTGTCTTTAAAAAGACTTTTGTCTTTTTTTTTTAAGTCTTTTAAAAAGACTTTGTGTCTTTAAGGATGAAAAACTCCATTTTGTGTTGTTAGCTTTTTCATCCAGGACAAGGGAAAAAATAAAGTAGGCAAGACAAGTAAAAAAACAAGTAAAAAAATAATTTTGTTTATTTCATAATTTTGATAGTTGCAATAAAATACATATGTGGAGAGTAAAGGGAATAGTAATGAAGTTACAGATTCTTACTGACCTACTTCTCTCAAAGTTGACAGGCCAAAAAGAAAAAATAGAAATTTGAAATAGTAAATTCTTGATTTTTATTCTTAATTCTATATGTAAGTCAGGACTCAAACTTGAATCATTTGCATAAGACTCTCATCATGGGAAAATAATGCCTCAACATTGCATGAGGAGGAGTGGTCTAGAAGCCTGAGAGAAAGATAGCTCATCTTCCTTTTTGTTTCAGGAGAGCATATGATCCATTCTGGAATTCTTTCTCTTCAATAAGAAATTAGGAGAAGGAAAGATTTCAAAAGGCAGAAAAATAGAGGAACTGGCAACTCAACATGTTTTTAATATTGTGTCCTTTGAGACTTTGGGAAGTTTCTTCTTGGGTGAAAGTAGGAAAGAAGGCAAACCTTCATCTGCCCCAGTTTACCCATTTATAAAATGGGGATAAAAATAATAATCCCTACAGCCAAGAGTTATCATAAAGATAAAATGAGATAACAATTTACAACCCTAAGAATGGTATCTGGTGCATAGAAAATGGGGCTATCATTATTTATTCTCTTCTCCAAAGCTCTGAAACCAACTCAATCCTCGAGTAGACACACACAACTTTCAGGAAACATTCTCTAGCATTGAGGAGAGCTGTATACAAATCTACCAGTTTCAACCTCAGGTTACATATAAATTCTATAAACAAAAAATGTGCGCCTTCAATAAGGCACCATACAAGTTAAAAGGGCCTTTACCTTTATAACAAGCATAAATTAAATAGCTTTCAAAAATCACAACAAAATGCCAGAATAGATAAAATGACAATTGAAAAATAAAAGAAAAATAATATCTCCCCTATTGAATATACTCCACAAAATGGGGGCTAGAAAAATACCTATGATTCCAGATCATGAAGGCAGAATTTTGAGGGATACCTGTATACTATTGTTTTTTCTTTCACCTCTAAAAGTCCAAAGATATCAGGTTGCCCCTCAGGCCACCAGACAAATAACCATTTTCTTGGCAAAAAAAAACCTAAATGCTCTCAAAGTGAATATAGAAAGTATTTCTGTTATATATAAGATGCTGTAGTGACCTCTCCAGAGAGAGAACTATGGAGATTGAATGTGGATCAAAGCATAATATTTTCACCTTTTTGTTTGTTTTCTTTCTCATGGTTTTTTTTCCCTTTTGGTCTGATTTTTCTTTTACAACATGACTTATATGGGGATATGGTTTTAAAAATTGCAATAAAAATAATTACTATCTTTGAGTACATGAACATGAATCCAGAATGTCAGAACTCTTCTTCATCCTAAGGGGTTAAGTAAAACAAAAAATTGGACTTATGTAGCTTGTTGAGAGTTCTCTGTTGGGTAGGAGGAAACTGTTCCAAGAAGTGGTTATTAAACAATGAAATGGCTACCATATTTTCTGAAGGTCTTTTAAAAATAAGGTGATGTATGCATTTATTCATTCATTTAGCAAGTCCTTAGCGGGTATCTGTGTGCAAAGTGCAGCGCAGAGTATCAAGCTGGGGAATCAATTAAGCTGCCTCTTATCAATCCTTCAGGTTTGAAGGATTCGGGATCATATGATTCTAAGAACCATCAATTCCACAAGCATTTATTATGCATTTATAAGCCAGGCACTTTGCTAAGTGGTGAGGATATAAAGAAATGAAAATATAAAGTCTCTGAAGCTTACAAAAAAAATTCAGAGGGATGGAAAGGTACCTCTTGTCAAGTTGTTGTTGTTTGCCCTTCATCAAAGAAGACTAATGACATCATGAAGAATGATATCTTGACTTGCACTTGATTTAAATGCCGTAGAGTTGTACCGGGTTGTCAGCCTCATTCTGTCTTAGAGACATCAAAGCCCAGGGGGCAAGACAAAAGTCATCACAACTGGTGATGGCCTGAGATGCAGTGGATGATCTCAGAGTCTTCAGTGTCTAGCCAAACTCTAACAGTTCCAAAATTTCCTCCTCTACTCATGCTGTCAGTCTTCAAATGCTTGAGGTGAATAATCTCTGAACAACAACAGATTTAAAGCCCTTTGGCTACTCCCACTCTGGTTTGACCCATCTGCCAAAGCAGTTTACCAGTTTGTCACTGCTGTATGTGCTCAAGCTATTTGGAGCCAGAGTTGACAGTGGGACATTAAAGGTGAGTGAACAGCTCTAAAAAGGGCTCCAAAATGTCTCTTATCAGAGGTTCCAGTCCTTCCTGAACATCTTATAAATCCTTTGACAAATAAAATTTAGAGGAAAAAACTAAGAACATGAATAAAAAGCTATTTTTCTCAAAATTAAAAAAGCAAGAAAGGAATATAAAGATATAATCTTTTGAGAAGCACACTCTCCAATAGAGAATGTAAGCTCCTTAAGGACAGAGGCTTTTTTTTTTTCATCTTGTCCTAACATTGAGTCTTGAACTAGTAGATGCTTATACAAAGATTTGTTGAACTCAATTAACTTTAGAGAGGGAGGTCAATATTGAGCTGCTGTTGCAAATTTTAACCCAAGGTTGTAGAAGCAGTTCTCCTGTTCACTTTAGCAAAGCAACTATTATTCAGAAGCCATAAGACATAATTATGATTTCATTTTCCTTGACTTTCCAGTAGCAATAAGAATTTTTTTATATAATGCTTTCAAGTTAGCAAAGTCTTACAAGCATTCTTTCACTTGATCCTCCCAACAAACCTATAAAGCAATAACTGCAAATAATGTTATTTCTATTTTACAGATAAGGAAACTGAGGCTAAATAATATTGTTACTTAACTGTGGATGCACAGCTGGTCGGGTCTTTCCTGACTCTAGGCCTTTACACAATGCCTCATTTATTCTCATGGACAACTTAGATATTTTCTTTTTCTGAAATCTGACCCAAACATAATATTATCATATATTCAGGGAGCATGGCCTAGCATATAGAGAATAAACCTTGGTATCAGAAAGGCCTGGGATTAAACTCTGCCTCTGACCACTTACTACATGACCACAACAATGTCATGGAGTCCTCCTAAATCAACAACTCTCTAAGACTACAAATTATAGATAAATAACTCTCCATCTTCCTTGGTAGAGGGAGTTTTGATGGAATCACAAATCTACACCCAGAAAAAAAATGTAGTTTTGTGAGGGCTGAAAAAAAGGCAGCTTTAAGTGAATAAAAATAGTAATATATGATTATTCTTAAAAATTACTTTTTGCAGAAGCTATAACCAGCACACTAGAATTAGGAAATGTCTTATTCAAAGTAAGAAATAGATTGATGGAGACTTAGAACTCATTAAAAAGACAATCTTCATTAAGATTTCAGAGAAAATTTAGGAAGATTTGTATGAACTGATACAGAGTGAAATGAGTAGAATAGGGGAATAATTTATACAATAACAATAATATTATTAAAACCTAACAACTTTGAAAGACTTAGGTACTTTTATCAATGCAGTAACCAGTTATGAGAGAGATGAGGGACTCAGAGTACAAATTGAAACTTTGTTTTTCTAGACATGACTACTTTGGGAATTTGTTTTGCTTGACTAGACTCTTTTGTAACGGGGGATCGTTTTTCTTTCTCAATGGGAGGCAGGAGGAGATGGAAAGAAAAGAAAACAGATTTTTGTTGAATGAAAAAAATAACTTTTAGAAAAGGATTACAAGTGAAGCAATTTTTTTAGCATGAGAAAGGTAAAATTAAGACATTAATGTAGAGAATAGCAATAAGAATATAGATGAAATATGAAGGATATTGGGAGGGAAGAGTACAACTGTTTAGGCCAGGAAATCTAGATATACCTGTACTACAGAAACAAAGGATTGTGCCTGAACTTGCTTAGAGGTTAAACAAAGAGTAGAGCTGCTCAGTGAAGAAATGCTTCTACTCTTCATGGTGAAGTTGGCTTTAGGAATCATTAGAATAGAGAAAAAGAACTGATTATGCGGCCAGTGAGACAACACAATATATATATATATTGCCCAGGATTATAACCTGTACATATCAGAAGCAATACTTGAATTCCCTCATTCCCTATCCATTATGCCATACAACCTCAGGGGCTAACATAAGCAAAGATGAGAAATCTGTGTCCTAAGGGGTAAAAAAGAAATGTCTATCAATTAGACCAAAAAGTAATTTGATAACAGTTTAGGATAATTTAAATCCTGGATGTTATGATTGATAACATGATGACAAAACCAGGACAGGACTTTGGGTTCAGCTGCAGATGCTGTTATTACTTACCCTCCAGAAGCAGGAATCACTCCTATAAGTTGGTATCTCTAGTTTTCTTTTTCTCTACCCTACTGTCACCATCGATCTGACCCAACACCCTAACTTGATGAAATGGCAGAGAAACAGATACAAAGTTTGGGAGTGGGAATAGAAAATGCAACATGGGAAAGCCTGGGAAGTGACAATTCATTCTTAACATCTCAAGGCAGGTAGATATACATTGCATGAGACATTCAGGAAAAGATTCTGTCTTACCTGGTAAATAGTTACATCTCTGAAACTTAAAAAAGCACTGAGAAAATCTGGCAAATATGTTTAACATGCTCACTTTATCTTCATCTAAATTTCTGATTACTTGAGGATTTCTCCAAACTGGAAAAGATATACTAATGGGATAAATATTTTCCCTAATAGAATATAAGATACGTGAGGGAAAGAATTGTTTTGTTTTTTTTTATTTGTAACCTCTGTGACTAGCACAAAGTGGATACTTAATTAAATATATGAATGAATGACAAAATCTTGATTCTAAGGCTGGCCTAAATCAACAAGATTAAACTTAATAAACACAAAGATCTTCATTTTGTTTTTGTTTTTTTTAATCAATTGTACAAGTACATGAATGGGGAGAACTTGTCTTATTAACAATTCAGGAGAAAAATCTCTAGGGGCTTAATTTAAGCTGATTGATAATTTTAAAAAATAACAAATCAATAATGCCAGGGTAGTCTTGAGCTGCATTTAGGCTGTAAGATAAAGCATAGCACTTGGAGTCAAGAAAACTTAAATTTGAATTCTGTCTCAGATATTTACTGGCTATATGATTTTGGTGAAGTCATTTAATCTCTTTCTGCCTCAGTTTTCTTACCTATAACAATTTTGATAATGATTACATATAGCATAGAATTGTTATGAAAATCAAATGAATTAATATTTGCAAATGACTTTTTAAATCTTAAAGCATTATATAAAGGCTATAAATTGTGACAAAAATCATCCAGTGATCTATTGGTAGGTGGTTGTCAATTCTGGCCATTAAAAATACAAAGCTATGATAAAACCTTGCTCAGAGGATAGACTCATTATATACAAAAATCAGTGAGCTTTGGACAACAGTTTTATCAGTTTCAGGTTTTAGGTATATGGGCAGGATGGACACAAGGGAATTTTGTAGAAAACAGAAGAGGAAGATAATGATTTACATATCAAAGAACAGTAAGGGAAAGATCTGTATCTGGCAACTGATCAGAAAACATGAATGGGGTCCACAGATAGCTCTCAAGTTGTAAATTTGCAGATAGAGAGCAGGAAGTAACCAGTTAATACCCAGGGTGGTATTTGATATCTCAGGTTGGTTTTTTCAGACTTTAGATAGTTATGTGACATGTTCATCTTAAGTAAATGGTGATAAGAAAATTAAACCAGAAATTCTTTATTATTATTTTGTAATATCCATATGAAAAAAGTTGCTGTAATCCCACTATTGTCTCTGTCAGACTACATCAAGCGTTCTCCTAGACACCACATTTTAAGGAGGATATTAACAAGCTAGTCTCCAAATGGTAACTACGATATGGGATATAAAAGTTGTGTAATAAGACAAACAGTTCCAGGAGTGGGCTTCCAAACTTATCAAGGAAAGTGTGTTGGGGGAAAGGGGAATGGAGAGAAGAGGAACTGATAACTTATCTTCAAATTATATCATGTAGAAGAGAAAAGTAGACTTATTGGTCCATCAAACAAAATGCAGACAAAGAGGTAGAAGTTAGAGGCAGGTAGATTTTGTCTTAATATAAGGAACGTTTTTTTTAAAAAACAATTAGAGCTGTCCACTCATGAAAAAAAGATTACTTTTAGAAATGGTGATATTTCCATCAGTAAATATGTACAAATAGAGGTTGATACCAGGTGTTGCAGCTTATAGAGGAGATTTTTTCATGGACTGAGATGTCATAATGACCCCAAGCTCTATTTCTACTGCAAGAATCTATGTCTCTGGTATTAAAAACCCAGTTATGTTATTGTGTATTGAGTCATCCACAAAGTATAAGAGAATGATAAAGTTAAAGTATTGCTTTAATGAGTATTTAAATCAAGAGATTTTTGTAGGTTCTTATTTAATAGCAGTGGCCAGTTCTTAATAATTTTAATATCAATTCCATTTCTACCAATGAACTTCACAGTGACTTTAGGCAAATTAATGAACCTTATCTTTAAAGCAATGCCATATTAGTGTATATATAAGGTAGTTAGTTGTGTGATTTTTTTCTGAGGTGCTAAGTTCCTTAAGAATAATTATTTTATAAAAATAAGTGTGTCCAAGTATATTACATTCAATATATTTAATATTTTAATTTAATATTTTTATTTTATATTGTTTCATTATATACATTTTAAAAAATCAAATAAATATAAAATTATGTTGAAAAGCAGTGAATGCATGAGAATATTAAGGAAAACATGCCTTTGTAGAGTTCTTTTAATATTTATAAATTCTGAGTTTACATTAGAGTCATTCCTTTGAAGAATCAAGGCTTTAGAAATTCATAATTAATACACGTAAAAGAATGTAATTAATACAAGGATAAGATGTAATTTTTCCATATTCACTTCCAAGTTCTGTTGATAAATTAACACACTGATAATTGTTTCTTATTCTAGGCATAAATATTTTCCATTTCCATTCCATTCCAATAAAATTTCCAATTTTAAAGTATTCCCTTCCCCATGTCCCTCCCCCCTTTAACTTTTTAACCTGACTTCCTCCTATTTCCTAAGATGATTAAAAAACATATTCAAATGACACAGCTTTTGAGTGAAGGAAAGAAAATGAGAATCTGGGTCTAGAGGCAGATATATTATGCAATGCATAGAATAGGAGATCTGAGTTAGGAAGACTAGAATTTAAATTCAGCCTCAGACAGTTACTAGCTCTGAAACACAGTACAAGTCATTTAGCCTCTGTTTGCTTCAGTTTCCTTAACTGTAAAATGGAGATAATAATAGCATCTACTTTCCAGAATTGTTGTGAAGATCAAATGAGATAATAATTGTAATAATTTGCATAGTGCCTGCCATAAAGCAGGTACTTAATAAATGCATGTTTTCTTCCTTCTGTACAGTGGTTTTCCCATTATATCATGCTACCTCATTGTATAAATTTCAGTTTAGTTCCCATCTCTGAGGGAGTTAGATTAGTCTCCCTTCCTCCTGAGCTACCCTCATACTTATGATTGATATAACATAACTGAGCACCTGATTCTACCTTCTCTTGAATTTTTGTTATTGGTTTTGTCTCCCCAACTAGCTCATAAGATTGAATCTAAAGTTGAAAAGCACTTTAGAGGTTATATAATCCAACCCTTTTGCTTTATAGATGAAGAATCTAAAACCCAGAAGAGTTAAGGGGATTTGCCTCAGGTCACACAGGTGCCAAGTGGCAGAGCATCTTTATTTGTTCCGAGGGCCAAATATAGTATTAAGCATTCATTCATTATATTATAAGCTACTTTAAGGAAAAGGCTGTGCAATTTTTTTTTAAATTTTGTATCACAATTATGTACCTACCCTGGTACATAGCAGGCTCCACTAATTATTGAATAAAGTTGTTTTAATTCAGTTCAATTAATTTAAATAAACAGCTTTCCCAGTCTTCTTTGATCTTAATTCTTTGCTCTGATGTTATCTCCAATTTATCCTGTATATATCTTATTTTTATATTGAATGATATTGAATGATAAATATTGTATTGTATATTGAATGATAAATCTCCCCCATTAGACTGGAAGATCCTTGAGTGAAGGAATTGTTTTCTTTCTTTTTTTCCCTTTTGGTCATTTTTTTGTATCAGCTCTTAGCACTGTTTAATAAATACTAGTTGTCTAGCTATATTAGATTTGATAGATGTCATATTAAATTGAATTGAATTGAATTAAATGATTTTAAGTATCTACGATACATCAGATATTTTGCTAAGTGCTAAAAGAAAGCATATAGGAAGGATTTCAAAAAATCTTTATGTATTTAATAACTAATAATTAAAACTATAATAACCATTGATATTTATAAAGTATTTTTTGAAAACTTTTTCCCCCCAAAATGCAATATAAAAGCAACAAGGTGGCACACTGGCCCTGGAGTCAAGAGGACCTGAATTCAAATCTAATCACTTAGGGTCACTGTGTAATCCTGAGCAAATCACTTAACTCCTCTCCCCCAAAAAATGAAGAAAAAAAATGCTATGAAATAACAATAAATACCTGTTCCCTATGCCTAGAATATTCTCCCTCTTAACCCATGCCTGCTGGCTTCTTTCAAAATCAGCTCAAAAATCCCACTTTCTGCAGAGGACCTTTTGCTGCAGTTAAAAGATGGATTCTTTTTTATTTGCTGTATATAGAATGGGAGCAGGGATATCTCCAGCTCTAAGACACAATTGGTGCTTCCCCGTGATCTGATATGGGAATTGAATGGAATAGGGACTAAGATGGGTAAAAAGGAAGATTGCCTTGTGCTCTGCATTTTTTGAAAAAAGATATCAAAAATTCTTTTTCTTTTGTTCCCTTCTTCCTTCTTTTCCTTTCTTCTTCCCTCCCTTCCTCCTTCCCTCTCTCTCTCCCTCCCTCCCTCCCTCCCTCCCTTCCTTCCTTCCTTCCTTCCTTCCTTCCTTCCTTCCTTCCTTCCTTCCTTCCTTCCTTCCTTCCTTCCATCCTTCCTTCCTTCCTACATTCCTTTCCTCCTTCCTATATTCTTTCCTTCCTTCATCTCTTTCTCTCTTTCTTCTTTCTGATACCCTATCTCTATCTATCCTTACTTTCCTGACTTATCCCACTACAAAAAAGAAAATAAAGCTCTTTCAACAAATATGGATAGTGAAGCAAAATTTTAAAATTCACTAGACTGAAAATATTTTGTTTTATCTTTCTTGAATCTATCATCTGTGTATCAAGAAGTAGCACTATATTTCATCATTACTCCTCTGGAATTGTTATTGCATTGATCAAGATTCTCAAGTCTTTCAAAGTTAAAAATAATATGTAGGACTAAAATTAGATGCAAAATATATTCAAAATAACCTCTGAGGGAGAGCACTAACTACTGGTTGGGAGAGAAGGGCAGGAATTAGAATAAGCTTCCTACAGTAGGCACTACCTGAGTTGAGCCTTAAAGCAAGCCAGGGATTCCATAAGGCCAAGGGAAAGAATTGCCAATTAGCTATCAAGTTCAATCAATCCCACCTCCACAATATTTCATCCATCCATCCTCTGCTCTCTAGACCTATGACCACCACTTTAGCAATGGTTTTCAAAACCAGTTGGTAATGAACAATTACAATAGCCTACTTATAAGTCTTCATGCTAAAATTCTCTTCAAATTACTCTCTGCCTTGATGATCAATCTAATTTTCATTTCATACAGATCTAACCATGGTTACACCTGGATTCAAAAATCTTCAGTACACTGAGAAAATGGTAGCAGAGAAGCTTGGCAACCAGAGGCTTGGAAGAAACACCAAATAAAGTGTCCAGTAGCAACCAAGAAACCAGCAGAGCAATTCCCGGGAGAGACAACATGCCCACTAGCAAGCAGAGGGGACAGCACGAGGACATCATCACCTGTGTGGTGTTGGAGGTGTGACTTATCTTGGCCACATATTTCCTATGTAGGAACTCTATCCATGTGGTTTCCTGATCAATGACTCTGGATGTCTCTTCCTTGGCTCCAGGTATTATGTGTGTTATCTGGCCTCTACCTATGGTCTCTGGTATTTCTTGTATGTGTCCTATAGAGAGTAATTTTTTTTTTTTTGTCACTAAATCTTCTCTGCTCACTGATTAAGAGGGTTTTTTGTTATTTGTTTAAACTGACATATTCTTTGGATGTCTGCTAAAAGTAAGCACATAAGTGGCAATATATGAGCTTTGGTTTTGAATAGTTGTTGACCCATGATGGCCTTGAACCTGTGATAACTTTTCTAGAGCCATGTGTTATCATAAGGCTATCTTGGGGGTTATATCTAAATTAAGTTGGGCCTCAATGGTCAGTTAAAAGAAGTGAATGAAACATTGGACATGAGACCAATGCTGAGCTGGGTGAACCAGGGCAGTGTAGAATAGGGAGAATAGTTGTCCCCAAACAAATAGCTCAACATGGGAAAAGGAAGAGGGGAGAGCAGTTCTAGAAAGGCAATACTTGTAGCCAATGCCATTCCAAATATCCATTTATATTCAAACAAAAGTTGAATAAACAGAAGGTAGGAAATGGCCATAAAGTAAACTTAATATAAATGACTCCTAAACTCTCATTTTCTTGTCTTGTATTTGAGGACAAAACTGTATGAATAAGCAGAAAAGAAATGTCTGGAAATTATCTGATGCATTTAAACTTCATAAAGAATAAATCCAGATATAAGAGAGACAGATTATCTCTTGGATTATTCAAACTGGCATTGTAGACTGTTCAAGTTCACCATGCTATTTTTCTGTCCTCTTCATCACATGACCTGTATTAAATACATACAGAAGTATACCTAAAAATCTTTCAGTGATGTATTATTTCTTTTCTTATGCAAGCTCCCATTTGACTACAAAAATAGCTTTATATGTATAAAGCAAGAAAAGGGCAACTAGGTGGCAGATAGATAGAATACCTAGCCTGGAGTCAGGAAGACTTATCTTTTTGAATTCAAATCTGGCTTCAGACACTTATTAGCTGTTTGTTCCTGGGAAAGTCACTTATTCCTGTTTGCCTCAGTTTCAACATCTGTAAAACTTGTTAGAGAAGGAAATGGCAAACCACTCCAATCTCTTTGACCAGAAAACCCCAAATGGGGTCACAGAAAGTTGAACGTGACTGAAAAATGACTGAACAACCAATAAAAGAGCAAGAAAACACAATTTCTTCCCTTGAGACACTGGCAGAGATTTGCTGCAGATGAACAATGATCTTTGTTTCTGTCACAGATTTTTTAACCCATTAAATGCAATCTCACTCAAATTATGTCTATCCATGTTTAGCCCATCCAGCAGTTTATAATGAGAGGGGAAAGGTTTATTTTAGAAGCTGATGGACATTAAAGGAGCTCATCAATTTATCAATCCAAAAGAGAACGATAGGATTCAAGAAACAAAAACTAAACATTTAGAATTAAAAAGAGAAAAAAAAAAACTGATCGAAGTGAATAATGGCCTGAATTAGCTCTTCCAAGGGATTAAGTTTGGGCCTCAGCAAGGTACAAGTGCTCACTGGGGATGTTGCTTGGGTGGAAAGAAAAGTAATCATTTCTAATTTGTTGTCAGTATCACCCTGTAGGTACTGTATAATGTCCTTAGATTCTAAAACTGTGACCCTAGTGAATATAGCCCAAAAGACTTGTCAGTGAAGAGCTGTACCAAGTTGAATGAAAAAACAAGCTTACCCTCTA
Source organism: Antechinus flavipes (assembly GCF_016432865.1). Lineage (NCBI taxonomy): Eukaryota > Metazoa > Chordata > Mammalia > Dasyuromorphia > Dasyuridae > Antechinus > Antechinus flavipes. The sequence goes on from NC_067398.1 coordinate 322,764,275, forward strand.
ATATTTACTTTGTAAATAGTACTGTTGGAGTTCTTGCTTTTCAAAGTTCCTTTGGTGTTTGAGGGGTTAAATTCTCATTCAGCTATATTAAAAAGATTAATTTTACCCATAAGAATGTTTTTAAGCACATGACTAAATAAATGCAGGGTAATAAGACAAGTGAAAAATGGTTCACTTCTAAATATCCTAAACATTCTGGGAAGTGAGCATACATTTTCAGAATGATTGCTTTCTGAATTCTCTGTATATAATATGCTTGGCAGTTTTACTGCTTTTTTGATGAACTGTTTGGCCATTGTAGAAGCTGGATCTTTATTCTTGAATGCTCAGGATTTTTCTTATTACCTTAAGGTTTGGCACGTGCTCTAATTTAATACCACAGAAAGCTTCTGAATGATCCACTCCAAGAACAAAAGTCCTCTCACTTATTCACATTCTAAGTGAAGCACAGATGTCCTAAGCAGCACTAGGCATGAAACACCCATGTGACCTAACAGTGACCTGAAATATCCCCTTGATGGCTAAACTAATGGGCTCATCTGTCCTCAGCCAGAGTTTTAATGACCTCTTATAATGGTGGAAGTTTTTAGTGATATTGGCAGTTTATTCAAAGTCTCTTCCTATGATCTCATTTTCTCTGCCACAACAAAACATCTAGGAGAGTGCTGCTACCATTAGGACAATATGGAAATATGAAGTTTTGAAAGAATCTCTTTCTCAACTAATGAATTATAATCCAAGATGTCATAGTAAAGAAATGTAGGCAAAAGCCATGGTGACTTCTCATGGATAAATCTGGAAGGATTTTCCTGGAACCACAGATTTTTTGTGTGTGGTTTTCTTGTTATTTCAGTCATGTATGATTTTTTTGTGACTCCATTTAGGGTTTTCTTGGTAAAGATACTGGAGTGGTTTGCCATTTCCTGCTCAAGCATATTTTACAGATGAGGAAACTGAGGCAAACGGGACTAAGTGACTTGTCCAGGATCACAGAACTAATAAGTATCCAAGTCACATTTGAACTTGACTCTTTTTAACTCCTGGCTCTGTATTCTACTAATGTGCCACTTAGCTGCCCCACTGCCTCACTGTACTTTTCTTTGTGCCTGGTCATCCTGTTGGCTGTTAAAAATTCTTAGTAATAATAATAATAATAAATAGATATATAGTTCCCATTTATATAGCACTTTAACGTTCGTGAACATTACCTCATTTTACCTTCACAACAATCCTGGAAGGTAGCTACTACTATTCAGATCCCCATTTTAAAAATAAATTGAGCCAAAAAGAAGTTATGTACAACAGAGTCATACCAGGTAGTAAATAAATGAAGCCAAAAATATCTAAAGATTTGAACTCAGAATTTCCTTTCGCCAGGTCTGGTGTTGTATCCACCATGCCATCTAGCTATCTCTAATTAGTAACAATAGCAAGAACAATAACAATAGCATTTGTATAGTACTTATTATGTGCCAGATACTTTGTTAAATGCTTTAAAATTATTATCTCATTAGATCCTCATCAAAAAGAATTACTCCCTGGATGTCAAAGCTGGAAGGAATTTCAGATGTCTTGGCAGGGATTTGCAATCTAGTTTCTTGGAGTCCTGTAGGGTCCATGCTTAAATTTCAGGGGACCCATGAACTTGAATGGGAAAAAATACATTATTCTTATTAACTTCTAGTTGAAATATTATTCTTATTTTACAGAAACATTATTCTGTGTAGGAAGTTCATAGGTTCACTAGATTGTCAAAGAGGTCCACAATGCACAAAAATGGTTTAGACCTCCTAATCTAGACCAATCCACTCACTTTATAAATAACAAAATGGAAATTCATAAAAGCACGGTGATTTGCTTCAGATCAAAGGTTGTTTTGTTTTCTGGGTTTTGTTGTTATTTTTTAAGCAGCTGTGATGCTTGAAGAGTAGCTATAGGATCGCAAAGCTAGCTAATGAAGAATCTGGGGATAGAGTTCCAGTCTCCTGATGTTTGAGCTAATGTGCTTTCTAGCATATCTTTTGTTGCATCTCTTCTCTGTCATTTCAAATTGCTCTTCAGTATAATTGAAACATTCTTCTGTCTTCACATTTAGTTGTTTATTTCTAATGTCAGCTCTACTGTTTGCTTAGCATATGAACCCTAGAAAAATATACTGATCATCTTGTATATCTATCTCCTTATCTGCGAGTTGCAGAAAATGAGATTAAAAACATTTAGGAGAAAGAGCTAAAAAAAATAAGTATTGGTTATTAAAATTCTAAGCATCCTTGGAATATGATATCGCAAGAGCTGATAGTTAATAGTTAAATATTATTTTGCTACATGTGCTGCATTTGGATTCTGAAAATTTAGATTCATTTTTTACATTCCTATGTAGAACATGACTACTTTGCATGGAGGTACTATGAGACATTTTCTTATAAAAATTTATCTTTTTTGCATTATTTACATTTCCTAATATATTTCTCCTTCCTCTCCCTTACAGAGAACCATCCCTTATAAAGAAAAATAAGAACATAGTTAGGAAAAGTTCAGCAAAATTACCAGCATGTCAAAATAGTCTGATATTATATGCAATGTTCCACACCCATAGTCCCCTATGTCCACAAAGAAGGAAGGAAGTTATCTTCTCATATTACAAGAGACAAGAGAACAAGCCTTCAAAGACATTCAGCTCTAATTTGCCCATAAGAAATTCACAAGAATGAGTGAAGAACCCAGTGAAAAACATACCAAAAATTCCTGGTAAACACTTTAATAAAAATAATTCCAAGAGCTATGGTCCAAAACTGAGACAAATTAATTATGCATGAAAAAAATCATCTATTTTCAAAGACCAGTACTGTTAAATTTTGGATACATAGCTGAGTTTAAAATCCCTAGCAAGTAACACCCCCATTTCTCTGGGCACAATAGCGCCTTGTATTGCAGACAATGTTGGCCACATAGAGCTGGACGAGCATCTAATCCCCATGGTAATGGTTTCTCAGTTTCTGACACTGAAATCTTTGTTTGTGGTGTAATTGTACCACCTGATACTTGTAGGCCCAAAGGTTTGTAAAGAGGGTTAGTTTTCTGTAAGAGTAAGAGGAAAGCAAAATTTGTCCATAGCTGTCTTTGTGTATTGTCTCAAAAGAAGGGGATCAGCCTTGGGGTGAAATTGTGGTTATAAGGTGTGATTGTAAAGCAATGAGGCTATTTTTTGTAGGCTAGAACTTAAGAACTCAATGCTACAAAGAACAAAGTGATAGTCTTATAGTCAGTGAGACACAATTCAACTTTGAGTTTAGTGATCCTAGGCAAATCACTTAATTTTTATGTGTTTCAGATATCTACTGAAGTCTTAGCTATAAAATATAAATATAATATATGATGAGTATATTCAAATATAAAATTAGCTATAAAATATAAATATTGCATATAAGTATATAATATATGCAAGTAACTATAAAATATAAACATATAATATGTAAGTATACATAAACATAAAATTAGCTATAAATAATTAGTCATACAATATAAAATAAGCATATGTAAAAATAAAATTAGCTATAAAATAATGAGCTATAAAAAGATAGCAAGATGGTATAGTTCATACATAGAGCACTGGGTCTGGAGTCAGGAAGGCCTAAGTTCAAAGTTGACCTCAAACGCTTGCTAAGTATATTACCCTAGGCAAGTCACTTAACCCTGTTTGCCTCAGTTTCCTCATCTGTAAAATGAGCGGGAGAAGGTAATGACAAACCAGTCCAATATCTTTGCTTAGAAAATCCCAAATGGAGTCATGAAGTGTTGGACACAACTGAAAATGATTGAATAGCAGCTATAAATGGTTTGTGACTTTTGTCAGTGGAGGAAATTTCTATAGCAAGAGTTTTACTTCACAGACAAAAGTCATAGTCATATTCTACATAGATCATATCATATGTAGAACTTAAACATTATAAGTAAATTATTATCTTCAAAGACTATTCATTTAATAGCTAACATTTCTATAATATTTTAAGTTAGTTTGCCAAATTCTTTGTATACCATATACATACATACATACATATATGACATATATAATATGCAACATATAATAATTCTATCTTTACATATATTATAACATATTATTTTGTCATGACAACAATTTTGGGAGTTAGGTGCTATTATTATCTCCATTTCAGAGATGAAGAAACAGCCAGACAGGTTAAATGATTTATTTGCCCACGAGATTATGCTACTAAGTGATTGAAACAAGATTTGAATTTGAGTCTTGCTGACTCCAGGTTCATCTCTTATTCACTATATCAATCAGATGCTTGTACTTATATTATTACAATGTTATTTGTTATAAACTTATTTATACACATGTCTTCTCTAATAGCATGTAAACTCTTTAAGGAGAGGGATTATTTCCTTTTTTTGAGTTTGAAGCCCCAGTGCTCAGCATGGTGTTTAAGGTTTACAAAATCTTGAAGTCTTAATATAGATGTTTAATAAATGTTGCTTGATGGTTCAAAATATTATTGTAATACCTCCTTTGGAATTGCTTTTCTTTAAATATCTTCAGGGGTGATGACTCACAAGATTTCAGTTTTCTTCCATCAGTTTACAGATAAGGAAACTGGGACAGAAAAAAAAATGAAATGGTTTGTCCAAAGTCATACAGATAACAAATGGCAGAGCTGGGATTTGAACTAATGTCCTCTGAGTCCAAACCCAGCACTCTTTCTGTTGTACCACATTGTTGTCATTCTGTAAGGATAGATCAAAATTTTTTAAATGTAACAAAAAAAATAATCTGGAGCTAAATCTGGTTAATGGCAGGTACTTAAACTAGATGACATGGTGGATGGAGCATTGAATCTGGAGTCAGGCAAACTTGAGAAAGACAATCTCTCTTTGCTTCAGGTCTCAATTGTAAAATACAGATAATAATCACATCTATCTCAGCAAGGTAGCTGAGATAATATTTCTAAATAAAGCACTTAGTATGGTGTCAGTAGGTACTACATATATGCTTGTTCCTTTCCTTTTCCCCTAGTAGTTTGACTTTAGATAAGTCACTTAACTTATGCATGCCTCAGTTTCCTAATCTATGAAATGGGCATAACAATAATATCTATCTCACAGGATTGTTTTGAAGATAAAACGAAATAATTTTTAAGACTTTTTGTGGTCCTTCAGTGGCTTCAATTTTGTTCAACTCTTTTTGACCCCATTCAAGGTTTTCTTGGCAGAGATACTAGAGTGGTTTGGCATTTCTTTCTGCAGATTATTTGACAGATGAGGAAACTGAGACAGACAGGGTTAAGTGATTTGTTCAGTGTCATGTAACTAGTAAGTGTCTGAGGTCAGATTTGAACTCAGGAAAATGAGTTTTCTTGATTCAAGGCTTGTGAATTTATCTCCTGAACTTCTTAACCACTCCTGTTAAGACTTCAACATTTTGTAAACCTTAAAGCACCATCAAAATGCTAGCTATTCTTGCTAATATGTTTTTTCATTAAAACAAGTTGTAACTAAATTTTTAAATTCATACTAACATTATTACTAAATGATGAAATTTAAGTTATGTATATGTTAAAATAAATTGAGGCAATTTTTAAAAAGGAATCCAATAATATTTTGATCAATGACATTAAGATACAGTGTCCTAAGATGACTATTATGAATGGGGCAATTATCTTTTGAAATTTAAGTTCTGACATGTCTTCAAGTTAACCCATAACATTATCTTATTATCTAACCTCAAAAAAGAAAAGCAACAGGATTGTTGATTATCACAACTCTATCAGTGAAGAAAAAAATGTTTTGTCAGAAGAGGTAACTGAGTAACATTAACCTTCACCATGAAAAACTTAGCACTAAATTTGTAATTTTTCTCAGGAGACTGATTTTTATGAACATGAACTTTTTTATGATTGATTTTATGAACATGAAAACCCTTCTACAAATAGTGTTTACTTTTTTTTTTTAACCTTTTAAAAATGACATCTAGTGACCTTTAAATCATAACAAAGTGTTATCAAAATTAAAAAGACTTGGGTTCAAATTGTTTCTCATATATTTACTAGCTGAATGACCTTGGACAAGTTATTCAACATTCTAGACCTTATTTAAATCCTTATCTATAAAACTGGGACAGGAATTAGTGTGAATACCCTACCTACCAGATCCCTTCCAGTTCTAAAGCCATGATCCTATGACCTATATAATTCACCTATTTCACAGGAAGATTGTAAGGACTAAATGAGATAATATGCAATAAAATGCTTTGTAAAACTTTAAAGTATTATATCAATATTAGCTGTTGTTATTATTACAATTAGTCAATCAAAGAGTGAATATTGTTCACTCTAATGGAGTCATAATGCTCTATTCAGCATTTTAAGTATATATTTTAAAATAAATATTGTAATGGGCTGAGGCTTGAGTTGATGCACTGAGGTGAAGCTAAATAGTAATTGAACCATACTCTATTAGTATATATGCTTGGAGAAAGAATGGCCCCGCCCACTCTTTGTGCAAGTCCTGATGTGTTATATAGGAAATGATGTTTTTGGTGGGTGGAGGCAGGGGGGTGGAGAGGGAAGCGAAAAGAGAGACTGCTGGCTGGTGTCTTGTCACAGCTGCTTGTGTTGCTATTGTGACTGCCCTTCACCCTCCCTCCGATCCCCCTCTGCTAGCTGGCTTTCTGTTGCAGCTGCCCATATTGCTATCGCAGTCCTTCTTTACTGACCATATTGCTATCGCAATCCTTCTTCACCTCTACTGAGAATAAAGATTGAAGTTTTTCCCTTAACCTGAATTCCTGACTCTGGCTATTTTAAATACACGGTCATCACATTTGGTGCCCAACATAGGAATTGGATGGCTGACAATGAGACTGTTAAAAGAACTTTAAAATCTTCAGCTTTCAATTCCTGAAAAACCAGCAACAATCATTGGATTTCCTGAGATGAAATAGAAAAAGAGAAAAACTTCAAAACAAAGGAGATTTAAGAAGCATCTGACACTGAGAGAGCATGGCTGACAATGAGACTGTTAAAAGGACTTTTAAAATCTTCAGGAATCATAGTATTTCCTAACACAAGATGAGACTGTTTTAGTTCTTGAAAAACCAGCAAAAATTATTGGATTCCTTGAGATGAAAAATTGTTTATGAGACTATTGCAGTACTTCAGAGCTTACAGGAACTATTGGATTCCTGGTACATGAACTAATGGACAATAGATTCCTTTTGGACTATTTCTAGGACTTATGGACATGTATAAATTTTCAGGTTGATTCATGTTATTTGTTACATTACTACTAGCCTGTGTTATATTGCTATATGCTTATGCCATTATGTGTAATGCCTCCCATATTGATAGATTTATGTATACCATGTATATCTGTTTCAAAGTTCTGGCCCATATTGATGGATTTATGTGTGCCTGTTTCAAGTGAGCCCTTCAGAAACCCACTAATCTGATTTGATTTCCTATTTCCTTTGGTGTTTTCATCTCCCTTTCTGAGGTGTCAGGGAGGGCGTGATAACCTTTTTCAGGGGGTTCTCACTTCCTTGAGAAGTCAGGAAGGTCAAGATCACCCTATGTTCTAAAACAAAAGAAAGGGGGAGATGTTGGAATTTTTACAAACTGCTAACTCATTACAGTTGATGTTTTGGGTCAGAACTTGAAACAAGGTACTAAGTAGAACTAATTGATACAATGCTTGTGTTCACATCTTTACTCATTAGAGTTCATAAATATGGGAGATTCACAAAGTAAACTTTGTAACTTTGTGAATTCACACCTCTCTTGGATGTGCCTCCAGAAGGAGGAGTCAACCTTTGGGAAATCATATATAAAGAGGCTCTTAGCTTTGGGTGAGTTAGTTACTTCAGGTTAGAGAGCCAGAAGCCCTCTCTCTGAGGAGAGAGAGATTCATTCCATTTTCCACTTGGCTGGCGGGTGGCAGAAGGGAATTCAGCTGAATTACATGGAGAGTGGAGCCAAATTGGAGGCTGAAGAAAGCAGAGGCAGAAGTAAAGGACAAAGCTGCAAGAGCTCTTAAAACCAAGGAGAGAGAGAGAGGCCTCTAAGAAAAGCTAATCAGGATATATTGGAGATTGAGAGCCAGAAGCCTTCTCTCTGAGGCAAGAGAGATCCATTCCATTTTCCACTTGGCTGGCTGGAGAACTGAAGGACAAACTTTTGGATTTGGAGACATTTGGAGGGAGCTCTTGGAACCAAGCAGAGAGATAGGATTCTAAGCTAATTGGCTATATTGGAGACAATAAAAGATCTGCCACAGGTAACCCTAGAGACTATTAACTTCCTGATTTTTGACAAAGATGCACTGGCTCTGGCAGACAGATTTTATAACCCACTGGAAGGGTAGTGTCCAGTGCGAGCAGCTCCACTATCTTTAGATAATTGCCAGGTGATGTAGAGAGACCCAGAAAGTGGTGAATGGAAGGGATCAGATAGGCTAACTGCTTGGGGGAGAGGGTTTGCTTGTATCTCTATAGGTGGAAAGGAATCAGATGGGTGCCAACGAGTGGTATTCACCTTGTCCATCACAGAGAGATGGAGCAGACCCTTGAAACAAAGGAGAAGACCCAAGAAATATCGGGTGGTTCTATTGCTGATTGTGCTCACCATTGAAAGAGCATGGCAATTATGGCGTCTGACTCATGGACATAGAAAATTGTTGGACTTCAAAACCCTCAGGAATCATGGGATTCTCTGAGACATAAGATTGTTGTAGGACTTGAAAACCCTCAGGAATCATTGGATTCTCTGAGTCATAAGATTGTTGTAGGGCTTGAAAACCCTCAGAAATCATTGGATTCTCTGAGACATAAGATTGTTGTAGGGCTTGAAAACCCTCAGGAATCATTGGATTCTCTGAGACATAAGGTTGTTGTAGGACTTGAAAATCCTCAGGAATCATTGGATTCTTTGAGACATAAGACTTGAAAGCCCTCAGGAATCATTGGATTTTCTGAGAAATGATAAGACTGTTATAGGACTTCAAAATCTGCTGGAATCATTGGATTCCCTAACACATAAAAAGACTTTTGCAGGACTTCAAAAACTTGGGGGGAATCATTGGATTCCCTGATATGTGAAGCAATGGACAATAGATTGGTTTTGGACTATCTCCTGGCTGCTGAGGAAGGCATATGTGTGACTGCTATTTACATACTCTCCTTCTAGGACTTCTGGTAATCTTTTACAACACCATGTTGATTTATATTGTTTGTTATACCATTACTTGTGTGTACAAATCATGTTTGTTACACCATATCAAGCCTGCACTGACTGCAGGGAGAGTCATCACTAATAGCCTCTGCGTTATTGCTGTGTGCTTGTGTAATACATCCCATACTGATGGGTTTGTGTATACCTGTTTCTAATAAGACCCTTCAGTCCAGAGACCCACTAGCAACCCCCATTTCCCTTTGGTGCTTTTCATCTCCCTTCCTGAGATGTCAGAGAGGGCATGATTATCTCCTTTTTAGTGCTTTCATCTCCTTTCCTGAGAAGTCAAGGGGGTCGTGATCATCTCTCCTTGGGGGCTCTGACCTCCCTGAGGAGTCAAGGGTGGCATGACCACCTGTGTTGTAAAACAAAACAAAGCGGGAGATGTAATGGGCTGAGGTTTGAGTTGATGCACTGAGGTCCCAAGCATGTGAGGCTAAATAGTAATTGAACCATACTCTATTAATATATACGCTTGGAGAAAGAATGGCCCTCACCCACTCTTTGTACAAGTCCTGATGTGTTGTATAGGAAATGATGTTTTCGGTGGGTGGAGGCAGGGGAGTGGAGAGAGAAGTGGAAAGAGATACTGCTGGTTGGTGTCTTGTCACAGCTGCTCACATTGCTATCACGACCTCCCTTCACCTCCGATCCCCATCTGCTAGCTGGCTTCCTGTCACAGTTGCCCATATTGCTATCGCAATCCTTTTTCACCTCTACTGAGAATAAAGATTGAAGATTTTTCCCTTAACCTGAATTCCTGACTCTAGCTGATTTTAAATACGCATTCATCACAAAATATGATGCTTGTCCCCAATAAAATTATAAGAGGAAGGAAAGAAGGAGGGAAGGAAGAAAAGAAGGAAGAGAAGGAAGAAAAGAAGGAAGGGAAGGAGGGAGGGAGGGAGGAGAAGAAACTGTCATTTATTAAGTTACTACTTTTTACTAGGTATTATGCTAAGAGCTTCAAAAATCTCATTTGATCCCCACAAAAACTTTAGAAATTAAGTGCTATTTCTATCCCAGTGTTATAGTTGAGGAAACTGAGGCAAACAGGTTGAATGATTTGTCCAAAGTAACTTAGCTGGTAAATGTATAAAGAGGATTTGAACTTAGGTCTTCCTGACCCCAGGTTCTTCCAAAGGAAAGAGAAATTCAATGCAATTCAATAAACACTTATTAAATCCCTACTGTATATAAGGCTTAGGTTGGTCAAGTTTGTTAGATCCTGGGGTTGTGAAAAGATAAATCCGAGGCTGTGTTCCCTGGGATTTCGTTCTGAAGAAAGCATTCAGATAAAATCTCTAGTCTGCTCAGTTTAGCCCTTTACAAAATGGGGAGCAAGTGACCCTAGCTTCCTTTTCAGTTCAATAACTATGATATAAGAGAGATTGAATGAAATGCAAAAAGACTTAGGCAAAGTGCTCTGAAAAATCAGAGCAGTGACAAATCAAGTTCATATTGGGTGGGAGAGATGGTTAAGGAAATTTTCATGGAAGAAATGGGATCTTAGTGGAATTATGAAAGAAAGAAATGTAAAAAATGGAACTGGAGAAAAAGGGAAAAGTCCATTGAAGACATGGAAGATAAATAGAAGGAAGAATGAGAATACTGGAATAAAAAGTAGTTTAATTTGGCTAGAACAAAGAACCTGTAAAGGGAGTAATAAGAGACAGAGTACTAGACCAGAATAGGTTGTAAAGGGCAATGATGCCCAGATTTAAACTCTATATCTTCTGCTCACCGTTCCACAGTTAATAAAATGCCACAGAAGTTTTCAGCATAGAAGAATGATATCCTCATAGTGGAGCATTAGGAAGTCCACTCTGGTAGTCAGATGGGAGATGGATATGTAAGTGAACATACTTCAGGAAGGAAGACTAATTTGGAGGCTATTACAATAGTCAATGCAAAAGATATTAAAATATAATCAACAGAAATACAGAGAACACAATTTAAGTTAATTTGAATCATAAATTCTATAGGATTGTCCAAATGTCTAGTTATACTGAAACTCAATTATTTTGACTATTATTGGTAGTATATGAGTTGGAGCCTGAAGATTTCTTGATTTTGTAGAAGTTTCATTATGCTTAAAATTCACTGGAATGGTATTTGTGCACTGATAAGAGAGGAATAGATTGGGGTCAGTTGGAAAATGGATTTAATTAATTGAAGTATTCTTCCTGGATGAGAGGGTTTTCAGGGTCAATCTAAAGGAAGATAATGATATGATATGATGAGTCTTCAAATAGTAATTCTGTAGAATAACAAAAACAATGTTATTAATGATTATTTTTGTCATGGGACAATAAATAATTCTGCAAGTAGACCTGGGATTGGTCAGGTTCTGTCAAGTCTTAAGAATCCATCCTCTTCTGGATTTCTATTACGTCTGATTATTCTTTGGATAATTAAGTGAAGTAAATTGAAGGAAAAAATACTTGGGAATTTTCTAGATAACTTAAATAATCTCAACAAATAGAAATCACATCTTAATATGTGCTTTTCCATGGTTTTCTCACTTTTGTTTACTTTATTAACCAAATTGGAATTTTCTTGGCAAAGATACTAGGGTGGTTTGCCATTTCCTTTTCCAGCTTATTTTATAGATGAGGAAACTGAGGCAAAAACAAGGTTAAGTAACATTCTCAGGGTCACATAACAAGCAAACACATAAGACTGGATTTGAACTCAGGAAGATGAGTCTTCCTAATTCCTAATCCAGTACTCTGTTCATCATACCAACTAGCTACTATGGGGTCACCTAAAGATATATATGTGAAAAAATTTTGAGGGTACATTTGTATACCCCTCACACATCTCTTAAAAAAAACAAAAAAAAATCTATTTTCTCTCTCTCTCAATGTCTACCCCACTATGGGAAAAAAAGAAAACAAAATTGTGTGTGTGTGTGTGTGTGTGTGTGTGTGTGTGTATTCAGAATAAAAAAAATTTTCTCATTGGCTAAATACATGCACACACATATATATATAAACACACATTAACATGTGTGTGTGTTTTGCACGACTAATATGGAAATATGATTGCATGACTGCACATATTTATTATCAAATTGCTTTTATTCTCAATGAGTTGGACAAGGAGGGAAGATGGGAGGGAATTTGGTACTCAAAATTATAAAAACAATTATAAAAATTGTTTTTAGATGTAACTGGAAAAATAAAGTATTAATATTTAAAAACAGATGAGTGTTTATATCTATATCTATCTATCGACATATATATATATATATATATATATATATGTCTTATTTATATTTCTGTATTTCATTTTACATCCCTGCAAAGAATAGAGAATAGTTTCTAGATAATGGTTCAAGTCCAATTCTATTTTGAAGTGAGGGTGAAGGGGAAGATCATCTGGACTAGTGTTTGGTTCAAATTCATATTTGGCCTTCCTCTTTCCACAGCAACTTAAACTCATTTCAGCAAGGACTTTATTAGATCACAAGTTTAAGCATTCCTCAGTAAAGCACACACTGGAATGGAAGTGTCATAAAAAATAGATCTAGTACTTAAAACCAGGGCAATCAATAACTTTGCAAATGCACAATAAGAAAAGATGCTTGCTTATTTGCTTCTTCCCTGCACTCCCTTGCCCATCAGCTCTTCTGTCAGTTTCTCTCTTCAAAGAATTTTGCTTATCAGCTTTGATCCTGGTTACAACTACTCAAATAATCACTTGAGATCTGCAGTATCAACCACTCCTATTTCTCTGGATGTTCAAACAGAAAATAACAAAAACAAGTCACTAACGTGTATTATCTGATTTCCTGATTTTCCTCTATGTGACATCCTGTGATAATTGCAAAATGATTGTTAAATGTGCGACATTCTAGTTTTAGGTTTTCTAGTTCACAGTTCTTTGTAATACAAAAGGCATTTTCCATATGGATTTTGTTCCAACTTGACAATAAAAACAGTCTTCTCATCAGCATTTTGGAACTAAAAGGGACTTCGGTGATTATAAGATCCAAATTCCTTGCTCTATAGATGAGAAAACTGAGAGTTTAAACACTTTGAGTGATTTATCCAAGTTCACTTTACAAAAAGGATTCTTAACTGGAGTCTCTGAAATTAAATGTACACATATATTCATATATATACATATAGATAGATGTTTATTTCAATAAAATTATTTTCTTTGTAATTCTGTATATTTTATGAATTTAAAAACATCCTTCTGGAAGGGCACCATTTCACCAGACTTCACCAGACTGCCAAAAGAGTCTATGACACAAAAAGGTTTAAGAACACCTGCTTTAGAATTTTTTAAAGCACTTAATATGTGAGATTTTACCCAGGTTCCAACCACAGACTAATTCATTATGATGAAGTGTAAGCATCAAGAGAATGTGACCCATTTTCTATATTGATATCACAAGGATAAAAAAGGTGCTTGCAACAATTGAGAAGAGGAAATGTACACAGAACACTTCCATCTCCCACCTTCAACTCAAATACCAAGTGCCACAGAAAACTCTTACATATAGAGCATGGTTAGGGCTAAATTTTTTAAAAATAATTTTTGTTTTTAAATCACTTTCAATTTCATCATATCCGTAACTGTAATTAATGCTGAGTCCTAAGCCTAACCATAATAAGTTACTTGAGGGAGAAGGTAACATAGTATCACAGTTGTGTCTCATTTGTTCTTTCCAACAGATCAGAATGAGTGGATGAGATGCTACCCAGAATGAAAGGAGGGTCTCAGTTGACATAGCTCACTGCAATCACACATAGGCATAAATTATGGAGTCTTATCAGATGTCATCTTTATCATTCCTAGTTAAAAGAATGTCCCCAAGCATCAGATTGGCTGCATTTTGATCTAAATCAATCTCAAGTGGATGTTGTTGCCATGTGTTGGCTATTGCCATATATGAGCTGCCCACCTACTCTTTCCACTTCTGCAGCCATGATGGTGGCTACATAAGGGAGAGAAGTAGGATAATATGACTTTATAACCCAATATCACTTGGGGTTTGGTTATATTTACTTTGAAGCTGGGCATAAATTTGTCCTTCTTTTGACTGTACAACTTGAGAGGAATCACCTTAGAATATTGCTGAGATATGCTGAAATGGTGCCCAGAGAAGCATCTGGCTTCCACATCCAGGCAGAAGAGCTTGTCATCGCATTATTTCCTCTTGAACTTATTTACTATAGAATTAACTCTTATAGGTAAAGTCTACCTCTTGGATCTTTGTACTTAAAAGATATATTGCTTCAATAGTTCAAAAAATCTAATATTTTACAGGTGGGGATATTTCTTTCACATCTTAGTACATGCATTCCTCATGGGCTTCTATGGCCAAAAGATATCAGCACCTAGTGGTCAACCTTTCATTGACAAGCCTGCAATATTTGTCTTGGCTGGTCCTTGGATAAATGTATCTATATTCAAAGTATTACCAGGTTGGTAGGACTTTCCAGATGTTATGCCTTCTGGGGTTGACTCCATACAACAGAAAGGCAATTAAAGAAGATGCTAGTGGGGGGCTTAGGAGATAATCTAAGAATAAAATTGTTCAAAATATTACAGAAGACAATTCTGAGTCAGGAAACTAGATGCTTCAATGCTTCAAAGGAACTATGATCTCAATGATGTTGGTATTTTTTACTGGTGCAGAATGCAACCCATTTATGCTTTCTTATCTATGGCTCTTGTTTCAAAAAAAACTTCTTATAAATTCTCCACAGGGTATCTAATCAAAGTGTGAGATGTTTTTCTCATGACCTTAAGTGAGTACTAATACAAGATCTAGCCTGTCCTTCTGTTATTCCTCCTCTTTGCTACATACATAATTAGCCCACCTTCTTATCTGGTTATTCAGTATCTGAGTGAAATCTTTTATGCTGCTTTTTGTATGTAATTCTTTATAACTAGTACGCTGTAGCATGTTAGTCACCATGAATCTCTCCATTTTTGGTTGATCTGTAAATAAGATTATATTATATTCCATCATTTTTAACCATGTGGTATCACCAGAAGAACATTAGTATTAAAAACATGGGATTTAGACTTAGCAAGAAATTGAGAGATATTGAGTTTATACATTAGTGTGTAGTTTGCTATCTTGCTCTTATTTGATTCTGGGCTAAATTCATCACTCATCTGTAGTATCTGTCTAAGACATAGTTACTGATGGACCAGCTTGAGAGGTCTGTCTTGCCAATCACATTTCATAGTTCAAAAAAATAGAAATTCTTAAGTTCATATTTTCCTTCTTTGGATAATTAGGCTAAGCTCTTTGGAGCTAGCACTTTTTGATTTTTAAAATTTCCATTTAGAAGACTTCTTCAGTAGAATGTCACTGGCAAATAGAAGCATCTATAGGACTTTACCTTCTATATGGAGTGGGTGTCTTACATTTAGATGCAATGGACATCTTTCTTGATTATAACAAATATCTATGGTGAGTTTTATGACTTACTTTAAAATATCAATAATCAAATAACTATGAATGAAAGTTATCTCTTCGGCAGTATATACAAGAATTTTATGTGATTTTTTTTTTTTTTGTTTGTTTGTTTGCTAAGGCAACTGGGGCTAAGTGACTTGCCCGGAGTCACACAGCTAGGAAGTATAAATCTGAGATCAGATTTGAACTCAAATCCTCCTGACTTCAAGGCTGGTGCTCTATCCACTGTACCACCTAGCTACCCCTTATTTTGTGTGATCTTAACATGCATTGAAAACATTATGTTAGAAGAAAGCTTATGTAAGGCTCTTCTGAATCAAATGTTTTAGGCAGTCACAAAGAATAGGCAAAATAGACTCTTGTATTATCTGTATCATTCAGTCAATTGTGCAACTGTTAAGATTTGACCTGTTGTAGGATATCATCTGTGAGTTGACTTCCTTTCTCATATTTTTATCAAGGAAGTCTTTAAACATGCATAAATTATTTTCATAAAGATTTTGTAGAGAAGAGAAAATAGACATATGGCTTGATAACTATTAGTACCCTCATGATTTCCTTCTGTAGCAATAACATCAGTGAAATCCTCACATTTGTTCATTATCTCTTTCTGATATCTTTAAAAGTGCCCTCAAAATTGAGATATTTCTATCATCTATCTTCTGTCTGTACTGAAAACTGCTCTTTCTGTTTCTTTTTTATTTAATGCAATATTTCTAAATTCCCTTTATTTCTAGTGCCTTCCTTTTGTTGATTATTTATAATTTATTTTTCATATAGCTTGTTTGTATGTAGTTGTTTGCATGTTGTTTTCCCTCTTAGACTATGAGTTCTTTGAGAGGAGGGATTGTCTTTTGCTGCTCTTTCTATCCCTAGTACTTAGCATAGGGCCTGGCATGTAGGAGGTATCTGATAAATGTTTATTGACTGACTGACTAATAAATTGAATACTTGGATGTTGAGTTCAATTGTAGTAGTTCTATTGCATTGATGGAAAAAAAAAACTGTTTATTATAAATATCTTTCTAGATCTTTCCTGGTTTTTGTCTATTTACTGTTTTCCTTCCAGCTCCTTCCATTCTTTAAATGCTCTTAGAATCACTTCACTTAAGTGAATCACACACCAAGCTTTTTATAGATTCATTTTTGCTTCTATCATTTCTTATTGGAGGAATTGTTCTTCATAATCTTCCATTATTCTCTTCCATAATATTTTTCAAATCGGGTTATAGTCTAAACGTCTGATGTTTCTATTATAACTTTATTCTTGGTAATGATTCTTTTAAGTGAAACATTCAATGGACCATTTTCAATTTTCATCTTTCTTGACTTCTCTACAATGTTTGACACTTTTGACCAGTCCTTCTTGCAATCTACTCTCTATCCTTTGGCCTTTCACAGCAATCTCTTCCTTGATTTTTCTTCTACTTGTCTGACTGATCTTTCTTAGTCCCCTTTGCTTGATCATTATTTATGCCATACTCCTTAAGTATGATGTACAGCAGGACTCTGAATTGGATCCTCTTCTATCTTCATTCGCTAATACAAAGCTTCAAAAACTGTAAGTCATAATCCCATGGTGGGACCTTGTGAAATTATGATTTAATATTAGGAAATGTTTGATCTCTATAATTATTTTATATATCTAAATACTCGGGGTTGAATAAAAATTTCTCAGGCAAAAAGGGTTCACAAGTGGAAAAAGCTTAAGAATCCCTTCTCTAGTCAATCCCATCAGCTGTCATAGGTTAAATATTCATGTCTACACAGCTGTATATTTGATCCTCATCTCCTTTATGAGCGTTGGTCCCACATTACTAACTTCTTCTGCACATCTCCACATATATGTGCAATAGAGATCTCAAACTGGACATCTCCAAAATGGAATTCAACACTGTCCACCAAAAACCCCCTCCTCTTTCTAACTTTTTTATCATTGTCAAAAAGCACTACTATCATCCCAGTTGTTGAGGTTTATAACCTTTGTATTATTATTGTCTCTTCCCTCTCCTTCATGACTTATAACCAAACGATTGATATCTCATTGATTTTATCTTTACGATGTGTTTCACATTTGTTTCCTTCTCTCTACTTACATGACTACAAACTGAGTTCAGATCTAAACCACTCTTCCCAAAAATATCATTAATATCATCCGATTTGGTCTCCTTGCCTTCAATATCTTCCCTCTCCAATCTGTACTTCCCACAGCTGCCAAATTAATATTCCTAAATTTCATGCTTTACCATGCCACTCCTCTTCTCTAGAAACTTCAGTTGCATCTCATTGTCCTAGAATTAAAAAAAATTCCCTATATGACATTTAAACTACTACTGAGGTGGTATAGAAGGTAAAATGCTGGGGGCAGCTAGGTAGTGCAGTGGAGCACCAGCCCTGAATTCAGGAGAACCAGTTCAAATCTGGTCTTAGACACTTAAAACATTCTAGCTATGTGACCCTGAACACTTAGCCCCAAATGCCTCAGGAAAAAAAAAGATAAAATGCTAGATCTAGAATCAGAAAGTCCCTAATTCAAATTGTTTCTCAGATACGTATTAGCTGTAGAATCCTTGGACAAGGCTTAACCTCTCTCTGCCTCAAGTTCTTCATCTGTAAATGGGCCATAATAATATCACCTGTTTACCAGTATTATGAAGATAACATGAGATAATATTTAAGACTTTCCAAATTTTTAAAGTGCTCTAAAATGTTAACTATTATCATTAATATAATTCTTCATTAAGAATAAATTATGGATACTAAATAATGAAATTTGCTGCATGTATATGTATATGTGTTACATGTAAAGTAGCTTGAGACAATTCCAGACATTTGACAAAACTAACTTTGTCATTCCTTTATTTGACTCTCCAAGAAGAACTTGCAGCCATCCTTCCATTCATCACAGCTTCTCTGTATTTGCTGGGGTCAGAGAAAGGTTGAGAATGTCAGTACTGATATTGTTCAATATCTCCAGCTAATGATCAGCATCAAACAAAAATCTTTCCATAGAATATGGACTTTTAGTTGGGATTTTTAAGGAATCCAAGGAGATAATTATTTATACTAGACAAAGGAGAGCATTCAAGTTATGGAAAACATCCAGAGACTGCTTGGACCTGAAAGATCCAAGAGTGTCTTGCTTGTAGAACAGCATAGAGGCTTAAAGAGTATGCATTTCAGAATATGGTATAACAAGACTGGAAAAGTAGCAGAGACTAGGTTATAAATAGTTTTGAATGCCAAACAGAATATACTGTTTTTGATCCTGGAGGCAATAAGGAACCATGGAGTTTACTGAGACAGGTGGGCAGTGGGAAAGGGTGACATGATCAAATCTGCACTTTAGGAGAATCTCTTTGGTAGAGGAATAGAGTATGACTTAGAATAGGGTAAAACTTGAAAGACTCACTAATGAGCTACTGTGATAATCTGGGAATGAGGTGATGAGATCTGACTTAGAGTTGTGGAAGCATCAGAGGAGAAAAGATGGGTATGTTTGGGTATGTTGCAAAGGTGAAATCCACAGGCCCAGGCAACATATTGAAAATGGGAATGAGATATAGTGAGGAGTCTAAGGATGACACTTAGGGTTGCAAGCCCGAAGGACTGAGAGGATGACATTGTTCTCTAATAATAGAGAATGTAGGGTTGGGGAACCAGGATTTAAGGGGAAAGATAATGAGTTCCATTTTGAACAAATTGAGTGTAAGATGTCTACTGGATATTCAGTTCAAGATGTTTGAAATATAGTTGGAGAAGTGAGTCTGAAGATCAGAGAGTTTTGGGAAGGACAGATAGTTTTGAGAATTATCAGCATAGAGATAGCAATCAAATTCATGAGTTCATGAGATCTACATCTGAAGTGATGTACTAAAAAGAAGAAAAGGACAGTGAAGAGTTGAATTTGTTCACCCATGGCTTAAGATGTGAAAAATAGTAAAATAATTAGTGCAAGGAAGATGTTCTAGGAGAGAATTGAGGGATCAAGGAATTAGAGGTCATAGTGTGAACAAAGAGTAAAGGAAGGCAGAAGGAGAGATGAAAATCCAATATCTTTTGGTAGAAGAAGGGGACTTCAGAATTCCAGAACAAAAATATGACTATCTTTGTGTGTGAATGAGTCAGAATGGAGGAGTAGCTCATGGGAAGTGTGTAGATTGACTAATTAAATGCTTAGGGTGTTTGAGATAAAGTCAATATATATACTGAAATCTTCAAATATGAGGGCAGGTGATGAGGAGTGATTCAGGTACAAAATTCATTGAAGAAGAAAGAGGAATGATCTTTAATTCTGTTAGATATTGATTGGGCCATAAATATGAATAGTATAAACCTCAAAGGAAGAGAGGTTACTGAGTGATAGAGGGAGGAGAGCAACATGTACGACAATGGGGAGAAAGGAGTATTCTAACTCCCCTACTTCAATCAGTAAAAAGAATGAGCAAATCCAGTGCTAGGAAGGATAGCCAGGGAAGCTATGTTGGAGGGGGGCCGTGTAGGTTTCAGTAACAGCTAGTAGATGGAGGAAATGGGAGAAGAAAAGATTTAAGATGAGGCCGTGATTCTTGCATATGGAACACATTCCAGAGAGTGTGGAGAAAGGATTGGATAAAGTTAGGTTGATACTTTAAGGTGCAAGGAGTCACGTGATAGGGAATGACATTTGGATGATGATTTACAGGAATGCGAAGTCACTGAGATATGTAAGTTTTGACCAGGTAGGAGAATGTTTATCAATGAATTGAATGGTCTCATTCTTTTTCTAACCAACAGAGGTTTAAGATTAGGCTGGAGCCAATGCAATATAAGAAGGGAATCATATGGTCAGATAGAAGGCCTTACTTTACAACTCCTCATCTTTCCAAAGGTAGGTGATTAGGCAGGAAAAAGGCAAGGGGGGAAGAAGTTTTATTCCACCAACTTTTCTCTTCCTCATCTCTCAAAGGATAGGTACCTCAGGAAGTAGAAGGCCTGAAGATTTTTGTTCTTCATTGCGTTGGAGGTTCTCCACAACTCCGCTGAGAGATTGGGCTGGCAGTAAGAGGCAGAAGTTGCCTTGTTCTGGGATAGGTGGAAGAGATTACTTTGAGGCAGATGGAGCCATAGCCTAACTCCTTGCCTCCCTTCTTCAGCCTATGTCCAGCAAGAAATGGAAGGAGTAAAGCACTAATGTAGTCTGAGATCTGAGAAGAAAAGCAGTAATATCCATCAAGTTACATTTGGTTGTGAAATCCAACTCATATCTCATCTAGACATTTGTCTCCCAATCATCATCACAGGTGGAGCAGCAGCAGGAGTAACATGTTCACCTTCAGTGGATGCCATAAATGAGAGGTTTGGATTTGGACAAAGTGTCATTTTTAGCTCCTGAGTTTGAGACATACTTTAAAACTGCTTAAGAATTGTTGAGGTTCATGAAAAGATACTCAGGTATCTGTGTAGAAGTTGTTTTTAATATATGTTTTTTTTCTTATTCCTTTTGTTGATTCTATTTAAAAAAATACTTTAAAAAACCTATGCTTGTTTGGTCACTTGTGTGGCTAACTCCAATTTACCAATTTACCTCCAACTTAAATAATAAGTTCTTTGAAATATAACAGATTAAGGAAGAAGTTTTGCGTGTGTGTGTGTGTGTGTGTGTGTGTGTGTGTGTGTGTTTTCCCAGTGGGATGGAGGCTATAGAGTTTATTGGATAAACTGATATTGACCATAGTAATTAGATTATTAACATGAATGTTACTACCCAAATAGAGGAGGAACTGACAGAAGTTGTCTGTTCTCTGAGAACCAGGAGATGTTTCTACATATATATTTATTAATGCTTTCTTAAAATGAAACAATCAGTAAAAATTAGTTAGGTATCTAAGGTTCTTTAAAGTCACTTCCAAATCTAAAATTCTATGAATCTAAAACATGAGATAAAAATGCTTAATAAAGATAAAATGAGATAAAAATCTTTTTTTAAAAAATCCATTTCCATAAAGTTGAGCATTATAGGATTTTTAGACTTAAAAGAGACCTTGACTACCATCATATGAAATCCTCTGAATTAGTTAGTTAGAAGTAACTGGTTCCAGCAAACATCTGATTAAACTACATTACATGATGAATATAGGCTTACTTAGTTCTAGGTTCTTATGGTGATTTGGAGCAGGCAAGGGGCAGCAGCATCACCTATTGGTTAAATACACGTTAGAGGGATGAGAAGAAAAGTTGCTAACATATTGGGTATATTTATGGAAATTGATTCATAGCAAACACTTAAAATGCTTGATTAATCAACAAGAGTTACATAAAATAGGCAGGTATTAATTTTGTGGCAATCTGCATTCTTGAAGGAAACATCTACAAGGATGAGATCATAGATTCACTTGAGTGTTGCATATGCTTAAAGGAAGTATTAGAATTCAACCATTGTTTGCAGATCATTGTGTTAAAGATATAATTGCTCAGAAAGACATAATTTAATTATAGGGACAGAGCAAATGAGACATAGCATCACATAAAATATATTAAATTTGAACAGGATAATGTGAAAAAAACTTGGAGTAGAGGATTTGTTGAAATTAAGTGAGATCAATTAGGGAAGACTTCTTGTAGAAGATCATACTGAAAAGTCTTTAATTCAGTGAAAGGAAAGTAGAAGGGCAGGATCATGAAAGTATGTAGAGATCTTCCCCAAAGTACTGGAGAGGGAAGGATCAAGTAACAAACACAGTGACAACAAACAGGTTTCCTTGGTTACTGAGGGAGAGACTATGGAAGATAAAAACTGGATTGAGAACTATCAAAACAAAAGAAGTAAAAAACTAAATATTATTAATAGGCCTAAATCGCCTGTTTTTAAAGATCTCTACAGGAGTAGATTACATATATACTATCCTTTGGTAATCCATTTTAAATATTTAATAATGCTCATTGCCAGGAAATTTATGCTGTGGTATAAGTCCATTTCCTTTTGTTGGTTAGACAACTGACCCCACACATATCTGAAGACCTTTATTAAGTCAAGCTTTAATAAATCTTGGGTTGTAGACATCTTAAAGATTCAAAAGAGTACATTCAGTATGTTAGCAACCAAGATGATAATATCTATGTCAAATTTTGACTTAAAAGAAGAACTTCATATGAAATCCTCTGAATTCTCATTTAGTATGAGTTTTATTTTTTCTCATCTTTAAATTGATTAGTTGAATTTTTATTTTTCCCTGCAGCGTGTATCAGGGCATCTAGGTGGTACAGTGGATAAAGTGCTTTGGGGGCATGGAAACTCACAAAGCTATCTGCTAAGGTAAAGAATAGTAGTAAGGCAGTTGGGTGGTACAATGAATAGCATGCTAGATTTGAAATCAGGAAGATAGAAATTCAACTCTATTTCAGATATTATTTAACCTCAGAAGGATTAAGTAACTTTTCTCAGCCTTAATTTTTTTCATTTGTAAAATGGGGATAACAGTTAATGCTTATATTCAAGGATAAAATGAGATGATGTATGTTAAGCATTTTGTAATCTGTGTCAAATACTACATAAATTCTGTTATTATTATTATCATTGTGATATACCTCATTCATGAGTATATGTATTTGATTAAAATCATAGCCTTTTCAAGTAATGAAGTATAGAAATGAATTTATATACACATATAGATAGATTATAGATATAGATATAGATATAGCATATGTTTGCACAAGGGAAACATGGGTTTTACTGTAATGTCAAATATTGTCCTTCCTCTCTAAGAGTTCCAGTAACTTATAGATTTTCAAATCTTCAAGGCAATTTCCTGACAGAATTTGTAAAGATGAAAAGAACTGTATTTATCACCAAACTCAAAAATATTCAGCAGGAATTGTGCATCATATAGAAGGCAAACTCTTTATGTCCTAAAGTAAAAAAGAGGTAAGTGGAATTTTGCTCGCCTAACTCATATAGGAGTGAGAGCTGGGGACCATCAAATGAAAAGACAGAGTCAACAAAACTTTATAGCTGCCTGAGCAGCCTTTTCATGTGACAGCTAAGTGGATATTCTCATAACTGATGTAGATCATACATAAATTTCATTTTATCTGTGAATATAAATGCCATTATTATCCCCATTTTACAGATTAAAAAAAAAAAACTAAGATTAAGATAAATTACTTAAACCTTTCTGAGGTTAAGTAACATCTGAAGCAGGAGTTGAATTTCAATCTTCCTGATTCTAAATCTAGCATGCCATTTATTACACCACCAAGCTGCCTTATTGATGAGCAACAGAACTAAAAGTGAGCTTATTTTTTAGGAAATTTTGAATCCACAAAAGGTAGTGATGATACTACATACTCTGGGGCAAAGTTTTTCAAGAATTAGCTAGGAAAAGAGGTTTTAAACTTATTGTTAGTAGATGATTGAACCTATAGGAAATTGTACTTTTTATATGTTGGGGGGAGATAGAAAAGCATACAAATGATGCACTTTGTTGATTTTACTTTTCTTATTCTTTGCTTATACTTTTTTGTTTGCTTATACTTTGCTGTTTGTTAAAACTCCCCAATTAATCCAGTCAATAATTAATATGCATTTATTAAAAGCCTACTATCTGCCAAGCACTATTCTAAGCTCTGGGATATAAAGAAGGGCAAAAAACAGCCTCTACCTTCAAGGAGCTGACAATCCAATGTGGAAGACAATTAAAACAATATACATATAAACTACATACAGGCTAAATGGGAAATAACAGAGTCAAGGCATGAGAATTAAAAGGGATTGAGAAAGACTTTCTATAGAAGATAGGATTTTAGTTGGGATTTGAAGGAAGCCAAGGAAGTCAGGAGGTAGAGATGAGACAGGAGAACATTCCTGATATTCAAGACAGCCAGTAAAAAATGCTCAGAGTCTATAGAAGGGTTATCTATTTTGTGAAATAATCAGGAGACTAGTGTCACTGGATTATATTCCATTTAAGTAGTCCTGTCAAGTAGTAAGTTATGACATACAGATAAATAATGATCACAAGTAAGTGACACATAGATAAAATAAATAAATATAAAATAATAGAGGACAAATCCATCAAAAAAAAGGTGAAATCCCTGGGGCTATGTGAGGTCCAAAGAGGAAAGATTATCATTGACTAAGGAGATATAGAAAAAAAAATTAAGGAAGAACTGCTATTAGAGTTGAATTTGAAAGGATAATTAGGAAATTCAACAGAATGAGGAATAAGAAGAATGGAGAAGGATATTTCAGTTTTAGGATGTATATGAACACATAAGTCAGGAATCATCAATCAAATAGCAAAGTATTTAATTGGAATAGAAGAGAAGCAACAAAGAAAATTCAACAACCTGGCAACCCATGAAAATTCTGAAGAGGTTGTAATGTTGTATAGTAAATCCCATTGCATGTGTGGCATTGTCTTGGCTACATCAAGCAATATTGTAAGGCTTGTTCTATGCAATCCATGGCCACTCAGAAGACTTTTTTTCACAGTCTACAAAGTGAAAATCTAATTATTAAAGAATACATATTGCCCAAATTATATCATACAGCTATATGGCTAGCCAACTGAGTTATCTCACTAGTGAATATCTTAGAATCTAAGATATTCTTAGGCATTAACAATAGACAATAAGTTGGGACTGAATTGAATGTGGAATAAAAAGCAGATTGAATTGTTTTTGAGGAATTACATAGCAATTTTCAATTTTCTCAAGTTGCTTCCTGCTGCAAAATCCATTTTTATTTTGAAAAATAAAAACAATTGACATAAAACCAGAAACTCTTCATTGCAATTGTTTATCAGAGATATGAAAAAAGATCCTTCATTCTCATTGAGTATGAAAGAAGAAAAACAATGACCATTCTTTTTGTTATACTTGGAAAGGAAATGGCCTAGACAACAATCAAAAAGCTGAACATGAGTATCATGCCTGAGATCTTTCCCCCGTGTATGTTTGTTGTTCAAATATATGTATCAAGTAGGAGTTGATAAGTATGAAGACACTTATTAATGACTATAGGTGAAGAGCAATTTCCATTAGTTTCAGACATTTGTAGTATAAACATTTAGAATCAAATCCAGCTTAATGTGTCATAAAGCTATTAACCTACTTGAACCTGTTCTCCAACTGATATTGTACAGAATTTCAGTTGAAAAGAAAAATAAACTGCAGTACAAAGCAATTAATCCTCCATTTAACTGTTGTATAGCACACAAAACATAAAAGGTTGTAGAGGGTGCTTTGGATCACTTACTATGATGCTGTGATCTAAGGGGAACAATTAGGGGGAAAATGAAATCATAGCCCATAAATCCAATGGTTTTCATTAAATAGTTGCTATTGATTTGGATTTCTAGTACCATAAGTCATTAAGGGAAACATTGTGACTTGTTGCAACAAGATAAATGTTGCAAAATAAACGTCAAATTGTTTACAAAACTATGGCATTGCAACTGAGACAGGCTTTGATGGCAATTGAGTCTCTTTTTGGATTGTGGGTGAATAGTAGCCATTATTCTTTGCTTCCTTCTCAATAGTTGATTGTCAAACCTAGGAGTGAATACCACCAATAATAATCCTCCAAACTTTCTTGGCAGCTGGCTCCATTATTTAATTATCCTTATAAAGTTTTCTTGCAATTCAGCCAGAATGTTTTGCCTTAGCTCACCATCATTCTTGTTCAGCTTCCATTGACAGAGTATAATTACTCTCCTCTTCCTGATACACATCACATATTATATCTCTTTGTAACATCGAGTACAGTGTGTGCTCATTGGCAATTATCATCTTTCCCCTTTGCAAACTTCTCCTTAAGCTTAGCTTGTTTGCTTCCTTGCACTTCACCCAATACATTACATTCTTTAAAAGTTTCAATGTCAAGGTTTGCCCACAGAAACTCATACCCCAAAACCTGATTTACTTGTTGGAAAATAGTGGACAGGTGCATGCAAGAATCTGACCCTGAGTATTCAGGTTTCTCTTTTTGTGTTTCTTCAGAAAATGTTCCTCAAACTCAATTCAGTACTTGTCTCAGGGCTATAGTGCTAAAAACTAAATACCTCAATATTAGTCATTCAGGTACTTCTATGAGTCAGCAATCATTTATTAAATGCTGATTATGTGCAATATGTATTTGGGAGGGGCAGAGTACAAAAATATATATGAGAGAGTGTCTTTCCTCATAAAGTTTACATTCTAGTAAAGAAGATAAGATGCTATTGAAAGCCAGTCTGCTTGATATCTGGTGTGGTCATGAAGAGAATTAATCAATATGGGGAAGACTAAGTCAGAATATAGGTCAGAGGAAGTGGTACCTAGCGCTGTGTATTTAGAATAATGTACTGACTCAATAAGGCAGAGCAGGAGTCTGTGTGGTGTTGGGGGAAGAGTTTGAGATGCTCTTCATTTCATAGACTCAAGCAAATGCCCAAATAATGGCATTGTAAGTAATGAGTTAAGTAAAATCTATTTGCTTCAAAACAGAGTGGTTTGGGGTGTATGTGTGTGTGTGTGTGTGTGTGTGTGTGTGTGTGTGTGTACAAATCTCTTCTTTCTAGATAACACTGTGTGTTTGTGTGTTTATTTATATTATATGGGGACTCTTGAGGAGGCTAATGGGAATGGGAAGTTGGGGAAAAGGAGGTAGAAGGAAGAGCACTAGACTAGAAAGGAGATCACTTGATTTTCAACTACAATTAATCAATCATCAAGCATTATTAAGCACTTACATTGTGCTAGGGGCTGCTTTGGAAATATTTACATTATAGCTAGGGAGACAGCATGTACATATAGAGGTTTTTATATGTATATGTATGTGTGTATACATATAACGTATAAAAATGTATTTAGAGAATGATCCAAAATCTTATATATAATCAATTTTATATGCAGATATATTAGATATAAGATTTGGGAAACTAAGGCAATAGCAGGTTGGAAGCTTCTACAGCTTATTCTTTTAACAAATTATGCCTATTGACTAGGAGCTAAGTTCAATTGTTTCTAGAGTATAGAGTATAAAGGTTTGAAAGTGCTAACAATATCCAATCAGTTTCAGGCCCTAGTTTAAAAAAATTCTAAGTCTTCTTTCATAATTATGATTTTTCCTAGAGAACTGATAGATCAGTAAGTTCCTTTGTCCAAGAATTTTTTTCCTCTTCCATCTATTGTGTTGCATAGATTTTGAGTTGGAAGGCTAAGTCCACTTTCCTCCATCTTATAAAACTGAGGCCCCAAGATGAAATCAATAAACTAGCACACAGGTTCTGTTCTTTGTCTCTTTATGTTGGGTCTCTCCTAACTTAGGTGAAAAAGATTAGAGATGGCTACATCTTGGTGAGCTTTTGAAGGTTAAGAGAGTGAGCCATCCAGGTCTGAGACACAGAGTCTACATTAGAATTATCTGGAAATCAGTTGGTGAGGATCTGTGATCTACCAAAATTCCCTCTTTTCCCTTTTACATGTATTATACCAGATTTTCCATGAAAAGTCATTGGGACTTGACTAACCTAAGAAGCCAAAGCTTAAATTGAATCTCCCTCAACAGTTTCCTGATGGTTTTTGGCTATATGGGCTTGGCCTACTGGTACATAAGGTTACATGGAGTTAGAATCTTTCAAATTTGGTGGATGTCCCAACACCACACAAATCACCCTACTGACCAGATTCATTTCTATATGTAGGGCATGGGTACAATCTAAGGGCTGAAGTGAATATCCTTTGCAGTATTATGGAGAAGTAAACCTTCTTTTTTTAAACTATTTAATGTCTTACAAGTATTTCATTTAATTCCAGCAACTAACCTAAACTAACAAGTTACCAGTATCAGTCAGACCTGTCCTTCACAGGAACAAATTCTAAGCAATTTGACTAGCCCAGTCTGGAAATATCAGAGATTCAGACTAATCAGTCTAACTTCCATACCATATTTGGAAGTGAATTTGGTAGGGGGGAAATTCTATGTAGAAAGTCCATTACGTCTAAGCCCATTCTCTATAAAGTAGTATGGGAAAGAATGCACCAGCAAGTGTTGGAAGGGAAATATTTGTGCTTTTGTTCTTTCTCTATCTTTGAAGTATATACCTCTTGGTCAAAACTAATAGATGTTAATTGTTTAAATAAAAGTGGGTCACAACTAAGATTAAAAAGTGAGGGGACATATTAGAATGAGAGCCAAAACCTATAACATTAGAGAAAAGATACCCCAGCTCCTGTGGAATATCCCTAGAACTCTGGAAAAATGCTAAGGAGATTACTTTGGAAGATTAAGTGCAGAATCACTACTACCTCTAGTGATCATATATATTGCTACTGTGCAACTCACTTTGCCCAATCCCAAATGAAAAGACTTGGAGGAACAGGAATCTTAATCATTGTTCACGGGTTACTACTGCTCTGTAGTACAGAGCCCACCATTCAAGAGATATGTTCCACTGTCACCAGGTGATGTGTTAAGGAAGAGATGAGCAAACTGATGGAAATCTCTTCCCCAAAGGTACCTACCTGCACAGTTATTGCTATGGAGGATTATGTAGTTATTAGGTTATAAATCCCCAAGTGCAGGGGTAGAGTTAGACTATTTGAGAACTTGTAAAGTACTGATAGGGCAACTAATTAGCACAATGGATAGACTACCAGGCTGGGAGTGAGGATTCATCTTGCTGAGTTCAAATCTGGCCTCAGAAACTTATTAGATGTGTGATCTTGGGCAAGTCACTTAATCTTGTCTGCTTCAGTTCCCTCATCTATAAAATGAGCTGGAGAAGGAAATGGAAACGCCTCCAGTTTCTTCGCCAAAGAAACCTCAAATGTGATCATGAAGAATCAGACTACTGAAAAATGAATGAACAATACTAATATGGCACTGAGAGAAGGCCAGATTAGAGGAGTGCTGAGGATAATGAGTGAAAAGGTATAGTTTTGGAGGAGACAAACTCTATAGTTGACTCTTGTAAGTAAAATAAGATATGAATGACTTAACTCCCTACTTTTTCAGACAGCTAAGTGATACAGAGGTCTAGATTAGGGCTCAGGAAAACTTGAGTTCAAATCTGATCCCAGATACTCATTTTCTCTGTGATTAAAGATAAGTCATCTAAATACTCTCCATCTCGGTTTCCTAATCTGTAAAATAGAAATAATAAGAGCATTTACCTACCAGAGCTGTTGTAATGATAAAATGAAGTAATATTTGTTAAGCACTCTGCAAACCTTATAGTTCCTTGAAAATGCTATGCATTATTTTAGGGTAGCTATTACCTTTAGTCATATTCTTTTTGAGTTCATGCTATGATTCCTTGAGGTCTTGCTACAATTCGTTATGGTACTTCAGGTCCCATTTTGTAGAACATTGCTCTTAAGAACTTTGTTTCTTTGTCCAGCACAGTTTATGCCCATTTGGCTATCCATCAGCCCCAGTCACTGCTCTAATTATTTTCATGTGTCTCTTATAGAATGTGTATAAAATAAAGCACACCTGTATTTTGAAGAATGACTAGCTACTCACTGAAGAACTGAGTGAAGCAAAATTATAATCACATTGCACAATTTAATTTTATGCTCCATTCTTTTTTAAGGGATAATTTCACTCATAATTTCTATATTATAAAATCATTGTCACCAATACCCAAGTTCATTTGTTTTCTTTGTTTTTGTAATTTCTTTAAAAGTTTGACAATGAAGTGTCTAGTTGAGTTGAATTTTGAATATTTTCCTGGTCAAGGTTCTATTAACTCGTGTGTGTGTGTGTGTGTGTGTGTGTGTGTGTGTGTGTGTGACCTAACCACAATGTAAACTCCACAGCAGTTTGTATATTAGTGTAATTCTCTGAAATAGAATAAATTCTTTTGTTCTTTAAAATTGTCATGAACCCTATGGGGTACTTATTTCTGATCTGCCTTCCAAATCCTTTTATTTTATCTGTACTACTTTCCAGTTTTTTTTAACTGAATAATTTTCTAATTAAAAAAGAATCTTTTCCATCTTTTGCCACCCACTGTCTGTTTTTGTTTGTTTCTCTGATATTTTTTTTTACCTTAACTTTCAGACTATTGAGTTTTCATTGCTCCTGAGTTTTCTTAGCTGAATCTAGTTCTTTTCCTTATTTCCTTCTCTGATTTAATTTTTTTTTCATCTAAATCTTGGAATGTGACTTCAGGAATTTCTAGCATTATTTCTAATGAACCTGTTAATGCTGTTTCAGTTAGTCTTTCTTTTTATGTTTTTTATTCTATTCTTCTTGTTCATTGTATCAAACCCTTTTTCGGTTTTATTGTTTTTAGTGATTAGAAAGGACTTTACGAGCCAATAACTAGTTCAACTTCCAAATTTTCCCCAGTGAAGGGAAACTGCCATACCAGGTCAGTGATTGCTTAAGGTCATACAGATAGTAAGTATCAGAAGAGGAATCTGAGCTCTGGTTCTTTGATGCCAAAGTAAATGCTGTTTCCACTATACCATGTTCCCTCCTCAGGATTTCTGATAGTTTCACTTCTGGTAGTAGCTCTAATCTAATTTGGAGGAACTGGCTGTCTTATAATTTCTCATTCTTCTTTCTTTCTGGAAGTCTCTCAAGGTATATTTTGTCACAGCTGTCTTATATTGTGTTATTGTTATTGTTAAATTTCAATCTAATAATTAGATTGCTAAATTTCAATCCAAAATCTTTCTTTTCCATTTTGATATTATTTTCCTATTGCCTACCTTTGTTTGTCATTAAAAGATAATAAGCAATTCAATTCAAAACAGTTCAATTTAATTAAATGAATATTTATCAAGCATCTGCTATGTTCCATAACTATGCTATTTTCTGGAAATAGACAAATATAAAACAATTCCTGCCCCTCCTGCCCTCAGGGGTTAAACTTTTGCCACTCATGATCTTTTTCACCCAAGAAACTTTTCATGCCCCCAGATGTAAAATAGATATATATAAATCAAACATATACATACTGATAATAAATCACAGAGAAATGTATTTTTAAAAAATCCTTTGGTATACATATAATTTTACCATTTATTAAAGATGAAAGTAAATGTGCATACTAATGAGATAGATGAGGTTGTTTATTTTTACATGAAGAATAAAATCTTAGTGTAATATTTAATACTGTAGGACACAGGGCATTTTCATTGTTTTTCAGAGTTGATTGATATTTTAATATTTTGTGACTCTCATATTTGGTTTCATGACCCATAGTTTAAGAAGCTTTGCTCTAAGAGATTACTACATTCTAGGGCAGCTAAGGAATGCAGTGGAAAGAATAATGGGCCTGGAATAAGGAATATTTGAGTTCAAAAATGAACCTCAGACACTTTCTAGCTGTAGTACCCTGGGCAAGTCCTTAACCTCAGTTTCCTCATGTGTAAAATAAAGATAATAATATTATTTATCCTCCAGGGTTGTTTTGAAGGTAAATGAGATATAATTGTAAAGTGTTTAGCAAAGTGTCTATCACATAAATGTTAGCTGTTATTGTTATAATATAGTAATATCCTGGAGGTGGTGGAGGAAAGTGAGCAATTAAATATATATGTATGTATGCATATGTATGTATATATGTACATACATTTATACATAGATATGCATAGATCAACATGCATATATACACATATACATGTATGCATGTGTATATGTGTATGTATATATATTTATATATATATATATATTTATATATATATGTGTGTTATACACACAGTTCTCCAATTAGAGAAATTGTATTGAAAGTTGTATTTTGAAAAAACTACATATTTTATGAGATAAAGATAAGTAGTACATTACCAAGCATAGAGACAGTGTATACAAAGATACACGTCATTTATGGAGGTCAGCAGCACATAGTCTAATTTAACCAGAACAAGATTATTTACTATTGAAGAGAAACATGACATCCCTATGCTTTTCATAACTTGTTTCATACATACATCATAATGGGATCAAAGTTATGCACTGATTTATGAGTTCTAAAGAAGCCTTTATTCAGTAAGTCTAAGTATCTTATTTTTGGTTGATTGTCAGAGCTAGTGATTTAAGATAGTTAGTTCATGTCTTTAGCTAGTTTACCTAATCCATAAATTTAATTTCCACATTACTAAAATACACAGGAAGAAATTGAAAGGAAATATGGATTAAGATTTCATTTTAAGAGACTTCTGGGAATGGGCTCACATCACTACATATATACCTTGAAGGGTAAAGCACCCTCCACAATCTATAAATAAATAAAGGGGGAAGAATGGGTGAATGGTTAAGCAAATAGTGAGAGAAGACAAAGGAGGGATCCTTTGGTAGGAGGAGGTTAGTAATAGCAAGCAATTTAGGAACAGAATTAAAGCAAAGGGTCAGCAAGGATAGGAAAAATATGTGTGTGTCTATGTGTGAGATTATGTGTATATAAGTATGTATATGTATATATAGATATATCTTTTCTTAGCTGTAGCTTGCTTGGGAATGAGAAGGGATGAGAGGGAGGAAAAAGAATAAAGTAAATGAGATGCACAGCAGAGAACCAAAGAACAATTTACAAGGAAATAAAGAAAAAATAGACATTCATGAATATAGCATTAATGTTATATATGTTCTTATTTTAGTAATTTGTTGTTACATATTTTTAATCCTCCCTGACATTCTGTTGGGCACATGACAATGTTCTCTTTTGTTTTGCTTTATGTTGTTTTGTATTCCTTTTCTGATTATTTACTCTGCTTTTTTTTCTTACTCTGCTTTTTCAAATAAAATAAACTTAAAAAGAGACTTCTGGGTCATAGGACCAACAAGCACTTTGCTAAGCACTTTACAATTATATCTCATTTGACCTTCAAAACAACCCTGGAGGATAAATAATATTATTATCTTCATTTTACACATGAGGAATTTAACTAAAAAACAATCCCAATACCAAAAGAGGTATTATGTATATATAGAGTAATTCAAATTGATGCCATAAGACAAAAAAGTGAAAACTTTGAGAAAAATCTTCATGAATTAATACCAGAGAATGCTGATCCTTAAAGCATTTACTCATCTCAGTTCCTCCATCAGCCTCCGTGCTCCTGACAAGGATACACACACTAACTTAACTTCCAGGCTTTAATTCCATATTGCAGAGAATTTTCTGTCTACTTTACCCTTTGTCTCCAACTCCTGCCCCTGACTGCTCTGTAATAAATAGCATTGATTCAGTCCAGCATAAGAGGACAGTGGTAATGACTGTGACAGTTCTCAGGCCCTAACATAGGGTAAAGGTGGGGATAATTGCTAGGCTCTGTCATAATTGGTAAGCAATTGGCTTTGGCAGCGTGACACATGGGCAATAGGCAGCAGAGTAAGCAATTGTGTGGGTCCTAGAAACAACAGGCAGCAGAGTAGACAACTGTGTAAGCCAGAGTAACAGCAGAATTGACAGTAATATGGGTCTCAGCAAACATGGACAGAGGCAAAAGCAGGTTCAAAGTTTGCTTTTACCTGCTGTCATCTGCAATGAATGGGAACCCTACACATCGTTGCCAGTATAGTACCCAGTGGTTACTGTGTAACTCACTCCCAAGAAGGGCATGGAGAAACAACCAATGGCATTATTAGGTAATGACTTGCTCTCTGGTAACAAGGAGGGATAAAACTGTTTACTCAGTCCCCACAGAACTTCTTAAGGGAAGGGACAGACTTTTGGTTGTCTTTCCTCACTGCCATCATTGGCCCTCCATGGAAGGAGAGGCCCTGTCTGACCAGGGAGCACGAAAGTGATACCCAGCAGTTCTCAGTATTGACATCGGGACAGAGTTTCTTACTATAGCTTACTCTGACTCATGATGAGCTCACCTTCTGACTGGGCCAAAAAAAATCATTATCTACATTTTGACCCTATTGTTCTGCTGCTTCTCACTGTCACTTCTTTACATCAGGAGACTTCTGGTGAATGGCAAAGATTTGACATCATCCACCACAAGGACCAGATTTTTAAGATTTAGATTCAGACCTTCTGAAGGAAGGAGGCAAGGCCTTCGATTTTGGTCCTCCTTCCTTCCACCTTCAGTGAGATATGACTCCAAGCAATCATTTACATTGCTTAATAGAGTTTGGCAGGGTGATTTTTGTTTTAAAGAAATATTCTTGGTTTTTTTCTGCTTTAGTTTTTTCTTTTTTCTCTTCTAGGGCTTCCTATGCTTAATTTCTCACATCCCTGAAGGCAGGAATGCAGAGTACAATCCTAAGGCCATTTAAATGGAGGAAGGTATAAAAGACCTTTGATATTTTTCCACTAGTGGATAAAACATTTATTCTACTCAGGCCAGATTGGTTTTTCCTTAAAAAATGTTGACAATATCACTGATTATTTGGTTGAGAGGACTAAAACTTAGGCAATTGGTGTAGCTTCTTAGCAGGCAAAATATAAAACCCAGATTACAAGAAGTCAAACTTCAGTGGCATTTGAATCCATGTTATATCCTTGCAAAGTATCTTTTGCATACTACATAACTGTATAAACTCCATTTATTAATTATTGAGTTTTTGTGTGTTTTTTCCTTCCTTCCTTCCTTCCTTCCTTCCTTTCTTCCTTCCTTCCTTCCTTCCTTCCTTCCTTCCTTCCTTCCTTCCTTCCTTCCTTCCTTCCTTCCTTCCTTCCTTCCTTCCTTCCTTCCTTCCTTCCTTCCTTCCTTTTTCAAAGCAACTGGGGTTGAATGATTTGCCCAGAATTACACAGCTAGCAAATATTATATATATTATATATATATTATATATATGTTTGAGTCCAGATTTGGACTCAGGTCCTCCTGACTCTAGGGCCAGTGCCCTAGCCACTGCCATTTAGCTGTCCCCATACCTTTTATTTACTGTTAACAAGATACTACATTCCCAACTCTGGTTTTTCCCATGCTCTTCCTCCTCATCTCTGCCTCCTACCTGCCTTGCCTCTAAAATCCTACCTTCCCAAGAAGCCTTTTCTCATCCCTCTCGATACTAGTAATTTCCTCCTATTGCTTACTGCCAATTTATCTTGTATATATCTTGTTTGTACATAGTTGCTTACATGTTGGCTCCCTTATTAGATCATGAATAGAGGGACTAGACTATCTTTTTATCTTATTAGTCAGAAATATTCTGAAGCATTTACATTCTCAAGGTACAGATAAGGTAATATTTGCCTCTGGGAAAATTTAGAAGTTGAGAACAGGAACTAGACTATCTTTTGGTTTTCTGTGTATCCCCAGCACTTAATAACATACTTAATTCTTAATAAATGCTTGTTGATTTACTGATAGATGGTCTACTAAGTTTCTCATTTCATAAAGAGGCAGCTGGGTGCCTCTTGAACATTGAGCCTGAGGTCAAGAAAACCTGAGTTCAATCTAACTTCAGATGCTTACTAGCTGTATAATTTTGGTCAAATCACTAAACTTCCTTTTGTGTCAACTTCCTCAACTATAAAATGGGAATAGTTCTAGCATTTATCTTCCAGGGGTATTCTGAAGATCAAATGAGATCATATTTGTAAAGTGTTTAACAGTGTCTTGTACATATTAGCCATAATATAAATGTGAGCTGTCATTATTATCTTTTAAAAACTGAACCGCCAGATGAGTCTAAATTAAGTCCAGCCTACAATCCTCAGGAAAAGCAAAAGCAAAAACAAAAACAAAATCCAGTTTATAATATCTACCGAGATAAAAAAAGAAATTACACAATCCTGAAAGGAACCACAGAAAATGAACCAATATCAATATTATAATATATGCACCAAACTGCAGATCATCCAAATTTGTTTTAAGCTGGCCTTCCTTCAACATGGAAGAACAATTTTCCATTGTTTCTTAGTAACACACTGATCACAGACCCTTAGGCAATCTTGCAGACTTCCTTGTGCACCCCAGGAGTACACACAATGTAATAAGACAAGAAATAATTAAAACACACACACACACACACACATTACCACAGTGATATCCCTTTCATCTATTTTCTCCCTGTTAATTATTGTTTATAGAGTTGTCAACAGAACTGTCTAGAAGATAGGAATGACTATTTATATAGAAGGCCAGAAAACAGAACAGAGTAGAGCACCATTTCTGTCCCAGTCTGCCACACCATGTATTCCCTCCAATTTCAGGCTTACAAATTCTCCCTTCCATGGCATGGAAATCTATAAGAAGAAGAGAAAGAAAGAAGAGGAAAAAGAAGGAAAGAAGAAAAGAAGGAAGGAAGAAAAGTAATAAAAGGAGGAGAAAAGGAAGAGGAGAAAGAAGAAGAAGGAAGAGAAGGAAGAAGGAAAAGGAGGAAGAGAAGGAGAAAGAGAAGAAGCAAAGTGAAAGGGACAAATTAATCAGAAATTCAAGATGAAGCCACTAAAGATCTTGACATTAAAGTCAACTTTAGATCATTTGTGATCAAATGTGTGAACATTTTTTACCTTGGAGAATATCTAGTACAAAACCTTAT
This sequence comes from Antechinus flavipes, assembly GCF_016432865.1. Lineage (NCBI taxonomy): Eukaryota > Metazoa > Chordata > Mammalia > Dasyuromorphia > Dasyuridae > Antechinus > Antechinus flavipes. The sequence continues at coordinate 322,801,380 of NC_067398.1, forward strand.
CTTACTACAGTACAGTGAGTCAAATGTAAGAGGAGTCAGGTAACCTAGGGTTCAAGTCCTACCTCAGATAATTATTTACTGTATGGCCCAGAGAAAATAATTTTATTTTTCTAAGCTACAATGTAATAATAATAAATATATAATAATAATATATAATATTATATAATATAATAAATTATAAATATATAAATAATAAATAAGTTGCTCCTACTAAGATACCTATTTTACTATACACATAATTTAAATTTACTACACATGATATATTATTAGTGACTACGCTCATGTCCTACTTCCTCTAAAAAGCCTTTGAGAATTTTCTTCTCCAGTGATATTTATTACTTTTGAGGCAGCTAAATGTTATCATGGTACACACAGCTCTAGTTCTGGAATCAGGAAGATCCAAGATCCAGTTTTATTAGCTGTGTGATCCTGAGCAAGGAATTGAATTTCTTCTTGCCTCAGTTTTCCCAACCACAAAATGAAGATAATAACAGCACCTACTTCACAAAACTGTTGTATCAAATAAAATAATATTTACAAAGTACTTGGCATATAATTGACACAGTATTTCCTACTCTCATATTAGTCATAGTATTCTCATAGTATATATATTATTCCCTATTCTGCCATGCCTTCTGAACATATTGCCACTTGCTTATTTGATAAACAATCATATTGTGTCTTGAATTATTATCTTGTGGTATCATTTAACTTTTCCTTGATACATATTTTTTCTCTCTCAGTAAACCATAAATTTCATAAAGGCAGAGACCCCAACTTACTTTTCTTTGTTTTTTCTCTTATAGTCCAGTACACTAGATTGCATAGAATAGGTGGAAAGGATCATCATGATTGCTACACAGTCATGTAGGTATATTGATACAGAATTAGACTTGGAGTTAAGAAGATTTAGGTTCAAATTTCTCCTTGAACTACAGCATGAACTTGAGCAAATTATTTATTGTTTCTGAGTCTCAATTTCCTAATATTTAAAATGATTGGACACATTGGTTCTATAGTTCATTCCAAGTCTAAGTCTTTGGTTCTACTTCTAAAACGTATACAGTGAAAAATAGTGTATTAGGATTGTCTTCCATTGTGTTACTTTCCTCTCAACATTCAATTCAATTCCACAATTTTTCAATTTATGTTCTCTATCAGAACAAATAAATTGATTTAATTAGGTTGAGTTAATTAGGTTTCTAATTTTTAGAGGAACATATCACTTTTATCATTATTATTTTTCTTTTCTTTTCTTTTTTTTACCTGAAATAATTGAGGTTGATTTACACAGGGCCACCCACCTAGGAAATATTAAGTGTCTGAGACCAAATTTAAACTCAGATCCTCCACCACCTAGTTGCTTTCGTTATGTTTCTTTTTATTTTTCTGTGACTGGAAAGTTCATCCAATCAGGTGAAATTTGAGATAGCATTTAGTGAATTAGTTCATATGCATTCCCTTCCAAAACGGGGAGAAAGAAGCATCACAAAACTGGAAGATTTAGATGATACTATACATAAGAGATGTTCCCAGACAATACCAACAGTACTGTGACAATGAGTGGGAGATATCACTGGGTAAGAAAAAAGAAAATTGAATAATTACTTTGGCACTTGATAGATGACTCTAGTAGCCAGGGTATTTAAGGAAAGAGAACTTAGCAAACAGGGTTGGTGTATTTTGAGAAACTTGGTCACTATAATTCTACAGATCACAGAGAGACCATGTCTAAGATTGAAGCAAAGGAAAAAAACCAGGTGAGAGTTGCAAGTGTAGCTGGGCAATACAACTGTGATCAGGGCTGGTTTGGTGCCTTCTCTCTGGGAACTATGCTCAGGAGACTTGTGGTGTATGTGTTCCCAGAGTATCATGTTTATCTGTGGCTATGCCTTTTACTAGCCTAAGTCTAGCATCTTTTTATCTAAAGGTTAGACTATTATGAAAGCAGAAGCCACATTCCTGGGAATACTCTGAGTCACTCCCTCTTGCCCAAGGGTGTGCCTGTGTCAAAGACTGCAGGAATCTAGCAGTCAGAATTCATAGGACCAGGACACCTTCAAATAAGTAATCTGAGAATGAATTTTTGCTTAGGCAAAGAGTTATCTACATACATGTTTATATTTATATGCATGTATATATTTGTGTATATGGATGGATAGATATATGTGTGTATGATATATAACTTTTTACATTTTTTTTCTTTTTAAATCTTAAGTTTCAAATTCTCCCCCTCCCTCCTAACCCCTCCTTCTCCTCTTATGGAGAAGACAAACAATATGCTATCAATTATACATATGAAATCATGTAAAATGTATTTCCATATTAGCCACATTGCAAAAAAAAAAAAGAAAGAAAAGAAAAAGAGAAAATTATACTTCAATTTGTATGTACTCAGAATTCTCTGGCAGTGGATAGGATTTTTTCATCATTAGACCTTTGGAATTGTCTTGGATTATTGTGTTGATCAGATCAGTCAAGGCTTTCACAGTTGGTCATCATTACAATATTGCTGTTACTATGCATGATGATCTCATTCTTCTCATTTCACTTTGTAATAGTTCATAGACATAGGTCTTGCCATGTTTTCCTGATTTCATTCCCCTTGTTGGCGATGACCGCATATTTAAAATCAGCCGGAGTCAGGAATTCAGGTTAGGGGAAAATGGTCGATCTTTATTCTTAGTGAACACATCAGGACTTGCAAAAGAGTGGGTGGGGCCCATTCCAAGCTTATATATTAATACAGTATGGTCCAATTACTATTTAGCCTCACGTGCTTGGGACCTCAGTGCATTAACTCAAGCCTCAGCCCATTACATCTCCAGTTTTCTTTTGTTTTAGAACACAGGTGGTCATGCCATCCCTGACTCCTCAGGGAAGTCAGAGCCCCCAAGGGGAGGTGATCACACCCTCCCTGACTTCTCAGGAAAGGAGGTGAAAGCACCAAAAAGGAGGTGATCACGACCCCCCTGACTTCTCAGGAAGGGAGGTGAAAGCACCAAAAAGGAGGTGATCACGACCCCCCTGACTTCTCAGGAAGGGAGGTGAAAGCACTAAAAAGGAGATGATCACGACCTCTCTGACATCTCAGGAAGGGAGATGAAAAGCACTAAAGGGAAGTGGGGGTTGCTAGCGGGTTTCTGAGCTGAGAGTCTTATTATACATAAACCCATCAGCATGGGAGGTATTACACAAGCACATAGCAATAACACAGAGGCTATTAGTGATTACCCTCCCCTTAGTCAGTGCAGGCTTGATGTGGTGTAGCAAACATGAATTGTACACGCAAGTAACGGTATAACAAACAGTATAAATCAACATGGTGTTGTAAAAGATTGCCAGAAGTCCTTAGGAGAGTATGTAAACAGCAGTCACACATATGCCTTCTTTAGCAGCCAGATAGTCCAAAACCAATCTATTGTCCATTGCTTCACATGTCAGGGAATCCAATGATTCCCCCCAAGTTTTTGAAGTCCTGCAAAAGTCTTTTTATGTGTTAGGGAACCCAATGATTCAGCAGATTTTGAAGTCCTATAACAGTCTTATCATTTCTCAGAAAATCCAATGATTCCTGAGGGCTTTCAAGTCTTATGTCTCAAAGAATCCAATGATTCCTGAGGATTTTCAAGCCCTACAACAATCTTATGTCTCAGAGAATCCAATGATTTCTGAGGGTTTTCAAGTCCTACAACAATCTTATGTCTCAGAGAATCCAATGATTCCTGAAGGTTTTGAAGTCCAACAATTTTCTATGTCCATGAGTCAAACGCCATAACTGCCATGCTCTTTCAATGGTGAGCACAATCAGCAACAGAACCACCCGATATTTCTTGGGTCTTCTCCTTCATTTCAAGAGTCTGATCCATCTCTCTGTGATGGACAAGACGAATATGATTCGTTGGTATCCATCTGATTCCTTCTCCTCCTGTAAAAATACAAGCAAACCCTCTTCCCCAAGCAGTTAACCTATTTAATTCCCTTTTATTTACCACTTTCTGGATCTTGCCACATCACCTGGCGATTATCTAAAGATAGTGGAGCTGTTTGCACTGGACACTGCCCTGTTGTGTTAAAAGGCCTGTTTAAATCCCCCCCCCCCCAACTGTAATCCTGATTGCTTTTCTATTGGTTGATGACATCAGAGTCTTGAATTTCTAAAGACTCTCTGGGTGTACCTCAGTTGCTATCATGCCCCACCTATCTTTTGATTGATACCTTGGAGCTGGGCCCTGCCTCTCATTTCTCTGGGTCAATCTACATTCAGAGGCCTAGTGAAAGCCTCGGTTACATTTTGGACATGGGGTTTTAGGTTTTATTCTCTCACCCTGTCTTCTCATTCTATCTCCATATCTACAATGAACTCTCAAATGTCCAACTTTTCCACACTGAAAGCATCTATGAGTCTCTCTGGAAGTCCCTTGTGAGAAGCGACCTTGTCTTCCCATGTTGGGATCTTGGGAAGTCTGCATCATAGCCTGGCTATAAAAGGCATTTGTGCCCATTTTCGTCTTATGAGTATCTCTAAAGGAACATCCTTGTGCAGTCCTAGTATAATTCTTCTACAAACCTCATTAGCATTTTCCTTAGCAAGTTGCCTTATCAAAATGTCTGTTACTGCATTTTCCCATTAGTTCTTGTGATAGCTGTCTGCAAACATCCCACAAAGTCAGCAAAAGGTTCATTTGGCCCTTGTGTTATTTTTGTGAAGGCCCCACCCATCTTTATTGTGTAGAGAAGCCCACACTTTGATAGCATTAGCAGCAATTTGCTCATATGCTGCTATGGAATAATTAATCTGTACTGCAACATCTGCATAGGAATCTACACCTGTTAGTAGGTCATAGGTGATTGCAGCATGAACTCCACTTTGACTATTTTGTTGGGCTTGTATCCTACAGAGCTCACTATATTCAGAAAGCCACAAGTAGTTTTGTCCAGGTTCTAAGCATACCCTTGCTATAGATTTCCAATCATTAGGGGGTCAAGATTTCAAAAGCCAAATTCTGTAATAACATCTTAACATAAGCTGATGTAGCCCCATAAAGAGTGCAAGCCTTTTTCAGGTCTTTGAGGATTTCTATATCAAAAGGAGCATATTTTCTACTTTCTTGACCTGAAGAATTAAACTGTTGAATTATAGGAAAAATGTGATGTTGAAATTCCGATACATCTCTCCCTTCCACCTTGGTCTTAATTAGTCCTTTTTGCAATCTAGTCATAATAGCGGCTGGATGCTGGGGGGAGGTGCTGGTGCTGTCACTGTCCTCCCTGCCCCCCCCCCTTCCTCCCTCCATCCCGGAGGGTGGAATTGATGGAGGAGAGACAATTACCTGCTCCTTAGGTGGGGCTGAAGCTGCCTCAGATTCACCACACCCTTGAGTCTCACTTAAGTCTCCATGCCCTGTGGGGATATGTTCATTAATCTGTTCATTGTCTTCCTCCTTTATCTCAGGCTTCCCCATTTGGCTATTCCTAGAGCTTTTTCCCTTTCTTCTATAACTTATATGACGTCTTAAGTCCAACTGTATTATATTGTATAAATAGAATGCCTCAATGGAAATTGAATGAGGACCGTTTTTGTTGTAATATGCGGAGAGCTGGTGCCCAATTAATGTCCAATTATCTGGAGAGATTTGCTCTTCCTCTAAGAACCAAGGGAAGGTGCGTTTTAATGTACCCAGAAGTCTAGCTATCTGTTCCCAAGTTATAACTAGCCCTTGATCTTCTATCAGCTTAAGCATGCTTTCTATAGCGCCACTCCTGGGTGAGGGTGGGGGTGGGGGGTTGGGGTAGGGGATGGAGAATCTTTAGCTAGCATCTGTCCCATTTCAGCCAAAAAAGGTTACTAGTTTAGTCTTTAAGAAAATAAGTTCCCTGTTTGTCTATTATACTCACCTAAGTTCCTGGTCACTGGAGACTTCTTCAGTGAAAGTAGGGTTCTTGGTTCCCATGCTTGGGTGCCATAATGTGATGATCGAGTATTTAAAATCAGCTGGAGTCAGGAATTCAGGTAGGGGAAAATCATCTATCTTTATTCTTAGTGAAGGTGAAGAAGGATCAAAGGTGAAGGAGAATCAGAGGTGAAGGGAGATTGGAAGTGAAGGAGGGGTTGCGATAGCAATGTGTGCAGCTGCAACAAGATGCCAGCCAGCAGTCTCTCTTTCCGCTTCCCTTTCCATTCCCCTGCCTCCACCCACCAAAATCATCATTTCCTATACAACACATCAGGACTTGCAAAAGAGTGGGTGGGGCCCATTCTTTCTCCAAGCATATATATTAATAGAGTATGGTCCAATTACTATTTAGCCTCACATGCTTGGGACCTCAGTGAATCAACTCAAGCCTCAACCCATTACACCTTGTCATTTCTTATAGCACAATAGTATTCCATCACAAACATATGCCACAACTTGTTGAACCATTCCTCAATTGATGAACTTCCTTTCAATTTCCAATTCTTTGCCACCATAAAAAGAATTGCTACAAATATTTTTGCATATATAGATTCTTTTCTTTTCCTTTGATCTCTTTAGGATAGTAGTGATATTGCTAGGTCAAAGGATATGCATGGTTTTTATACCCTTTGGGCATAGTTTCAAACTGTTTTTCAGAATGTCTATTCCACCAATAATTCATTGGTGTACCTATTTTCCCTCATCCCCTACAGAATTTGTCATTTCTGATAGGTGTGAGTTGGGGTACCCCAGAGTTATTTTAATTTTCATTTCTCTGGACAATAGTGACTTAGGATAGTTTTCATATAACTATAGGTAGTTTTGATTTCTTCTTCTGAAAACAGCCTGTTCATATTCTTTTACCATTTATCGGTTGTAGAATGGCTCTTATTTTTGTAAACTTGATTCAGTTCTCTATTTATTTGGAAATTAAGACTTTATCAGAGAAACCCAAAGTAAAAAATGTTAATATTACTTTATTGTTTATAGTATTTTTTAGAAAAAAAATTACTTTCCCTAATTATGTATAATTGGATCTATTTTTGCTTTTGCTTTTCTGAGATAATGATTGCTATATCTGTCTTTTTTACTTCAAATGAAGCAAATTAGATTCTGCATTATTTTTTATTTTATTTAATTTTATTTTAACTCTATGTTTATCTTTTTGTTTTAAGTGTGTCTCATAAATAACATATTATTGGATTCTGGTTTCTAATCCATTTCTGTTTTATGGGCAAGCTTATCACATTCAAATTCACAGTTATAATTATTGTTCATTTCTCTCTATCTCATTTTCTTCTGTTTATTCCCTCTCTTTCTTTATCCTGTCCCTCCTCAAAAGTCTGTTGTCTTCCTTAATCCACTCTTCCTTTTATCATTTCTCTCTCCTTTTTTTTTCTTCTCCCCTTCCCCATTTCACTATTGGGTGAGATGGATTTCTATATACAACTGAATATGTATATGTAGTCTTCTCTCTTTAAATCAATTCCAGTGGCAATGAGGTTTAAGCATTACCTTCTATCTCTGCCCCCATATCTCCTCCACTAGACAAGTTCTTTTCCTTGAGAACAATTTTTCTATCTACCTTCTCCCTTCTCCCAGTGCATCCCTCTTTCTTAACCCCTTCATTTTTTTGAGATTATTCCAACATAATCAACACATACCATGCCTTCTGTCTATGTAAACTCCTTTTAACCACCATAATAATAATAACATTCTTAGGAGTTACATGTATCACCTTCCCATAGAGGAGTGTAAACAATTTAACCTCATTGACTCCTTTATGATTTTTCTTTCATGTTTACCTTTTTATACTTGCCTTGAGTCTTATATTTGAATATCAGATTTTTTATTCAGCTTTGACATTTTCATTAGAAATGCTTGAAAGTTCTCCATTCCATTAAATAACCATTTCCCCCCTAAAGGATTATACTCAGTTTTGCTGGGAAGGTTATTCTGCATAGCTTTTAATCACATCTCTTTTGCCTTCTAGAATATCATATTCTAAGCCCTCTGCTTGTTTAAAGTGAAAGCTTCTAAGTCTTATGTGATTTTGACAGTGATTTTGACTGTGGCTCCATGATATATGAACTCTTCTTTTTAGCTGCTTGCAAAATTTTCTTTTACCTGGGATTTCTGGAATTTAGCTATAATGTTCCTGGGAGTTTACATTTTGGAATCTCTTTCAGGACCTAGTTGATGAATTCTTTCAATTTCTACTTTATCCTCTGGATATAAGATATTGAGACATTTCTTTATAATTTTTTGAAATATGATGTCCAGAATCTTTTTAATTTTATCATGGCTTTCAGGTAGTCCAATGATTTCTAAATTATCTCTCTCAATTGTTTTTCCAATGAGATATTTCACATTTTCTTCTACTTTTAAATTATTTTTGATTTTGTTTTTTTGTTCCTTGATTTCCCCCAGAGTCACTGCCTTTCATTTGCCCAATTCTAGTTTTTTGTTTTGTTTTGTTTTGTTTTTGCTGAAGCAATTGGGCTTAGGTGACATCCCCAGAGTCACACAGCTAAGAAGTGTTAAGTGTTTAAGCTTAATTTTGAACTCAGGTCCTCCTGACTTTAGGACTGGTGCTGTATCCATTGCATCAACTAGCTGCCCCTAATTCTAGTTTTTATTTTCTTCACTGAGCTCTTATACCACTTTTTTCCATTTGGCTACTTTTACTTTTTAAGGAGTTATTTTCTAAGATTTTATGGATTTTTATACTTCCTTTTAAATTTGACTTTTGTCTTTTAAGAAGGTTTTTCTTTAGTGAATTTTTTTGCCACTACCATTAGGCTAATTCTGTTTTTTTTTTTTTTTTCTTCCATATTTTTTGTCTGTGCTTCTTTTACCAAGATATTTTTCTTGCTTTCCTCAATTAATTTAAATTTCTTTAATCTTCTTGTACCATTTTCATTTCTTTTCCCAATTCTTCCTCTACTACTATTATCTCTTTCTTTATTTTTTCCAGAAATTCTTATTATGCTTGAGTTCAACAAAGGTCTTGAGGCTTTGGTTGTAGCTATTTTCACATTATTGTTTTCTGAGTTTGTGGCTTGATCTTCTCTGCCACCAATGATCAAGCTCTTTTTTTTTTGTTGTTTGCTCATTTTTTCCAATCTAATTCTTAACTTTGAACTTTATATTAAAGCTGAACTATACTCATCTGGAGGTGGAGGACTATCCCAAGGTTCAGGCTTTTTCTTGTTACTTTCAGACCTAGGGATAAACTAGATCTGCAAGTTTTCAATGCTTCCAACATAGTATGACCCAAGGAGAGATGTGATTACTTTTCTCTTGCTTCAGTTTCCATGAAAAGCTCTTTGTTCCCCCATAATTGCTAGCACTAGTGATGTTCTTGGCTGTAGAACTATGACCAAGACTCCTGCTTTCCTGAAGCCATTTTGTTAACATTCCTCTCCTTCCTGGAACTGTGACCCAGAATTGCATGTAAGCAATAAAGTAGCCAATCAGTGCCAGGGGTACCAAATATCAGTAAAGAGACCCTTTCTTTCTTTCTGTCTAGTTGTTTGACCCTCTTATCATTTCTGAGTTGAGAGCTCCCAAAGCTGCTACAGCTGCCCCTTTGTTGCAACTACATTGTGAACTATGGATAAGATCTCCACCCTAGTGTTACAAATTTTTCCTAATAACTTCCTAAATTTTTGGAGGCCAGAACAAGTCTGAGCTCAATCTTTTATTGTGTCTGCCATTCCAAAATTCAGTTTGAGGCATTGCTTTAAAGATTTTTGGAGGGAAATGTTTCAAGAGTTCAGTTGGGTCCCTGCCTATACTTTGTCATCCTGGCTCTGCCTCCTACACCCATATTTTCATTTAAAATGAGGAAGAAAAAAATAATTTAAAAAAATTACTACTTTTTGACTCTTAAAAACTTACAAATGCTTATAAATGATAATTTTCTAATTAAGAAAGAAACATTTACTTGCAGTTTTTATACAATAGAAATTTTCTTTTAGATAGAACCTGCTAAATATTGGTAGTCAGTGTTTGTAATGTATGTGTGTATGTATCAATGAGTTTTTCTCATGTTCAACAACTAAACAGAGTTTTATTTGTCTTTAGTACAAAATATTTGAGAACTCAGTGCTTTACAAAGTAACCATTAGCATAACAATTGTTGAAAATCAGTAATTTTGTTTCTATAAGTAAATAGAGCAAGGATCGATAATCCTTTTAGTCTTCCATGTTTCAATTTGATTTTTATGGAAACTGAGGCACAGGATGAGAAGTTGAGAAAAGGCTTTTTATCATACCTTTATCTAAATCTTTTTGTAGTTCTCAGAGATCCTGAGAAGGATTTGCCTAGACCAGGGGATGATAGAAATTAAAAGGAATTTTCTGATCACATAAAGTTAGACTGAGAAACTCAACTGGCAGGAAAGAAAAGAAAGTATTAAAAAGAGAGACTATAAAATTTCTTTAGTGACTGGTTTTATCTCTGTGTGTCTACATCCCAAAGAACTAAGGCTGGTCGCTGAGTTATAAGATCATCAGTGACCTCCTGCAGGAAAGTTACTACAATATGAGTGAAGATCAAATGATGATGCCAGGCAGCAGAAACAAAGATTCTCAGTAAAAAGCAAAGCAAGAGGAATGGACAGCTCATACCATGTGAGAGAACAACTCAAATCAGAAGACCCTTGTACCATCAACAGTTACTTAACTGATAATATCTCCAGAGAACATCAATGGTTCAGTGATATTGGAGGCATTAGTTTCTAGTTATTATATGCACATAAAATCCCTCCATTCAATCGCCCATTTGTATTCTTTGAAAACACACAATATCTCTCACCAGTAATGTGGCAAACTGTGGAAAAGTATAATCCTATGCAGATATGCATGAGACAGGGGAGTGGTTCTTGTCACTAATTTTCTATGTTGTTTGATTAAATGGCTTTTGCTTTGAGCTAATAATGAATGCTCTGAATAGTCCAGTAAAAACAAGCACATTGATAAAGGGCTCATGAAGCCCCTGGAATAACTACCAATCCTTAAAGGTTTCAAACCAGGAGTGATTTTCTAGGAAATCTACAAGTAATATTTAAGATTCTAGGCTGTAATTATCTTCATGGACTTAAAACCATGGACAAGAGGTCTTTTATATCCAATTTGGCCTTAACATATTAGTGTCACTTTACTCATATTTACTAAGTTGAAGTGTAACTTGGATTGGATTGCTACTTTTTCTCACTAATTTAAATTTTTGAAAGTATGCTAAGCATCTAATATCTTCAACTTCTTTGTATGAATTGTAACACTATGGTTTGTGATGAATCTAAATAAATCAAATCCATTTGGCATATAACATCCATTTTTTCTCCCAATAGAGCAAACAACTGCTTCTGATGCAAGACATACTTTTCTCCCTGAACTAACTTCTCTGGTTTATATTTGAGAAGTCAAATTATATTATCTTTAAGAACATCTAGATTTAGGAACAAGAAATGTGGGCACCATGTTCCTACCATTGCTTAAGATCAATATGTGATAAGATCAAAAAGGGAATAAAAACAATTGAATTAATTTGAAAGCTAGGATTGCATATTTGAAACTGTGTAGCATAAGGGCTAAGCAGGAAAAGAATTGGTTCTTTTTGTGTGTGTGTCTGCCACTGATTTGCTATGAATATAGAAAAGCTACTAAATAAATACCTCTGTGACCCACTGTAGAGAATAGCCTTATTAGGATTTTTTAATGTTATAGCCATAAGGGTCTCATGATCTTTGACTATAAAGATATTGTCACGTATGATATCCCTAGGGACATATACAAGATAAAGAAAACTACTCAGGAAAGTAAAAAGCCATAGAGTTGCACTCCTCTACCAACAAAGTTCTGGGCAATTTCTACTCTTTTTTCTTATCAAGGCAATAATCTATCCAACTCCGAATAATAGGCCAAATGACACCAAACAATGGGCCATAGGATTTGACTGCTGCTAGCAAGGATTCTTAGAATGGGAGAGAGGCTGATGAAATCTTCAAGGTGACTGCTTATAGATCCTGCTTTCTGTCACCATGATTCAGATGCTGATGATCAAAATGTGTCCACAAAGATATAATGAATATACTCAATGAGACAAAATATTGATCTTATAAGTCAATTTGTAGTTTTATTTGCCAATTGCATTATTAGAAATATATTGGACAGATGGCACTGTGGATAGAATATCTGAGTTTGGAGTCTGGAAGATTCATCATCTTGAGTTCAAATTTGACCTTAGACATTTATTAATTGTGTGACTCTGGGCAGGGCACTTATCCCAATTTGTCTGTTTCTTCATCTGGAAAAAGAGCTGAAGAAGAAAAAGGAAAACCACTTCAGTATTTTTGCCAAGAAAACTGCAAATGAAGAATCAGAAATAACTGAACAAAAGTTTTAAGATTGGGAATAAATAGGCTGCTGTGAAGGTAATGGGTTGTAGTCTATGTAAAGACAGAAAGAAGGTACTTTCATGGAAGTTGGTTAGACCAATTTATAAAAGGTCCTATTTCTCAGTTGTGTGGGAAACAGAGAAATGAAAATAGGCTGATCTAAATGCCCTCCAAGCTTCCTAGGATCCCTACTATTGAGCATTATGCTTATGGTATGTGGACAAGGAATATAATAAAGGACCAAAAGTAGATTTGGGAGTAACCATAATCAAGGCTGGATAAATGTTAATTTCTCTCAAATAGAACCAATTCTGAGCAATCTGAGAGCAGGGACTGTTTTTGGCTTTTCTGTTTATCGTCAATGCTTAACACAGTACCTGTCACAGAGTAGGAATTTAATAAATACTTCTTGATTTGTTTTGACTTCTAAAAATTAATCCATTGGAACAATTATATTCAAAGAAAAACACAGTTTAGAGACTTAATGCAGCTGGCCCATTCTACCACAATCCTTATCTCCTAAGTTTATGAATCTCATGGAGCTCAATCTCCACAGGAATGCCCTTTATTTTATTCATTAGGAGACTATTTCCCACAAAATGGAGTGAAGATGAAGGTGGTTTAGAAGGATTATTTGTCCTGATCAAGAAAGGCCTGCAAATACTCTCTGGGCCAAGGTAGTTATGCATATCATAGAGAGCATGATTTATACCAGAAACCCTGGGAAGTCCTTTCCTTATTCAGTAAGTTGATTTGGGGAACTTAATGTGCTGCTGGTGGGTAGTATCACTGATTCTATTTGATTCTGGGAGCCAAACCTACAGTTACCACAGGGCCCTTTCTAAAGTATATCCAGCTTTCATTTAACTATGGAAGAACTGGGACTCTGGGTCTATATCACTAGGGCTGGGAAGTCTAGAAGCATCATCAGGAGTTATTAAACACCTTTTATATGAACTCCACTAGGGGCTAAAAGAACAAAGGTAAAAATAACAAAACTCTATCTGTCTTCAAGAAGTTCACAATCTAATCTACTGAAAGACCCAATCCACCAATACTTGAACTTGAGGCAAGGGGTTTGTTTTCCTTTGTTTGTCAGTTGGGTTTGTCTTATCAGGAAATAAGGAGACAGGATTTCAGACTCCTTGAGGATGAGGCAGGGAATGAGTGAATCCAAATAGAGAATCTCAAATAACGATGAGGGGTTTCTTCTCTTTGTCATGGCTAACCTCTCTACCTGTGTTTTTTCCTGTCTTTTCAAGTAGATGGTACCATGCACGAAGCCCAAGGCCTAAGGTTAGGAAGACCTGAGTTCAAATACAGTCTCAGGCTCTGTCTGTGTGATTTTGAGCAGGTCATTTCACCTGTTTGCTTCAGTTTCCTTATCTGTAAAATAGAGATAATAATATCATCTACCTCCTAGATTTGTTGTGAGGATCAAATAAAATAATAATTGTAAAGCAGTTAGCACAGTGCCTGATACAGAATTATACAAATTATTATTATTTCATCCACTAACTTATCTAATTAACTATTCTCTCTCTGCCTGTCTGTCTGTCTCTCTGTTTGTCTCTATCTCTGTCTGTCTGTCTCCTTCCCCTCTCTTCTGTTGCCTATGTGTTAATAGCCTTCCCTATCTGTCTATGTGTGTCTGTCTGGATGTTTGTCTCTGTCTCTGTCTCTCTTTCTATTTACTCTTTTCCTTTCTACTACCTACAAATAGGTCTATCCTACTATCCTTTAAATTTTTTTCCTCTTTATCCTGCCATCTTCTCAAGCTATCATTTCCTATCTTGACTGCATTTCACTATCAAATGAAATATCAAATTTTTACAAATTTGATTTTTTTTACAAATTTTTATAAATTTACTTATATATACAAGTATATATTATCAACTATATACTTATAAGTAAATATATCCTTATTTACCCACTCCTTTTCACCCCTACTCACTCTTTAATCTCTTGCAAACTGGCTTCAGATCCTACCATTCTTGAAAATGTTCTCTCAAATGGACTTCTTAAATGCTAAAAATGCTGTAGTTATCTTTTTAATCTCTTCACAGCTTTTGACATTGTTGGTCACCCCTTCTCTTGGATATTCTATTCCTTGGGCTTTCATTACATGTTTCTTTTGGATTAAGGTTATTCCGTTATAGTCTCTTTGGTGCTTCATTATTTATTTCCTGTCCCTTAGATGGGTATGTTACTAAGGCTCTGTCCTGAACCTTCTCTCTTTACAATTTTTTCTATGATGATCTTATCTGCTTTCCTGGGTTCAGTCATCACCTTTATATAGAAGATTTCAAAAACTATATAGAACAGCCTAATCTCTCCTCAGAATGATAGTCCTACTTCTCAAACTGCCTGCTAGATATTCCCTCCTGTATTTCCTCCTACAGAGGATCCCTTGAACTTGTCACATTACTGCTTCACCTCTTTTAGGGATCATAGTTTTCTAAATGATATCCATTTTCACAATTTTTTTGCATGGTATTATTTTAATATCTGCTTAATTCCCTTAAAGGATCTATCTTGGGCCTTCTTTGGTTTTCATTTTACATCTTATAGCCTATCAACTTCATGAACTGCCATGGTTTCAATGATCACTCCTATGCTTAAAATTTCCGTATCTATAGACGCACTTTCAACCTCTCCTCTTGACTTCCCAGTCCCATATTTTCATTTATTTATTAGAAACTCCAATTGGATGTCCAACAGTCCTATAAAATCAATAGGTTCAAAACTGACAACAGCATCTTTCTTCCTAGATGACACCAAAAGACTTCCTTATCTCTGTTGATGACATCACCATCTTCTCAGTTTCTGAGGCTTGAACTGAAGAATTTATTTTATAGCCTTCCCCCACTGTAGTCCCCAAAATACAATTAGGTGTTACATGCCATCAATTCTACTGCAAGATTATTTTTTGTATATATGCCTGTTCACTTTTTCAACTTCTAACTGTAATAAGCTTCTTCTTCTTCTTCTTCTTCTTCTTTTTTTTTTTTTCTGTAATAGGCTTCTAATTGGCTTTCTTTCCAGTTTCTCCCATCTTTAATCCACCTTTCACTCTGGTGCCAAAAGTCTGATTATGTTCCTCTCTTTTTCAAGATATTTAAATGACTTTTCATTACTTAGAGAATAGAACATGATTTCTTTATTCTGGCTTTTGAGGCTCTATTCTTGTGAGGTGCTAGACCATAAACACAATTTGAGAGAATATACAACAATAAAGTTAATTTGGGAAACGTAACAAACATAAGCAATGTTTGAAGATTTTTATGAAGGTGAAATTGGGGATAGGAGGTCTCAGGAAAAACTTCATATAGTCAAGGACATTTGACTTGAACTTTAAAAATCAGATTGCAACTGAATTATATAGTGCTTTGAAATATGTTAAGTTCAGGACATGCATTATATTTTAATATTCTAAATATTTTAAAGATGAAGAAAGGAAGGGTACAAAAGGCTAATGCCCTGTCCTTAGCTATGGAGCTAAGTGACTAAAGAGATATTCCAATACAAGTCTCTTGACACTAGTTCTAGATTCAGTTCCTTGTTGTCTCAAATGGGGTAGGAATTCTATAGACAAAGAGAGGAAGGGAAGAAGTTTTAAGTGATGTGTTTGGTAATTAGTGACCTTTACTGACCTGGCTGGATGCTATGGTAATTGTGATAAGCTTTGAAAGAGTGATAGTCTTATTTATATACTCTAGTGAAGAGGGTTCACAGAAGCCCAGAGTTTTGAATTACCTGTCAGGTTATAAAATGATATTATAAAATATTTCTGACTTTAATAACTTAGTAAAATCAATTTGTTAAATTTTTTTAAAAAACAGGTCCGTGGGTATTGATGACAAATTGGAAAAATGAATCTCAAAAGCATGGAAAATGGAGAATATTTGGGTTGAATAACAATGTAAAAACAGAAAAAAGGGTAATAACAAAACTCCATGGATGTGAATTATTCTAGTGATATAGTTTTGAACTCCCAACTTCTTTTCTTCAGGAAAATAATTTACCTCAATATGTGCATATATATATATATATATGTGTGTGTGTGTGTGTGTGTGTGTGTGTGAGAGAGAGAGAGAGAGAGAGAGAGAGAGAGAGAAAGAGAGAGAGAGAGAGACAGAGAGAGAAAGACAGAGACAGCGAGACAGAGAAACAGAGAGACTAGAGAATATATATTATCTGCAACAATTGCCAGAAGACTGGTGAAGTTGTCCACTGAAGAAGACCACAAATGGGGCCATAATAAGAAAAATAATCATCAGAATACATGGAAAATATTACTAGGAAGGGTAGAAAATTTTGCCTTTAAAAGTGAATATAATCATAACATGTCATTGACAGAAGTTGTTTATTTACTCAGCAATGTTTATTGAAAGTCTGACTATAGAAATCATGTTAGCAATGTATCCTAAGCAGTGGCTAGGAAGATATGAAAGGCACAGTCCATCTTTGCCCTCTGGGAGTTTATTATCTAGTAAATCAATGATCTGAAAAATATCTGGAGTCTCATTTTCAAAGCTCCTCTTTTTGTTTTCTTCTCCAAAAACTCTCATTTTCCCTCCTTAAGTTATTTCTTTGGTTGGTATGTAACTTAATTGTTAATAAACCATTAGAGTTGGCTATATTGGTTTTCTTATATAATCAGGCAAGAGTACAGTTTTAAATGTTAGACCTCAAAACAGTATTTTCCAAAGTAGCTCATTTCTAGTCTCCCCACATTTCATAAAAACGCCTTTGCCACTAATTTTTAGCAAGGAATTCTTTCATGAGATCCAACTTTACATGAGTCAACATGAGAATCAGATCCTGAAACATTTTGGTCTCATGTCATATGGTATGCAAGGTCACATAAACCTTTTCATCTTCCCTTTTTCAATTTACTATCTTCTTCAACTCACCTTCCTCTTCTTCTTCATTATTATTGTTTATATTGTAGTCATCATTATTTTCATCCAAAATTTACTTTCATCTTATTTATTTTTCTAATGTTAATTAGATGAAATTAGATCATATCAAGATAATGAATATAACCAGGAACTCAAAGAATACTTACCTAAGAATCTCCTTACTGGTAGAGATTAATTACTTAACTTTGTATTGCTAAATGTGGGGTACAATTGGCGATAGCTTGAAAAAATGAAAGGTCTTACATTTTTTGGCTTTAAGTTTAAAGAAAAAAGGCTTATATTTCTAAATTCTATTCAGAAAGAGTTCCCTGTAGGGAGAGAAAGATTCTGGGAAGAAGTTGTTATGTAGAGGAGCTGAGACCTTGATTATGTCCTTGTACTCAGATTCAGAACCAGTGACTTCAAGGAATTTTTCTTGCATGAAATCTGAAATTTCTGGAAAAACTCAATCCCAAGTGGGAGATTTCATTCCCTCCCTATATTATTTGGTATATTCTCATTGGTATAACGTCTCTGATTTTCTGTTTGCTATCAGCTTTGATAAATGAATTTATATTATATTATCTGTATATGGTCCCTATATAACCAGCCTTTGTTAAAATGGCATGTCCACCTGTCATTCTTAACTCTTTTCTCTTTCAACCCCATCTATCTTTAATATTGCCAAGGCATATTGATTTTATTTTGATAACATCCCTCATATATGTCATCTCATCTTTTTCTGATACTGCCCTTATCACCTCATACCTGGACTATTATGAGAGCCTGCTAATTGGTCCCCTGCCTCAAATCTTTTCCCACTCCAATCCATCCTCCATTCAGCTGTCAAATCAATCTTCCTAAAATGAAGATCTAACTATATCACCTGTTACTTCCCCATTCAGTAAATTCCAGTGATTTTCTGTTGTCCCCAGGATCAAATATAAAATCCTCAAATATAAAAGTCTTTCATAACCTTTGTTAGGTAAAAGTAACAAACACAATTAAGAACTAGATATAGATATAGATAAATATCTATGTGACATATATAAATATAGATAGATTAATAAACATATACAGTTATATATTAATACTTTAATATTTAACTGGATTTCCATATATGTATATGTATTTATATATATACAGACACATATGTGTGTGTGTATTTCACAGTTTACACAGATATCAGAGTATGATATCAAATGATCTTTAATAATGGAGTGCACCAACAACTGGCAGAATAAGAAGGGGCTTTGTATAGGAGATGGTACCGAAAAGGACTTGGAATGAAGCTAGTGTTTTTATGAGCTAAAAGTGAGGAAGAAGAGCATTTCAACTATAACAAAACTTTGGCTCATGCTAAAATCATCTAAGGGAGAGGCAGTTCCCATGTAGATACTGCTTCTGAGAGGACCGGTGCATTATGGACCTTCTTCATTGGCCTACCAAAGAGGTAGGAGTTGCTTCTTTCCAATGGATGTACTTTGTGGAGCAAATGAGAGGAATGAGGACATAGAAGACCATTTGAAACTTAAAGCAATTCTTTCTATCTTTCTTTCTATCACTTCATGTGGGAGTGTTCCAAGGTTTTCGCATTTGTCTAGTTTCATATTTTAAATTATTCTAGCTTGCATCAGAATTGTGACAATAAGTTATGAGGGAAATGTTGGAAGGATCCAGTCTATCTGAATTGTACTAGCTCATCTTTTTTCCAATCCTCCATCACATGGACAAAGAAGCTACTAATAAGCATCAAACATGATTTATGAGCTCTTGACACTTTTCATTGTTTTTAAGCTCCAATAATTTCCCTATATCAGAGACATTGAACCATACTTAGGTTCAGAGATGCTGGAGTTGACTTGATTTAGTTTCCAAGAGCCAAATGTTAAATTTTCAGTGTGAGCATTTACTACTCAGAAATCAGTAATACTACAAATGAAAACTTGATTTATTATTTTGTTGATTTCTAGACTTAAGAAAATTATGTAGAAAATGTAAGCAATGCATAATAAATTTTAAAATGCATTCCAACATACCATTTCCCCCTAGAGAGCAAGTTGTTAAAAATTTACAAGCACACCACTCTTTATCCCCCCTTCACATGGTGATGAATACCTTCAATACTCAGGAAGGGTAATACTAGCATTTTAGACTTGAAAGGAATTTTACAGATCATCTAACTAATCTCATTAATTTTCTAGATGAAAAAGTAAGATCGAAAGAATTTAAGTTACTTATCAGGGTTACATAATTATAAGAGGTAGAATCAAAACTTGAACTCAGGTCTTTTATCTTTCAGCTCTTGAGTTATGACCACAAGACTTTGATACATGTCCCATAGCTTCACAAACTTTTTTTTTTTGCTTTTCTTATTATACCATGAATTTTTCATGAATTCTATATGGCATATAATTAGAAATAAAAATGGTAATTCTCCCCCTAAAGTAACTTAATAACAATTTCAAATGCCGGAGGGTTAAAAATTAGATTTAAGGATAGCCAGGGAGAAGTGCAAGAACATGAAACTTTTTTTTAATGCAATATGTTATTTTATTTTTGGAAGTGGAGATTGAAAAAGGCAAAGGTATTCCCTTAGGAGTAGCTTGTCATTTAATCATGAACATCTTTCTATTTTGTAAATGATTACAGGCTCATTATTCACTTAGCTTAGTGAGACTTTCCTCTCAGAAAGATGAATTCCTAGGTCATATCAACATGACCATGGTTGGTTCAGTAAATTTGGTAAGTCATAAATAATAATAATAAAAACTGAAATTTATATGTTTTACATACCTCATCTTATTTGGTCCACAATAGTAACAAGAGGTAGGGATCACAAAGACTACTTCATTTTTCAAATGAGGAAATTGAGGTATAAAGATGCTAATGACTGCATAAGGTCACTGTTAATAAAAAGAATGCAAGAATTTGAATGTTGATCTTCCTAAAACAAATCTACTATGCCACAGTTACTTCTGGGATTTTGATGTATTTTGATGGAATTCCAAAGAGAAAAGCTTGATAAGAGTAGTATCCTAATCCCTGCAACTATATAAATCAGACTAATATTTCCTTAAAAGGTATTAAGGATCATCCTTAAGATTTGATTGGCTTAGAGAACTAAAAGCTCAAAGTATTAGCTTAATTTCTTCATCTCCTGAGTACAAAACAGTCTTGAGGAATTCTAGAAATGCGCTTAGATGATTGATTGGCTCAAGATTATGATAAATAACTCAAGCAAGAAAGCTTCTTTCAGCTGAATCAACTTAAGGCATCCTCAATGCCTGTCTTTGTTGAAAATCCTTTTCTTTCTATGTCTAATTCATCTCTTTTGTTAACCATTGAATGATCCCTCAGTGTCTTATTTTGTTCCAACCATGTAAACAACTAGGGAAATGGTTTGAATTAGGCCCTCCACAGAACATCAAGCTTGTTTTTAAATGTTAATTTCTGCCATCTTGTAAACAAGTTCATGCATATCCTACTTAGTTTTCATATCAACTTTAGCTATGAAGGAAGTTTATACAGAAGAGTAAAAAATGTTTGGTCAAACATTTTAAAATATTTACCTTGTATAGAGTATAGCCTGAAATCCATTTTGTTTTCTCTCTCAAGGGGATCTCTAACCTAAGATACTCAGATAGACAGACAAAAGGGAGCGGACAAACATTCTTAGGACATAGAACCAACTATTGGAGAAAATTTGTTATACCACTGAACTCTTCAATGTTTATTTTGCATTAATGTTCTAGAAATGTATTGCACTGAGAAAGGTAATTTGATTTTATTAGTACAAGGGATGGAAAAAATTATTTTTCCTTTATCTTAATGTAATCATTGTAATGCCAGAGAAACTGAGGCAAGATAGAGATTAGGGAGTATTTAATAATTTATTTAAAAGGGAGAGATTTACTGGGACCAAATGGATTCATGGTTTGGTCCCAGGGCTGAATGAGATTATCATCTCCAAGAACTCAGCAAACAATGTGAGCTCTCAATGACCTATATACACATGGTTCAGATTCAGGGGGTAGACTGAGACAGGGGTGGAGTCAGGGTGCTGAGAGTGGGAACGAGACTCTGACAGGGTGGGGTGAGCCACAGGAGAGGGGGATGACATGATAGGAGGAGGCACCTGGAGAGGAGAGGGGAGAGGCATCTTGATAAGACAGTATCTGATATTCTGATAGATTGGGATTGGGAGAGGCATTCTAATATTCTAAAACATAAGATGTTTTATCATTATCAAATATTCTGATTAAGAGGAAGGAGTGGTTTCTGCCGGACTGAGCAGAACTATTAGGGAAACTGAGTCAGAACAATAAAGGAGAACTGCAGCATAACATCATATCTTGCTATCTGTAGATCCTAATGCAGACCATTTTTTCATTTAAGACTCAATTATGATTTTGCTAAGATACTACTGAAAACTACATTTTAATGTTTCTATTGCCAGTAACAATAGTTTGGGTCACTAAATCAAAATGTTTATAATACTTTTTCTTAAGAAAAGAGAGGCTTGTAATGACATATTAACCTTCCAACATGTAGAAGGTATAAATAAGTGTGAACATAGAAACAAGTGGAATCAAATTTTTTTCCTATCTTTTAGCTAAGGAAGTATTCAGACTGTAAATTGGCCTGGGTGAGTTCCCAGTATGCTTCATCTAGTACAATAGCCAGACTCCACAACCAGAATCTGCTGAATCCTGGTAATAGAAAGAAATTCAAACTTATTTAAAGAAAGATCCTGATAAAACTCTTGAAACAGGAATTTGGTCGTTTATATTCTTTATATGTTTCTAGTTATAGGACCATAGAAGGAAAGTGATCATTGAGTCCAACATCCTCATTATACAGATAAAGAAAGTGAAGTACTAACAGGTTAAGTGATATAATATATATGGTATTAGTAGTATTGGTACAGTACAGTCACCAACACAGATATTGTGTCACATTCAGTTAATATCAGACTTTTGAGACAGCTTGTTCCTGGGGAACTATTGATGGGACAGCAAGGTGGCATGGTAGATAGAGTACTGAAGCTGGAATCAGGAATACTTATGTTCCTGTATTCAACTTTGGCCTCCGACACTTATTAACTATATATGACTCTGAGCAAGTCACTTAATCCTCTTTGCCTCAGTTTCCTCATCTGTAAAATGAGCTGGAGTACTTTGCCATTTTTTCCTCCTTCACAAACCCAAATGAGGTTACAAGAGTCAGACATGATTGAATATTTGATTGAACAAGAACATCACAATAAAAATCACACTTTCTTGGGTCTCTCAAGTGTTAGTACCTTTTTTAGCTTTTTATTTTCAAAATATATGCAAAGATAGTATTCAACAGTCACCCTTGCAAAACCTTATGTTTCAAATTTTTCTTCCTCCTTTCTCCCCACTCTTTCCTCAAGACAACAAGTAATCCAATAGATGTTAAATATGTGTAATTCTTTCATATATAGTTCCACAATTATCATGCTACACAAGAAAAAAAAATCAAAAAAAATCAAAAAGGAAAGAATGAGAAAGAAAACAAAAAGCAATCAAATAATAGCAAAAAGGTGAAAATACTATGCTTTGATCCACATTCAGTCCCCATAGTTTTCTCTCTAGATATAGATGGCTCTCTCCATTACAAGTCTATTGGAATTAATCTGAATCATCTCATTGTTGAAAAGAGCCAAATCCATGAGAGTTGATGATCACATAATTTTGCTGTTGCTGTATACAATGTTATCTTGCTTCTACTCACTTTACTTAGCATCAGTTCATGTAAGTCTTTCCAGGCCTTTCTGAACTCATACTGCTTATCATTTCTTATGGAACAGTAATATTCCATTAACATTCATATACCATAACTTATTCAGTCATTCTCCAACTAATGGGCATCCACTCAGTTTCCAGTTCCTTATTACTACAAAAAGGACTGCTACAAATAATTTTGCACATGTGGGTTCTTTTCACTTTTTTGTGATCTCTTTGAGATCTGCAAACCCAGTAGAAACACTGCTGGATCAAAGAGTATGTGTAGTTTGATAGCCCTTTGGGCATAGTTCCAAATTGTTCTCCACAATGGTTGGATCAATTCACAATTCCACCAACAATGTATTAGTGTTTCAGTTTTTCCACATCCCCTTCAACATTTATTATTATCTTTTCCTGTCATCTTAACCAATCTGAGAGGTATGTACCTCAGAGTTATCTTAATTTGGTTAGTGCTTTTTTGAGACAGGTGGCAACTATGCCAGAAATTGATTCTTCCAGCCCAGACTGTGGAACCTACTTCCTCCATTAGCCAATACAATAAGTATCTATCTAGATTTATGATTTTACCTGGTTTACCAAAGATTATACCTGCTACTAGAGAGATATGGCCACTGGAATTCAATAGTCACTAATCTGGTAATAGGAATGAAGATCCTAGCAAATCTTTTCATGGATCTGAGGTCCAGAATGCATAGTTGGCTTATGAAAAAAATTTTGATTGGGCAGTGTTATGGGCCAGAACTTGAAACAAGGTACTAAGTTGAATTACTAAATGGAATTGAAGAGACAATGGTTAAATCTAGTTTAGCATTGATTTAATCCTACAACAAATAATGGTTTCCTAGTGATATAATGATTGGTATATACTCAGTGTGGCGCATATAAGGGAGAAGCTCTCAGAGCCAAAGGCACAAGTGCTCTAGAAGCTCTCAGAAGCTGAGACAGATTCATTCCATCTTCCACCTTTGTGATGGCTGGAGGCTGAAGTACAAACCTATGGAGTCGGGGAGATTCAGAAGCCAGAGAAGGCAGGAGGGAGCTCAAGTTCTCAGAACTAAGGAGAGAGATAGGCCTCCAGAAAAACTAGCCAAACCCCAAGTGAGGCAGACAAGACCTTGAAGGAAACAATAAAAAATTTGGATTTCAACCCTTGGCTGCACTTGTGGTGATTACTGAACCAAAAGGAATGCTGCCCCAAAGAGACCCCAAGGAAACTTCAACAGAGATCATAACAAAGCAGAAAAAAAAAAATCTTCCCTTATATTCTTAGGCAATGGCCATGAGTCTGGCCTAGAAATCTTTAAATCTTGAAAGAACAGGTCTAGACAGTCAAATGCTGTCCGCTTTACACTTTTCTTTGTATCAATTGCTCTGCCTGGCTTCAACTTCATGGAACAAGCTGGCCCTCTCAGAAGAAACTCCTCACTTCTTATCTCAATACTACACTGCTAACTCAAGCTTTGATTGACATCACCTCTGTCAGTTGTCTCTCCCCTTTGATTGGAGGATTAGAGGGTGTGGTACCAAATTCCTCCCAATGCCTTCCTTTGAAGAAGACAGAAAATGTACTCTCAGTTCACTCCCCTTTGCATCTGCTGCTCTACCTGATTTTATTTCCATGATTAATAGATATAAAATGCTCCCAGGCAAGTGTCCCCTACTGTCTTCCTTCCTTCCCCTCCTTATGTTTTCTTGTCTCTTTCTGTGAGCTTTAGATTGTGAGAAACTTGAAGACAAGAGCTGTTTTTCTTTGATCATATCTCTACCACTTAGCATGCTGTTTGGTACACAGTTGGTGCACCATTTATTGAATTGGAATGGTGAGGACTAATGGAAGAATTTTGTCAATATTTTTCAATTTAGCTGTTTGTAGGTAATGTTACCAATCATCAGATACATCAAATGCTAAACAACCAGGTGGGAGCCATTACAAGAACAGCAGAGATGAGGGATTGGATCTACTGCCAATTAGAACATTGAAGTGGCAATGTTATGTTGTGCTGGGTATGTGATTATATGATCCTTATAACTAAGGATAAAGCAGCTATACCTGCCCAACCAGGTTCCTTGTACCAATCAGTGTGATGACCACGTATTTAAAATCAGCCAGAGTCAGGAATTCAGGTCAAGAGAAAAACCTTCAATCTTTATTCTTTTTGAGGTGAAGGGGGATTTGTGATAGCAATATGGGCAGCTGCAACAGGAAGCCAGCCAGCAGAGGAGAAGGGGGATTACAGGTGAAGGGACAATCGGAAGTGAAGGGGGGTTGCAATAGCAATGTGAGCAGCCGTGTCAAGAAGCCAGCCAGCAGTCTCTCTTTCCGCTTCCCTTTCCACTCCCCTGCCTCCACCCACTATAATCGTCATTTCCTATACAATACATCAAGACTTGCATAAAGAGTAGGCGGGGTACATTCTTTCTCCAAGTATATATATTAATAGAGTATGGTCCAATTACTATTTAGCCTCATGTGCTTGGGATATCAGTGCATCAACTCAAGCCTCAGCCCATTACTAGTCAGAGCATCCACTGAACCCAAGAACCCTTAATATGTCTCCCCCCTGGCAAAAGAGCACTCTTCCATCTCAAGGTAAGAAGTTTCTCCAGTGCTAGTGAATAGCTGCATCATCAAACATCTGATTGCCCAGGCCAGAAGCCATAAAAAATCATTGCTACCAAAGAAGAAGAGTATTCTTTGCTCCCATCCAGTTTTTGAACAGTCTTACCTGAGAAAAATAGATTATTTTTATACATGATTCTGACTGACCTCCATATTTACTTATTTCTTTCCCAAAGAAGAGACATCTTTGGACTCAAGGACTATTTTCTCTCAGATATCTCCTTATGTGCTAGAGAAATAACTCAGGTCCTTTTCAATTGGTAAACTCCCTTTTCTTTGAGAGGGTTCTGACAACTTCCCATAAATGACTTAGAGGGCCAAAGTATGCTATTCTTAGTAGATGCCTTGCTTTTTAATACTAGGGAGAATATGAGATTGTCACCATATAATTATGATGAATGTGTATTTGTTTGGAAGGAAGGGGGTCTACTATCTTACTCTGGCGATTCTGAATATGTGGATAGAGATAAGGGAGAATTCTTCTTTAGTCCCCATGGAAGAAGATGAAATAGGATATAGAAGGAAAAGACACAGAATATAGAAGCAAGAAAAGATTTTACATCATTCCCCAGACATGACTCTCAGTGAAAGAGAGGTTTTAATAGGAAATTAAAGGAAAATTGAGTAAATAGTAGTATTCAAAAAGTCTAGTTATCAATTTAGATCATGCAACATAGATTGCATACTATATGGGACCCTAATGCATGAAATTATTGACTGTGCCCCAAATGTCATTATGTATGTTGTGGTACTGGTATAACTATTGCTGTTTCTGCTCATTGTCACTGTTTTGCATTGAAACCCATGACAAAGTATAAAAATTTAATATTATCCATAGTCAAGATCATTGAGATCTTCTGAGACTTGGTTCTCCTCAAGAAGGACGAAAAAGCTCAAAGATTTCTGCATTTTCCTCTACTCTACATTTTTTATCTTTCTCTTTATGATGGAGTTTGGGATTTGGGGTTATAATTTTTATTTCTTTTTATTTATCTCCTTAGTATTGCTCATATTAGAAGAATTGTCCAGGAAAATCCCTAAAAGCATTTAAAATGTGGAAGGTCCTCTAGAAAATGCTTAGCACTTTGCCACCAAAAGGTATGATAGGATCGGTAGTTATCAGTTCCTTCTTCCCTTTCCTCATCCCAGAGGATGAAAAGACAAAATTAGGACTTGACTGACTCAGGTTTGGGCAAGACTTAAATTGTTCTTCCAATGAGGAAACTTCCTTACGGATTATGGTTGTGTTAATATGGCTTCTTGATCACTTGGAGAGATAGAAAGAAGTTCTCAAATGATAAGTGTAAGTAGGAAAAAGAAAAACTCTTTGGAGAAACTTTCTATGATACATACATTATATCTAAGATAGATAAGAAACTGGGTCATATTTATGTTAGGAACCATTCCTCAATAGAGAAATTGACATTTATGGAGGGGAGGAATATTCTTGACTTTTTTTTTTTCCAGATCAATTTTGTTATTATTTTTTCTAGCTCTATAAAATAATTTTGTGGCAGTTTGATTGGTATGGCACTGAATAAATAGACTGAGTTAGGTAGAATTGCCATTTTTATTATATTAGCTTGACCTACCTATGAGAAATTGATATAATTCCTGTTTAGATTTGACTTTATTTGTATGAAGAGCATTTTGTAATTGTGTTCATATAGTTCTTGGATTTTTCTTGACAGATGGGAAACCAAATATTTTATTTTGTCTACAGTTATTTTAAATAAAGTAATGCTGATATCTTGTGTCAGTTTATTTTTGTATCCTGCAACTTTGCTAAAATTGTAAATTGTTTTGAGTATTTTTTGGATAATTCTCATGTGCAAAGAGTGATAACTTTATTTCTTCATTGCCTATTATAATTCCTCCTATTTCTTTTTCTTTTCTTCTTGCTAGAGCCAACATTTCTAATATTGAATAGTAGCAGTGATAATGGGCATCCTTGTTTCATCCATAATTTTATTGGAAATTTTTCTAGTTTTTCCACATTACAAAAGAGATACTGCTCTTTTTTTTTAAAGAAAGCTCCATTCCTATGATCTCTAGTGTTTTTAATAGAAATAAATGCTATATTTTGTTAAAAGCTTTTTCTATGTGTATTGAGATAATTATATGATTTCTGTTAATTTTGTTATTGATATGGTCAATTATGCCAATGGTTTTCCTGATATTGACAGTCCTGCATTCTTGTTATAAATCCCATTTGGTCATAATGTATTATTCTGCTGTTAAGTTGTTGTAATCTCTTTGCTAATATTTTATTTTAAAATGTTGCATCAGTATTCAAGAAGGGGATTGGTTCATGATTTTCTTTTTTTGTTTGGGATCCTCCTGATTTAGGTATCAGCATCATATTTGTGGCAGAACTCCTTTGCCTATTTTTTCCAAATAATTTATATAATGGTATAATTAATTATTCTGTAAATTTTTGATAGAATTCACTTGTAAATGCATTTGGCTAAGGAGTTTTTTTCCTTAGGGAGTTCATGAATGGCCCCTAAATTTCCTTTTTAAAAATTGGGTTATTAAAGTATTTTATTTGCTTTTCTGTTAATTTGGGTAATTTATATTTCTGCAAATTTCCATCTATTTAAATTAGATTGTCATATTTGTTGACATACAGTGGGGCAAAATAGTTTCTAATTATTGCTATTATTTCTTTTTCATTGGTGGTGAGTTCACTCATTTCATTTTTAATGCAAGTAATTTGTTTTTTTCCCTTTTCTAATCAAATTAATCAAAGGTTTGTCTATTTTTTGGATTTTTTTCATAAAACCAACTCTTAATTTTATTATCTCAATAGTTTCCTTATTTTCAATTTTATTAACTTCTTTTATTTTCAAAAAAATTAATTTGATATTTAATTGAGATTTTTAAAATTAGTTTTTTCCTAGCTATTTTAGTTGTACGCCCAATTCATTGACCTTCTCTTTCTCTATTTCATTCATGTAAGCAGCTAAAGATATAAAATTTCCTCTAAGAACTGCTTTGGCTGCATCCCATAAGTTCTTTCATATTGTCACATTATTACCATTTTCTTAGATAAAATTATTGATTGTTTCTACCACTTGTTGTTTGACCCACTCATTCTTTAGACTTAGGCTATTTAATTTATATTTGGTTTTTATTCAATCTTTGCCTAATCCTTTATTAAATGTAATTTTTATTGCATTGTGATCTGGGAAGGATGCATTTACTACCCTTTCTGACTTTTTGCATTTGATTGTGAGGTTTTATACTCTAATACATGGTCAATTTTTATGTTAGTGTCATATACCACTGAGAAAAATGTATATTCCTTTTTATCCCTATTTAATTTTCTTCAGTGGTCTATCATATCTAAATTTTCTCAGATTCTATTAACTTCCCTAATTTCTTTCTTGTATATTGTGTGGTTAAGTTTATCTAAATCTGAGAGGATGAGGTTGAAGGGTTGAAGTCCCCCTCTAGTATAGCTTTACTGTCTATTTCTTCCTATAACTGGCTTAACTTTTAAAAAAAAATTATAACTTTTTATTGACAGAACCTATGCCTGGGTAATTTTTTACAACATTATCCCTTGCACTCACTTCTGTTCTGACTTTTCCCCTCCCTTTCTCCACCCCCTCCCCCAGATGGCAAGCAGTCTTATACATGTTAAATATGTCACAGTATATCCTAGATACAATATATGTGTGCAGAACTGAACAGTTCTCTTGTTGCATAGGAAGAATTGGATTCAAATGATAAAAATAACCCGGGAAGAAAAACAAAAATGCAAAGAGTTTACATTCATTTCCCAGTGTTCTTTCTTTGGGTGTAACTGCTTCTGTTCATCATTGATCAATTGGAACTGTTACATCTTCTCTTTTTTGAAGAAATTCACTTCCATCAGAATATATCCTCATACAGTATCATTATTGCAGTATATAATAGTCTCCTGGTTCTGCTCATTTCACTTAGCATCAGTTCATGTAAGTCTCTCCAAGCCTCTCTGTATTCATCCTGCTGGTCATTTCTTACAGAACAATAATATTCCATAACATTCATACATCACAATTTACCCAACCATTCTCCAATTGATGGGCATCCATTCATTTCCCAGTTTCTAGCCACTACAAACAGGGATTCCACAAACATTTTGACACATACAGGTCCCTTTCCCTTCTTTAGTATCTCTTTGGGATATAAGTCCAGTAGTACTGGCTTAACTTTTCTAAGAATTTGGATGCTGTACCATTTGGTGCATAAATGTTTATTATCACTATTACTTCATTGTCTATTGGTTCCCTTTAATAAGATGTAGCTTCCTTTCTTATCTTTTCTAATTAGATCTATTTTTGCTTTTGCTTTGTATAAGATCAAAATCACTATCTCTGCTTTTTTTGCTTCAGCTGAAGCATAATATATTATGCTTCAACCTTTTACCCTTACTCTGTGTGTATCACTGTTTCAAATGTGTTTCTTGTAAACAACATACTATAAGATTCTGGTATTTTAGCCCATTCTGTTACCCATTTACATTTTATAGGAGAGTTCATCTCAATCACATTCAGTTATGATTACCAGTTGTGTATTTCCCTCCATCCTATTTTATTTCCTGTATATATTTTTGTTCTCTCTTTCCACCCTCCTTAGTAGTGTTTTATTTCTGACCATTCCCTCCTTCAAACTGCCTTCCCTTCTATTACCCTTCCTCCCTTCTTTTACCCTTTCTTCTTAGTGTTTCTGCCCCTCTATTCAGTCCCTCCCTTTTCTTTCTCCTTTCTCTTCCTATTTTCCTAGAGGAAAAGATAGATTTCTACACTTAATCGAGTGTGTAAATCATTCCATTTTTACAAGAAACTGATAAGATTAAGCTTCAGACAATGCTCATCCACTCTTCTTTCCTTCTATGACAATAGGTCTTTTGGGACTCTTTTAGTGCTTTAATTTATCCTATTTTATCTCCCCTTTCTTTTTCTTCCAGAACAATCCTTTTTTCCACCCTTTAATGGCTTTTACTTAAATATCATCACATCAGAGTCAATTTATACCTACACTCACTGTCTATGCCCCCTCTAACTTGCCTAATAAAAGATACAGTTCTCAGTAGTTATAACTATCATTTTCCCATGTAGAGATGTAAATAGTTTAATATTTAAATAATGTTTTTTTCTCTTTCCTGTTTACCTTCTTATATTTCTCTTGACTCCTGTGTTTGTAGATCAAATTATCTGTTTAGTTCAGGTTTTTTCAGTAAGAAATAATTGAAAGTCCCCTACATCATTTGAAGATATATTTCCTCCCCTGAAAGATAGTGCTTAGTGTTGCTGTTGATTCTTGATTGTAATCCAAGATCCTTTGCCTTTTGGAATATGTTATTCCAGGCCCTCTGATCCTTTATTATAGATGCTGCCAAATCCTAGGTAATCCTGACTTTGACTCCTCAATTGTTGATTTTTTCCCCTTGACAGCCTGCAGTATTTTTTTCCTTGAGATTATAACTTTGGTGTTTTGCAATGATATTTCTTGGACTTTTCCTTAAGGGATCTCTTTCCAAAGGTGTCCAGTGGATTCTTTCTTTCCATGACTATTTTGTCTTCTGGGTCTAGTGTATCAGGGCAGTTTTTCTTGATGGTCTCTTTAAGAATACTATCCAAGCTCTTTTTTTGTTTGTTGGTTTGTTTGTTTGTTTGTTTTGACATTCATGGACTTCAAGTAATCCAATGATTTTTAAATTGTCTCTCCTGGATCTGTTTTCCAGGTTATCTATTTTTCCAATGAAGTATTTTACTTTTTCTTCCAGTTTTTTATTCTTTTTAGTTTTTTTTTTTTTTTACTGATTTTTGATGTCTCATAGAATTATTAGCTTTCATTTGCTAAGTTCTAGTTTTTAATGTATCATTTTCTTCTGTTAGCTTATGTATCTCCTTTTCCATTTGATTAAATCTATTTTTAAAGATTTTTGGGGGGTGGGTTTTTTTTCTTTTGGCATTTGACTAATTGTATTTTTTAAAAGAGATTGTTTTCTTTAATTTTGTTGTTGACTCCCTCTTGCATACTTTTCATTTCCTTTCCCATTTTTTCTTCTGCCTCTTTTATTTGACTTTTAAAATCCTTTATGAGCTCTTCCAAGAAGGTTTTTTTGGGCTTAAGATCAATTCATGTCTCACTTTGACATTTCACATATAGGCATTTTGTCCTCTTCTGAGTTGATGTTTCAGTATTCCCTGTCACCATAATAGCTTTCTATGGTCAAAGTTCTTTTCTGTTTCTTATACATTTTCTTTATTTATTTTTCTTTCCCCCTATTTCATTACTTTTAAAGTGAGCTCTGCTCCTGGAACAAAGGGGACTCCACCCCAAGCTTCTTTGTGTGGCTTTGTGCCTTGACTTTGAGCACAAGAACTCCTTGTGTTTGGTATCTTCCTCACAGCATTTGGGGGAGGGAGGGTTAGCCTGACCTAGTGTGCCTGTTATTGCCTAGTTTACTGGACTGAAAATTTGCCTTCTGTGGTAGGACTGGAGGTTGCCCCAGGACTGGAGGCTTTCCCCTCCATCTATTCTGGTTCTGTTTTATTGAGCCAGGACTAAAGATCTCAGTTGTTGATCCATTGTGATTAAGACCCTTCCACTGGTTTTCCCAGACACCTGTCTGACCTGGGCTGAGCATCTCTTGTATTCCAGTGAGACTGACATTCTTGAAGTCATTCCAACTTATCTTGAACTGGAAATTGCTTCATTCCATCTCTTTGTAGGCTCTGTTATCCCAGACTCTGTTCAGAGGCTTGATTTCCTGCGGTTCTCAAGGGAAACTGGGAAAGCTCAAGCAGCTTCCTGGATTCATTGCATCTTTTTGAAACAAGACATTTTGAAAGGAAGAAATTCAAGCCATCAATAGTTATATGAAAAAAATCATCTAAATCACTAATAATTAGAGAAATACATATTAAATCAACTTTTAGATTTTATCTCATTCTTATTAGATTGACAAAGAGGAAAATAATAATAGTTAAAGGAGTTGTTTAAAAATAGCATTGTGGTGAATCTCTGAATTAACCTCTCTAGAAAGCAATTTGATAGTATGCTCAAAATGTTACAAAACCCACATATACACTTTGTCCTATCTATACCACTACTAGGCTTATATCTCAAAGAGACTTTTAAAAAATAAAAGAACTTTTGTATATAAAAGCATTTATAGTAGTTCTTTCCATAAAAATAGGAAATAAAAAGAAAATATTTTTTCAGAAAATGACTAAGCAAATTATGGTCTTATAAATATAGTAGAACATTATTATACTGTAAGAAATGATAAAATGCATAGTTTTGGAGGAAATTAGGAAATTTTATGAACTGACACAGAGTAAAATGAGCAGATCCAAGATAACAAGAATGACAACATTATAAATAAAATCAATTTTGAAAGATTTTACAACTTTGATCAATGCAATATTAAATACAAGTATCATTGATTTGATAGTTTTAACTCTGTTATTTCAATTTATAATTTTTGTTTAACAAAAAGGAAATATATTTTAAACTCAGTTATCTGAAACTAACATTGGCCAATAAATTTGACCTGAGAACAGACAAGTAGTACAGTAGAGAGAGTGCTAGCCTAGACTCATGAGATCTGAGTTCAAATTCAGCCTCAGACTCTTACTAATTATGTAATCCTGAACAAGTCACTTGATGCTATTTACCTCAGTTCCTCATGTATAAAATAAACTGGAGGAAAAAATAGTGAACTACTCCAGCATCTTTGTCATAAAAACCCCACTTGAGCTGTTGGATATGATGAATCAACTAAACAAGAACAACACCTTTGACCTAAACTCTTGTCTTCATTTGTACTTATTATATACATTCTTCTTTGATTTGATTTGGTTTTGATTCTGTTTTTTTTTCTTTTTTCATTTCACATAATTTATTCTTGAATTTTCAAAATACATTTCTCAAGGCAATATTGAGTTTAGAGGATTTGTATTCATTGAGAATGTGACTTTCAAAAACAAAGTCTATAATATTTTCAATATCTCTAACATTTTTCAATATTCATGTTTTCATATCAACTAGAATGTCATTTTCATATTTACATAAGAAAATGGATTTTAAACAACTTGATATTAGTGAGAATATGTATATGCCCTCAGGGAACTGCCCAAAGAGTTTGTTCCAAGTGAACTTTCTTTCATTCTTCTAATACTGTACACTTTCCAGAAATGACTGAACTCTAATTTTTAACATTTCTACAGAGTTTTGTCCCATTTTCATTGAAATAAATTATTTAAATACTGAGAAATTAAGCACTTGCACAGGGATTATTTATTCAAGGTAGAGAAATTATTTAATCAAAATATAACAATGAACCTCAAGTCAGAATCAGTTATTAGATCACTGTTGCATAATATGAAAATCATTTCTTTGAAAATTTCTAGAAGGACAATTGATAGACATCAAAAATTTCTAATATGCATTAATTAATATAAGAAAAGTTTTGGAAATAAATGGTTTAAATCCATTACTACAACCAGGGGAAGATTGCATTTTTAAATGATTTTGCAAGTCTTTGGGCATAAAAACCTCCAAAAATCAAACTACTAATTTTATTTTGAAAGATTGAAAAGAGAAAGAAATAAAAATGAACTTTCCTCTGAAAACATAGGAAAAGAAAGTGTCTGGGGATTCATTCTATTTTTTTTTTCATAGCAACTTTGGTTTTTAAACTACAAGGTAATTTTTTTTTCCTTTTGAAGATAGCACATAATTGGGGGCAGAGCCAAGATGGTGGAGAAGACATATACTCCTTTCAGAACTCTCCTACTACTCTCACACTAGTTACAAAATTCAGCCTCTGAAATGGTATTGGACTGGCAGAATCCACAAATATTGGGAATGTAGCAAATTACCAGCAGAAGATAATTTTGAAAATCACCAGAAAAGACCTGTTTTGATCGGGCATGGGCACAGGAGGAGGCCAGATACAGGCAGGGAGGCAGAGCATGGAGGCCAGTACACTCTGAGCAGACCGGGATGAGGTGCGGTCTTTGTGGAGTGGAAAATCTATGGGGAAAAACTCTACCACAGTGTTGGCTACTCTGCCCTGGTTGCAAGCCAGTATAACAGCAGAGAAGTTATTAAACATTCAACACAAACACAAAAGGTAAACAATGTATGCCAAAGTATCAGAATCTCATGGGACCTGACCACATCCACCCAGAACCAGGAGTGACTCAATATGATCCCAGCATGGCCATTGCTACTTCCAGGTGTCTGTTGAGGAAGCTTGGAACTTCCTTGCCCTAAAAGCAGATCCCAACTTTTTTTTTTAATGAGTAAAAAAGCAAAGCAAGCTCGAACTATAGACAGCTTCTATATTGATAGAGAAGGACAGATTTCAAACCTTAAGGAGAGTAAAAGCAGATTGTCTCCAGATGCCCCAAAGGATGATATAATCTGGTCTCCACCACACAAGGCTCTCCTAGAAGAAATTTAAAAGGATCTTTAAAAAGAACTAGAAGAAAATGGGGAAAGGAAAGGAAAACTCTGCAAGAGGGTTTGGAAAAGGCATATAACTCTTTAAAAGAAAGTTTTGATAAACTGAAAAAGAAAACAACTCCCTGAAATGTGAAATGGGAAAAGTAAAGAACTCCAAGGAAAACAGAATTTGTGAATTGGAAAAGAAAAATAACTCCTTAAAAAAAATTGTGAAATGGAAAAAAATTCCATAGAACAAAACAACTCATTTAAAAACTCAATTGGACAAATATGAAAAGAAATAAAAAAGCAAGTGAAGAAAATGATTCATTAAAAATCAGAACTGAACAAATGGAAATGAATGACTCGACATCAAAAATCAATCAAGCAAAACCAAAAAAAAAAAAAAAAAATAGAAAAAATGTTAAATCCCTACTTGGGAAAACAACAGACCTGGAAAGTAGATCTAGGAGAGATAATCTAAGGATTATTGGATTCCCTGAAAATCATGGTTAAAAAAAGAGCCTAAACACTATTTTTCAGGAAATCATTAAAGAGAACTGACCAGATGTCATAGAATCAAAAGATAAAATAGCCTTTCAAAGAATTCACTGATGACCTACTGAAAGAGATCCCAAAATTAAAACTCCAAGGAATATGGTGGCTAAATTTCAGAACTAGTGGACTAAGGAAAAAATGTTACAAACAGCCAGAAAAAAAAAAAAAACAATTCTAAATATCGAGGAACCACAATAAGGATTACTCAGGATCTTGCAGCTTCCATATTAAAGGATCAAAGGGCCTGGAATCTGATAATTCTGAAAGACAAAGAAACTTGGAATATAACCAAGAATAAACTACCCAGCTAAACTAAGCATTTTCTTCCAGGGAAGAAGATGGGCATTTAATGAAACAGGTGAATTCTATTTATTCCTGATGAAAAAACCAGAACTAAACAAAAAAAAAATTGACTTCCAAAGATAGAACTCAAGAGAAGCATAAAAAGGTAAAAAGAATTCTTGACAACTGTATTTCTGTTATGGATAGAGATAGAGAGTATATTAATAACTTGATTTTACTGTTATAATATAAAAGTACTGGCTAAGAAATAGACTAGTTGATCAGTGGAATAGGTCAGGTTCACAGGACAAAATAGTCAATAACTATAGCAATCTAGTGTTTGACAAACCCAAAGATCCCAGCTCTGGAAATAAGAATTCACTGTTTGACAAAAACTGCTGGGAAAACTGGAAATTAGTATGGTAGGAACTAGGCATTGACCCATACTTAAAACTGTGCATCAAGAATCAAATGGGTCAAAATGGGTTCATGATTTAGACATAAAAAATGAGATTATAAATAAATTAGAAGAACATAGGATAGTTTACCTCTCAGACCTGTGGAAGAAGAAGGAATTTGTGACCAAAGAAGAATTAGAGATCATTATTGAACACAAAATAGAAAATTTTTATTGTATTAAGTTTAAAAGTTTGTATATAAATAAACCTAATGCAGACAAGATTAAAAGGGAAGCAATAAATTGGGAAAACATTTTTACATTCAAAGATTCTGATAAAGGCCTCTTTTCCAAAATATATAGAGAATTGACTCTAATTTATAAGAAATCAAGCCATTTTCCAATTGATAAATGGTCAAAGGATATGCACAGGCAATTCTCAGATGAAGAAATTGAAACTATTTCTAGCCATATGAAAAGACGCTCCAAGTCATTATTAATCAGAGAAATGCAAATTAAGACAACTCTGAGATACTACTACACACCTGTCAGATTGTCTAGAATGACAGGGAAAGATAATGCGAAATGTTTGGAGGGATGTGGGAAAACTGGGATACTAATACAATGTTGGTGGAATTGTGAACACATCCAGCCATTCTGGAGAGCGATTTGGAACTATGCTCAAAAAGTTATCAAACTGTGCATATCCTTTGATCCAGCAGTGTTACTACTGGGCTTATATCCCAAAGAAATCTTAAAGAAGGAAAAGGGACCCACATGTGCAAAAATGTTTGTGGCAACCCTTTTTGTAGTGGCTAAAAACTGGAAATTGAATGAATGCCCAACAATTGGAGAATGGCTAAATAAATTGTGGTATATGAATTTTATGGAATATTATTGTTATGTCATTGGCAACCCTTTTTGTAGTGGCTAACAACTGGAAATTGAATGAATGCCCAACAATTGGAAAATGGCTAAATAAATTGTGGTATATGAATTTTATGGAATATTATTGTTATGTAAGAAATGACCAGCAGGATGATTTCAGGGAGGCCTGGAGAAACTTACATGAATTGATGCTAAGTGAAATGAGCAGAACCAGGAGATCATATACAAGGCAACAACAAGATTATATGATGGTCAACTCTGATGGATATGGCTCTCTTCAACAATGAGATTATTCAAACCAGTTCCAATTGTTCAGTAATGAAGAGAAACAGCTACACCCAGAGAGAGAACTATGGGAAATGAGTGTGGACCACAACATTGCATTTTCACTCTTCTGTTATTGTTTGCTTGCATTTTTGTTTTCCTTCTCAGGTTTTTTTCTTTCTTTCTAGATCTGATTTTTTCTTGTGCAGCAAGTGAACTGTATAAATAAGTATATATATATATATATATTGGATTTAACATATACTTTAACATGTTATAATGTTTTGGACTATCTGCCATCTAGGGGAAGGGGTAAGGGGAAGGAGGGGAAATTTTGGAACAGAAGATTTTGCAAGAGTCAATGTGGAAAAATTGTCCATGCATATGTTTAGTAAATAAAATGCTATAATAAAAAAGATAGCACATAATTCAAAATGTTTAATGTTTTAAATTATTTATCCTTCTTTCCACCTTGGAATAGTAAGCTCTTCAAAAAGCAAGAAAAATAAAAGATGCTTAGCCTTCAATTTTTGATTTAATGAAAATTCACTCTTCTTTACTGAGATGACTTTCATAAATGTACAAAAGATCACAAATGAAGCTTTCTTTTCCTTTAGTTTTCCAAATCATATAATGAGAAGATGTAGTGTGAAAGCACTGTCTATTGTCAAAGTTAAGCTTAAATTTTCCTAAACTATGAAAGATTTAAAATTTCTGTGGCTAAATCTAATTAAAGCCATTTGATGCACAAAATGAGCTTTTAAAATTATTATTTTGTCTAGATCTATAAAGGACACTAGTTTGATGTAGCATTGTTCTTATGGATTTATTTAGGTAGTTTTCTCCTCAAGGATTACTTTCTAATTATTTCATATTGACTTAACAATTTATTTAAAATTGTGTTCTGCCTTAGAATATAAACATCTTACTGTGTCCAAAGGGTCATAAAACTGTGCATGCCCTTTGACCTAGCAATGTCACTGCTGGATCTGCATTCAAAAGAAATTATAAAAATATGGAAAAGGACCCACATGTGGCCAAATGTTTTTAGCAGCTTTTTTTGTGGTGGAAAGGAATTGGAAATTGAGGGAATACCCATCAATTGGAGAATGGCTGAATAAGTTGTGATAGATGAATGTAATGGAATGCTTGTTCTATTAAAAAAAATAAGCAGGAGGATTTCATAAAAAACTTCAAAACAATTAATAAATTGATGCTGAAGTAAAGTGAGAAAGACTAGGAGAACATTGTACAAAGAGTCAGCAACATTGTATAATGATCACTATGATGGACAGCTCCTCTTGTCAATACAATGATCCCAAAACAATTCCAAGAGATAAGTGATGGAAAATGCTACCCACATCCAGAGAAATAACTATGGAAACTGAATGCAGATTGAAGCATGCCATTTTTGCTTTGTTTTTTTTTTTTCTTATGATTTTTCCCTTTTATTCTGATTTTTCTTTTACAATGGGACTAATGTGGAAATAGGTTTAAATGATTGTCCATGGGTAACCCATACCAGATTGCTTATTCCTTTGGGGAAGAAGAAGGGAGGGATGAAAAAAAATTGAATTCAAAATTATAGAAAAATAAATGTTGAAGGGACACTAATACATTGTTGGTGGAATTGTGAATACATCCAACCATTCTGGAAAGCAATTTGGAACTATGTTCAAAAAGCTATCAAACTGTGCATACCCTTTGATCCAGCAGTGTTACTACTGGGCTTATATCCCAAAGAGAAATTAAAGAAAGGAAAAGGTCCTGTATGTGCAAAAATATTTGTGGCAGCCCTCTTTGTAGTGGCCAGAAACTGGAAACTGAGTAGATGCCCATCAATTGGAGAATGGCTGAATAAATTGTGATATATGAATATTATGGAATATTATTGTTCGGTAAGAAATGACCAACAGGATGATTTCAGAAAGTCCTGGAGAGACTTACAAGAACTGATGCTGAGTGAAATGAGCAGGAGCAGGAGATCATTATATACTTCAACAACAATTCTATATGATGATCAATTCTGATGGACCTGGCCCTCTTCAGCAATGGGATGAACCAAATCAGTTCCAATGGAGCAATAATGAACTGACCCAGCTATACCCAGCGAAAGAACTCTGGGAGATGACTAAGAACCATTACATAGAATTCCCAATCCCTATATTTTTGCCTGCCTGCATTTTTGATTTCCTTCATAGGCTAATTGAACAATGTTTCAGAGTCAATTATTTTTGTACAGCAAAATAAATGTTTGATCATGTATACTTATTTTGTATTTAATTTATACTTTAACATATTTAACATGTATTGGCCATCCTACCATCTAGGGGAGGGAAAACTGGAATGAAAGGTTTGGCAATTGTCAATGCTGTAAAATTACCCATGCGTATAACTTGTAAATAAAAAGCTATAATAATAATTTAAAATAAATTAAAATTAAAAAAAGAAAAAGAAATGTTGAAAACTATCTTTATGTGTAATTGGAAGAGATAAAATATTATTAAGTAAAATAATTATTTTTTAAAGAAGAATATAAATTCTTTGAAGGAAGAGACAGTTTTTGCTTTCTATTGTAGCTCCAGCACATAACACAGTACTGGAATTTAGTAGATGCTTAATAAATGTTTTTTGATTGATTTGTATATGGAAAGAAATTAATGAATGGAATAATTGATTTTAACTTCCAAATTTTGCTTAATTAACAAAATCTGCCATTACAATCATGAATCATAAATTTAGAAATGGAAAGACCAAAGAGGTTAGCTAATTTCACTCTGTAATTTTACAGATGGATAAATTGAGTCCAGAAAAAAAACAGATTTGCCTAAGGTCACCCAGATTCAGAATTTGAAATTAGATTCTTTGACTCCAATTTAGGTGCTTATTCCACCACAGCAATAAATTCTGAACTGAGCCCAATGAATGTTTTATGCTTCAAGCCCATGTGGACTTACTGGGTTTTTCTGAGAAGTTACATTTTTCTTTATTTTTCATTTTCTTTTAAAAATCAAATATTAGTCTTTGAAAGAGGCAGCTTCTCTTCATATAAGGCAAATTTATGGTGAGGTTTGTGGGCATATATTTGAACATTTCCCCTCCAGTTGCCTAAAAAAATTGGCATCATAGTACAATACAAGGAAGTCTAGGGAAGTCTAGGAAAATTCTATACAGATGTTCTTTCACACACTACTTAAAACATAGATATGGACATTCATACCAACTTTTAAAAATTTTGCCTTAATTATTTTAAGCAGATAGAAAATGGACAATATACTGCCACTGAGAGTTACATATAGTAATTAATTTTTCTGGAGTTTATATCTATTTGCTTTAGCATAATATAAACTAAAGCAGATAAATTTTCAAAAATATTTATTATTCATTTTTTAATTACAATAATAAACCTATTATGTTGACATTAATGACATGTTTTATGAAAAATAACTAACTATATTTTCCAAATCAATTATAAAAGTGGCATTTGTTAACATATATTTGCAAAGTTTGTTCATGTCTGTTTTAATAGAAGACATTCTATTGGTTGCAAGGTATTATTCTAGTTGAAATATATGAAGAAAAAAATGGCCTCATACAGCTATGAGGTTGGAAAATGGAGGAATGTTTTAATGTGCAAATACAATCTTCAGAAAAGTCTTGGCCGACTTCTTGAAAAGATCCTGGGAACCCTCAGGAGCCTGTGTCATGAAAAGTTGTTCTACATTGAAAACAGTAAAAATAAGATTATATGTTGCTCACTATGAAAGTCTTAGCTCTTCTCAGCAATAAGATGATCCAAGACAATTGCAATAGACTTGGGATGGAAAATACCATCCACATCTTTTGTTTTTTCTTTCACAACATCACTATTAGAGAAATATATTAAAAATGATAGTGTGTATGCATACCTAATTATTTTAAATGTATTTAATGTATATATGTATATGTATATGTGTATGTGTATGTATATGTATGTATATATACATATACATACATATACATACACATACACATATACATACATATATATATATATATATATATATATATATATATATATATACACACAGAGAAAGAGAGAGAGAGAGAATTTGGCACTCAGAATATTTTAAAAGTGAATGTTGAAAACTATCTTTACATGTAATTAGAAAAAACAAAATGCTATTGGTGGAAAAATGATGTTCTAGGCAAATGTCTATTTCTATTTGTTATTCTGAAAAGATGAAATTAAAATTGTTGAGAATCCCATGTAATCTTCCCTATTTGAACATATCGGTTGCTTCAAAAATGTTTGTTAAATTCAGTTGAATTGAATTTCACTGATGTTCTCTGAAAACTTAAACCATGTACTCATTTTCTAATAATCTACTTCCTTTTGAAGGAAAACTTTGCTCTGCTTGGCTGAAAAAAATCACATAACTACCTGCCGATAAGACACACCTAGGTCTATGGCAGGCTATATGGTAGATGTTTTGTAAATATTTGTCTAATATCATTGTTGGAATGGACCTTAGAACTATTATCCAGGTACAGGATTCCTTGTTTTTAAAACATTTTATTTGTGCATTAAAAACAATAACAATTAATATTCCTTAATATCTCCAGTTGCCTTCAAGATTCAACTCATGTCTGGTACTACCAAAGGCTTTTTTTCCCTCAAAAGAATTTTGTTTTTCCAAATATATGTAAAGATCTTTTCAATATTCATTTTTTAAAGCTATTGTGTTCCATTTTTTCTCCTTCCCTCCTTTATTTCCCCCATCCACAAGACAGCAAGCAATCTAATATAGGTTATATATGTATGATATTTCTAAACCCATTTCCATATTTGTCATATTGTGCAAGAAAAGTAAGATTAAAAGGTTAAAGAACCATTAGAAAGAAAAAAACGAAGCAAACAAACAAAAGGTGAAAATACTATGCTTTGATCCACATTAAGTCCCCATCGTTGCTCTAATGTATAGTGACTTAGAGCATTTTTTTTTTAATATGGCTAGAAATAGCTTTAATTTCTTCATCTGAAAACTGTCTGCTCATATCCCTTCGATCATTTATCATTTGGGGAATGCTTTGTATTCTTATGAATCTAACTCTGTTCTCTATTTTTAAAATGAGGCCTTTATTTGTACTTTTGCAAAAATTCCCTGCCCTCCCCCCCATCTTTCTGCTTCCCTTCTAATCTTGGCTGCAAAACCAAAACATTGGTTTTGTTTGTGTAAAACCTATTTAATTTAGTGTAATTTAAATGATCCATTTTGAATTTCATAATGTTCTCTGCTTCTTTGATCATAAATTCCTTCCTTCTCCAAAGATCTGATAAGTAAACTATTCCTTATTTTCTTAATTTGCTTATAGCATCACCTTTTATGTCTAAATCATGAACCTAGTTTGACCTTATCTTGGTATATAGAGGATATGAGATATTGCTCTGGGCCTTGTTTCTGTCATACTCTAATATTCCGAGAAATTTTTATCAAATAGTGAGTTTTTATTCCAGAAGCTGGAGTTATTGGGTTTTATCAAACACTAGGTTACTGTAATCATTGACTATTGTGTCTTATATCTAACCTCTTCCACTGATTCTTTACTCTATGAGCCAGTATCAAAAGTTTTTGAAAACTGATGCTCTATAAAATAACTTTGGATCTAATACAGCTAGGCCACCTTTGCATTGTTTTTTCATTAATTCCT
This sequence comes from Antechinus flavipes, assembly GCF_016432865.1. Classification (NCBI taxonomy): domain Eukaryota; kingdom Metazoa; phylum Chordata; class Mammalia; order Dasyuromorphia; family Dasyuridae; genus Antechinus; species Antechinus flavipes. Next base: position 322,844,569 of record NC_067398.1, read on the forward strand.
TTGATATTCTTGACTTTTTGTTCTTCCAGAAGAATTCTATTATTATTTTTTCTAACTCTATAAGGCAATTTTTTTGGCAGTTTGGTATGGCACTGAATAAATAGATTAATTTAGGGAGAATTGCCATTTTTATTATATTAGCTTGGTCTACCTATGAGCAACTGATATTTTTCCAGTTGTTAAAATGGAAGAAAAAAATGGAAGGAATTTAGAAAAGGTCTATCATACTTGGCCTGGAGTGAATGAATGGGATGTGGCCCAGCACAGGTGTGGCTTCAGGAATCTAGCAGGAGATACTTAGCCAAAGTACGGAGCAATGACTCCTCTATCCTGAGTCAGAAGGTCAGTGGCTCAGCAGGCCAGCTGTGAGACCTCCAACCTAAGCATAGAAGGCAAATTGTGACCAGGCAAGGCCAACTCAGTGTAGGGGAAAAGCTGGTAGCACCACAGGCCTCAGAGTGGAAAGTCAATGAGAGTCACCTGTACCCCTGCAAAAAAACAAAAACAAAAACAAAAAACCTGACTTTATCTGTGTGAAAAGTGTTTTATAATTGTGTTCATGTAATTCCTAGGTTTGTCTTGAAAAGTAGACTCCCAAAAATTTTATGTTATCTATAATTATTTTAAATGGAGTTTCTCTTTCTATCTCTTGTTGCTGGACTTTGTTGGTAACATAGAAATGCAGGATTTATGCATATTCATTTTATATCCTGCAACTTTGCAAAAGTTGTTAACTATGTCAAGCAATTTTTTAATTGATTCTTTAGGATTTTCTAAATATAATATTATGTCATTTGCAAAGAATGATAGCTTTGTTTGCCTATTCAAATTCCTTCAAATTCTTTTTCTTCTCTTTTTGCTAACGCTAATGTTTCTAGTACAACATTAAATAATAGTGATGAGGCAAATTTGTTTTACTCTTGATCTTATTGGGAATAGTTCTAGTTTAACCTCATAATATATGATACTTACTGGTAGTTTTAGATAGATGCTAATTATCATTTTAAGGAAAGCTCCACTTATTCTTATGCTCTTTAGTATTTTTATTAGGAATATGTATTTCATTTTTTCAAATTTTTTCTGTATCTATTGGGATAATTATATAATTTCTGTTAGTTTTGTTATTGATTTGGTCAATTATGCCAATAGTTTTCCAGATATTGAACAAGCCCTGCATTCCCTGATATAAATTCCACTTGGCCATAAGGTATTATCCTGGCCATTTATTGCATATAATTTTTATTGCATCATGATATAAAAAATGTTGCATTTACTATTTTATGCCTTTCTATATTTGATTGGAATTGTTATTTGAGATGCCCTAATATAGTCACTTTTTTGTGTTGGTGCCAAATATTGCTGAGAAAAAGATATATTCCTTTCAATTTCCATTCACTTTTTTCCTGAGGTCTACTATATGTATCTTTTCTAAAATTTCATTCACTTCCTTAACTTCTCTTTTTGACCTTAAGACCAGTTCATATACCCCTTAGAAATCTCACGTGTAGGTATCTTGCCATTGTACTCCTCTAAGTTTGTGTTCTGATCTTCCCTTTTACCAGATTAGCTTTCTATGATCAGGGCTCTTTTTGCTTTTTTTCTCATTTTAAAAGCTGAGTTCTGCTCCTTGGGCACAGGGGATATTATCCCAAGGTGTTTTTTTTTGTTTGTTTGTTTTTTTTACAGGGGTACAAGTGACTCTCATTGATTTTCCACTCTGAGGCCTGTGGTGCTACCAGCTTTTCCCCTACACTGAGTTGGCCTTGCCTGGTCACAATTTGCCTTCTATGCTTAGGTTGGAGGTCTCACAGCTGGCCTGCTGAGCCACTGGCCTTCTGACTCAGGATAGAGGAGTCATTGCTCCGTACTTTGGCTAAGAATCTCCTGCTAAATTCCTGAAGCCACACCTATGCTGGGCCACATCCCATTCATTCACTCCAGGCCAAGTATGATAGACCTTTCCTAAATTCCTTCCATTTTAAACTGGAAAATTATAATGTGCTTTCTAGAGCCCCCATTCTGGGCTGCCAAAATATACTATCCAGACTAGCTCTCTGGAGGATCTCAGGACCAGCCCGAGTCCTGGGTCTTAGTGGGAAAGTGATGAGGCTGGAACCCAGAGGATGGTCAAAGATGGCATCTGTTTATTTCAAGTCCTCTCAGCTCCTAAATACCTTAGTACAATTACATCACCACAGCACACTGCACAAGTGATAACTATAAGTATCCTACTATTAATATGTAAATGCCTCTTTACCCTAAGTATCCCTGCTTCAAGTAGAACACAGGTGGTCACACTTCCCCTGACTTCTCAGGAGGGGTAAGATGCCCCAAAGGGAGATGGGGAGCTGAACCAGACATCATCAGCCGGTTCCCTCTGGGCTGAAGGGTCTTATACCTCACTGAGGGTTCCCCCACTGTCTATGGCTATCAACAGAAAATTATTTCACTCAAAATGCTTGTGGGCTCTGCCACTTTAGAAACTATTCAGAGGCTTGATTTAGTGTTGATTCTGCAGGAAACTGGGAAGGGCTCAGGCAAGGACCTGGCTTCTCTTTGACTTCTTGACTCCAGAAGGTTTTTCTTGATTGCTCTAATGTTTAGTCCTCAGCCCTTCCTAAAATTACTATGCATTCAGTTTATTGTGAATATAGAATGGTTGATGACTTTCCTAATCACCTTGATTTGCTTTAGTTCCATTACTATCTAGAAGAGTCCAGATTCATCTGGGAATCAGATAACAATGTTTCTCAAGCATATCAGAAATTCCTTGCAGTATTTGCATATTGAAATTCCTTGTGTTATTAGCATACTGAACCCAGAACTTCCCCTGCTGTGCCAGATAATCAACTCAGACTGATTGATCTTGAGCTCAGTTCTTACTATAGTCCTATGTATACATATCCACCTTCTTAGGAGGAATAAATCCATGGATACAACTTATTTTGTCTTTCTTAGATAGAACTCTGGAAAAATGGTTGACATTATACATGGAGTATATGAGTATGGTAAACCAATTAGTGCTGGCCATTGTACCTGTACCTCAGGCTTTTTCTAGACTCTTTTCTGGGATGAAGCTGATTTGCTTACTCCATCTGTATCCATGCTGGCAGTTTGAGGTCATCCCCTAAATGAACAGTCATAAGGCTATAACTCACTTTCAGCATTCTGGGCGTAACTATGATATAGAAATATATCAATTTACTTTCAGGGTCTAAGACCTGATCAGTGTGCTTCTCATCATCATCATCTTCATCATATATATATACATATATATGTCATATTATCAATATTATTATCATTGTCATCATTATACTCATCATTATCACTGACATTTATATAATGTCTACTATGTACTAGACACTGTGCTAAGGGCTTTATAAATATTATCTCATTTAACATTAACAACAATCCTGGAAAGTATTTGCTATTACTGTTTCCATTTTATAGATGAGCAACTTGAGGCAAAAGTTTAAGTGACTTGCCCAAGATCACACAGCTAGGAAATATATATTAGACAGAACTGTACTCAAGTCTTTGTGACATCAGGCTCAGTGCTCTATGCTCTATACCACCTAGATATTTGATTTATACAAATAAATCATAGTAACACTACTAATTCTTTTATTTTTTAAATTAATAAGATGTTAATTTTCAGTTCCAAATTCTATCCTTCCTAACTGCCCCTTTTCTCCCACTTCTCACCGCACTGAAAAAACAAGGAAAATAAAACCTATTACAAACATATATAGCCAAACAAAAAAAATCTTCTACATTAACCATGTTAAAATATGCTTCAACCAGCAGTCTGAATTCATTACTTTTTTTATATGAAGCTGAGTAGCATGTTTCATTATTCATCCCCTGGAGTCACAATTGGTCCTTGTATTGATTAGAGTTATCAGAATTTCTAAGTCTTTTCATATTTGCTTTTATAGTATAGTTATTATATAATTGTTCTTCTAGATCTGCTCAATTCACTTTGTTTCACTTCATACAAATTGTCGTAGGTTTCTCTGAAACCATTCCCTTCAACATTCTTTATGGAACAATGGCATTCTATCATATATTCTAATTTTAAGTATTTTCTCAATTCATAGGCACTCTCACAATTTCCATTTCTTTGCCACTACAAAAAAAAAAAAAAAGCTGCTATAATTTTTTTTTTTTTTACATATAGGTTCATTTCCTATTTTATAACATTTTGGACAGAGTTGCAAATTGCTTTCTAGAATATCTGGATCAGTTTACAATTCTTCTAACAATGCATTAATGTATCTGTTTTCCCAAGCTTTCCAACAATTTGCCATTTTCCTTTTTTTTTTTTTTTTTTTGGTCAACTTTGCCAGTCTATTGAGTATGGATGAGGTACTTCAGATATATTTTAACTTGCATTTCTTTAACTGGTAGTAATTTAGAGCATTTTTTAAAAAATACAGTTATTGATAGAATTTTTTTTCCCTTAACGATTGCTTTTCATATTTCTTTACCTTTTCAGGAATAACTCTTAGCTTTTCAAAGTTGAATCAATTCCTTATCTGTCTTGGATATGGAACTTTTATCAGAAAAACTTACTCCAAAGATTATTTTTTTCCATTTGCTTTCCCATATAAGAAGTAATTTTTATGTCCCTGATTGACTGTGAAGCTATATCAACACAACCAGAGTACTTGAGGAGAAAAATGCATCAAGAAGGTACAATTTAAGCCTTACCTATTTCTAGGTCAATCAAGTGTGGTCTTTATTTCCTTTTAGGACTAACCCATATTGTGGAGTTGGGTGGGAAGAGGGAAAGAGGATCCTTAGTAATACATTGGTCCTATTGCCTACCATACCATGGTGGCAAGGTCCTAAGATCTTCTAGAGGACCTTTGACCATATAAATACTTTTGGGCTTTTCTGGGACAATTTTTCTTGCATAGGCAGAAGGGAAAAAAGAAAGAGAAAAAAAAAATACCACCCCATCAACCCGAATGAGTCATTATTTAAAAAAAAAAAAGAAGAAAAAAAATGTGGAGGACAACTCCCCCCACAAATGGTAGTCTTTTATCCTCTCCTTGGGAACCACCAAGTCTCTTATCTTAATGATGTGGCCCATATGATGTGTAATGCCAAATCTTTATAATTCACATTGAGTTTTCTACTACAAGAAGGTGGCAAAAACCAGGAGCAGCACCAAGAACCAGACCTTATCTACAGTTTCCATATCTATCTGTCTCCCTAAGACAGCTTAGGCTGGAAAAAATGACTCATTTGGATCTTTTCTTGAATTTCCCAATTAGAATTCAGTCTGATACATTTTCTAGATTTTTGTGGAAAAGATATGGTAAAGGAGCTGGGCTATGACTTCTTCCTTCTATTCCACCATGTTGATACCCATCATTAGCTCTTAAGCATAGAACATTTACTATATAAGAAAGAGAAAGCAAGAACAACCATAACATAATATAATTATTCAATAGAAGACCAAAATAAAAATACAACAATCCACCCATAAACCAGGTTCACTTCTACTAATGCACATAGTATGGGGGACTGGAGGAAAGTGAGCAAAAACTTATATTAACCTATGAATAAAATATACAAATAAGGAAACTTATATATGACTAAGTTGTGATCATACTAACAAAAGTAAAAGAAATATTTTTTAAAGGATAAACAAGGAAACTATGTTATGCTGAAAGGGACCATAAACAGCAAAATAATATCATTAATAAATTTATATATTCTAAATACTGTAACATCCAAATTCACAAAGGAAACATTATCTGAGTTCCCAGAAGACATAGACAGAAATCCACTAGTGGCAGGAGCCTTTAATAGCTCTATCAGTTTTGAATATGTTTAACAAAAAGATAAATAGAAAGGAAAATATGGAACTGAACAAATTGTTGGAGAAGCTAGGACTAAAAGATTTATGGAATCTTCTACATGTAAAAGTAATAAACATATTTCTCAGTACCATATGGAACTTTTACAAGAATTGACTATTTATTAGGGGCACAAGGATATTAGAAATAAATTTTAAAAGGCATACATCCTTTACATACCATAATTTAATTTAAAAATTGATTCAAGAACCATAAACAAAAATATTGACTCAAATGAAGAATTAACAATGAAATTCTAAAATTGAATAAAGAACATATTATAGAAATAATTAATTATTATGTAGAATGATAATGATGAAACAATATATCAAAATTTCTGGGATGCAACTAATAGTCCTGGGCGGAAAACCATATCTTTACAAATACACATTAACAAAATAGAAAAGGAGAGGATTAATGAATGAACTAACTATGCATATGAATCATTAGAAAATCAACAAATAATGAATCAAAAATAAGCACAAAAGGAAGATATTGAAAATTAGAGGGAAATATTAGAAATAAAAAAATATAAATAATAAAATTAAATGTAGTTATTTGAAAAGAAATTGATTTTAAAATATTGATAAACCTTTAACTAATCTGACTAAAAGAAAAAAAAAGTTCTTCATTAATAAACTTTGAAGTCTTAAAAACATTATATAACAATGCACTATAATGATTTTAAGTTAATACTTTTGCCTTTGAGGATCATGCTTTCATTCCCGTCTTCAATAACTTCATGTGTCTTTTGAAAAAAAGATACTTTAAGTTGAAGTATTGTTTGTTTCAGGTTTTCTCAGAATTATTTTCATTTCTTTTTAACTATATTTTTAATATTTAATGTAAAAGTTGCTTTTCCTACTTCTTTAATAAAATATCTGCATAAATTATATATGTATATGCGTGTATATAGTATATATTTGTATTCACTTATCTATATATATCTATTGTTCATTCTAAGAATGTAAGCTTCTTGAAGGAATGAACTGTTTCATTTTTTTGTTTTTATATCTCCAATGCCTAGCAAAATGTATGTCCTATAGTAGATACTCAATAATTTCTCACTGAATTGGAATAATTGTAATTTTAATGTTGACACTTCTTTCAACAAGTCAATTCCCAACCTATTCATGCCTCTGTATCCTATGTTATCACTGCACATGTTCTTTCAGTTTTTCTCAAAGAGCCCACCTAATATATAGTGAGATTTCTTTTTTGTAACTTTAAAAATTTTGCACTTAAATACAAGGTGAAAAAAGAATAAAACATTGCCATGTATATAGCAGACCATAAAAGAGATGAGTCAATAAAAATAACAAATTTTCATTTCAAGAATACCTATCTAATAAATACTACATGCTATTTTCAAAACTGCCCAGCTTTTTGTTGCTTTCTTGTTGATTTTCTTTTGTTATCTATTATGTACTTTTAATTTTATTTTTGCCCCTTTTTCCTTCTCTCACCCTACAGAAGGCTACAATTAAGCAAATGTATGTATATATGCACACACATATATATATGTATATGTGTACACATACATATGTGTACATATTTATGAACCTACATACAAATGGAAAATTGTACTATGCTTATTTCCTCCAATCATCTGTCTGAAGGTAGATAGCATCTTCTTCTAAATTTAAGTCTTTCCATATTTTTTTCTAAATCAAATAGCTCATCATTTTCTACACCCCATAAATATTCTTTTCTGGATTCACACATCATCTCCCTTTATAGGATCTTTGAGTTTAATTTTGGTATTTATAATAGAATGATTTGGTTGCTCATATTTGTTCTTAAAAGAATACTGCCATTAATGTATTACAGTGTTTTCTTCATTTAACTCATTTTGCTCTTTATTATTTTATGGAGGTCTCTCCATTTTTTTCTAAAATCACAGAGTTCATCATTTCTTATAGCAGAGGAATACAATGAGATTTAAGAGGGCTTAATATCTCAAGAATATAATTGAAGCACATGTGATGTCTATCATCATTGTCTATCATCATCCTTTATTCTTGTTATGTGTCTAGGCCATTTTTCATTCACCAATTTATTTGATGATGTTTTTTGAATCCATAAAAAATTGAAAACAATGTTAATTTCATATGCGAGGCACTTTTTTCTTTTTTATGTATTTTGTTATTTAAAACTTAAATACAAAATAGCAAAAACAAAAATCAAAATAATAAAAGAAAAAAGAAAAAACCATTGTCACATAGACAGCAAAACATAAGGATTCAAAATATGAAGCAATAGATTTCTATTTCCAAAAAGGTGTATATAATAAATAGTATACATTATATTCAGATCTGTCCACGTTTTCTTTGTAGGTTTTCTTTTATTCTCTGCTTGTACTTTATACCTTTTTTCCCCTTTCCTCTTCCCCTCAATTTTCCCCAAATAGGCCACATTTGAGCATGGATATATATTTTAAAATATGTGTGTATATGTAGGTATGTATATAAGTATGCATATATATATAATGAATACATATACATGCCTGCACACACATATGCTCACATATATTTCCCTCTTTAACTCATTGCCAATGTGAATAGGATTGCAGAATTACCAGTCCTCCTCACCCATCTAATTTTTCTATATCAGTATCACTACAGAGACAGTATCCTCATCTCTCATACCTCATTTATATTACAATTACTCTTTTACCTTTTTCTATATCTTTTTCCTTTTTAGAATCACATCACACATCATATTTAGCTCTTTCCCCAGTCTTTCTTTGAACTACTCAGTGACATCTTACTAATGACAATCTTAGACATAAGTTTTATATTTTCATATAGAAACAGTTTGTCCTTATTGAGTCCTTTGGAATTAATCTTTGATGTTTACTTGATATTTCTCTTATCTCTTGTATGTCAAATTTTCTATTAAGTTCAAGTCTTTTTGCAGCAAAATCCCGAAAGTCAGACAATTCTTTCAATATCTATTTTTTTCATTCAGTATTTTGTTTAATTTTGCTGGGTATGACATTTTTTGGTTACCACCTTACTTCTTTTGCTTTTTGATATATAGCATTCTAAGACCTGCAGTCTTTTAATGTAGCCAGCGCTAGGTCTTGTGTGATTCTAATTGTGGCTCTGTTGTATTTGAATTGTTTTGTTTTTTTTTTTCTTGTTGCTCATAAATTTTTCTCCTTGATCTTGGGGTTCAGAATTTAGCTATGATGTTTTTCATATATCCTCTTTCAGGTGGTGATTGGTGGACTTTTTCTATTTCTACTTTCCCTTCTTTAGCATAAATTTCTTTAATCATTTCTTATATTGTTACATCAAAATTCTTTTTCTTGGGTCATAGCTTTCAGGTAGTCCAATTATTTTTATGTTTTCTCTTTTTGATCTGTTCTCCAAATCTGTTTTTTTTTTTAATGAGATGTCTCAGACTTTTATTTTTTCATTCTTTATATTTCTTGCTTTATTTTTTGGTCTCATATAACTTTGCTAGTTTCTTCTTGCCCAATTCTACTTTTCAAGGTGTCATTTTCTTCTGTAAGATTCTGGATCTCCTTTTCCAGTTGTTGACTTTCTTTACATAATTTTTTTTTCTGGGATTCTTCTTTTTTTCAAAAAAGTTTTTTCCTCAATTTCTCTCATTTGATTTTTAAATTTTTTTTAAATTAAGTTCTTCGATGAATTCTTTATAGCTATGTGACCATTTGACATTACTCTTTGGGATAGGAGAGGTTTTTTAAAAATTTCAGTATCCTCCTCTGAAGATGAACCCCGGTCTTTCCTATTCTCATAGTAATTTTCTATGGTTGGGTCCTTCTTTGCCAGCTCATTTTGTAGCAGATTATTGATGTGATTACCTCTAGTCCTGGGGTATAGAGGATGGTACCTTTGTCCTCACATCTCCTCCAATCCATTCAAACCAACAACTGCATCCTTTTGCAAATTCCTGCAGCTAGTAGCATCTCTGCCCCCCCCCTTCTGCATTCACAGGCATTTGCCAGTTCCTTCTTCCTCAGGTTGTATCTCAGCAGCACAGCTGGGCCTGGTGTTCCTTATCAGCAGAGGTTCCCCCAATCTTCCTAGACTCAGCTGCCAGACTTCTCACACTGTCTGGGAAATGAAAGTTCCTGTAGCAAAGGCTACTTTTTGACCCAACTAGTTATAGGACTTCCTGCTTGTTGTTTCAGTGGAATTATCCTGAAGGTGTTTACACTTCACAGGGGCCAAACTTCTGTCCTACTAACTTTCTTCAGATCTTCTCTAATTGTCCCAGGAGGACCACTACTCTGCCCCAACTCTTATTTGTTTCAAGCCAGTCTACATTTTTCCTGAATTGCATTTTTATCTTGTTTGTGGAGGATATCTGGAGAACTTGAAATTTTTTGACCTCCATCTTCCCAGAATCCTCTACTAGGCACTTTTTTTAAGCTCTTAGAATAAAATTACAAACAATGAAGACAGTTCCTGTTTTCAAAGTGCTTGTCATAGAATAAAGAAATGTAACACAGACAGATAGAATTGAGAATGAAATTGAGTATGGAAAATACTGGAAAGTAGAATACTGACCAGGGTTATCTAAGTTGAAAGTTCTGCACCCAGAGCTCAGATTCTGAAAGAAAAAGAAGAATAGAACTACAGACAACATACTATAGAGATGGACATGTCTTTCTTAACTGCTTGTTTAAATTGTGTTGTAATTTACCCACACCTATCATACCTGCTCTTTGGGTGATCTTAACTTTACACCTTTGGAAACTAGTGTGTTCCATGATTCAGCCACACAATATAACTGGAAAAATAGTGTTTGTTTCTGGGGAAAGTTTGGAGTCACTAAAATAACTTTGTAGTTTCTCAAAGAAAATTTAGCCTATCCTACTTTTTCTGTGCAATTATGAAACCAACTAATTATCCAACCACACTGTCTATCCAAGATATAAATATATCTACGAATATAAGGCTATATAAAAATGTTATGATTTGAAATTGTTTGAACAACTTAAAAGTCATCAGTCTAGATAAATTAATAGGTAGAAATATAAATACTCAATTATGTATTTCTCTACCAAGCAAATAATACACTGATATCTGATATTTCTATCTTTCTATCTATCTATCATCTATCTATCTACCTATTTATCTATAGATCTATCCTATTCTATCCTATCCATTTATCTAAGCTCTTTTAGTTGGCCAAAAAGGAAATATCATAATTTAACAAACAAATATTCCTCATCTAGTTTATTTTTTTCTATGTAGACAGTTTGGCCAAACTCTTTGGAATGACTATTGATGATTTTTAAGAAGATCTGGAATAAACCAGGATTTAATGTATTCAGCTCAATATCATTTTACAAATAGGATCAGGTGGACCATCCATACCAAGTTCAGCTTCTACTTCAGTTCTTTGCTGAATATCTTTTATGACTGTGATAAATACCTTCTTTGAGAATATACTTTCCTGTTTTATGCTACTCTTGATATTTATAATAAGAGTTATTAAAGAAGGTGGTCTGTTTTATCTTTCAAAGAATTTGATATAATTTTGTCTCATGGAGGAAAGATACTTTGCTGGAAAGGGAGCCTTTAAAGCAGCATTTTCTTCTAATAAATCAAATCCTTGAGTACAATTATGAAACATATGTGCAATGGGATCTTGTATTTTCTACATCATTCAGTCACATGTAATGGTAAAGAAGTGGTCTATTTCATGCAAATCTGCATGTGTTTCTCATATTTTTGAAATATGTGTCTATTTTCCTCACCAAAAAAGAGTTTATAAATTGTGTTGTAGGAGAAACATTTGCTATGTAAGTTAGGCTAGTTTTTCTTAAGGAGGATTGCTCTGAGATTTAATTGGTTCAGGCTTGTATTACTGATATAACTTTCTGATGGTCTGAGACCAAAACTAGCCCACAAGAAGATAAGAGGGACTTCTCCTTCAGGATTGACCAGCATGTCAGGACAACTAACATAGATAAAAGGAATCTAAGCTCAGTAGAATCAAGACTGTATCCTTATTCATTACCTTTCTCATGGAATGGCTGTTAGATGGTCTTTAAATGCCATTTTCTTAAAATCATTTTGCCCTTTTCAGCTTCTTTTTGTCTTATGAAGCAATAATGCTGATTTTTAAAAAATGGCTCATATATGGTGAGAACTAAGAATAAATGATGGATAATATTTATATTGAACTAGTACCAAAATCAAGAGTAACCAAGGAAGTTCCTAAGCACATTGGATGTACCATTTATGAAAGTCTTAGAAAGAAGATATGAGATTGTCTCATGAGAAAGTCTCATGAGATTGGCAGATTGGGTTGCAATCCATATAGAGGAAGGTATCTTTACATCAATTAGATCACAGACCCATTGAAATAGTTAAGTAGTTCCTGTTATGATTGATAAAATACAAATACCCTTTAAAGTACTACTAAATAGTATCCATTTGTCATCATGTATTTTCTCCATCAATTGAAAGATACTAATAGCACCATTATCACAGCTCTGTTGGAGATAATCTTTATGATACTTGAAAAAAATTGAGACTCTTGTCTTCAAATGATTAAGACTTGAAGGATTTGAAGTCTTTAATTGTTTTTAGTGAAATTCAATTACGTAGGAATAATCAATATTGGAGGAAAAAACTGGTATACTAATGGATTATTGCTGGAGCTGTGAATTTGTTCAATCATTATAGAAAACAAGTTGGTTTATACTAAGAAAGTGATTAAAATATTTATAATTTTTGACTCTGAGAGCTTAATGTTAGGTATTATATATATATACACATATATATATATATATAATGTGTGTGTGTTTGTGTGTGTATACATATATATGTATATATAGACATATATTAAGCACATATATACTGAAAGTATCCATGTATACATATGTATATATATTCTTGTGTGTGTGTGTGTGTGTGTGTGTGTGTGTGTGTGTGTATTCCCTTTTTACACTAGCAAATGTTTTGTCCTGCTTTCTAGAGTCCCCAAGTTGGGGGGACAAAATGTGCCATTGCTTTCTAGAGCCCTGACACCGGAATGATTAAGATATCCCTTCCTAGTAGAGAAGAGATGAGGCAGGACTCCTGTGGATGGTGGAAAAATGGAGTCCGTTTATTTCAATGGCTTTCCTCTTTTGATAATGTAACAAAAACAACACTGAGCACATGGGACCACATGAACAACTTGCTATTGTATGTAGTTTGCCATCTGATATCACTCTGCCTCAATCTCAACACAGGTTGTCACTGCCCCCTGACTTCTCAGGAAGGCTGAGAGCTCTTAGGGGAAATAGGGAGCCGAACCAGACATTGTTAGCAGGCTTCCTCTAGCTGAAGGGTCTTATACCTCATCCAGAGTTTCCCCACCAACTGTGACCCTCTACAAGCAAAGAACTAAACAAAAGAAGATGCCTATCAATTAAGAAATAGTTTAAAAAGCTAAGATGCATTATTGTGATGGAAGATTACAATGACCATAAACATTGTTAAGAATCGTAGGAAGGCAAAAAAAGTAAAGTAAGGAGAACCAGGAAAAAATACACACACATGTATGTATAGATATATAGATATGTAAGTATGTAGAAAGAAAAATAAGTTTTATATATATATATATATACATACACACACACACACACACACACACACATTAAATTACTACAAATTAAAATACAGAAGAAACCAAAACATGTATAATGCCCAAGACTGGCTCTGAAGACGAAATGAGACAAATTTGTTTCTTCTTTTCTTTACAGATGGGGGGGCCTATTAATGCAAAATACTGTATATAATCTGAGATTCACTTGATATGTTGGTTTGTTTTGGTGAACTGCTTTTTTTTCCTTTTAAAAATTCCATGTATGAATGATTGAATCTCTGGCTAAGGGAGAAGAAAGGATATATTTAGAAATGAAAAGTTATGAAAACAAAATATATCAATAGAATTATAGGATAATACCCATTAAAAGATTTTTTTAAAAAAGAAAGTCAATTGCACCTTTCACATGTTTGTGATGAGTATATTTCACAATCTCATTTGGGTTTTTGTCACTTGATAACTACATATTTGATTCTGAAGAAACATTTTCTATTTTCATTTTGATGTCTTTCTCATCTTCCCAATATTGATGTCAGAAAATTATTATAATCCTGCTGGGGAAGTTTCATTTTAGAACCCACTGGTTAGAAAAATAAGCTTGAGGCAAAATCAAGTAGCCACCCCAATAGCTCGGAAATGTTCTAACCCTTCCTTACATGCCACTCCCTAAAATAACAACTTTTTTTCATTAACTATCACTGTTTCTTGCTGGAACAAATCTTTACAGTAAATGACACAATCAGCAGTTGAAACCGGTTCATAAGGGATTTTATATATTTGTTTATTAAACTACTATAATATTTTTGTTTTAAAGAGCTTAAAGTTATTTCACTCTTAAAAAGTTTCATGGTGGACCCTGACTACCTTCTCCTTGCTAAAATGACAGGAATTAGCATGATTTTGGGCACTGGCCAAGATGAATATATAAGATAGGAAGCCTGGGTTAGCAAACAGGTTGAAAACCCAAATATCCTTTCAAGGATAAATCAGTTTGTTTCAGAAGAAAAAGCAGAACTATGTCTTTTAGTGTTTTTTTTTAAAGCATTGAACCCTATTTGTATAAGAAAAAATTCAAATAAATATGATATAGATATATATTGATTTATGATGCTGAAGTTCATAGATGATTACTTTTTTTTGTCAAATGTTTTTCTTTTCTTAGGAATTAAGTATTCTTGGTTATTGTTGTAAGATATTTTGGGGAGATTTAATTAAATCACTAAATGCCTATAATTACAAAAAATTGAGAAGTTTTTCAGAAGGGGATTTTTTGGATAAATATTGTATCTTTTCTCTAGCTTTTTATTATACCTGCAATTTTGTCAGGAATAGGACCTTCCAGAAAGGAATTCTTTTTACCGGGACAGCCATCCCTTGTGACACTTGTTTTGCTACTTAGGGTGCTTTTTCAAAAAAATTGATTTTTCTAAAGATCTTTTATCTTTATTTTGTCTTCTGCTTCCTTTTTAATATTTCCCCTGAAGGATATAAAGGAAATCAATGAAAAAAATATATGAAGGAAGATAGTCTACCAATACCAGATTTCAAACTGTATTAAAGATGGCAATACCAGTTAAGACATACAGTGGTAAATCAATGAAACAGATTTGGTAAATAAAACACAGTATTAAATGACCATAGTAATCTAGTATTTGATAAGACCCAAGAAGAACTCACTACCTGAGAAAAACTGCAGGGAAATATGGAAAGAAGTCTGGTAGAAATGAGGCATAGACCAACTTCTCACACCATATACCAAAATAATGTCAATATAGATACATAACTTAGATATAAAGAACAATATGAGTAAAAAAGTATAATTTTTCAATAAATCTAATTCAGCAGTGCAAAAAAAAAATCCCTCCTCTGTTTCCCCATCAAAGAATTAGGGAGGGGGAGGCAGGAAACAGAGAGAGGGAAGGGGTGGGAGGAAGAAAGAGGGGGGGAAGGAGAGGAACAGATAGAAAGAGAGAGAGAGAGAGAGAGAGAGAGAGAGAGAGAGAGAGAGAGAGAGAGAGAGAGAGAGAGATTCTTTTTATTGATGACCTCCTTGGAGTATATGCCCAACAGTGGTATTTTGATCAAAAGACCATAGATTGTTGTTCCACATTGCTTTCCAGAATGGTTTCTTATCAATTGTCAGTTTTACCAAAACCCTCCAATTTTGACTATAGCCATCTCTTATCATTTTTTCCATGGATATGAAATGAAATCTCAGGATTGTTTTGATTTGCATAATTTCTTAATATTAGTAATTTGTGTCATTCTTTCATAGGCTATCACAACAGTCTTCAAACAACTTACACATTTGTTAATTAGCAATCAAAATATCTACTAAACATCTACTATATCTCATTGTACTGGACACTAGGTTATTCAATAATAAAAATAAAATAGTCCCTACTTTCAAGGATTTATGTTTTATACCCGGAGACATGTACACAAAGAAATACACAAAACCAAGTAAATAGGTATTATAGGGGGAAATACTAGCAGTAAGGGAGCAGAGGTGGGAATCAAAAAGAGCTTCCATGATTTTTCACTGAATGGCCAATAAGAGTTGAGTAACTTTTTGATGACTCAGAGTGAATGTAAATAGCAATTGTTTATTTTCTGGCCAAAAATTTGAGGATCTTCCCCTCTCTAATCTATTATTCTTTTGTAAAGGCAAAATAGAATATCTTTTACCTCAATTCTTACCTAGTCTTTAACTATTGAGTGGGAACTGGCCAATTCTAGTTTGGAAAGGGAAGCTCTTTCCTTCCTTCCTTCCTTCCTTCTTCCTCCTTTCCCTCCCACTTCTTTCTTTTCTTTTTTTATCTTCCTCCCTCCTCTGCCTTTCTCCATAAAGGGAATTATACCTTTACCTGTGGATACTCTGTTCAAAGGAGAATAAATTTTGATTGCTGAAACCTCCCAAAACATCATAAGGTTTATGGGCTAGATTTCTTTCCTAAAGATCATGTCTTAAACCCAAATCAATCTGGCTCTCAACCATAGGTCCCAGCCCAAGCCTCACTTGGTCATTGTTTGGGCTCTGAGGGCTCAGAATGAGTATAAATAACAATTGTTTCTGTTTTGGTCAGAAACTCTGAAGGTGTTCCAATCCCAGATTAACTGATTTGTTTTTGATGAAGTAAAAGAGGTCCTTCTATGCCTCATTTCTTAACTAACCATAATCATTGAATGGGCATTATCTCAATCAAACTGAGACCTGGGAAAAACCTTAACTTAAAAAGCCCAAGTTTTCCCACTGCATCCAGGTCACTTCCAATCATCCCGATCTTTCAGTGGCACTTTAGTGGCACTTTTTTGCCACTGGATCCACATAGCTCCAGAGAAGAAAATGAGGTTGGTGATTTTGTACAGCCCCTTCTCATTTAAATTCAGTTCACTTACATGCCATGGTATCACCTTCCTGATATCATGGTCTTCTTTGAGAAGGAAGGATAAACAATGAACAACAACAATCTAGGAAGAAGTGTTAGGAGGTAAGAGGGGAAGGAGAGGATTAAAAAACACTCTCCTGTAGGGGGGATGCCTTTTGATGTGAGTCCAGAACACTAAAAAGCTCAGTGTCATTTATCGTAGGAAGGATTTGAACCCATATTTATCTTGGCTCTGAAGTCAGTTCTCTGTCTATTCTACTATACCATTTCTCTTTCATTGTAACACCAAGTTACAAACTAGTCATGATTTATAAAATATCGGCACCCATAAGAATAAATTTTGGAAATTGATACAATGAGACAAGCATAGGATTTTGAGTTAAAAGATATCTGTTTGAAACCTGAATTTGACATTTATTAGTTTTGTGACTTTAGGCAAGCCAGAACCTTTCTGAGCTTCAGTTTACTCATCTTTAAAATGGGAATAGCAATACTTTTGCTATCTGAAAAGTTGTTCTGTAGAAAGTGTTCTGCAGAACGTAAAGCATTAGAAAATGTGTTGTGGTGGTGATAGTATCAGTTTTTATTCTTAGAATTGAATTTTGCATGCGCATGTTCAAAAGTAAGCAATATTGTTTCATGGAACAGACAAAAAATTCTGAATTTTTTGGGGGAACTTATTCAATCCAAATTTAGATATGGAAAAAATGACATAGTTACCTTGACTTTGAAGGAAAGTAGGAGTGTTGAAATTATAGTAGACTTCATAATCAGAAAACTCAAATATAGATGTCTTATAAAATGCCCAGTTTGGCACAGTCTTAGCTTCAGCTAAAATCTTGCACTTTATCAAGTTGACAAATATGGAGGTCAAGAATTAAAGTTATAATTCATTGGAAATGAGGCACTGAGGATGCACGAATCATTTCCTTAACTTATTTAACCACATCCTGTCTTCCACACACATGGAATCAGAGATGCCAGGCCTTCTTTACTGACCTGGTTTGACCAAGGATTAATTAAATCACTCATCACAAAGAAAGCAAAAGAAAGCTCCAAGAATCCTCAGATGACCTTTCATTATCTTACTTCACATTCATGATAAACCAGAAGCTGTGTTCTTGAAATTGAAGATTGATAAATTGGCTGAACTGCACCCATTCTATTTAGAAAGATACTCACTGAAATAAATACCTTGGGTAGTATTTCAAAGTTGAATGTAGGTATATTCATGATCTGTCACTTCATTGACATTCTGCCACATGCCTCACAATACTCCAGACCCTATTTAAAAATCTTGCAAGATGTGTAGTTGAGGTAAATTCTATAATTTAGGTGTATTTGAAAGCTTCCAGGCCTTCTGTCTGTCAGACACTGATCATATGACAGGATATAAAGACCAAATGAAATAGAATGATAACATAAAGATTTAAATGGTGAATAAGCTGAAAAGTTCCTAGGAATAATGTTTTACCATCATTCAGTTTGTCTCTTTGCTTCAAAAAATCATTTTAAAATTTATTTCTCTTGGAGACATTCCCTGTGTTCATGGTTGAAAGGCACAGCTTGCCTTTTTGCTTCCTTAGATAGATTGTCAGTAGGATTTAAGATCCTCCTAAGAATCTAAACTCTTCCCCCCCCCTCCCCCCAGTAATTAGACTTTTAGAAGTAATCTTCTCCCTAAAGATGTCCATCCAAAAATCTATTCTCTTAGTTAATCATAAAACTAAACAAAAACAAAACCAAATCTACAATCAATCATTTGTTTCAATTCTCTGAGCTTGAAAGTAGTAACTTGCCTTGGCCAATGAAATTAAGTTGCCTCAAGTAAACTATTTCTTTAAATATAAAAGATTAAAGGGGTTTACCAATTTTCTATTTTTCTGATCTGGTTCCCAATGAGATTCTATTTTCCATTTTCTCATCTAGCTGTACAGTGAAAAACAATCCTTTTTCTATAATATCTAGGAAAAATCATAACCAACTTGGGAAAAACACCTTCATGAAAGAATGTTTGTTCTGTTTTTTCCAACTCTTTGTGACCCCATTTGAGTTTATCTTAGAAAAATGCGGGAATGACTTGCCATTTCCTTCTCCATTTCATTTTACAGATGAGAAAACTAAGGCAGACAGATTTAAGTGACTTGCCCAGGATCACACAGCTAGTAAGTGTCTGAAGCCAGATTTAAATTCAGGAAGATGAGCTTCTTGATCCCAGGTCCGGAGCTCTATCCACTATGCCAATTAATTGCCTTTGACAGGTTTACCACCTGTTTACATGATTACATGGTTCAAAGAATAGTAAGCTTGAGGATCAGTGAAAGGTAAAAATAAATATCAGACAAACCCTCTGTAGACTTTTTGAGCCAAATAGAATTTTAAATTTTAAAATACATTTTGGTTATTCTGGACTTTGTACTGCTTTTCTTTATTTTGGTGAGTTTTAATGCCCTAGAACACAGTCCATATATATATGAGCAATACATATATTTCTTTCATGTTCCATTTAGAAAATACTAGAGTTCTATCATACCTAAGTTTTCTAAAATACTATTCAAATCCTTAACTTTTTTCTTGTATATCTTTTTGTTAGATTTGCCTGGGTCAGAAAATAGTATACTGAGCTGCCTCATTACTTTTATATTCTATTTCACTAAGTAATAGTGAATTTTTCCTAAAAATATTTAGATGCTAAATTTAATGTATTTCCACATCAAATTATTTTTATTGTGTGTGGGTGTATATGTGAAAGTGTGTTTAACCTTCTTTGTCTAGCTCAGATTAAAATAAAATTCATGTGACTCTCCCCTTGCTTCATGTTTGCTTCATCTCATGTACTCTTATTATGCAAGATAGCAACTTCTCTCCTTCCTCTTCCTTTTTCCTATTATATTTCTTTTTACCTCCCTTTTCTTTTAAAACTATTCAAACAGTGAAAAAAGCTACTCCAAGCCTTCTATTTGTCTTATTTGACTGCTTCTATGATACTGATTAGGACTATTATAAGACATTTCTTCTTCCTTATTAGAATTTAAGTTCTTCCTGATAATATAGACTTTCCAAATATTTGAGTACAGTGTTTCTCTTCCTAGTTTTATCTTGACTCTTGTGCTTGTATTTCAAAGTATCAACTTAGTTCTGGTCTTTTCAACAAGAAAAATTTAAAAGCCCCTAAACCACCAGAATCCCACTTTCCCACTTTAAAATCATACTCAGCATTTTTAGAGCAAATTATTTTTTTCTCTGAAATAATTTCACCTTCAAATTTCACAATATTTTATTCTAAGTTCTCCCTTTTTCTAGAGTGATAATTACCAATTTCATGTATTTCTAATTATAGTTTCTTATTATTTGAATTCTTTTTTCCTGCTGCTGAAAGTACTTTTTCTCTGATCTATAAGCTCTAGATTTTTGCTATCATGTACCTGGAATTTAGGATTAGGGTTAGAGTCGGGAGTGGGTTCTTTAACTTTCATCTCCCCCTGAAGTTCTACTAGATATAGATAATTGAATATGCTTCTTTAAATATGTTATATATTCTCTCCTCCCTGCTTTGTTCAAAAAAGCAAAGATTACTTTTCAGCCACAGGATGGATACCATGAAATGAACCTGGAGTGGGTAGGAGGAATAATTTTCTTTTTGTCTCTCCTTTTGAATCCCTGTGGAATGGTTAGAGATGTTTGCCTTTTCCTATTTTGTTTTGTCCTCATTTTCAGGTGACAACAATGGTCCTCACTTTCCCCAGGGACTGAAATCATGGTGATCTTTGAGCCAATTTTGCAGATAGGTTGGTGCAGCCAGCCAGGTCCAGCAATGAAGCTCTGAGAAGATACCATGCCCTGAGACTTGAACTTGAATAGGGTTTTAAATGATTGCAGTTTATAGGAACCGAGTTAAGCTATTTGTATATTTTGTTTTATATCTTAGAAGTAAATATTTCAGTGAACTAAAGATTAAATGGAATTAGCATAGAGGAGATGCCCTCCCCTTATATATGAAGAGGAACATCCTAAGTCAGTTGCATTGGTGGAAACACTGACTAAAGAAAAAAAAATTCTTCAGCTTTCTGCTTCCCTTCTAATCTTCGTTGCATTGATTTTGTTTGTGCAAAATCTTTTTAATTTAATGTAATTAAAGTTGCTTATTTTGCATTTCATAATGTTTGCTAATTCTTTTTTGGCCATACAAATTTCACCCTTCTCCAAAGATTTAATAGGCAAACTATTCCTTGCTCTCCTAATTTATTTATAGTATTCTATCCTAAACTTTTAATTATCTTTCCCATTCTTTCCTTCACAGCTCTCATTTAATTTAAAATTACATTTTGCATCTTCAGGTCCTCTTCTATTCCTGGCCAAGATACTTTTTTCCCCTACAAGTTTTACTTGGCCTGTGTGTGTGTGTGTGTGTGTGTGTGTGTGTGTATGCCCACGCACGCATGTGTGTACACATGCACTCTTACACAGCAATAGCAGTTTCTCTTTCTTAAAATTCACTTCTTGGATTTTTTTCAGTTTACAGTATTTCTTCCTTCTATTTGGTATGTTCTTCCATTTAATCATGCCTAAAGCCTTGGTTTTTAAATTGCAACTTGGTGCTTGAGTTTGAGCTGCTCCTTCCCATTCTCTTGGAAGGAGTTGGACAAGACCTGCTTGTAGTGGCTTAAACTAAGCTCCACCATCTGCTGAAAGCTCTGTGTTTTGGCTCCTGTCATGGTTTTGCTTTTTTTTTGCCTCTTTTCTTTCTCCTTCTTCTTGGTTAGTTTTTATCTGAAGTTGGTTTTGTCTTTTGGTGTGACCTCAGTCTTTACTTCCCAGATACTATTATGGACTTTTCCCCTGTTTATCTTTTAATGTGATGTATGCACAGCTTTCTGGATGCTAATCTGTTCAGGCACTTGACTTTGTCTTCATTTATGACTGAGGCATGGGCACTGCTCTGATCTGTCTTCTGCTTGATTCCAACTTGGACTGCCTTAGGGATCAACTTTGGAAGCTGATCTAACCTTTTCTTCTATTCAGATGTGTCTGTTTTCTGCTATGGCTCCTAATAGAGGACTTTCTAGGTGTGGCCCTGTTCCTGCTATGATTATAGACCACTGGTATACTGTGCCTTCTGCTTATTCTAAATTGTCTCTGTTCAGAGCCTCTGCATATTTCTGGAAGTTTTCTTGTATAGTCCCAGGCTAGATTAAGAATGTTGAGCTGCTTCCACTAAAATTTCTTTAAAATTCCTCTGCTTTGTATATTTTAATTTATTTTAAGTTTGTAACATTTTTATTTAAAGTTTTGAGTTCCAAATTCTATCCTTCTTTTCTCTCTTCCCCCTGTGCAATTATGTAAAACATTTTCATATAGTCATTTTGTGTAAGAAGACTCAAATAAAAGAAAAAAATGAAAGTGAAAATAGCATGTTTCAGTCTGTATTAAATATCAGTTCTTCTAGAGGTGGATAGTATGCTTCATCATTGGTTTTTTGGGATTGTCTTAGTTCATTGTTTTGTTGAGAATAACTAAGTCATTCACAATTCTTCATCAAATAATATTGCTATTACTATATAAAACATTCCCCTAATTCTGTTAACTTCACATTGCATCAATCTATGTAAGTTTTTCCAAGGTTTTTCAAAATTATCCTGCTTGTCATTTCTTTCAGTACACTAATATTGCATTACAATTACATACCCCAGCTTCTTTAGTCATTCCCAATTGATGGCCATTCTTTGATTTCCCATTCTTAGCTACCACAAAAAAAGCTGTTGTAAATATTTTTTGGCAAATAGTTTTTTTCCCATTTTTTTGGATGTCTTTGGGATATAGACCTTGCTGAATCAAGGGGTATGCACCGTTTTATAATCCTTTGGACATCATTTCAAACTGCTCTGAAGATTGGATGGGTCAATTCACAGCTCCAACAACAGTGCATCACTGCCCCACAGTTTCCTACATCCCTCCCCAGCATCCAACATTTTCCCTTTCTGTCATCTAGCCACTCTGATAAGTAAGACATAGTATCTCAGAGTTGTATGGATTTGTATTTCTCTAATCAACAATAATTTAGAGAATTTTTTTCAATGACTAGAGAGCTTTGATTTCCTTGTCTGAAAACTGCCCATTCATTTGGCAGTTGGCCACTTATCAATTGGAGAATAACTTGCATTTTTTACAAATTTGATTTTATATATTTGAGAAATGAGGCCTTTATTAGAAATACTTGTTGCAAAATCCCTCTTCCAGTTTTCTGTTTTCCTTATAATTTTGGTTGCATTGGTTTTGTTTGGGCAAAACATTTTAATTTTATATAATTAAAATTATCTATTTTCCATTTTGTAATGTTCTCTATATCTTCTTTGGTCCTAAATTCTTCTCTTATCTATAAATCTTACAGACAAACTATTCCATGCCCTCTGAATTTGCTTATGGCATCAGTCTTTATATGTAAATCACATACCCATTTTGACCTTATCCTAGTATATGTTGTGAGGTGTTGGTTTATACCTGATTTCTGCAATACTGTTTTCTAGTTTTCCTAGCAGTTTTTGTCAAATAATGATTTTTTGTTCCAAACTAGGATCTTTGGGTATGTTATGTACTAGATTACTATTTTTCTAATCTATCCCACTGATACACTATTCTATTTCTTAGCCAGTACCATATTATTTTAATAATTGCTGCTTTATAATAGAGGTTGAAATCTGGTATGCCTAGACTACCTTCTTTTGCATTTCCCCACTGAAGTCCCTTGATGCCCTTGAGCTTTTTTCCTTCCAGATGAATTTTATTATTTTTTTCTAGCTTTACAAAATAATTTTTGGTAATTTGATTAGTATGACACTGAATGAATAGATTGATTTAGGTAGAACTGTCATTTTTCTTATATTGGCTCAGACTAACCATAAACACTTGAAATTTTTCCAATTGTTTAGATCTGACTTTATATGTGTCAAATATAAAAACTATAAAAAATTATGTACAAATAGTTCCAGGGTTT
Organism: Antechinus flavipes; assembly: GCF_016432865.1. Lineage (NCBI taxonomy): Eukaryota > Metazoa > Chordata > Mammalia > Dasyuromorphia > Dasyuridae > Antechinus > Antechinus flavipes. The sequence continues at coordinate 322,868,400 of NC_067398.1, forward strand.
ATCTTGGCAGGCAAATTCCCAAATATTTTATATTGCATACAGTTTTTAAATGAAATTTCTCTTTGTATCTCTTGCTGTTGGACTTTGTTGATGATATATAGAAATGTCAATGAGTTATGTGGGTTTATTTTGCATCCTGCAACTTCACTAAAGTTATTAATAATTTCAAGTAGTTTTTTAGTTGATTCTTTAAGATTTTCTAAGTATAACATCATATTATCTTCTAAGAATGTTAGTTCTGTTTCCTCATTTCATATTTTAGTTCCTTTAATTTCTTTTTCTTCTTTTATCGCTATAGTTTACATGTCTAGCATATTACATTACAGAATTGAAAAAGTGTATCTTTGCTTCATCCTTGATAGTATTCAGAAGGCTTCTAGTTTATCCCCATTAGATATAGTTTATTGAGGATTTTAAATAAATATTACTTATCATTTAAAGGTAAGCTCCATTTATTCTCATGCACTCTAATAATTTGAATAGGAATAGGGGCTATATTTCATCAAAGGCTTTTTCTGCATCTATTGAGATAATCAAAAGATTTCTGTTAGTTTTGTTATTGATAGGGTCAATTATGTTAATAGTTCCCCTAATATTGAACCTGCCTTGAACCCCTGGTATAAATTTTACCTGCTCATAGTGTATGATTCTTATGACATATTGCTATAATCTCTTTGTTAGTATAGTATTTTATTTAAATTTTTTGCATTAGGGAAATTGGTTGACAATTTTATTTCTCTGTTTTGACTCTTCCTGGCTTATGGTCAACACCACGTCTGTGTCATAAAAGAAATCTAGTTGGACTCCTTTCTCTATTTTTTTCAAGTAGTTCATATAGTATTGAGATTAATTGTTCTTTAAATATGTGGTAGAATTTGTGTGTGAATCCATCTGGTCCTGGTGATTTTTTCTTAGGAAGTTCATTGACATCTTATTCAATTTCTTTTTCTAAGACTGGATATATTTTATTTCTTTTTCTATTATTCTGAGTAATTTATATTTTTGTAGAAATTCATCCAATTCAATCAGATTGTCAAATTTATTTGTATATAATTGGGCAAAATAGTTCCTAACAATTGTCTTAATTTCCTTTTCACTGAATGTGAGTTCATACCTTTCATTTCTTATATTAGTAATTTGTTTTTGTCTTTCCTTTTTTAAATAAAATTAATCAATGGTTTTTCTATTTTTTGTCTTTTCATAAAATCAACTTTTAGTTTTACTTATTAAGTCAAGGATTTTCCTACTTACAATTTTATTATCTCTCTTTTGATTTTCAGAATTTCCAATTTGGTATTTAATTGGGGATTTTTAATTTGTTCTTGCTACTCTTTTTGTTGTTGTTGTTGCACATCTAATTCATTGATCTTCCTTTCCTCTATTTCATTGATATAAGCAATCTGAGATATAAATTTTCCTCTGGTTCATTTAGAACTTTACAGGAATATTTATAGGGGATCTTGGCTCCTCTAAGTCCTTTCCTCATTTTAGTGCTAATTAACCTGCTAAATAGATTTTTTTTTGCAAGACCAACAAATTTATGAAAATATTTTTGATAGATTTACATGAGACTATTTTGAACAAAAACCAATGTTTCATATTTCAGTTTAAAAATTTTAAGAAACCAATAATAAGCTTTGCTTACTTCATGATATAAAATTCAGAAGAAAAGGCTTTTTGGCATAATGGATAAAGAAAGGGCTTGGCTTGGAGTTAGGAAGACATGAATTCTGGTCTTTTCTCTAATAAATGCTTTCTTGGTGAACATGAGAAATCAATTACCCTTCCTCATCCTTTAAATGACTATTTAAGGGTAAAAGCGACAAACAAGACTTATGAAGGGAATTTCCATAATAAGCAGCCCCTAGACTGATGAAACACATCCAGACAAAAAAGAAAAAAGAAAAAAACTTGTTCTACTAAGCTGAAAAAAATCTATAGGAATGACAATTTGATTTTGAATACTTAATATTCTTATGTTATACAATAATTTAATCAATCCATTTATTTATTTTTAGAATTTAACTTTCATTTTGAATTCCAAATTCTCTCTCCCTTTAGCTCCTTCCCCAACCATCAAGAATTCAAGCAATATGATTTCTGTATGAAAATGCAATTTCTATATTAGTCATGTTATTGCAACTATTTGAAGGAATTCTCCATCTATTTTGCAATGATACATGCTGTTTTATTAATTTTTTACAACTAGATCAATTAACAAGGGTGAATTCTTGTTATATAGTAATCTGCCAATGTATAGACATGCACATGTACAGATGATTGAAGTTGTATTAGGAAGACTATTTATACTCTCTATAAAGATAGGTGCGAGGAGTTAATTTTGCCTATCTACTCCTTGTTTTCTTTCTATGTACTAAAAATACACATTTTCCTAGTAGCTATTTGCTTATAACTAGAAAGCTTAGTTTTGCCCTCATTTCTTTGTGTTTCAGCTGCCTGGTTTTTCTGTGATTGTTATATCAGTCCTAGAGTACTGAAAGTATGGTACCAGGATAAATGGAATTCAGAGAAAGCCAAGCTTTTGTGGTCACCAGCTGGCCATGAAAATTAAAAAGTGAGGCAGTCTGCCATATAGTTACCATGGGACCATCTCATAAAAGAAATCTCAAACATCTGAATGTGATAAATCAAATGGGGATTTGATTTAAAAATCATGGAAAGAGGAAGGACCTGATTTCAAGTAGTTGAAGAGATAATTTCTCAAGGTGAATCCATTTCTATCTAGCTAAATGCTTTTTGTTTTACTATTTGCCCAGGTAGAGGCCCCGTTGGGTAGATGGTTCCAATAAACAGCAACTTTAAGGAGAGGAAGCAACTCTGGAATTCTTCCTAAGTCCTGAGGACCCTCCAGAGAGAAAAAGTTAATTTGCAGGCCTCCTTCTCAAAGATCCAGGTCACTATCTTGGGAGATTCCCTTGGGCTACCAGATTCTATGTCAGTAAGTATTCGTATAAGATCTTGCTTTGTGCAGAAAAAAAGAGAGAAAGAGGAAAAAACTCCTAAGACTATGTCAGTCTTCTAAATTGTGAGGCTTAGTGATAGATAGTCCACTATATCTCACAGTAAGGTCAGTCTTGCAAACATGAAACCTGTGTAAATGATACTCCTGATGATGATCACACTGCCTCGGAAGGTAATCAAATATTTACCTGAACAATTGTGCTGCTTCCCTCCCCCCGACACTCCCCTTCCTTTTATGGAGCTGAAAAGGAGAGCAGAATAGAACAGATATGAGATAGAATAATAGTATTTTAGAAGTAAGGGGGGAACTTTGGAGATCATCCCAGAACTGTGAAGCAAATTGCCCAAAGACACAGAGAAATAGGTAGTTGAACTGTGATTTGAATCCAGATTCTCAGTCTTCAGATTCTATGTATTTCTCACTACATTGTGACAGCCTCTAATAACTTACTAATCTAGAAACTTTGCTGAAGGACTGACAGCAGTCTCTATCTAATATTCAATATTTCTTTATCTACTGGCTCCTTTCCTGCTGCCTAGAAACATGCCCAGGTTTTCCCCAATCTTTAAAAAAAAAAAAAAAAAAACAACAACCCTTTATTTGAACCTGCCACTACCTGAAGCTATCATACTTGATCTTTTTTTACTCTTCTTAGTTAAGCTTCTAAAAAAATTCATTTTCAATTATGTCCTCCACCTCCCTTCCTTCTAGTCACTTCTAAAAATCTTGTTTTTGGTCTCAGTAGTCAATTGAATCTGACTCTCCAAGGTTTCAAATAATGCTCTACTGATGAAATTATGTGTTTGGGATAAGTACTACTAACTACACCCTGGCTAATCTTTCCCACAGTTGAAGGAATAGAGTGGAACACTACCTCATAGGTAGGGAGACAGGAATACCAGGATGTTTGAACAAGGATGTTTCTGGGAAGTTTGTTGCATGGGAACTGGCAAAAAGGTGGGAAGGGCATAAGTGGTAAAGTTCATTTAAGCCTAACATTTGGTGGCTTCCTATTTTGCCAATTCTTCTTTCAAATTAGGCTCACTGAAAGGACAGATTTCCTAACAATTAGAGCTGTCCAAAAGTGCAGTTGATTATCTTCAGAGGGAGTAACTTCCCTATCAATGGATGTCTTTGGGCAAAGGCTCTCTGACTACTTGTCATCCACATTGTAGAAAGGATTTTTTTAAGGTATTGATTAAATTAGATGGGTTTTGATATTCACTTTAATATTTAAATTCTGGGATTCTGTGAACTATAAAATCCATTGTTTCTATATTACTGAAAGGCTGTCAGTGACTTCTAAATTTGTCCCCTAAAATTCATCAACTTGGGGAAAGCTCTCATTGTTCTGCTTAGCTGTGGCTGTCTTGACTCTGAACTGTGTGTGCTCTTCAAGTTCTTCTGGTCCCTTTTCCTTCTTTACCCTCTTTATTTATAATGTTGTTAGTTCTCTATATGGATGATTTTAAATTTATATATCAGTCCTGCCTTACTAACTGCCTGATAAATATTTCCATCTTGATGTCTTAAAGGTCCTCAACATGTCCCAAATCTAACTCACTATTTCTCCCAAATTTCCTGAACTTCCTCATTTCTTCAAAAGTCCCTATTCCATTAAAAGTAATACCATCTTTCTTTAAGGATGTGTCATTTATGACATTTTTTGTGTCATTTATGGTCCCAAATTTGGAGTCCTTCTTAATATGTCTCTTTTCCTTAATTCTCTATAATCAGTCAACTGAAAAATCTCATTGGATCAACAGCCAAAATATCTCCCCCACTTCATTGCTTTTACTTCTTTACATATCTACCCTGTTCATATCCTCATTACCTTTCCCCTGAACTATTGCAATAGCCTCCTAAATGGAATCCTATCTACTAGTCTCCAATTGACCCTCCACTTAACTTCAAAAATAATTCTCCCAAAACACTGCTCTGTCATTGTCATTCCTTTTTTCAAAAATTTTTAGTGCTTCCTCTGCCTCCAGGATAAATACAAACTCCTTGGGTAGATGTTTAAAGACTGTCACAATCTGGCTCCAGTTTATCATTCCAAATGTTTTTCATGTCACTTCCCTTTGTACATACTGCTTACTCACCAGCCAAACTGACCTTCAAACTTGACTTTGCATCTCCCACTTCATTCTTTGTATAAGCTTTTCTACAGGTGTAGAATATAATCCTTTCTCATCTCTGTCTCTAAACACTCTGAATGTGTATCTTCTTACCTGGTCTTTTTCTAATTTTCATGTTGCTAGTATTTTCTTCTTTTATCAAATCTTGTATTTATTTTGCTTATACTTTCCAGAAGAGTATAATTTCATTGATGGCAGATGCTATCTTTAATTTCTGTCACTATATGTCTAAAATAGAGTATTGCTTAATGATGGAATCTGGAGTGTTCTCACTCTTTGCCTCTAACTCAGAATCACTGAATTCCTTCAAGATTCACCTCCAATATCACTTTCTATATGATTCTTTCCTCCATGGGAGCTCTTGTTACCTTCCCCTCTAAGGTTATTTTCTATCTGTTTTTAGTGTGTACCTAATGAAGTACATATCTCCCCATTAAAATATAAGGTCCTGTAGGGCAGGGACTATTCCTGCTTTTTCTTTATATCCCTCATCCTGGCAAGCACAGTGCCTGGCACACAATAAATTCTAATTGATTGATTCATTGATTGAAGTATTCTTGAATTAAATTGAATTGTGATCCAATCCAATCTAAACAAAAATTTGCCCAGGGACCCTATTAAGAAGTAAGGACACAATTAAAAAGAGAAACCTAAAAGAAAGAAGCAGCAAAGTGATGATGGTGGTGGTGGTAATGGTGGTGGTGGTGGTAATAGAAGAGGTGGTACCAGCTGAGAAGGGTGCAGTCTTTTCCCATAGAGTTGAAAACCAGCAAGGCAGCAGTTACAGAGTGGAGTGAACTTAGTCTAGTTTTTGCCTTCTGTAAAAGAAGGCATTTGGATGAATTAGGTACTCTGCCCTACAGCCCTGTAGTCAGAGGGGAGAGGAGGCTGAAGAAGGTGATATCATTCAAGGCTTGAATTAGCAATATGGTGACAGATTTATTCTGGGAGGTTAGAGGTGGAACAAGGCAGAGCAATAGATGCAAAGTCATGAGAATGACGTTGGTATTCTATCTTGTTTTAAGCATCATTTTGATCCCTATATGTATGAATGAGTCCTTGATTCCTTCACTGGGTTATATAAATAATGAAAATGAAAGTTAACATTTATATAACATTTATTATGTGATAGGTACTTTGCAATTATTACCTTACTTGATCCTTACAATAATCCTGGGAGGTAAGTAATATTATTATTCTCATTTTACAGATGAGAAAAGTGAAGTAAACAGAAGATAAATGACTTGCCAGGATTTAAAGCTAGATTTGAACGCAAATCTTCCTGACTTCAGGTCCTAAACTCTACCTACTGGTCCACCTAAATTAATGATGTCTGATGACTTACTTTGATGGCACTGTACTTAGAATTAGGTAGTATGATGTAATGGAAAGAACATTGACTGTACTTGAAGTCAGGAGACTTTAAGTTGGAGTCTGGTCATAGTACTTACTGATCAGGAGACCTTGGATAAGTATTTAATCTCTGAGTCTTAATTTCCATGTGTATAAAATGAGAGGCTTAGAGTAGATCACTTCTGAGGTCACTCTTAGCTCCAAATATATGATCCTCTGATCAATATTATTATGATACAAGTTGTTTTGTACAAAACATAACCCAAATATGGATTACTGCTTCTATCAAAATCTCCATCTATCAAAATCTCCATCTAGGTGGCGCCATTTACTATAAATGTCATGGAAAACATCTTTTTAAAATTAGCACCTCACCTTGCCCCATGGAAATTCTGGATGTTATAGTCCTTTTTTAGTTCTATTAGGAAATGTTCATATAATCATAAACATAGACTGCAATGGACCATGGAGATCTTTGAATCTAGCCCATCCCTCATTTTACAGATGCAATGGACCATGGAGATCTTTAAATCTAGACCATCCCTCTGAGTCCCAGAGAGGTTAAATGACTTATGATCACAAAAGTGGCAAATGGCTGAGCTGGGTATATGAACCTAGACCTCTATGTCCTAAATCCTTTCATCTTTCCACTGCATCACACTGCTACTGAACTGATTTATGGCTCCATTTTCGCATATCTTTGACCCCATGGTGTAGTAGTATAAAGGTGTAAAAAGCTCTTCGGAGACAAAAAAGCTGGGTACAAGTTCATGTCACTTAACCTCTCCTTGCTCTACGCAATTATATAATACTATAAGTTGCAGAGAAGGTGCCAATCCGAATTGATTGCAGAAGTAACTCACCAGGTTTCTACACTAATGGAATCATAGATTTCAGTCCATATTAATCATCCTGTGCCTACCTACTTTATGATATGATACAACTAAATAAAAATGTATTAAAATTCCTACCACATACCAGGCACTATGGTAAGCACTGGGATTGCAAATAAGAAGAAAGACAATTCTTGCCTTCAAGGAACTTACAAAAGGAGAAGATAATACACAAAGGGAAGATGAAAAGTGAAAGTTGGGTTTCACCGGAAGGTACCTGATTTGGTGGCATGATGTTATGAAATGGAAATCAAGTCAAGTATCTGGTGGGACATGAAGAATTTGGATAGAAATTCTCAGCCTTTTATAAAGACATACTTTGGAAGGAGATTTTTATTCTATCTCTTCCAGCTCTACAACTGGAGAAGCAGAGGTAACTGAAGGTACTGAGGCTATTCATCTACCAAAGCAATCTCCATGATCATGAAATCTCTGGAGATGAACTTATCTCCAGGAGGTGGGGTGAGGCAAGGAGTGGGAAGCATGAAGTAGGCCATGTAAAGGAATGTGTGGACATTGTATTATATATTACATTGCACAATTATTTTTTTCTTTTTTGTGCTATTATTTTTAATATACTTTCTTTCCCTCATCAGTTTATAAGCCTCTCTTTGATTCCTTTAGTATAATTCAACATATGCTTAATAAATATTTATAATACTTTTCATGCTATTTATCAGATCTTTGTTTTTCTCCTGTGTCCTGCCAGAACTCACTGTTTATAATAATGGAGGGTCTATTGCTAGTCTCCAGTATTTATCAGTTGTTTCATTTTGCTTCTGGCTGGCTTGTTTCATTTTTTGTATTTTTAACTTCAGCAGTAGTGCCTGATTGTAGGAGGCTGAAACTCCTAAAAGGCATGCTTGAATCAGACAGCCGAGTATTTAAAACTAATTACCTGTTTGATATGAGACAATGACTCTATTAGCATATGTTTGGATAAATGGCTCTTCTCACTGTTGGTGCTTGCTGAATGTTGGGTGTTAAGATAATCATAGGCAAGGATTGGAGGTTGGAATGACAGAGGCCAGGGTCACTTGGTGGCAGGATGAGGAGGAGAGAAGTTGGTGACTACAAACTCCTGATTTCAGTATTCTGCTTGCCTCCTGCCTCTTTCACTTCTCCCCCTAAAGACCAAGGACTTTGATTTCTCCTGATTCTGGCTGACCCTGAAACCCTCCAGAAATCTAGCTGGTACTTTACACCTGATGAATGACTTAATAAATGTTTGCTGTTGAACTGATAATTTGTTTTTAACATTTTAAAAAATTTTGAGTACTACCTTATCTCCCTCCTTCAGCCTTTCCCCAACTTACTGGGGAGACAAACAGTATAATATCAATTATACATATGAAGTCATGTAAAACATATTTCCAAATCAGTTATGTTGAAAAAAAAAAGTTTAAAAAGCTTGCTTCAATCTGCACTCAAAGTTCATTAGTTCCCTCTCTGGAAGTAGATAGTATTTTTCATTATGATTCCTTTGGAATCATTTTGAATCATTTTATTAAACAGAGCAGCTAAACCCTTCAAATTGATTATTGTACAATATTCTCTTGCTTCTACTCACTTCACTTTGCATCAATTCATATAAGTCTTTTTTAGGGTTTTCTGAAACCATCTGGCTTTTTAAATAGCATATTAGGATTACATCAAAATTATATATCACAACTTGTCCAGCCATTCTCCAACTGATGGATACTCCCTCAATTTCCAATTCTTTATCATTACAAAAAGCTTATTATTATTGTACATTTAGCCCCTTTCCCCTTTTCTTTGATCTCCTTGGGATATAGACCTAATAATGCTAATTCATAGGGCATGTACAGTTTTATAAACTTTTGGACATCGTTCCAAATTGCTTTAGAGTATGATTGAATCAGTCCATAAGTTCACCAAAATTGCATTAACATATCTATTTTTTTCTATATCTCCTCCAGCATTTGTCATTTTCTCTTCTGAATTGATGGATGATGGATTGATTACCTGGATATATTTCCAAGATGAGCTGGTCTCTGTCCTCATGAAACTTAACAATCTTATGTGTGTGTATGTATGTATATGTGTGTGTGTGTGTAAATTAATTGAGATAACTACAATAATCCAAATAATATAACTGTATTTAAGAGTTACAAAATGAAGTGCTGTGTGATTTTCAAGGAAGAATGTTGTTTCTTCTGGGCTTCTTTAAGTAAATAACTTTTGAATTGGGTGATAAGACACGGACAGAAATTTAACAGCTAAAGAGAGGGAAGGAGGACATTCCAAAAATAGGAAACAGCAGAAGCAAGGGCACAGAGCCAGGAAGTATAGGACACATTTGGGGTTTGGGGTAGAGAGTACAGTTATTTTATTTTATTTTTTTATTATTATAGCTTTTTTATCTTTATTGAACAATTAGAACTGGTTTGAATCATCTCATTGTTGAAGAGAGACACATCCATCAGAGTTGATCACTGTATAATGTTGTTTTTGCTATGTATGATGATCTCATGGTTCTGCTTATTTCATCAATTCATGTAAGTCTCTCCAGGCCTCCTGAAATCATCCTGTTGATCATTTCTTACAGAACAATAATATTCCATAATATTCATATACCACAATTTATTCAGCCATTCTCCAATTAATGAACATTCATTCAATTTCCAGTTTCTAGCCATTACAAAAAGGGCTGTCATAAACATTTTTGCACATGTGGGACGTTTTCCCTTCTTTAAGATCTCTTTGGGACGTAAGTCTAGTAGTAACACTACTGGATCAAAAGGTATGCACAGTTTGATAATTTTTTGAGCATAGTTCCAAATTGCTCTCCAGAATAGTTGGATTCATTCACAATTCCACTAATAATGTATTAGTGTGCCAGTTTTTCCACATCCCCTCCAACATTCGTCATTATCTTTTCCTGTCATTTTAGCCAATCTGAGAGGTATGTAGTGGTATCTCAGAGTTGTCTTAATTTGCATTTCTCTGATCAATAATGATTTGGAACACTCTTTCATATGACTAGAAATAGTTTCAATTTCTTCATCTGAAAATTGTCCATATCCTTTGACCATTGGAGAATGGCTTGATTTCTTATAAATTTGAGTCAATTCTCTCTGTATTTTGGAAATGAGGCCTTTATCAGAACCTTTGAATGTAAAAATATTTTCCCAGTTTATTGCTTCCCTTCTAATCTTGTCTGCATTAGTTTTGTTTATACAACAACTTTTAAACTTAATATAATTGAAATTTTCTATTTTGTGATCAATAACGATCTCTAATTCTTCTTTGATCACAAATTCCTTCCTCCTCCACAGGTTTGAGAGGTAAACTATCCTATGTTTTTAAAATTTATTTATAATCTCATTCTTTATGCCTAGATCATGAACCCATTTTGACCTTATCTTGGTATACAGTGTTAAGTATGGGTCAATGCTTAGTTTCTGCCATACTAGTTTCTAATTTTCCCAGCAATTTTTGTTAAATAGTGAATTCTTATCCCAAAAGTTGAGGTCTTTGAGTTTGTCAAACAGTAGATTGCTATAATTATTGACAGTCATTTTATTTTGCTGAAATAGAAACCTATTGAGAGAAATATTATGAGTTAAGGCTGGAAAGCATAGAATAACACTGGACTTTAGGGAGCCTTAAATTTTTCATAAGGTTGTGAAGACTGAGTTTTACTCAGTAGGTAATAAGGAGCCATTGAAAGTATTTGAACAGAGAAATGATCTGACTAGATCAGTGCATTAGAAAGATAAATCTGGCAGCAATATGAAGTTGAATTGGACTAGGAAGAAGCTGGATACAGGAAAACCTCTAAGACTCATCAGGTGCCAATAAAGACCTGTAATAGGGTGGTGGCAGCAACAAAAATAGGAGAGGAAAGGTAGATAAAAGAAATGTTATAAAGGTAAAACTGATAGAACTAAGTAAGAGGTTGGTGATGAAAAATATTATGTGACATTTTCCCTCCTATTTTATTTCATTTCCAATGCCAACTTATCTCTATCCCCTAGAGATTGAGAAAGCAAGAAAAACAAATTCCCTCATAAATAGTTATTCATGTAAAACAAGCTCTTGCATCAGGCATGTCAAAAAGAAATCAAGAAATAGGAATATGCTTCAAACTGCATTCTCCATTAGTGCTTTATCTGGATGTAGAGCAAATGTTTCATCACAGATCCTTTGGAATTGTAATTAATCATTGTCCTGATCAGAGTTTCTAAGTTTTGGAAGGTTGATTATTTTTAGAATATTGTGATTATTGCAAAAATTGTTCTCAGATTTTTCTATAGTCTTTCTTTTGGCCATTTCTTAGAGCACAATAGTATTCTGTCTTATTTATATATCCCACCTTGTTCAGGAATTTCCTAGGACATCTCTTCATGCTTTGTTGGGTCAAAGGTATGCATAATTTAATAACTTTTGGGGCATAGTTCCAAAATGCTTTACAAAATGGTTGGACCAATTCACAATTCTGCCAATAGTACATTAAAGTACCTGTTTTCCCATAGACCCTCTGACATTTGTAATTTTCCAATCTGATGGGTAGGAGATAGTATCTCAGAGTTGCTTTTAACTTATATTTCTCTAATATTGGTCCTACTGAATATTTTTTTTTCCTCACAGCCATTGATAATTTGTATTTCTCTCTCTGCAAACTACCTATTTATATTCTTTGACCATTTATCAATTGGGGTATGGCTCTTTTTTTTCTAAATTTGATTCAATTCCTTTTGTATCTTTGAAATGAGACTTTTATTAGAGAAATTTGTTGTAAAGATTCCTCAACATTCCTATTTTTCTTCTAATTTTAAACTTACTTGATTTTGTTTAATTTTACATAACCAAAATTTTCCATTTTACCACCTTTGAATCTCTTTATCTCTTGTTTGGTTATGAACTCTTGCCCTATCTATAGATCTGACAGGTTATTTCTTCCATGCTCTACTAATTTGTTTATGATATCATCTTTTGGGTCCATTTTGAGCTTTTTTTTTAACTACTGAGATTTTGAACTGGGGAGATTAGATGAAGAACTGTGAAGACTGAAGTAGTGAAGTCAGAAAAAGGAGCAGTTTTATAGAGAAAGATCTTAAAATAAAAGGAATAAACTTAGCTTTATTCTGATTGATTTTTCTTGATGTGTAAACTACATTTAGTTTATGGTGCTAAAGGAACATTCATCTGGAAATGTCCTGTAAGAAGTTGGTGATAATGGATTTGAAACTCAGTAGATATGTCAAGGTCTAAGTTACAGATTTTGGAATCACTGATAGGAGAGGTTATAGTTGAATACATAAGAGTTAAGGATGTTTCCCCAAGAGAAAATGTAGATAAAAGCAAAGGATGAAGAACAGATAGTTGGGGATTGTGCACCTTAAGGTACTGGAAAAAACTGAGAATTTGGTGACTACCAATGACTAGAGATAGGAAAACCAGAAGACTATGGTGTCTCTAAAGCCAAAGTAGAACATTCATTAGAAGAAGCTAGTCAATAGTATCAAATGCTACAGGGAATAGCACGGAAGATAAGGATTAAAAAAGGGACAGTGTTGAATGCAGCATAATTAGGAGGAAAGAACATCAGCTCTAGACAGTGACCCTAAATTAAAATTTTGTTTCTGATGTTTCTGATTGGTAAGTTACTTAACCTTCCTAAGTCAAAATCTATAAAGTGAGGGGAGGTAGACTGTATGGCTTCTGGGTTCCCTTCCAACTTTGTGTCTGAGTTTCTATGAGAGAGGATTGGGTGACTGTGGGAGACTATTAGGAACCAATTTCAGTGGTATGATTGGGGCTTCAGAAGCTGGGTTGGGGAAAGAGGAAGTACTGAGAATATACCACTTTTTCAAAGAGTTTTTCCAATGAAGAGAGATTCTGATAGCTAGATGCAATTAAAGGGTCATAAGAAAGCTTTAAAAAAAAGTTTAGGGTCATCTGAATATGTTTGCAGGCTGATGGGAAGGAGATAGTGGAATAGGGGAATTTATATTGATGGTCATCTTTTCCTACCTGCCATGTCCTTCTGCTTTGCCTCCTCTACTCTACAGAGCTGTGCTTAACCATTTTCTGCTTCAGACTCTTGGCTTTGGATTGTGTTGTCCTAATTATAACTGAATCCTAACAATTACTGTCCTAATTTGGGTTGTGTGGCTCACCAGATTTAGCTCATTTCAGTTAGGCACTTTATACCTTATCTTTATATCATCCACTTTTTAGGCTGCCTGCATATCCTCTCATCTTTAGTTGTCCAGTTCTAGAACCCTAAATATATCAATGCTGCTGAAGAAGGGACTCTGAAACTCTAAAATTCCTTGAAGGAGAAAATCTCTTTCAACTCTGCCTCAGTGAGGGACCTCACCTGAGGGAAACAAGACAAACAGTTTCATTCTGTTATCTAGGTAGCATTGATTCAGTCCTTAGCAAAAGAATTCCAACCCTATACAATTAAAGATCTTCTATTCTATTCAAATTCCAGCTCAAGCTGAAACCCAGCTTGTAGATGAGCCACCTTGGGATTCTATCCACTAGCCCCTTCAGCTTGTAGCCAAAGCTCCTATTATAAAAGAGCCAATCTAAGATCCTCTTTTTGCCATGGTTCTAAACATGCCATGCTAGGCTATGCCATGCTATGCCAAGGAAGCCTCTGCCCACTGGAATAATATTCTTTTCCAGTGCTATGCTCTCTTTACTTTCACCTATTTCCCTAATGAGACTTTATGCCTCTCTGTCAAGATTTCTAACCTTACTTCCCAATCCCTATAATAAACCTCTTTTATCAATCTAGGTTTTTGGGTCTGTAAATTCCTTTACAGAGAATCCCTGTGCCACCAGAAAGGGGTTCCCCAAAACTCCCTATCCTTGTGCCAAATCCCAAGGGGTGTAGGGGAGCCAAACCTCTCCATTTGGTTCCCTGAACTCCAAACCTGACATAGACCTTATCATTTAACTCCCTGACCACCAGAAATAGTAATCTCATTTTGGTTCCCTAAATCTAGACCTTATTATTTGGTTCCCTACAAAAGGGAATCACAAAACCTAAACCTCATCATATTTTTGGTTCCCCCAAAACTAGACTTCACCTCAACACTACCATGGCTACTGGAAAAAGGTGGGTCACTTTACTCACTATCTCCAAGACTTTCCAAATCAAAACACCTTTTTGTTTAGGTCCCTTTTATTAAAATGTAAGCTCCTTAAGGACTGGTACCATCTTACTTTTGTATTGATATTCCCAGTTATTAGTCCAATGTTTGGCACTGGGTAAACACTTAAGAAATACTTTTTCATTCATTCATGAAGATAATCACTGGAACAAGTTTCTGGAGGAAGTAGAAATGGGATAAAGGAAATAGGAAGAAGGTTAACTCTCCTATAATGAGAAGGAAGTGATTATATGTGAACATGCTGAAAATGTTTGAAAAATGGAGGAAGGGTACTAATACTAATTTTGGGTGGCCTCAATATATATATATATATAAAGCAATTCATTTCAGTAAACATTTATAAAGTGCCTACCACATGCCTGACATTATGCTAAGTGCTGGGAATACAAATAAGTAAAAGGAATACAGCCCTTGCCTGCCCTCAAGGAACTTATGTAAAATGGGTGAAGACAGTACACTAAATGGAAGGGGTAGGTAGGGTTGGGGAGGGAGATAAAGTTCTCTGAAGTTTAAACAAGTTGAACTGCTGATGGAAAATGAAAAGTTACCTAGAAAATTCTGAAAGTTCAAAGTCCTCTATTAAAAAAGGCTTTTAAAAGAATTTACTCAAGCCAATGTCCAGCCCTACAGTCAGAGGAAGAAGGTAACTGATGAAGTTCAAAATGATGAAACTGATGAAGTTGAATATCAAAAACCTGAGCCATCTGCATGATGATGATGAGATCAGATTTTTTTAGGGATAGAGAATGGGGGATGAAGTGTCATTGGGGGTGAGAAGAGAAGAAAAAGATTGCAACAATGCTGTGGGGAATGAGAGAGTCAATAATGGGAGAGCAGAATTATTGGTGTTGGTGACTATGTGCCTGAAGAAGGATGGAAAAGAAAGCTATTGTAATTGAAGAGGGTGAAGAATTGTTTAGTCTTGTTAACAGACCATGAACATATGCTTGTCACTGAGAAAAATAGGAACAGTACAGGGAAAGATCAGTAGATAATATTATGCCGATATCTCACATATAAAAGTAAAATTTAGTGTTTAAAAGACAAAAAGTCATTGAGGGAAGATTAGTAGACATATCTAGAAGCACAAGTGAAAAGAATCATGGACATTCTTCCTATCAGTCCTTTGAGACTGGAAAGTAGAAGGAATAGCTTCCTAAAGGAAAGGTTTAGAGGGATGTGTCCTTAGGGAAGTCAATTTTAAGTTAAAATGAAGAGATAGAAGAATGTTGTCAAATTCAAGAATATACAGCAATTTATTGAATTTTGAGTTCGGTGTAATGAGATTAGTCCTGAAGATGGTAGGTAGACAAAAGAAGTAAAATAATTGAAAGAGCTCTGCAAACTAAAGCACTAGACAAATTAAAAGCTATCATTATTAGGCTCAGACCTAGAATCTTTTCCCCATGGAGAGCTATTTCTTTCCCTATTTCCCCACCCCCAATTCATTTTTGTTCCCTTTTATCTTACTTTAATACTAAAGAACCATTTTCCTCCATCTCCATACTTCTAACACATAAAGGCAGTCTTCATCTTAATTTCAAATAGTTGTTAAACCTTGTCTACCGAATCCTGAAGTAATAATTCAATTTGCTTAATTCAGCCAAATAAAGTATCAGATTAGTCAAAGTGGATATCTTCATGCATTGGACGTTTTTGCAATAAGTCTCCAAGGGTCCTTGTTCCCTTAAATCACCAGTCATTGGTTTTTGTAGATTCTTGATCCTCATTTGATTTCCTAGTCTTTTAGATCTTTTTGAAATATATACATCTATCTATCTATCTATCTAAGTAGGTATATATAAAAAAATTAATAATTAAGTTCTTTCCCTGCAGACATTCTAAAATTCTGCATATTGAATTTGAATATTTAACTGCATTAGTCACTTAATTTTAAAATTTAATTATTTATCATGTCTAGTAGCTATTTATTAGGTCTTTATCAGTACAGAAAGAGAAATTTGCCTTCCTCATAGACAAGATAAATTTTTAATACTTCATTTGTTTGTGTCCTAAAAAAGGCAGTGCAGAGGGGCTGGGACATGGAATTAGATTTGAGAATCTGAACACCTGTCTGATTTCCTTCCTGGTTTTAGGTTCCAACATCTAAAGACATACAGATGATGCTGTTCCTGTCACTTCCTAGGATCTTTATGCAATTCCCCACCTATGGGAGATTTCAATGGTAGTACGGCAAGACACTCCAGGATTTGCAAGTTAAAACAGATAAATCTTCATGAAAAAAAGCTTAAAGGAAAAGGGAAAGCCTCAGGATATATATTATCCTTAAAACATTACATTCCAGTAAACAAGGAAGGAGTAGTTTCACTTCTAGAGGCGTGGGGTCATCTAAAACTTGAAATTCCCAGGAAGTCCCATCCCTATTATCTGTAGAATATCAGGACAAAGTAGCCAAACAACATCAAAACAAAAAGTATCAATCAAAACCAGAGAAATAATAAATTAGAAGGGGTTTGCTGGAATGATCATATTTATTGTGCTATTTATTTTTAATCATTGTTTATGTTAATCGGCACACAAAATCCTGCATTCTTAAAGAGCTGTGCTGTTTTAGATTCATTGTTGGGGGGGGGGGGGAAGAGGGAAAGGGAAAGGGGGATTACTTAATGATAAAATGTCGGGCACGTTTTCAAAAACAGAGAGGTAAGCTAGTTAAAAAAAAAAAAAAAAACACAAAACCCCAAAACAATGAATTTCATGGGCATGAAAAGTTATAAAAGCTGCTTCTAAAACTGTTGGAAACTTCGCCAGTTTCATTTCTCTGCTCAGGATTTAGATTTCAATCTGAAGTAATTTTGTGGAAGTTACCGCTTCCATCCTACCAGATGAGAATTAATCACAAATCAGTTTTCCCTTCAACCCCACCCCATAATTCACGTCTAAGTTTTCCAAGGATGGCCTAAAAAGCAGAGGTGGAGTAAGGTGGTTTATAATTCAATGGCATTTTTGAAAGTAGGATCTTTTTTAGAAAGTATTTTTTTAAAGCAGCCCCACAGGACAAAAAAGACACTGTTCCTCATGGCCATTGGGGGTGCGCCACGCTGGTTGTAGACTGGTGATGTTGCTGGGGAGTGGTATTTGCTTTGCAAGCCAGTTCAGTGGGTTTGGAGGTTTGAATCCCTGGGATTTCTAAGAGTGTGTGTAACTAGCTGAATTTGTGTCTTGTGGGCAGAGAGACACAGCGAAAGGCCGCCATATTTCTGCCTTACCACGCCCGGGAGGCTAAGGCTTTGAAAAGTCAGGTTAGCGATCGTAACTGCCAGGGTTGGATTCCGAGTACCTATAGGGGCAGCCTGCGGCAGCGGGTGCGGTGGCAGCAGCAGCAGCTGTAGCCTCAGCCTCCGGCCTTTTTACCGGTTCCTCTTTCTCCTCCCCCCTCCTCTCAGCCAGAGACAGCAGGAAAAGCAGGAACAGCCCCGACAACAGCTGCAGCCTTAAACCAGCAGAGGAGGTAGAAGGAGTAGGCAAAGTGAAACCCCAACAGGGAAGGGGTAGGAGAAGTGGAGAGACCGTGAGAGAGGCAGTCTCAAAGAGACGAGAACTATACGAATCACCACTACAATTTCAATAATAAAAGAGACCCTGGAGGAGGCTAGGAACACCACCTCTTCCAGCCTCCAGTTTCACTACCATCACAACCACCGCCGCCAACACCTCCTTCTCCTTCTCCTTCTCCTTCTCCTTCTCCTTCTCCTTTTCCTTCTCTTTCTCCTTCTCCTCCTCCTCCTCCTCTTCTCCCCCGCCGTCGCCGCTGCTGCCGCTTTCCTCCCGGATCTGTGCTCCAGTTGAGAGAGGAAAATGTGTGTGTGTGGCGAGGGGGAGGGAGAAAGCTGATCAGCCACTCATCAGGGCCAGGGGGTGGGTATCTGGCGGAGAGCAAAGGAGGAGGAAGGAGGAGGGGGAGAAGGGGGAGGAGGAGGGAAGGGAGGAGGGAGAGGAGGAAGGAGTGGGGTGTGTGTGTATGTGTGTGAGTGTGTTTGCGCGCGAGCCTGGGGTGGGTGGGAAAGGGATCCCGGCGGGTGTCATCTCGGATACAGGGGGGCACTGGGGGAGTAGTGTCAGGCGGAGAAGGGGAAAAGGGTGCGCTCTGGTGTCTGTGCCATCGCCGGCTGCTGCTTCTGCTTCTGCTGCCGCCGCCACCGCCGCAGCCGCGCCGCTGCCCTAGTGGATGTTTCTATGTTGCTCGGTGCATGATTTAAAAGAGGAGGAGTTGGATCTAGCTAGTGACAGAGGCAGGAGATAGAGGGGGTGGGGGGTGGGGGGGAGGTTGTTGTATTTTTTGAGGGGGGTGCGTGTTTGAGAGAGGCCAAGGGGAGCGGGCCTTTCCCCCTATCTTCCTTGCGCCTCTCCAACCTCCCTTCCACCCCGGGTGGAGAGCTCCGCTTCTGTGTCCGGGCCCCGCTGCCGGGATCAGGCTTCGCTGGGCGTGCAGTGGGTGGCTTCAGGAGTCTCCCACCTTCCCCTCCCCTTCCCACCCTACCTTACCCCAGGCCCCCCCCTCCCCTTCCCTTTCCCCCTCCCACCCCTAGTCCCTCTTCCCACACCCAGCCCAGGGGTTAGTAGCCGCCGCGGCCCGCGGCGGTGAGTGAGAAAGGAGCGCGCGCGCGCGTGTGTTTTCTGGGGGTACTGGGGGGTTGTGTCTGAAGCAGTTAGGAAGAATGACTCTGGAGTCCATCATGGCGTGCTGCCTGAGCGAAGAAGCCAAAGAAGCCCGGAGGATTAACGATGAAATCGAGAGGCAGCTCCGCCGGGACAAGCGGGACGCACGCCGGGAGCTCAAGCTGCTGCTGTTGGGTAAGTGGGAGAGCCGCCTCCCCTCGCTCCCCGACTACTTCCCTTCCTTTGCCCCATCCACCTCGGCTCCCTCCGCCTCTCTTCTCCTCCCCCTTCTTTCACCCTCGGGTCAACTGCCCTCAGCACCCCCAACTGCTGATGTGCTCACCAAGTACCCCTCCCCCAGCACCCAAAACACACACTCACATACACCACCACCACCACTACCACCACCACCACCACCACCACCACCACCACACCACACGCGCGCACACACGCACACACACACGCACATACACGCGCGCGCGCACGGTGCCCTTATGAAGCGTATCTTTCCATATGCATACCCTACGCCCCCCATGTCCCTTCACCCTCCACCTTAAAAGCTACCCTGGTGTATGTGCCAGTGCATATGCAAACACAAGGGCTATGCATTGTGTAAGCGTGTGTATCAGATGTGGACATAGTGCAAATGAAAGTCGTATCAAGGCAAGGGAGGGGGCAGGGCATGTGGATTTGGGGATGAGAGAGGGGGAGTGAGAAATAGGGAATCAACTCCCAGTTTCTTTGCTTGAGCTCCGTGGGAGCGTGCTATTTCCGTTAGGATAACTAGAGTCGGGAAAATGTGTGTTCGCGCACATATATCGCATATACTGTGGATCATGTTTTATGTAGCTTTCTATATATACATTGATGTACAGACATTACCTATGGATGATAGCACAGCTCTTTCTTGGATGCATGTATTAGGAATGTATTTTAGGGTGTAGGGTGAGAGAAACGGTGGACTTTAGAAGGTTTGATGTGGTGACATGGAGGAAGGGTGTTGGTGGTGGCTCTTGGAAGCTAGGGCAAAGGAGGCTTAAAGTGAGATGTGAAAAAGAGGCGGCAAATGTTGTAAAAGAAGTGAAATTCTGTTGCAACCTAGCGACTAGAGCAAGAGCAAGAAAGATGAGAGGAGCTTCTTAGAGAAGCTTTGGTGGCCAGCTTCCTCAGCTGAACTGCTCCTTCAAAAGGAAAGAAAGGCTTCGTTCGGATCGGGATGTTGGGGATTGTGGTGGTGAGAGTAGTAGAGATTGTAGATGTTAGGGGAGTTTTAGTTTCATGTGACAACCCACAAGAAGGTACTAGCTTAGGATCAAAAATCAACCACTCAGCTACATCTATGGAGCTGAATAGTGACCTATTGTGTGCCTGAAAATGACAGTGATTTAACACCTTTGGAACTGGCCCATTTGGGCCAGAAATAAAATGGGCAGAGTGTAGGACAATTTCCCATCAACCAGGGGAAAAAGTCAATCTTCAAATTTTGCTCTATTAGGAGGATTGTAAGAAAATGTCCTTTCTGAGATAGGAATCCATATTGATGCTTTCTTTGGACAGTTTTTTAAGGACTTTAAAAATCAGATCAGTTTTCACATATAGTAGTGTGGCATAATTAGTAATTACAGTGATAGGAAAAGTATAGGGCTTTGGAATAATAGGCCTGAAAAATGTCTGCCCTAGTGATATAGATACTTGTAATGTTGGAAATACATTACATAAAATTTTGTGTTGGACAAAGAATGATGTTATTCAAGAGTCTAAGAAACATACATATTCTTATCTCGAACATTCTATCTTTTGTTACAAGAAGCTATTTTGCTATTGTAGCTTTATTGTTTATCTGTTGGGTCAATTAAAGAGGAGGAACAAAATAGAATAATGGCAGAAAGATACAAATGGTTAGTTATACATGTTGTGAAGAAGCAAGCAGAACACGTGATTCACTTTGGAACACGATTAGACAGATTGGCACATGCTTAGAGGGAATGGAAGGCAGAGGAACTAAAGGAAAAGATGTTAATGTAATAAAATGATATGGTAATAAAATGGGTTGCAGAAACCAATACTCTATGATGAAGACTATAATGAGTTAAATCAAAGCCTACTTTTTTAATAGCTGAAATTGCACAAATGTGTAGATGAGATTTTCTTCACAATGAGGAAGAATGGGGAGAAAATGTCTCTTGTAGAGGGGCATAATTAGAAAGCATAAATATGTCATATTGAGCTCTTTTGTTTCAAAAAGTATATTTTTTCCCTGACCTGCATTCTTCCTTGAGCTGTTCTGTTTATGATTTGAACAGCAGGTTCCAAGGTTTCTAACCCTTACCCTACATAGTGCAACAAATGTTTCAGTGGTTGGGCTTCTTAGGAGTTTGGAGCTGAGAGAAGACTGTCAAATGGCCTCAGAAGCTGAATAAGATTTTGTTTACTTGTAAATATGTATTTTATATTTATTTGAATAAGCTTGTTTTATTTTTAAATGAAAATTAGTGGTGGCTTTCTAGGGGAGGCATAGGAACAATCCACATATACCGTAGTTTCCTGGGTTAGAGGATCTGGGGAACATCTTGCTGTTATTCTCTTGATCCCTCCTTTCCATCTCAAATAGTTCAGTTATTAGATTTCCCTTCCACTTATTAAAAATCTCCTCCTTCCAATTAAAACTAGTGGTATAACCTGAAATTAAAGTTTAATTTTTAAAATCAACCTAGCTTAAAGATTGCTGTATTGTGGACATAACCCTATAAAGTAGGAGAATTGTCAAGTGATTTTAGCTGCATATATCATTCATGATTTGTGTAACATAAACACCCTAAAATAGTATACTGCTTTGTTCTGTGTGATAAATGTGTATTTTTCATACTGACAAACCAATCCATAATGAGATTATTATGATTTTCAGGTTAAAGATGAAAATTTTGAGTCTGTCTTAGAGTTGCTAGGAGAGACTGGGGAAGTAGAGGGGTGTGTGTGTGTGTGTGTGTGTGTGTGTGTGTGTGTGTGTGTTGAGGGGGAGGGATAATGTGCTTTTGGTTTATGGAAAACCTGATGGGTTTTTCTATAAAATGAATGTTTATTCCCTCTTTCACTATTGGACATACGCTGGAGTATCTACTACATGCAGGACTCTCTTCTACTATTTGAGACTATAAGAAATTGTACATCACTGCTTAGATGTAAATGCTTATGGAGACTAATTTATACTATAAAGTGTTAAGAGATGGGAAAATATCCCATAGTATCAGAGTAAAAATGCTTTCTTAAAATAAATTCCTAAGTGGCATTAAAGATGAACATTTTACTTAAAGCCATGAGGCAATAGAGGGCTTGCTTTGTCTTTTCAAGGTGATTTTGTGGTTACTTGAAATTGTGTGGACTTACACCTTTTAAATTTTAACTATTGGTTTTAGGAGCTAATGATTAGAAATAACAAAAGGGAAATTGTGGTTACCTCTCTAATAAACCGGACTTGTAAAATTTGGGATATTTTGGCTCAAATTCAGCTTTACCATAAATGGGTCCTGGGTTGGATGATACTTGAGAAGTACTTCGAATACTTATTTTTTATTGTTTATTAAAATAATCCCACTAATCCCCCCACTTAATGATATAACATTTTAACTTTTATTCTTTTTTCTTTATTTTATATAACTCTGTGATTCCTCTTTTTTACCCCCCCTTTTTTTTTGATGATGCTGATATTTATTCTCCCCACCTTTTTATGAGAACTTTCTGTTTGTGTGCTGTATGAACCACAGAGAATGCTTTAATTTGCCCTTATTGTATGTTTTGGGGTATTTACTATATGTAAATTACATAATGTTTGCTTCTTTAATTATTCTCTCAAAGGAGGTATATTTTTATCTGACTGTACATGAGCCA
The DNA here is from genome assembly GCF_016432865.1 of Antechinus flavipes. Lineage (NCBI taxonomy): Eukaryota > Metazoa > Chordata > Mammalia > Dasyuromorphia > Dasyuridae > Antechinus > Antechinus flavipes. The sequence goes on from NC_067398.1 coordinate 322,891,426, forward strand.
ATCCCTTTTGATGGTCCAAGGGTAAATTAAGAATACAACTTCAGATGCCTAAGTTAATAAATGATATTTACTCAGAAATCTGATTTAGTTATATTTCTGGTTTCTAAATGGAAATCTGGTCTTCATCTATTTTCTAATTCTTAAATCCTGATAGCTCCTATTCTTCAGATGCTGGATCATTGATAAAGACTGTGATTTGGCAAAACTTTTTTTTTTTTTTTTTTTTTTTTTTTAGTAATGGTCTTTTATTTTTAAATTTCTAACAAATGAAAAAATACAAAATTCTAAGATTCATGGCTTGTAAATCAGCCAATTTTAGGAAACCTAATATAGACCTTAATCTTCTCAGATAATTGAGATCTGATTGCAAGATCTAACATTTTAGAATGATGTGGATTTGTGACTTTCCCGTCATTGCAAACCAAAGAATGGATTATGATAAAACAACATTGTTATTTTCATCTGTGATATGTAAAATCTTGATTCCTTTTTTGTACTCTGCAATTGTTGCAAGCAATTTATTAGAAAAGCATGTCAAGATTATAAGTACTAATACAAAATAGTATATTACATTTGGAAAAGTGTACATTATCATGTTATGTTTTTTGGAAATGGTAACAGTCATGCTTAAGATATAAACATTACAAGGAAATAATAAGCCTTTGACATTTCCTGATTATTTATATCTTGCAATTAAATAACTAAAACTTATTTCTTTTTTGATGGCTCTTTTTTCTGTCCCATTATAATAATACAATATAGTATACAAAAATTATACTGATAATATAAAGATAAAAATAAGGAGATAAAAATTCTCCTTAATGGTCACAAATAAAATTGTTCTCTGGTAGTCAACCAGAAAAAGATAAAAAAAACAAAACAACTAGAATGTATAGATACAAATTTTGGGCAATTGTTAATAGTAAAACAACAATAACAACAATCACAACTACAACCACAACCATCATCACAACAATCTATAATTCAAGATGTTTTTATATGGCTATTTAGTGAGATATCAATTTAATTCATTTCAGTTCAGCATGTTCAACAAACATTAATGTCTATTATATGCTAGTCACTGTGCTCCATACTGAAATGTATTCCACTCTGGAGAAGCAATGTGCATATACAGATAAATAGAAAAATACGTATAAATCGAATACCAAGTAATCTCAGGTACATGCAACAAAGGCATAGCCCTGATAGATGTCAGAATAAAAAGGTATATTTAGACATGGTTAAATAATTTTAGACTCATTTATCAAAATAAATAAGTCAAGAATGGATGGGAGTTTTTTGGTTTATTTTATCTAGATGGTGTAATTTTTATCTAATTAAAAGTATAGAAATAACCATCAGACAAATCCAGTGTGAAACCCCTGTTGCCACAACAATGTGGTGTTAATGAGGTACCATTGGAGACCCAATCCTCAAAAATCTAATGGTGGCGGTTTTTTTTGTTTTGTTTTATTTTGGTTTTGGCAAAAAACCCAACAACTTCAACTTGTAAAATGTAGACGTATCTCTAAAAATTAGAGTTTTATTCTGAATAAATTTCCTCTTTTCTGTAATACAATGTTTATAACTGGCTATAAATAAATTAAAAGAAATTTAAGTATCCCTCATAAAAATAAAAGCTGGAACTCTACAGAGCCATTGTTGTGAAGTTTTGTATTAAAACATATAGACACATTGTCTACATTACTTCTGTCAGATAACTGTTCTTCCATTCCCATTTTACAGTTGTTCTGTCATATGGGTTCTTCTACACAAATTAAATCCTTATTGAACAGTCCCTCGTGCCCCTAAATAAAATGTTTTGAGGTGAATTGGCATTACAAATTAGAATAAGAATAGTTCAGTACTACACAATTTAATATAAAGCAGTTCTCTAGTTTTTTTTCCTTAGACACACCACTGTTTTCCCTAAGAACATTGTTCACTTTTTAAAGGTGAGATGTCTACAGTCTATGTATGATGACAAATATTTTCTGAGTTGAAAATCAGGACACCTGGTATGATAAATGAGATTCTTTTAGCTAAGTCTAGTCCAAAAGATACTTTTCTTAAAATTGGCACTGTCCTAGAAAACCAGGGATGTATAGTTGCCATAAGTACTACTTGGGCTCTGATTTTTATTGTAATGTCAATTTTTTTTTTTTCCTGTGGCTCAGAAAGTAATCATCTCATTTATGAGTAGATGGGCAGCACTTTGTTAGGGAAAATGGGGAACATTTTTTTTTCCCATGATGATCTAAGTTTTAATCCTGTTAAATTCCTTTCATATGTTGCCAAAGAAAGTTTTTTTTTTTTTTTTTTCCTTATTGGAGCATTCATATTCTTCTCTTAGCATGTGGTTGGGCCCTTCCCATTCATCTTAATAAGGTCCAGAGGTATTTTATGTAGAGATCAAAATGGACATCTTAGAGGAAAGGTGAGAAATCATTTTAAGAAGATTAAGACAGAGACACAAAGCTTGTAGCAACAGTTTGTTGCCATTGGGCTCTCCACCCACAAGATGAATCCTATCACAGAATTTTTAACAAGCTAAAGGTCTCGTTTCCTAGCAGATGGGGGAGGGCAGTGACAATTTTGTGGATGAAAACTATAATGGCTCTTAAGCAAATGAGATCTCTGCAAAATACATCCTAGAAAAGTGTGAAATGGTGTTATAAGGTAAAATGTGTGATTGCTGGTAATTAACTCTGCTGCAATAACCGAATACTGTAAACAGTGAATATTTTCTGTTACCCTGCTGAATGGAATAGCATTAGAGAAAGATCTATTCTCAGACTCAAACACTATTGCAAGTGAACAGCTGTTACAAATAAAATTATAGGAAGTTTTTAATCAGTCACCTTTTATTTGGTATACTGTTTATAATTAGGATACCTGCATGACAGGCCAATAAATAAAGACCAGTGTCCATCAGGAACTGCATAGAAAAAGAGAATTGAGTATATTTGTAGGAGATTAACAAATATCAAGCAGCCTTGTACATATATTTGCCCAACAATTTTATATGTGTGTGTGTGTGTGTGTGTGTGTGTATGTGTGTGTGTAGGTATGTATTCCAATTTCTTTAAGCTTGAGAATTGAGATATATTTCTTGTTCCTTGAGTTTTATTTTAGAAACTAATCCAAAATTCTGAAGCTTAAATTTTAGGGAAAGAATTTAGAACAAAATTAATGTTTATTAAACATGAATGTGAAGAGGTAGTGTAATATAATGGTTAAAGTTCTGGGCTTAGAGTCAAGAAGATCTAAATTCAAATCTGTTGGTAATTATTAGCTGTGTAATTCTGGACAGTCCCTTAACTCCTATCTATAGTAAGAAATACTCTAGGATTCATGTGGTGCAATAAGAAGATCTCAATTCTCAAATAGACCTAAGTTAAAATACATTCGCTACTATTTATTGATCTGTATGATCTTGGGCCTTAGTTTCTTCACATGAAAAATGAGATGAGAGAGTAGGTTATGTCTAAAAACCATTTTAGTTCTTCATCCTTTTCGGATCCTTTCCAGCCAGTCAGAGATAGATAGGGTGAAATCAAGTAGTGGGACAGGTGTAATTTATAGTTTGGGGAAAGTTGAAGCTCATAAGAATTTCAACTTCCCATAACTGTGGTGCTTCCTGCCTGGGCCACTCATTCAATACTTAGCAGCTTGAATTGTTTGATTAAAACAAAAAGTCATATTCTGTTTCACTAACTAAATTGTCATTTTATGGCAAGTTTGCCTGCTGGTTTTTTGAATCTTTCCTCCCTTTCCATGCTCCCCCCACTATACTTACCATAGCAGATATCTGCCTAATACATATTTATTGATTGATAAGAGTCCAAAAAAGATTTTCAATGTCAGCAACTGTGATAAAAGATCATTTTTTGGTGTTGATCACAAGCCCTGACTCCCTCTGCTAGTAATAATTCTCAGATAAAGTGATTGTAAACCTTTAATTTAAAAGTTTTGCTTTCTACTATTTACTTGCCATCTTTAAGGGTGACTTTTGGCTGATGATGTTGAAAAATTATATTTCTTTTTATTTTCTGATTATTTTTTTTTCACATTGAAGGTTTTTTCCTTCCCCATAAGTTGGTTTTGGGGTTGACTCTGCCAATTTGAGTAATGTTTGAAAAAGACAACATTTCTGTGGTCCAGTGTTTGCTTGTGATTCATTCTCTATTGAGAATGGAATTCATTTGAATATTTGTGTTGTTGTTGGTTTAAAAACTAAAAAGCATTTTGGTCATCCGGATGAATGTAAAGCCTCTCTTTCTCAATGTCGCTCTGTCGCTTTCTGTCTCTGTCAGTTTTTTTTCTTACACACATGTACAAACACATAGAATACTCTGTAGAAGAGAATTCCATGCACCTTTATTACAGGATTAATCTCAGATTGTAAATAATTTGAAAGGGAACAATTGTTTCAAGGAAGTGTGTAGCGGGTAGTGCAGTTGGGAGCAAAAGTGTTATTAATGTCATTATATTCAAGATATTTCACAGAAGGGAACAATAATTGAATCACAAATTAAAGAAAAAGAGCTACAGTGAGACTTTTTGATTCTCATGTGGAAAATGAACACTGATGCTTAGTAGTGTATTCATAAATACTTATAGGAGGTGGCCTTGCACATTTTTTTCCTTAGAAAACTGAAATTCTGATGAATAATTTCACTTCTCCTACTTTTAACTACTTCTGATAATCTTTACTGTTCAAATTCAATTCATTATAGTTCTGCAAACATACATTCAGTGCTTAGTATAGTCTAGGTACTATTTTAGGTCCTTTAGGATATAAAGACAAAACACAAGATTCCCTGAACTCAAGAAGCTCTGTGTGTGTGTGTGTGTGTGTGTGTGTGTGTGTGTGTGTGTGTGTGTGTGTGTGTTTTGGAGGGAGAGCAAAAAGGGAAGGTATGAATAAAACAGGTATAGGTAAATGATAAATATATAAAAAGCTATATAATGTAATTTTAATAGAATGCTAAAAATCAGTGTTATAAAAATTACTTAATCAAAAGTTGTATAGAATTACAATTTTTAAAAATTTCCTTTCTTAACATTTTCTAACTTAAACCAATTTAAAATGTAAAAAAAAAAAAAAAGATTTTTTTCTTACCTTTTAATTCTGTTAGTAGAATAAGAGGTTGTCATTGTGTAATTTTGTTTTTATTGTTCCCCCCCTTCCCCTTTTTAATCTCTAATACTCAGCACAAGGTTTGGTACATAGTAAGCATTTAATAAATACTTATTGACAGGAGAACATTGGACACAATAACAGCAGTACTGTGCAATCAATGATCAGCTATGATAAACATAGCTCTTCTCAGAAATGCAGTGATTCAAAGCAGTTCCAAAAAATTCGTGATAGAAAATGCTATCCATGTTTAGAGAGAACTATGGAGTCTGAATAATATTATTTTCACTTTTAAAAAATTTGGTTTTTATTTCTCATGGTTTTTCCCATTTGTTCTGAGTCTTTTCACAACATGACTAATAAGGAAATGTATTTAACATGATTGTATATGTATAAAGGATATTGGCTTGCTTGCTATCTAGGGGAGGGAAGGGAAGAGAGGAGGGAGAGAGAAAAATTCCGAACTCAAAAATCTTACAAAAATGAATGTTGAAAACTATCTTTACATGTAATTGAAAAAAGTAAATGAAAAAAAAAAAAAAAAAGCTTGTTGATTGAGGGACTGTCACTATGTGAATGAAGTAAAGATTGAAATAAAGTGTCATTTTAATCCCTAGAGCTGCTGAAGGGTTTTTTATGAACCACAAAACTTTATTCTTTTTCTTTTTTAACCAGAACAAAAGTTGATGGTGCCCTTTCCTGGGAATCCCACCCATGAAATACTTTCATTGTATTATAATGTATTTAAATGACTAGATTAGTTATGACCACAAGACTTAAGCAAGTGTTTAGTGACATTTTTAAGACTTTCTAATTCCTATATTTTCTAAGTATTTAGGGAACTTCCAAATTGATATTGTTGTCAAGTATCATGTGATTATGATTTTGTAAGAAGGGAAGTAGGGTGATTAAATATATTAAAAGAAAGGGACTTGTGATATGTGTTTAGGTACTTATATTAATAGAACCAAAGCCTACATAAAACAATCCCAATGTATGTTTTTTATTCTCTTTATTAATATAAGCTTACCTCATCTAAATGTTCTTAATTTTTTTCAGATAAATATGTTAAATGAAGCAATGGGACAGTTGTTTTCATAGACAGTTGATTAAAAACATAGAGGATTTTCATGTTCTTAAGGTAGAGTTTAGTTATACTGTATTAAGGATGTTATTGTAAAATAGCATTGAACAGTTTCTGGGAATTTCTGTTTACAATAATTAAACCCTTTCATAGAAAAATTGTACAGTACAGTGTACAGTGGTTTATTCTAGAAGACATCAATCTCCTTTACTACTCTGGTTGGCAGTAGACAGAGTAGTTGAGTTGGATCAATCTTTAATAAGATAATCTGCAAATGGAGCTTAGTATCATAAGGTTATATCTATAAGCTTTTCTCTTCTCCTCCCTTTGCCTTCGACCACTTTATCCCCTTTCACTTTTTTGTGTGTGAAATGATATATTTTAATTTTTATAAACGTAATTGTTGTATTCTAAAATTGGGGAACACCAAACACAGATATTTCACTAAACAAGAGCATTATATATGTAACTATAAAGCCTTATTATGTCCATTTGTATTTTTAAAAGAATATTATAAATCCAATAGTTAGTTAAAAACTAGTCTAGTTGTTTATCTTCCTTATGACTTCATTTTGTTTTTTACTATGTATTTAAAAATTTTCTTCAAGGGCACTCTTTAAAAAAATTACTATTATTTGTTATTAAGGTCATTATGCTTCTTCTATTCCTCAATTGTCTCAACTCCTATTACGTAAAAATTCCTAACTGAGAATGAATAAATAAACATAGTCAAGCAAAATATATCTACACATGGCCATGCCTGAAAATGTATATCTCATTTTGTGCTTCTGTTACATCCCTTTTTCTATCATAAATCAAGCTTTATCATTGATGTTTAGGAATCATAATGATTTCATTGATCCAAAAAAAGTTTTTCTTCACAGTGTTATAATAGTCATATACATTTTCTTCCTGATTTTGCTTTCCTCATTCTAGATTGTAAGTTTTCCCAAGTTTCTCTGAATTTGTTATATTCATATAACATTTTTTTTTTTTTTTGGTTCAGCCATTCCCTATGTATGAGTATTCCTTTAGTTTCCAGTTCTTAGTCACCACACAAAACCATTTTTCTGTATCTCCTAAAGAGATATCCTAAAGATATATGCTTAAAGAATGTGCGATGATCAACTATGAAAGACTTGGTTCTTCTCAGTGGTTCAGTGCTCCAAAGTAATCCCAATAGACTTTGGACAGAAAGTGCCATCTGCATCTAGAAAAAAGAACTAAGGAGGCTGAATGTAAATCAACACATGCTATGTTCGCTACTTTTTTCTTTTTTCTTTTTTTTTTTTTTAATCTCTCCCATAGTTTTTCCCTTTTGCTTTGCTTTTTTTCTCCCAACATGATTCATAAAGTAATGTGTATTAAAAATAAATAAATTTACTATCTGGGATAAAAAGTATGTGCAGTTAAGTGGCTTTTTGTTTATTACAAATTGATTGAACCAGTCCAGAATTGGCTGGACCAATTATAGTTTCTTCAATACTCCATTAGTGTGCTTGTTCTCTCACTTCTCTTCCAACAATTGTAATTTTTCAGTTTTTGCAATTATTGCCTATTTGATTGGTGTCAATTGGAACATCAGAGTTTATAAGATTTGCATTTCTTTTATTAATAGTAATTTGCCACATTTTTCATGTAGCTTAATAGCAACATGAATAGCTTCACTTTCCCCTCTTCACTTCCTGTTTGTATACTATTTGGGCAATGACTTAAGTTCTTATATATTTGAATCATTCAGATATCGCAGCTTTATGAAAGAAACTTACTTTAAAGGTTTCTCTCCCCACCCCACTCCCCACACTTTTTCCTAGTAAACTATTTATTTCCCTTCTATTTCCAATTGTCTTGATTTTGTTTATGCTAATTTTTTCAATTTTATATAGTCAAAATTTTATTTCCTCCCTCTCTTCTTCCCTCCCTCTCTTCTTTCCTTCCTTCTTTCATCACATTTTTGATCCAGGATTTTCTCTTTGTGTTCATGGTTTTAAAAGCTAGGTCCTTTCTGATTTTTCATATTTGTTTATCTAGAATCTGTGTCTATTTGGAGCTTATTATGTTATATGGCATGAGTTGTTTGTGTAAACCTAATTTCTAATAGATTTGCTTTTTAATTCTTCCAGTATTTTTTTAAGATCAAAAAGTGAGTTTTTACTTCTTTATTCACACATAGTAGTGCGTGTTTGTGAGGAGGGTGGTGGTTGTATTTTTGGATTTGTTAAATACTATACTATTATGTTTCCTTGCTTTTGTGTGTTCACACCTAATCTGTTCTACTGGTCAACTTTTCTATTTTTTAACCAAATACCAAATAGTTTGTAGTATAGTTTGAAATACAATATGGAGAGACTCCTTCCTCTACATTAAAATACACACACACACACACACACACACACACACACACACATTTATTTCCCTTTAGATGCTTGATAGTCTGTTCTTCTAGATTAAGTTTTAAATTTTTTTCTAGGTTTATGAAGTAATGCTGTTAGTTTGATTGGTATGGCACTAAATAAGTAAATTTATTTGGGTAGTTTTGTAATTTTTAATAATATTGATATATCGCAATTATTTAGGTTTTTTTTTTTTAATTTCCATAAAGTGTTTTGTAGTTGTAATCATGTAATCATTTATTGCTTTGGTAGATAGATTTACAAATATTTTATGCATTTCTTTTTCTTTCTGCTGCTTTTAGTGATAATATATAGAAGAGGTGATGATTTATGTGGGTCAACTTTATATCCTGCTACACTCCTGAAATTATTGTTTAATATTATTTCTTAGTTGAATCTTCAGACTTCTTTATAATTCTATAATTTATCATATAATGTACAAAATACAATAATTTTATTTCTTTTATGCTATTCCTTCAGTTTCTTTTTCTTGACTTATTATGGCTAGCATGTTCAGAATTATATCTAATAATAATGATGGCTTTAACCCTGATCTTATGGGAAAGGTCCCTGGCATTTATCCTTTACAGATTGCTAACTCGATTTTCAGTAGCTGCTATTTACCATTTTTTGGAAAGTTCCATTTATTCCTATTATTTTTGGTGTTTTTAATAATAAAGGGTATTGCATATTATCAAAAGCTTTTTCTTCATGTATTGATATCATCATGTTTTTTAAACTTATTATGAATGTGATCCATTATGTTAGTTAAAAAAATATATTGGACTAGGCCTGCATTTCTGATATAATTCACATCTGGTCATAGCACATAAACTTTTAAATATATTGCTATATGATGTCTTTATCAATGTTTTCTTCAAAATTTTTGTATCATTATTCTTTAGGGTTATTGCCCTATATTTTCCTTTCTCAGCTTTGTATCTACTTAACTTAGGTATTAATACTATCTATGTAGAAGAATTTGGTAAAATCCCCTCTTTTGCAGTTTTTGGATAATATTGGATTTGATTGTTTCTATGAATATTTGCTAGAATTCATTTATAAATCCCTCTGCTCCTTTTTACCCCCTCCCCCCCAATCATTTTTGGCTTATTCATTTTGTCTTCCCAGATTGCATTCCTCAAATGAGCTAGATTTTGTTCTTTTATTTGAGGCATTTTATATTTTTACTGGTCAATTTTGTTGGCATTATTATTGGGCAAATGAGTTTCAAACAATTTTCTTTTTTGGGGGGCTGTAATTTTTTTTCATTTTTTATTTTGGCAATGTAGTTTTCCTGCTTAAAAATGACATTAGCTAATAGCTCAGTAGTCCCATTTGCTTTATTTATATTTATATATTATTTTATATATTATAAAACTCCAAGCCCTTATCTTATGTATCAGTTAATTTGTCCAATTCATTTTGTTTTGTTCTGTTTTCATTTGTTTTTGCTATCAGTTTTATTAATCTATTTTAATTTTTTCAAATTTCTATTTCAGTGTTTAGTTGATGTTTTAAAATTTGTTGTTTTTCCATTTAATAATAATATTACGTAATAATATAATATCATAATGATAAAAATTATAATTCTATTTAATCCATACCTTATTCATTGATTTGTTCTTTCTCTCTTATGTTGATGAAAAATTTTGGAGATAAATGTTTTTCCTTAAAAACTGTTTTGGCTATATGTTTTGATATATTGTCAGGTAGTTGCCATTATTTTGATGAAATTATCTAATTTTCTATGATTTGAGCCACCTGTTCTTTAGGATTAAATTATTTAACCCTCATTTAAATTTGAATTCTTCTTCAAAGATTCTTTATTAATTCTACTTTTTATTTCATTGTCAGCAAAGGATGTCATTAATACTCCTAATTTTTGCATTTTTAATTCTTTTTTAGGGGGAGGTGAGTCTGAGTATATGTTAAGATGAGTACATCTGTTAAGATGCCTTGTAATAATGAATAATATGTATATTCCTTTTCTATTCAGTAATTGTCGATATCCATCAACTCTAATTTTTCTAAAATTCCATTATAGTTCTTGTTCTCTTGCGGGGAGGGGTAGATTGATCTAGGTCTGAAATGGCTTCTTTGAATACTCCAACTATTATAATTTTGATATCATTTCTCTCTGTAATTCAATTAAAAGTACCTAAAAGCTATATCATTTGGTGTGTAAATATCTACATCTCTATACAATTATTCATGTTATTTTATAGTCTATGATATCATTAAGCATAGATAATTTGTTTTTAAATTTCTTTTAAACATTTAAATCATGACTGTTTTTATTGTTACCTTGTCTAAACTCATGATTCCAGCACTGCTTTTTAAAAAAGCTTATTTGAACCATAAGCAATTATGCTCCAATTCCTTTTTAAATGCTGTGAGTCTTTATATTTGTATTTTATCTTTTTTTTTCCTTTGTAGGCAATTAGGGTTAAGTGACATGTCCAAGGTCATACAACTAGTCTGTGTCTGAGGCTATATTTGAATTCAGGTTCTTCTCCAGGGTTAGTGTTCTATTCTTTGCACCACTCGACTGTCCTGAATCTTTAGGTTTTTAAAATCTTTCTTATAAATAATATGTTAGACTCTACTTTCTAATCCACTTTATTATACTTTTCCATTTTGTTGTTGAGTCCATCTCATTTGCATTAATGGTTATGATTTTTAATTGTGTATTTATCTCCATCATATGCTTTAATAGCTTTTTCCTCCCTTGTCCCATCCCCATCTCTATCATGACTCTTTATAAATAAGAAGGTGAAGAAGGAATATAATAAACATTAGTGATCTGTAATTGAAGTGATCTGCTTCTACATCATTTTCTCTCCATTATTTCTCCCTTTCAGGTACCAAACATTGGGTCTTTTAATTTCTTCTTTTTAATCCTTTCTTTATAATCTACTCTCTGAAACTGAAGTATGTTTTGTTTGTGACTTCCCTCCCAGACTTTTACTTCCTAAACAAGCCTTTCTTTCTCACTTTTTTTGGTCCTTATTTTTCTGTTGAATTTAATATATTCTAAACTAAACTTGTCTCTATGTGTGCATGTATGTGTATGTGTTTGCACAAGCATATGTATTCCATCCCATTTTGTCTGGTTTAGCTGAGTGAGTTTCATATAATGCCTACCCTTCTATTCTCTATATTTGTATATTTTTTCTTCTCACATTTCAATATTCTGAGAAATTTCATTCCTTATTTCTTATTTATTCCCCATTCATGCCTTTATTGTGTCATTTCTTAGTGTAATTATTTTCTCTTCTATAAATTCTTTCTTTCTGTCTGCTTGCAATATTTTTTCCTTTGTCCTAGAAACTCAGGATTTTGACTGTTGCAGTCCAGGATGTTATCACCTTTCAGATGTGACCAGTGGATTATTTCTATTTCATCATTTGGTTGTACTAGATGTAGGCACTTTTTGTTTGCAATTTCTTGAATTACAGCATCCAGGTTTTTTGTATCTTCATTATTTCCAGTGATTTTGAAGATTTTTAAAGTTATTTGTCCTTGATCTTTTAGCAGGTAAATTATTTTTGAGAGAAAATATCTTATATTTTCTTAATTTATTTCAGTCTTGTTCCTATTATCATCTCATGGAGTATTTGATCATTATTTGATTTCTAAATTCCATTCTAATGAATTTTTCTATATACTATTATGAACTGTTTATTCTTTCCTCAGCGCTTATTTTATTTATCCCTTCCTTCATTTCTTTCAGATACACTCACAGTCCTTGGGATTACGTCATGCTTTTTTCTTTCAATTCTTTGTACTTGTTGTGGAAGTCTCTTTTTCTGGATTAGGCAATTTTAGTTCTAGAATATTTATTAATAACTGGCTTTTCCTTTTTGCTAATATCCCAAACTTTACCCTTGATGTCTAACTTTGTGGTTGGGCCAGGCTCCACTTCCTCACACATTCTTGCATGGGGTGGTCCTATGTATTCCTGACCAGTATTATCTGAGCTCCTCCCACTTTTACTATCCCTAGAATATCTACTCAGCATGTGGCCCTTTTCCAAGATCACCTCGATTATCCAGATTCAAAGTGCTATTTTCGTTTGGTGGAGCTTCTCAGGTCAGATTTCTGTAGACCTTAAGTCCCTTTGGTTAGATTGTTACCAGTCCCATTTCCACATCTATGGACAGAGCATTATGGGTTTCTGATTCTATTAAGGTTTTCCTTTTCAAACTCTATGGGTCATGGAAGTTGTTTTAAATATATGCTATAGCATTTCATTTTTCTTCTTTCTTCTAATTGATATTAATTTTGATCTTTACTCTGAAAAGCCATTTGGTCATTGATATAAAGACCATGTCTCAAAAATTGTTAATCAAACATTTACTCCTTCTGACCTACAGATTCAGAACTTATAGGTTCTTAGTGTTTCTTGATCCTTAGGAGTAAATCAGGTCAGACTGCTGCAGACTTTTAGCCTTTCTTTGGGAATTGCTTTCTTTCTCTTCTTTTTGGCTCTAGGTCCACAATCAGAGATATGTGGGTTTCCAGAACTCTTGGGACTTCCTTATCTGCTCACTCTGATTTTCTACCCTTCAAAAGCTATAGAACACTGTGGACCAGAGCTGGAACATCTATGTTCTAACACTGGCTGACGTCTAGTTTGTCCATCTGCAATTGAACTGATTTCTTTGGTGAATGAGTCCTGCAACTTCTGATGGTCCTTTAGGTGGTCCTAATCCACTCCATATCCAATATATTTATTGGATAAAGCCACTTACTGTAGTTTTTGTTTGAATTTTTTGATTAGTTAAGTCTGATAATATTTGTATTTTGGGGCTTATGTATAGGAAAGTTGGGCTCTGTGACCTTCCATGAGCCATCTTTTCCCAAAGCCAAAGTGATATCCCTTTTTACTTTCTAATGAAACAAATAGTCAGCTGGGAAGACAGATCTGATGAGGGGTAGTGGCAGAAGGAGAGATAAACTTGCTTGTTACTGGCTTATCTTTTTGGAGAAGGAAACTTCTGATAGACAATAGATGCAAAAGAAGATGCTGAATTTTTCAGGGAACATATGCCATGTAGAAGGAATTTCAGATTGTGTTAAACTCCTTCATATATCTATCCCTTATTTCTCTATGGATCCATCTTTCTTTCAACATTGTAAAGGTATATTGCTCAGCTTCCTGGTACATATGTATAATCCTAGCTAATCAGGGAGGATCTTAGGAGTTCTTAAGTTGCAGTGGGCTAAGTATTTCATATATCTGTACTAAGTTTGTTGTTAATATAGTGAACCTCTGGGTTTGGGAAGAGGTTAACTAGGTTGCTTATAGAGGGGCAAATCAGTTCAGGTCAGAAATAGAACAGATCATATCTCCCATGCCAGGTAAGTATGGCATCGAGCCTATAAGTGACTCCCTTACACTTCCAGCTTGGGTGAGATAGACTTAGTTTTTTAAAAAAAAAATTATATGTAATAATGTTTCATTGCTTAGTGGATCGATTTTTTTCAGGCCATATATATTTTTTTAAGATAACTGATTATGTGAAATATATAGGGTGGTTTCCTTTTGCCTTTGCCCCCACCATCTGGCATAACCTTGAACTTTTGAGTTGGAAGAGAGAAGATGTTATTACCTTTAAAAATATTATATAGTGTTATATCTTGTAAAAAAAAACTAATTTAATCTTTTGTAGTTTGAATTTTGGTCACCCACTAATATATTCACATTTATAACATTGTTTCCTTAGAACTAAGTGCTCCTGTAATGTTGTTTCATCTAACATATTTTCACAGAAACAATTAGTGAGGTTAGGTGGGATATTCCTGTAACAGATTTTTCTTATTTTGTTTTCCAAAACAGAATACATTGTTGTTAACCAAAATTTGGTGTACTTGACTCTTTTACAAGGGACTGGTGTTATGTTTATAATTATCAGGAAAGAGATAGTGAGCCCATATTAGATATATTTTTTTAACATCTTCTGGTGTTCAAATTAGAATGTTATAAATGATTGGATAATAAGAAAGCTATTCTCTCTATATCTATGACATATATGTACATATGCATGTATAAGATCTGCCCTTACCAGTTACTGATAGCTCTCTTATTTAATATATAGATGCCATTTTCTAAGTGATTTGAATTTTCTCTAAACTGATCTTTTTCTCATCATACTTAGATATAGTCAGAGAGTAAGGCAGCCTCCAATTCCTGCTACTGAGATAGATTAGCAGATTGAAAAGCATTTTTTCTGTGATACTATAAATACACAATACTGTTTTTCTTTCCTGTGAATTAATATTTAAGAGTTCCTTCATTATATGTCAAGTTAATTGTACAGATTTTAAATTTAATTTACCAACTCTGCCCTGTAGAGTTTCTTGTTATTTGTTCTAATAATGGCATGGTTTAGATTCTCATTCACTGGACTCTTCACCCTTGAAAGAAAACTACAATACTTTAATAAAAGAACATCAGCTTTATCCATTTACAACTTTCAGGATAAAAATGCATATCAATGAATAGTTAGAAATATTACCCCAACAAGAATAGAACATTAGCTTATTATCAATTTATATAGACAATGTCTCCTTTGCCCTTCCCCCAAATATAAACAAATAACTCATTTCTTCTTTGATCTGTACTATGTTACAATAAACAATGGAGGAATCTTCATGTCTCTAGTAGCATGAGAGTCTAAAATCTTTTACCCTTTCCTGCTTCCTCAATTAGAGTTTCTACATCTCCTTCCCTCATTCCCAAATACTTTATCAAGCCTGGAAGTCTTGATCCCTTTGCCATATACAGTATAGAGCACATTGTGTTCAAATGGGCATTTCCATTGTGGTGATGTTAGGGATAGTGTAACTGACCTCCAGAAGAGTGTACTTTCTAATACCACCATACTAAACTCCCTATTGCTTGTACCCTGCATGTCAGCACAAGTTACTCTAGAAAAATGACAAATCTTTGGAAAATACATTATTAAGTTTGACTTGGGGAGTTTTTGTGATGCTGCCTGGTAAAGTACTCATAGTTTCTTTTTCTTTTTTTCATTATCACAGGGAAAAATGTATACTATACACACTCATACATATGTATGCACACATACACACTTGCGCACATAAATGTATACAACCTATCATAACAACAGTGGCTCTCTTGCATCTTCCATAAAGGATTATGTACTGAGGAGTTGATATGACTTAGGGTAGAGGTTTTCATTTTTTTTCTCTCCCATAGTCATGAAAGTACTTCCATTGACATACTATTTATTTACAACAGAAGTATCTTACATTGGCAAGAAATTGTTTGCTACTGTGACTTGATTCTTTACAAAGAAGGGTCCTGCTTAGTAACACATGGATTCTTTGGACAAATAATTCCAATTAGTTTTCCATGTTTTTAAATTATTGATGGAATGAAGCAGTATATTATAAAAATACTCTCTTCTGTGTTTTAAAGAAATTGTCAGATGAGAAAGCTTTCTTTTGTTATCTAAATTCTTTGTCATCATCATGACTATCTGAATTTGAAGATGAACATTTAGGTAATTCAACTTTCTGTTCCATTATTCCACTGTCAAATTGGTCCAGGAGAATTAACTCATTTGAAAATTCAGGCTAAGGAAAAACCACTGAATGATTTAGAATCATAATTAGAGGGTTTTTGAAACCAATAATCAATTATAAAGGTTTGTATAGTCCAATTTTCTCCTCCAATTTCATCACTAATTCTTTCTTAATGGCACAAGAAAATGACAATTGCCATGCTATATAAGACCAATTATCCATCCCGTCTATTGTTGTCTCTGATAGTGATACCACAGTACATGTGGAAAACATGATTGCTAGCTAGTCAAGAGATATAACAAATATTCTGATTCTTTCATTTGTTCAAAGTTTACCTCTGTTTTGAGGGATATACTCTAGTTATGGCATATCAGTATTTTATGAACAAATCTGAGTTGTTTTATTCAAGCTATTCATGGCAAGTATTTTTGCTTTATAATAATTGTTAATTAATATTTTCTTTATAATACATACATGGTAATTATAATAATTTATTTAGTTTCATTCAATTCAATTAAACTTTTTTTTTTTTTTAAGTACTTACAATGTGAAGGCATGGTGTTATGTACCATCAAGAACCTTACACTTGAAAACACTACATGCAGACAGATGAATAAATACACTCAAATTTGAGTAATGGGGAAAACTACTAGAAGAAATGAGGAAAGATTTCATGTAAGAGGTAGCAATTTCATTGACCCTTGAATAAGATAAAGAATTCTAACAGGCAGAGGTAAAAAGAAAATACATCCTAAATTTATAGAATCCTGATATAACTACTTTAGAGAAATCATCCCCAAACATACTTTGATATATTTGTGATCTCATCAGTTTGGAGACTCTATGTTGTTTCAGATTGCAATACATCATCATATGATTTGTGTCTATATCTTTTCATAAATCCTCCATAGAGGATTTGCCCTATGGTTTAGAGGATTTATTATAGGTATTTTATTGCTTTGTGGATGTCACTACAATTTCTGTTCTCAATCTCTTACCATCATTCTATGGTTAACACAACTCTTTTTCTAATCATATAATCATATGCTTTGTCAAGATGTTTTTTAAGGCACTTCATATGTACAAGTTATCATTGATAGCAGGATAGAATTTATTATACAAGTTTGTAAAGATCTAGGGTTTTTGATGAAGTACACACAGGATATAAGACAAGAAGTAATAAAAGAATTAATGCAATTTCGAACTGCATTTGAAGCATAGGTTTCAGGAATCAGGAGATGATAATCCTGCTTTGGTCAGACCACATCCGAAGTATTATGTTCTGTTTTGGATTCCACCGTATAGGGAACATTCAGAGGAAGGCAGCCAGGATGAAGAAAGACTTAGAGTTTCTACCATATGTGGATCATTAACTAAGAATGTTTAACCTGGAGAAGAGAAGGCTCAGGAGATCATGATCAACAACCTTAAATATTTGTAGTACTATTATAGGGCATAGGAATTGAACTGTTTGGTTTCAGAAAGAAGAATCTTTTATCAATAGATAAAAGGTGAAGTTCAAATGGTATGATAGAAGGAGCACTGTTTCTGAAACATTATCTCAGTGACCTAAGCAAGTCCCTCATAATAAATCAAGGATTACAGTGGATATCATTTGATGTTTTCAGCTCAAGATCTGTGATTCTATGAAATCACAAAGACATACTTAGGCTCTATTTCAGAAAAGACAACTTAATAAAATTAAAGCTGTCCCACCTGTCTTGGGAATTTTTCAGTTTTCCTTCAACCTCCTTCAAACAGAGGAATGAATATCTTCCCAGGTTTTTTGTTTTTTGTTTTTTTTTAACTAAGTAAAAAAAATGACCTCTTTTGCTTCAATTATTATCTAACCTTTAATCACTAAATGGGTGTTGCCTCAGAAAAACAGACTTAGGAAAGACATTATCCTAAAAAGGCCAGGGTCTCCCACTGCATCTGTGGCTATCTCTAGTCTTTCTGGCCAGTATCTTGCCACTGGACTTTGATAATCCTAGAAGAGAAAGAGGCTGGTGACTTTGCATTGTCTTGCCTCATTTAAATCCAATTTACTTGAAAGGCAAGACTTCACCTTCCTGATGTCATTGGTCTTCTTTAAGAATGAAGGACAAACAACAATAAGTATCCTCTAAAATATTCCTACTGATAGATTGATTTAACAAACTGTGCCTCCAAATGGATGCCATACTTTTAGCAAAATGTGCCTGATATATAGTAAATCCTTAACAAATGTTTTGTTGATTGATTTGTTTTTTCATCCTCTTTTTTCCTCCTTCCAAGTAGCATAATGGGCCAATATCTTTTAAATGACTGTGAATCTTATTGAGGAGAACCAGAGCTCATTCTAATCAGTTAATTGTCATCTGCCAACAGGAGAGCATCATCCAGAGAACATTTTTTCCCACTTTCTTTGAAATAAAACATGCTTTATGATAATGGTGAAAACTTTTGTTAAGGTTACTTGATGTTGATAATTATAGAAATATAAAAGATGAAATAAATAATTTTAACATATAATAATAATAATAATAATTGATGTATTCTCAGATCCCCATCTTTGTATTAGTATTGTCAGCATTTTTTACCTCTCTTTAGTTATCTTGAGAACTTGAGTGCCTTTAAAATTATGTCATTTTCAGTAAAAATTTCCCCCCTTTTAAAAAAACATTATTTTTGTTGTTATTATATCTTGTTTCTCTCCTGAACTTGATTTTGTTGAGTGCATTTTTGATTACAAGAATAAATTAAGTGGTCTCATTGTTTTCATTATTGAAGAAAAATGGCATAGAAATATTTGCAGATTTGTTTTATTTCATGGCATTATGTCTTACTATCTATAAACAGTATTCAAATCACTTGGCTTTGTTGCATCATTTGCTAAACTTTCTGAAGACTTTTTCACTCCTTTACTTTTTTTGATTGTGTGTGTGTGTGTGTGTGTGTGTGTGTGTGTGTGTGTGTGTGTGTGTGTAGTATAAAGAAAGGGGAGGAGAAAGAGAGAGAGAGAGAGAGAGAGAGAGAGAGAGAGAGAGAGAGAGAGAGAGAAAGAGTGAGTGTCCCATTTATAATCTTCCTTGATTTTTTGCAAAGGATTCGCGTACTCTAAGTGACACTCTACTTGGCAAGGAAATTAAGCATTTGTTTGTTAAAGACCTTTCAGATCCATTTTGTCCGTATGTGGTAGATATTTTACATTAAGGCATCTTCTTTAAGGTAGAGGAATATTCAGAGTTAATGTCTTTACCTTTATAATTTTTTTTTCATAGTCAGTAGCTCATTTTAATAGGTTGGGTTGAAGCTGTTGTGTGTTGGGTCCTCTCATCTTTATTCTATCTTTTAATTTGATGTTAATTTTGATCCTTAGTCTAACCAGTTGATGCTCTAATTTCACACAGTATTTTATTTTGAAATAACCACCATATTGATGATTAGTTGTTTCCTATCTGTTTAGTTCTACTTAATTTTTATTTTTTGTGTTGTTGTTTTGGGCTCATTATGTCTGTGGAAAGGTACAAATATGCTGGAAAGTAAGGAATGGGAACAAGACCTGAAAGAGGCAAAGGAGATAGATTATACAGAAGCTTTATGCCATATATCTTGAATACTGAATTCAAAGAAATAAGTGGAAGTTTTACTAAAAATATTTTTAAAATGAAATTTATCAACTATATTGGGTCAGAAACAGATTTTCTTGTGGAATTTTCCCCTAAGACCATAATATTCATTATGGAGTTGCAAGCTCTTCTCTAGGGTTTTTCAAAATCCCTAGAGTCCATTTAGTAGTTACTAATCAAAGTGCAATTCTTTATTTCTAAGAATTAATTACTGTACTGTGCATCCCCAGCACTGATTCACTGGGTCAGAGATAACGCTGTATTTTCTTGACTTCAGAAAAGACATTTGTGTATGTGTACTTTTAAAATTATTATATAACACATCTCCTGGCAAGGTATTTTTATCTGCATTTATATCTTGTATTCCTTTTTCTGTTTTTAAAATGAAGAATAAAATAAAATTTTTCACTTGACTTAGAACTGCCTTTAGAATATTTAAATTAAAAAAATACTTGTCAAGTAGAACAAACCATTAAATTTAATGTTGTTCTATGTCTGAAAAAGCAAAAAAACCACAAACCAAATATCTATTCTCCATTTTCCAGGTGCATTTTTTCCCCTACAGACCAAAAAAAAAAAAAAAAAAAAAAAAAAAAAAAAAAAAAACCCAGTCAAAAAACTATGGGCTATTTCTCTTCTTTTCTGACAAAGTGTTACATAGGGAATTTCAGATTTGTATAACTAAACATGATTTCTCTTCGAATATATTTTCAAGATTTTAGAACTCTGAATGACCAACTATCATTCCAGACGACTGATAGATGGTGAAGTAAAAGTGCAGAAATAGAAATTCATTTTTGTACATGGCAAACATGCATATCTGTTTTTCTTGATTGTGCTTGTTACAAAGATTGTGTTTTTCATTTTTTATTGAGGAGTGGAATTGGAAGGGAGAATATATCTAGCAATTGGATTGATAAAATATAAAAGGAAGAAAAGAGTCATTGAAGTTCTTTTTTTTTTTTTTAATGCACAGAAGAGAACTGAAGGAAGTTTAGAAAGAAACATAGGCAGGACAATTGTGAATGGAATATGTTGAATTTACTATATATTTTTTAAAAAGCAGATTGTGCATAGTAGTTTTCACATGTAATCTTTTTCTGTTCTACTCTGTATTTGAGGGATACTTTAAAATCCAGAATTTTTTTAAATGTTGAAAAATAAATCTTTTCAATTGTCCTATGGTGGGTCTTGTAAAATGTAGAGTGTATTCCATATTAACATTTAACTCTTATCTTAATTTATGCAATATAGGCAATCGATATTTGTAGTGCACATTTAGAACAGGGACTGGTTTGGATGAGCCCAAGGACGTGTTCTTAAATACTGCCTTGGGATTGTAGATAGGTTAAGGACCACAAGTCCTAAAATGTTTTTAGAATGTAGAAAGAATACCTTTCTTCTCTGAAGTCCTCTTCCTTTTATCTAAAGTGTCTGATTATGTTGTATTAAATTTGAGATAATAAAAAAATTATCTCAAATTTTCTTATATGGGTTCCAGGTTTACCATACTGCCATTTTTTTAACCCCTTAATTGCCTAAATGCCAACTGGGATGTTGACATATCGCATTGTATTCTTGTTGTGCCCCCTTGCTCAAAATAGCCTTGTACATTAAATAAATATTAATTTTTATCATTAACTATTATCAGGTCTTTCCCTTCTCTTAGGGTACCTATGTATTCTTTCACAGCCTATATTTATTTTTCATTCTTAAACATCTGTCCCTATGGATTATCATGATATAGAGAGTAGGAGTTTAAATTCTAGACTCCAACAAACATTAATAGTGGAAGCTTAGGAAAATCACTTAACCTAAATGAGGTTCTGTTTTCTCATCAGTAAAATGGGGATAATGGTTTTCTTGCCTTCCTCAGGAATTGTATATGGCTCACAGGAGATGATGTATATAAAGTGCTTTCTAAATGCAAGCAAAGCATAATTTAATTTAATCTATTATTATGATAATTTTAATTTTAATTTCTGTCTAATAGAGACTTAATACTGCCTAAAATAATCTCCATGGAAAAAATGATGAGCATATTTATAATTCTTTTGTAGAGGATACCAAAAATACTTTTCAATTAAAATGCTATCTCCTCTAAAAATAAAAAGACTAATAACATTTTATAGCATTTATAGCATATATATGCATATATATGTATATATATGCATATATATACTACAAAATAGTTTTCTCCCTTTTTTCCTTCCCTTTTACCCCAATTTCTCTCTCATTTTCTCCCCAGTTTTCTTACTTTATGAAGCCTCACCTTTTATCCACCAACTTAGAAGTGCTGCCTTCTTTTTCTAGACTCCTTTGAAATCTCTTTTACTAAACTTGGACATTCTAACTTATATGTGTCCAATTCTCCCTATTAAGCACTATGTTTTATGAGAGAGAGAGAACCTATGTGTTAGGTTCTTCTTTCTCTCTCTCCAAATACCTACTTAATAAAGGGCTTCACACATGGGTAGGTGCTTAAGGTAATAAAGATTTGTTGAATGAATAAATAATAAATAAAATCAATACCAAAACTGATAATTTAGGTGGCATCATTCAGTATATTCCTGCCAAATTAATGGCAGACTCTATAATTTAGATGTGGTCTTCAAACCACTTGTTCACTCATAATAATATTAAGACCAAGGCCATGCAGTCAGTTTTACCACTGAGCTTCTAATATTAGAAGAAACAAATTTTACTGAAATGAAGATATACTACACATATTGTTTCCCTTTTTTTCTGTGTACTCTGGGTTAGAGTACGATAAAGTCAATTCAGAACTAGTTGAATGATCAAAGAAATATAGTTGTAATTAATGAATTGATTTCATTCTGGAGAGAGATCTATAATAAAGTGCTGCTCTGTAACTGTTCTTGAACCTATTCATACAATATTTATAAAAGTGACTAATAATCTCTTTTAATAGTCAACTAATAGTTGATATATTTATCAAATTTGCAAGTGATATGAAGCTACATTTATCCCTTCCACATTGTAACTTTCCCTTCTGCATTTTTGATATATCCCAGGTTGACATAAGAAATTAAATGAGAATTTTGAGGCAGATGACATAGAAACTCAGAAAAACAGAAAATATGTGTATAGTATTGTATAACATCAATTTAAAATTTTATAAGGTACTGCAAACACCCTGTAAAAGAAAAAAAAAATCAGACTTCTTTGGCACAAAGATGGGGTCAAAAATTTTAGGTGGATTTTCCAGATTATGAGGGGCACCACACCTCTAATTCTGGTGATGTGGAAATAATAACTGTAGTTAGAATTCTTAACTTTATGATAATTCTGGAAAACAAAAAGATATCAGTAGTCAAGAATGATGAGACAAATCTATTGGGAAAAAATGAATTTTAATGAGCATGCTGATTTCAGAAAAGTGTGGATAAACTTACATGAACTGATACTAAATGAAGTGGGTAGAACCAAGAAAATTTTGTAGACAGCACCAACAAGATCATGTGATGGACTTGGCTCTTTTCAATAATGACATGATTCGAGACAGTTCCAATAGGTTTGTTATAGTATAGCCATCCACAATGAGAGAGAATTATGGAGACTGAATGTGGATTGTTAGCTTTCTTTCTCATATTTTCTTTTTTCTCTTTTGATATGACTTTTCTTGTGAAGCATGATGAATAATGGAAATATATTTAGAAGAATTGCACATGTTTAACCTATATTGGATTGCATGCTATCTAGAGGAAGGGGGGGGAAGAAAGAAGAGAGGGAGAAAAATTTTGAACACAAGGTTTTGCAAAGGTAAATTTGAAAACGATCTTTTTATGTATTTGGAAAAATAAAAAGTTATTATGAACAAAGAAATAAAATGAATTTAAGAAGCACAAAGTCCCTTATTTTCATTAGAAAATTTCATCTTAGAAATCAATAGGGAAGATGTGGTTACAGAGCAATTCATGTGAAAAAGACTTGTGGGTTTTACCAGAAATCAATATGAGCCAATAGTGTGGCAGTGACAATCAAAAAAAGCTCATTAACACTAGCTATTGCTTTACAGCCACCTTTGCCGGAACTTGTGTTATAAAATAAGGAGGACTTTTTACTGGATAACAGCACATTGAAACCCACTCTTATTTAAAGATTCTGGGACCAAGCTTATATCTATATTGTTACGGCAGCAAATAGCCAGTTTTAATGTGTACATTTTTTGATCCAGAAAATTGTCCAATGAATGGCTATTGTAATATATGTTGTTTGGAGGTGTTTTTTATTGTTTTTTTTTTTTTTTTAACATATAATGAGTTTTGATTCTTTCTTTTGAATTCCCAAAGGAATAAGTAGTATTTATCCTTGGTTCTAGAAGAGAGGAGAGCCTTCTTTTCTTGTCTCCAGCATTCTGGAGCTTCCATGGATGTGATTTTTGATGGGAAAATAACTATAGATCTTCCCAGTGGGTATACCAAAAGGTCATATACTGGGATATTTTATTTACAACAAAATCTGCCTCTTTCCTAGACCTTCTCCCTTCCACAACTTCAAAAAAGTGGAGGTTTTGTTTTATTTTGCCCATGGAGAAGAGAGCCATACATTTTCCTTCCTTTTTACAGCATAAAATTTGTGCACTGGGTCATCCATGTAGCATCCCTTAATAATAGTTCCCCCATCCTACTCCATCTTTACCTGACTCATAGGAGAAAGGAACTCATTGCATATAGTTGGTAGTAACATGGCATTTGTTTATTTTTTTGTTAATTTGGTCAATTACAGCACAGTACTTCCTTCTCAACCTGGCCATTATAATCCATAGTCAAAATTAATGCTGGCTGGAAATGTTTTTGAAGTGCCTGGAATAATTTTTGTTCCCTTGTGTAATGTTATTTTCTCTCACCCACAAAAATTATACTAAAAGAAATTTTGGCAATTCTACCCGAGGGCTAGGAATGCCTCTGCTTTCTGTATTTGGATTTATGGCACAGCAATATACCTCCCATTAACTAGCTGAGGTTTGCAACTTGGTTGTGGAGACTTTCTCTGACTCAGATATTTTAGACTTTGAGTTTGAAATCACATTTTAAAATGTGTACTCACTATGCTAATAGCTTAAATATGGCTGTATTCCCAGTGATGAATTCTAAGTTGTGGAGAGTCTAACGGGACAGAGATCTTATGGACCTCTAAGCCGACCTGACCTATGAAAGGTCTGTCTTAGCTGCTGAGCTCACTGTAAATGTGCTTCTTTCTTAGCTTTTCATTTTTCTTAATGCTTAAGATTTCTTTTAAGTAAATATGTGATTGCCTTGGCATTTGCTTTGAGCAGAATGAAACATGCCATATTAGGAGGAGTTGAATTTTTTAAAACATGGTTTATCTGCTTCCTTTGTATAATGTTTCACTCTATGTACTTGTCCTCAACATCTAGCATAATGCTTAACACAAAGTAGATGCTTAATAAATATTTATTGCTTGATTGCCTATACTTTTTTATTTTTACAAATACATGCAAATATAGTCTTCAGTATCCATCTCTGTAAAACATCATGTTCCAGATTTTTCTCTTTCCCTCTCTGCTTCTCAATACAGCAATCTAATATATGTTAAATATGTGCAATTCTTTTAAACTTATTTCCATATTTGCCTTGTTGAATTGCATATACTATTTAAAAAAAACAATTAAATTAAATATATAAAGGTCATTTAACATTTTTTCTTTCTTTTCTGGTGGGTAGCTTCCTTGGACAGAGGTTTAGCAAATAATGAAAACAGGTATTTAAATAATGCTTTATAAGGGGTTTTTTATGCATTGTCTCATTTGATACTCACCAGAAGTCTATGACTTAAGTAAAGTACTACTGAAATTATCTCCATTTTAATAGTTGAGAAAACTGAGGCTTAGTACCTTGTAAGAATCATAACAGCCACAAAGATATTACGTGTCTCAGGTCTGATTTAAACCCAAATCTTTTCAGAATTCATGTCCAGCAAGCTATTTTTTTACCCCTTGCTGCTGTTAATTTATTGTTCTGTATGTATAAGATCATATTTCTTTCTCCCTTAGTTGTTTATATTTTGTTTCATTATTTATTTATTTATTTTTGGTCTGTATCTGATAATTCATTCACATGGAAAATTTAGTACAGAAATTTTCTCTGTTGATATAAACTAGAAACTATATTCATCCACAGGTGCCAGAGGCACTGAGAAATTAAATGATTTGCCCATGGTTACAAAGCTAGTATATACCATACAACTAGTTCTTTGTGACTCCAGAAGTAAGCCTTCTATTTATCAGATAGAGCCAATGAGGTTGTATAATATAAAACTTATTGTACTGTGGATTGCCACCCCATATAGGGTCATGTAACTGAAAGTGGGAGGTAATTATGATTACTTATCAGTAAATGTTTGTTGGTATATACCTATATACTTGGGACTGCATAAAAATTTCTTGGATGAAAGGGGGTTGCTGGTGAAAAGGGGTCACAAGTGGAAAAAGTTTAGGATAACATGCCAGATTTGGAGTCTGGAAAACTTCAGTTCAATTCTTCCTCAGCCACTTAGCAGTATGACCCGAAGTAAGGTTGGTTACCTTTGCTCAGTTTTTGTTTCTTCATCTGTAAAATGGGGATAATAGCATCTATTTCAATAGTTTTTTGGAAGAAGGATTAATTGAGAGAATATATCTATAGCACATGGCATACCTTAAATCCTATATAAATATCAATGATTATTGTTGTTGTTGTAGAAGCAATATGAAATAGGGCATAGAGAACCAGTCTTAAAACCATTTGAGTCTCAAATTAAAAGTACTTCCTCCTCCTGACACATACTAGATATGTGACTCTCTTCATCAAGGCTTTAGGTAATTATTTTAAAATATAAGGACAGTAGGTACTAACCTATGGAGTTTCCTCATTTGGGAGTTCTTTTAGCAGTCATATCACAGGTCCAACTTCTATCCCTATTATTGTTATTATTATAGTTATGTTTGCTCTACACTAAAAGTTAAGATATCTTAAGTGAAATTCAGATATCCCTTGATATTTAATGTTGCACTCATTTTAGATATAGGGATTTCCCCTTCTAGTACTCAACTGTTCCCATTCTTTAATGTTTATAAAAACATTACTTATTTTGTATACCCTATACATGACTGTATCTTCATGGTCTTCTATTCTAGCTAAAATGAAAAGAAAAGGGAACATTTTAGAGTTATTTTCTTGATGTGGTTTTTCTTATGGGGTTCACCTCCTTCTTAATCACCTCCTTTTTAAACCTTGCCTGAGGAATAATTGAGAGACAAGGCTAATTTTCATTCAGTTTATGCTAAAAAAATCACAGGCTTTAAATAAACTTCTTTTTACCATCACAATGCAATCTGGCTACTAAAACTGACCTCAGGAACTGAAACAAGAGTGCTTTTTTAGAGCAAAATCAAGGCCAAACAAGTTGGTGAACCTTGTTTCATGTTTAAAAAATGCCAAGCTCTATATCTCATTTTCATGAAGAATAATGTCACACATAATATTAAATTCATCTTTAAAAGAAAAGATTTACTTTTGACAGGTCAGGAAATTTAGCTCTTCTCCTCATTTGATCTTTTACCTTATTGAACTGAGTCTATATCATAGTGTTTAAGAAAGCTGTGCAACCTATTGCCCTGTTTTATACACTTGGGTTAAAAAGAAAATTTCAAACCTAGATGTTTTTCTTAGTTTGAGCAAATTCTCTGAGACAAGAGAGGGTGAAATAGGAATAGGGTTGGAACAAAGTCATCCAGAATGACTGGAATATAAACCATGTGAAAAAAAAGTAGCATAGTGGATAGAGCAGTAGCCTTAAGTCAGGAAAACTTGACTTCAAATCTAAAGTCAGAGACTTAACTAGCTATGTGATTCTGGGCAAGTCACTTAAACTAGTTTGCTTTAATTTCTTCATCTGAAAAATGAGGATAATAAGAAAATCTACCTTCCAGAATAATTGTGAGCATCAATTAGGATGTTATTTATAAAGTGCTTTGCAAACCTTAAAGCTTTGCATTAAATGCTTGGGATGATGGTGATGATGATGATGATATGCAATGTGCCAGGTGCTGGCAATACAAAGACAAAAATGAAGCAGTTATTGCCCTGGAGGAGATTATATTCTATTGGGGAAGGAGATAGAATATGAACATATACATATAGTTTTAGAAGCAGTGAAGAAGCAAAGGAAAGATCAACTTATTCCAAAAATGTTTGAGGAAGGAGAGATGACTAACAATTTGAAAGACCAAGAAAGGCACCAAAAGGAAGGGGTATTAATTCTGAAAGGTAGAAATGAAAAAGGAAATGAAAAAGTTACATTCTAGGTAACGGAGGTAGTAGACATAAACTAGTAAGTAATAGTAAAAGTAGCAGTAGTAGTAGCAGCAGTGATAGCATTAGTAGTACTTACTGTTTAACTGGGAGGAGAGAAAAGTATAATAAGCCTGAAATGGCTGGATCAATTTCAACTTCTGAGATCTTTAACTATGTCAGGATAAGAAATTTGTATTCGATCATAGAGGCAATAGGGAGCCTTTAAAGATTTTTGAGCAGGTGAGTGGCTGGCTCAGAATTGGACTTGAAAAGGATTTTTTTGGTAATTGTGTGAAAGATAGTTTGGAAAGATGATACTACAGTTGGGGAGAATATTTAGGAGGCTGTAAAGGTGAGAAACATTTTGGAAATGGGATCAACATATCCTGGCAATAGATTGGACATTGGTAGAGAGGGAAAAGGAAGAAGCAAAGAGAACTCTAAATTTTAAAATCTTTGTAACTTTGAAGATGGTGCCATCTTTAGAAATAAAGAAGTTGAGGGAGGGACAGATTTAGTAGAGATGTTGCATTTCATTTTGAACATGTTGATTTTGACATGACAGGGTGATACCCAAGTAAAAGTACCTTACAGGAAGTTGAGGAGATGGAACTAAAACTCTGGAGAGAAGTTGAAGGTAGAAAGAGAGATTTTAAAATTATTTGCATAAAGATAATAACTAAAGTCATAGGAACAGATGACGTTACCAAGTGGAAAGGGTAGAAAGAAAAGAAAAGGAAGTCAAAGAATAGGGATCAAGGGTGTCACCTATCAATCATCAAACGAATTAAGTATTATCTCTAAATTTTTTTGTATTCAGTAGAACCTTTATTAAAATTATTATTCTAGTTCTGCATCTTTATAGAAAAAATAGGGGCCTACAATGTTGATATTTAGATAACAATTAAAGTCATTGAGTTTTAAAAATTGACATTCTTTATTCTAGAGCAAAAGGGCATGATTTCATGGTTATACTTACATGATATGTTTATTTACAAATCTCACAGTTCCCTAAAATTCTGTTAACAGGCTAAAACAAAGCATAGCAAATTTGGCTAGGACAAAATATTGACACCAATATTTTCATCTATTTAGTATTCATAATCAGTAATGAATATTTCATACCAACATCTACCTATCCCTTTGTCTCTGGAAGGGTGCTAAATTAAACATGCCTAGAGGACTGGAGCTCCAAGAATCTGTTTCTGAATTTGTCACAGGGTAGAGAATGTTTCAGTCTGACTCATACATAGTGAACCAAACCGGACATTTATGCATCAGCAGTCTATTCTGTTTATGGCAGCCACCGTGACACACCATGGTTACTACTCTGGAAATAGAGCTCTTCATTCATTAATTGAAAATGTATCATGTGCCTTTTGTATACAGAACATTATGCTAAATCTAGAGGACTACCCAAAGTTTAGAAAAGACTTGGCTCCTACCTTCCTGGAGCTTATAATCTAATGGTGCCAAAGAAATACCCTGAGAAAAACATAATACAAATTTGAATGTGATTAGGTACATTAGAAGAAGAAAACATATAATGACTTCAGATGAGAAAGAGAACTTTTAGCCAAGTGGGTTTTTGGAGGAATTGCTATATGAATCCTGAAGAATGTCAAGAAGGATGTCAAGAGGTAGAAATGGGGAATGATATTCCCAGTAGAGGGTTTGACATCAACAAAGAAAGAGGTGGGATATATTCAGAAAACTTTAGTTAACCAAGTTAAGTGAAGAGTATTTGAGAGGGAGTTATGAGATGAAACTGGTAAGGTAAAATGGAGTCAGACTGAAGTCTCAGACTGAGGTTTTCTTCAGTAGGGAATGGAGGCAAGGAAGATTTTAGCCAGAGGAGGATATTTTTTATGCATGTACATAAGGAAAACTAGAGGGAATTGGGGAAAAGGAAAGCTCAAATTAAAAGGTTATTGCAGTAGTAAGGACAAGGAAAGCTGAATGTGGCATACATATAGAATAAACCTTCCTTTAGGTTGGTCTGACAATTTCTACAAAATAGGTCTGGTTAATCCCCATGATACTAGGCTATTGGACAGAGTTTCTAGGGTAGGCTGCCCATTATATTTTTTTCTATGCTGGTATAAACCAGGAAAAAATAATGTTAGCATTTATATATAAATCTTATAATTTATAAAGTACTTTATTTAATTTTTTGATTTTAAACTTTCTAAACAATAAATAAAATAAGCATTTCCATATACAAAGAAAAACAGAAAAAGAATATTGTATATGAAGCTATGAGCCTCTTATCTACAGCATACTTTCAAGTATACAATAAGTTCAACATACAACTTTCAAGTTGTCTTGGTTTAAAACAAAGCATTTTATTCACATTAGTTCATTTGAAAAAATGTGTGCCATCTCACAGGTTGATGTACAGAAGCTGATTGCCTTTTCAGGTGATACATCCCTACTCTTGGTGAATGAGGTATTCTATAAGCAAAAAAATCATCTCCTCCACTTTGGGCTGGTGGGGCTGGTAATGGCAGGAAGAAATGAAAGTAAAGCTAAAGAGAAGAATAGAGTACTTAGGATCTGATGTAATGGACAAGAATATAAAATGATTTTAAAGGTATAAAATACATAGTAGCTTCACCACAGAAAGTGAAAAAAATAGCTTTGATAATCTAAATTTGAACTATACTCAGCCTTATTTGCCCCTTACTAGACAAGTATCATAGATAAGTCACTTAACTTTTTTTTTATTTGTAAAATGGAGATAATAATACTTGGATTACTGATTCCACAGCTTTATAATCTTGGTAACTACCTTTCTAAAGCACTATTCTAAATTAAATCCTTCATTTTATTTTTGCCTGTCACCCAATATCACACCTCAATACCTTAAAGTTTTCATGTATGCCTCTAGTGAATGTTTACTGTGTTCAGGCTTATGCTTTTGTGGGATATATAATAAGAGTATAAATCAAAAATGTGATTGCAATCTTCAAGGAGTTTGCAGTCTCATTGGAAGACAATTCAAATACATATGAAAGAACTCTAGAACATTTAATCACATATTCCATTTTTAAGTGCTTAGGAGTTCAGAGATGAGAGAGGTCACTGTAGGTTAGAAAAACCCAGGAAAAGCTTCATGGAGAACTTTTGAGTTACCCTATGAAAGGTGGATAGAATTTCTGTAAGGCGAAGAAGAGAAGGGGTAGATATTTCAGGTCCCAGACTGAGGCCCCAGAACTTAACCTCTAGGAACAGTTAGATGAATGATTTGATATGCAAAGTTCAAAAACTGATGTGAAAGTAAAGTAATTTTGTTACTAGCAATGTGAACCACACTAAACCTGAGATTAGTGGAATCCAACTCATAACTGAAAGCTGGCAATGAAAAAGGACATCATGTTTAAAGTTAATAGATTAAGTAGTAGATGTAAGTAGTATTGTATAAGAAGTTGCTATTTACTTGTGTGGAAACCCATGTGCCTAAAGATGAGAGGCAGGGTGGAGAACATTTGAGTGATGATCAAAGGAGGGAGAAACAATTGTGATATAATCGTGGGAGTATGGGGCCACCACATCCCTTGGATAATTTAGGTGATGAGTTAATGATAAAGAGCACAAAGGCATCAGAGAAAAGACATAATATAGGTATGATTGGGAACTTCTAGAGGCCTCTGTCTAATAAAAGTAAAACAACTGAAAAATTCTTTTCCCACCTTGTTCATAATTTCATCTTTTAGGTTGTAGAAGTAGGAAGATAAATTTTTATTCTTGAGCTGATTCTATCTAATAAGAATACAATATAGAATTCTATCCAATAAACTGGCTTAACTGCTGCTAAATAGAAATGACAAGAACCTTGGGAATTTTTGACAGATAAGGAAAGGAATGTGGAGTAGAGTTTAACATGTACCCTAGACTTCAGGAAGCAGAATATATATATATATATATATATATATATATATATATATATATATATATATATATATATATATATATATACTGAGAATGAAGGGATAGGATAAAAAGGATTCCATGATCTGACACTGAAAAAAAGGTGGGGAGAGGGAAGATGAGTTCAAGAGTAGTTGAGAAATAAAATTCTGGCAATTAATTATGATGAAGGACCAGGTAATAGATGAATATGAGTAAAGAGGGAGCTAGTTTTGAAATTCTGATTTTAAAAGAACATGACAGGATGAAGGAAGTATATTTTCATATCACCTCCCTCTTCTTCCCCAGCCTTTCCCTTAGGTAGGGAGGGTGTAATATTCTAAGTCATGACTAAACCCTTACATCATTGGGTTAAGTTGGAGAGAGGTTTTGCCTGAGAGGGTGTCATAAACTAGGGAGTGATGATAAAGAAAAAATAATAATATGAGCAAGCAGAGGTTCATAGTTCAGATACAGATATGCAACTCTAAAGGCCAGGAGGTGGCTCAGTGTTAATGTTATGTAGTTTAATGACCTATAGACGGTAGCAGGGAGGTCTAAAAATGATCAAAGCATTCAGAAATGTATGAGCTCTTAAAGGTCATTGAGAGCCACAGCTTCATTTGAATAACAATAATAATAACTAGCATTTACATAATTCTTTAAATTATGCAAACAGTGTTATCTCATTTGTTCCTTATACCACCCTAGCAGATTAGGGCTATTTTCAACTCTATTTGGCTAGGGAATAAACCAGGCAGACCAAGTTTAAGTGACTGGCCTAGAGTCACACAATAAGTGTCAGGGACCAGATTGAATTCAGGTTCCCAACTCCAGCACCACTGCTATATCTCCATTGTACCATCTTAACTGCCTTCTGTTAGGAAACTGAGACGGATTGCTTAATGGAGTTGCCCAAGGTCACAAAGGTCAAATATGGAGCAAAGTCCATCAGCCATACAGAAAGCAAGTGAGATTTGGGGTTCAGCAATCAGTGTCTTGTATCAGGTGAGCAGCAGTATTGATTTAGACAAGAGAATTCTAAATTATTACACTTATTATTTTATAGGCTTGTGTGAGCTTAAAACTCAAGCTTGTCTGGCTGGGCCAAGTTCTGTGTTTTTTTTTTTTTAATTCACCTCAGCTAGAAACCTCTTGCTGGTGTGCAGTTGCCCTCATTAACTTCCATGGCAACTGTGGATTCTTCCCAGTGGCTGACAGAAACTATGGCAGGTAACCTAAGACAAATATAACAGACCGAAAAGGTTCTTGGAGAGTAGTATAAGAAAGGCTTTTTTTGGTTTTGACTTTGTGTTCCCAATGTCTAGTACAATACTTTATACACAGTAGGGCTTTATTCATGTGGCCTGAATGCCAGTTGTACATTTACCTAAAAGACTTTTAATAGAGAACTCCCAGTACTCGTGGGGAGGTCAGAAGAAGCAGTATAAGGATGCTCTCAAGGTCTCTCTGAAGAACTTTACTATCGATTATGAAATATGGGAGATGCTGGCACAGGACTGCCTAGCATGGCTTGTCTGCATTAAGGAAGAAGCTGTGTCCTTTAAACAAAGTAGAATTGCAAGAGCACAAAGGAAACATGAGATGCACAAATCCAGAGCCGTCTCTATCCCGAATGTTGAAATCCACTATTTGTGCCTGACCTGTGGTAGAGTCTTACGAGCTCCTATTGGTCTGATCAGTCACAGTTGGACAGACTGTACCTTGAACTCAAGGTTACGATGTCATTGGTCCTCTTCAAGCATCAATAACAATAGAAAATTGTTGAATGAATGAAGAAATGAGAAGGCTAGAGCCCAAATAACTAATTCTAACAATAAAATGAACAACAACAACAAAAGGCTTTTATAGTCATATTGATGGGAAAAGGTGCCATGGTTGAGAGGAAGAATGGATCCTTTGGTGTGGATGAGATTGCTGTTGTTTATCCTGCTCAAAGACAGCCAGGACATTAGGAAGATGATGTCATGACATGTATTGGATTTGAGTGAGGGCAGGCTGTGCAGTCACCAGTCTCTTTTTTCTCCAGAACTATTTGGGTCCAGACACAAGATATAGGTCAGGATGACTGGAGATGGCCTTGGATGTAGTGGGAGACGACCTTTTTAAGCTAAGCTTTTTCTCAGTTTGATTGAAACAATGCCCAATCAGTGATGAAGGCTAGGGAAGAAATGAGGCAGAAAATGGCCTTTTATCTAGTCGGTATGAACGTATACATGTGTGTACCTCAGGGTTTCTGGCCAAAACAGAAACGACTGTTATTTATATTCACTCATAAGAGCCCTAAAACTGATCAACCACGGTTGGTCTGGTACCTATTGTTAGTCAATCAATGAGAGCTAGAGTGATTTGAGTTTAAGGTATGGTCCTTAGGAAAGAAATTTAGCTTATAAGCTCCAAGATATCTTGGGTTCAATGATAAACATTTTCATTTCTTTGAGTAGAACACCTGCAAGTAAAGGTGTGATACCCTGTGTGAACAGAGGAAGGGAGGGGAAAGAAAAAAGAAAAGGGGTAAGAAAGGAAAGAAAAAAAAGAAAAGGAGCTCCATTGCACAACTGAAATTGCCCCAGTGGGGCAGCTACTATCTCTCATAGATTGTTGTTTGTCTTTTGTCCTTGGAGAGAATTATGACATCAGAGAAGTGATACATGCACATGAATTGAATTTGAGTGAGAGAAGACTGTGCAAAGTCATCAGCATCACTCTCTCTCCTAGAGCCATCTATTTGTTTTTTTTCATATAACTAGAAATGGCTTTCATTTCTTTGTCTGAAAATTGTCTAATGATATGAATTGGGGAAGGACTTGTGAAAAATTTGATTTAAATGAGACAAGGTTGCACAAAGTTGTCAACTTCACTCCCTCTTTTAGAGTCACCAAAGTCCAGAGGCAACATACAAGTCAAGATGACTGGCAAGAGCCTGGGATGCAGTGGATGCAATGGACATTAAAGATGCTCTACCAACCTCTAAGTCCTCCACAGAACCTGCTTCAGCTGCCTTCATGGCCATTGGAACAAACATTGTTCTCATCCATCTATTCTGCTAGGGGAATTCTTCACCCGCTCACTGGGATAGACATTTTCTTAAATCATTGACAAGTTTGAATGCCCTTAGCATGGTTCAGCTAGTCTGCTAAGCGGTTTTACCAGACTAGGGTGTGTCTGCTGCACATGCTACAGCTTCTTGGAGTCACAGGTGAGAGTTGGGTGAAAGTGGCCACCAAAGGTAGGTGAGAAGTCCTGAAAAGACCTCAGCAAGCTCTTACACCAGAGGTGCCAGTCCTCCCTGAATGCCTTCACACCCCAGAGTTACCCAGCTAAGTGTTTGAGACTGGATTTGAACTGATTTCTTCCTGAGCCCAGGTGCTGGCACTCTATGCATTGCACCAAATAGCTGCCTCATCAAATGGAATATAAGTGAGTTGTGATCTTCATTCATTCATCCTTTAAGAACAAAACCACAGTATCAAAAAGCTAGAAAGAGTCCAGAGGCAGGTGTTCAAGGTGTCAAAGGGCCTTGAGATCATTCTGACATATGAATGGGTTGAAACAATTGAGGATGTTTATTCTAGAGAGAGAAAACTTCAATGGGAATATGCTAATTACCTTCAAGTATTTAAAGATCTGAAAGAATTATATTTGTTTTGCTTGGTTCAGGGGAATAGAATTAGGAGCAACGGGTAAAATGGAATGGTGAGATTTGGGTGTCAGTTGTAGAAACATATTTGGACTTGAATTTAGGTAATACTTTTCAACAATTATCGTTTTCTAAAAATGGAATGGTCTGGGATCTTCAGGTAGAGACCAAGTGACCACTTTGTTGTTGATGTAAAAGAGATCCTTGTTCAAGTATTGATTGAACTAGATGGTCTCCCAGGCCCATTCCAATTTTTAGAATTTATGTGATTTTGTGATTGACTAGATCCAAAGTGTTTTTGGTGAATGGATTGAAAGTCATCTTGAAAGAAAATCTCTAAAGGGGTGACTT
The DNA here is from genome assembly GCF_016432865.1 of Antechinus flavipes. Lineage (NCBI taxonomy): Eukaryota > Metazoa > Chordata > Mammalia > Dasyuromorphia > Dasyuridae > Antechinus > Antechinus flavipes. The sequence continues at coordinate 322,927,453 of NC_067398.1, forward strand.
AAGATTTTATTCTTGGCCCTATATTCTTCATTTGTTTTGATAACATGGATGAAAGCATATTACACATGTGATTCTGAAATTTGGGGATGGGAGGGAAAAGTAATGGTTTGGATGACATAATAAGGAACTGTGAACATCCTTATAGTATTTATCTGCTAAAGCTATAAGATTCATTGTAATAGGGATAAATAAAAATTGCTCAATTTGAATTAAAACCATCAGTTGATCATAGCAGGGAAGTCACAAGAACTGAAATAAGTTCATGTGAAAAAAAAGTCAGAGTTTGTATACTCAATAAACAGTTTGTTGTGACAGCTAAGAAAATTATTGTAAACTTGGGTTTCAGTAACCAAAGAATAGGGTTCAGATAGAGAGAGAAGTGATCATCTTTTTGTATTCTGAACTGATCAGATCATATTCAGAATATTGGCATTTCCGAATAATATATTTTATTTATAATAATAGACTTTTATTTTTTCAAAATATAGGCAAAGGTAGTTTCCAATATTCACACCCTTGCAAAATCTTGTATTCCAAAATTTTCTCCTTCTCTTCTTATCTCCCTCTCCCCTAGATAGTAAGTAATCCAATATAGGTTAAACATATGCCGTTCTTCTAAACATATTTTCACATTTATCATGCTGTACAAGAAAAATCAAACCAAAAGGGGAAAAATTGAGAAAGAAAAAAAAGCAAGCAAACAACAAAAAATGTGAAAATACTATGTTGTGATCCATATTCAATCGCCATAGTTTTCTCTCTGAAAGCAGATGGCTCTCTACATCACAAGACTATTAGAATTGCCCTGAATCACCTCATTGTTGAAAAGAGCCAAGTCCATCACAGTTGATCATCACATTTTCTGGCCAAAGCAGAAATGACTGCTATTTACTTTCAATCTGATTCAATCAAGACCCAAACAATGACCAAATGGGGCTTGGCCCAGGACCTATTGGTGGCCAATTAGAATCAGATTGGTTTTGGTTTAAGGCCTGGTCCTTAATAAAGAAAATTGGGCAGTAAACCAGAAACCCTGAGGGTCTTCCCCTCCCAGATTCATTCATTCATTCATTCATTTATTTAGATTTTTTTGCTACCTAGCCTTCATCCCTGAATGCAGCTTCAGTCAAATTAAGATCTGTTTAAGACCTAAGCTTAAAAAGGCTAAGTTATCTCATTTCATCCAGGGCCATCTCCAGCCATCTTGATCTATATTGCCCCTGGATCCAGATGGCTCTGAAGGGGAATGTGAGCCAGTTGGCCTTGCATAGCTCTCCCTCACTTTAATCCAATTCACTTGTGTGTCATGGCATCCCCTCCATCCTCTTTGGGTTTGAAGGACAAACAGTAACATCAAACCTCTTATCATCATGTAATCTTGTTGCTGTGTACCATGTCCTCTTGGTTCTACTCACTTCATTCAGCATCAGTTCCTGTAAATCTCTCCAGGTTTTTCTGAAATCAACCTGCTGATCATTTCTTTTCCAAGCTGTTGACTCTTTCATGAATACCTCTCATGTCCTTTTGTATTTTTTCTTCTTCTCTTTATTTGCCTTTTAAAGTCTTTTATGAGCACTCCAAGAAGCCTCTTTGGGCTTGAGACCAATTTATCTCACTCTTTGAGATTTCTTCTGTGGAAATTCTGTCCTCTCTGAGTTTGTATTTTGGTCTTCCCTGTCTGCATAGTATTTTTCTCTGGTCAAGGTTCTTTTCATTTTCTTGCTCATTTTCTTTCCTTTTCTTCTGGTATCTCTCCCCACCTCCCCACCCTTTTTTTTTTTTTTTTTTTTAACTTTTATGATTGAGCTCTGCTCCTGGAGCAAAGAGGGAGCTGTTCCAAGCCTTGGCTTTGAGTACAGTGGCCCCTTGTATTTGTAGGGGATAACTTTGCCTGCTCCTTTCAGCCTGGTTTCTCAGAGTTGGCCTTCTGTGCTGAGATTGGAGGCTGCCCCATTGTTCTACTCCTCTACTGAGCCAGAACTGGGAGTCTGAGTTGCTGATGTGCTATGATTAAGACCCTCTCCCTGGCTTTCCCAGAGTCTGTCTGACCTGGGCTATTCAACCCATTGAGATTGATCTTTCTTGAAGTTTTTTCAGTCTGTCTTGAGCTGGAGAGGGGTTTCATTCTATCAGACTGTACTCAGAGGCTTGGTTTCATGTGGTTTTAGGGAACTGGGAGAACTCAAGCAGCTTCCTGGCTTTACTATCTTGGCTCTACCCTCGAAATCCCTGATAATTTTTTATGGAACAACACTATTCCATTATATTCATATACAATAACTTATTCAGCCATTTCTCAACTGATGGGCATCCACTCAGTTTCCAGTTTCTTGCCACTACAAAAAGGGCTGCTACAAACATTTTTGTATATGTGGGTCCTTTTCCCCTTGGGATACAGACCCAGTAGAAACACTGCTGGGTCAAAGGGTGGGCACAGTTTGATAGTCCTTTGGGCACAGTTCCATATTGCTCTCCAGAATGGTTGGATCAGTTTACAACTTCACCAACAATGTATTATTAGTGCCCCAGTTTTCCCACATCTCCTCCATTATTTATCATTATCTTTTCCTGTCTGAATAATATATTTTAGAAAGGACTTTTACCCTCTGGAGAGGTTCCAGAATGGGGTGATCTGGATTGGGAAAAAAACTCAAATTTTTGCCATAAGAGCGTACTGAAACTATTAAATCTGGAATGGAAAAGAACTGGAGAGTGCCAGTTAGTTTACATATATTTGGAAAGGTCACCATATGGAAGATGAATTAGATTAGTTCTGTTTGAATTATGAGTGAAGACCTAGGATAAATAGATCAAAGTTACAGGAAAGCAGATTTTAGTTCAACACATGTATACATATATACATATATACACACATATATGTACCCATGTATATGCATAATTCATATTTAATAAAAAAAAGATGATCCTGACCAAGTATTCTATATTAATCCACTATTAAGGTTTTGTAACTTCCTGACCATATAACTAATACCACAGTACATGAGTTCTTAATTTGATAACATGTTTATGATTTGAAAAATAAAATAAGCTGTCAAGATCATAAGTGTCTTTGATGAATTTTTATCTTTCTACTTGAGTTTTTTCTGTCAAAGCAACATACTTTAAAATATTTTCTGCAGAGATAAATGATATTCTTGTAAATGTTATAGTTACTTTATTGAATTACATGGTTGGCTCTTTTTTTTGGGGGGGGGCTTGTTTTTCATTTGTGATATTGTGGTGATAGAAGTGATATTTGAATCTGTGATATTGTTGTGGGAAATTCTTGGTAAGGAAGCTCCCTCTACCAATGGAGATTATGGGACTTGTCTGTAATTTAAAGATTTAAAATGTTGCTTGGAGACCTTAGAGATGAAGTAATTTGTTCTTGCTAATAACACAGCTAACTTGTAACAAAGACATGATGATATCCAGTTTTCTTGACTTGAAGCCTGACCTGTATCCATTGCCTCTCATTATCAATTGTGTTATTGAATAATATAATATATAGTGTGCTTCCTAAAATTCATTGGTTTTTTTATTATAGCTTTATCCCCGTACATCTTGGAGCAACTATTTTCTGAAATATTCTTAGGTTTGTATTTATAGTACTGTTTTATCAGCCCACACTTGAGGACTAATTACTGGTGTATAATCATCACAAAATTAGTATGTCTATTAGTATAATCCATGACAGCCATTGTTATGGTGTGACTCTGGTGATGGGTTCAGTTCTTGGCAAGTTGCCCTCCATATTTTGCTTATTACATCAGACTAGGGCTTGTTTTTTTTATTATAGATATGTAATTTTTTTAATGACAAACTTCCTCCCCGATTTCATTCCGTATCACTAAACAACATGCCTCACTTTAGCCATAAACTAGATATTATCTGGACAAGATTTGGCACTGGATAGAAAGGTATGTTGCACTATTGATAGGACTACATATATCAATGATATCCCAGATCCAGGGAAGCTACATAAGTTGCTGTAGAAATCATCCTTATGTTGGACAATTCAAGAGAAATATGTATTTCTGTTGAAAGGTTGTCTGGTGTATGCAGTGGGCTAGATGCTGGAGAGATATGCAGATAAAATAAAGTAATCTAGCCAAGAAGTGCTGAGAGTCTCAACTAGAGTGGTAATTATGTACAAAGAGAGAAGGAAAAGGAGAGAAGATATGTTGTAGGAGTAGAAATGACAAGATTTGGTAACTGATCATATATGAATGGAAAAGTCAAAGAAGGAGGATTTGAAGATAAGTCCCAGATTGTTATTCTTGGGATCAGAAAATTCTGTCTTTTGAATGTATCCTCTGATACTAACTAGTTGTATGACTGTGGATAAGTTCTTTAACCTCTTCAAGCCTCAGTTTCCTCATCTATAAATTGAGTCTAGTAAAGCCAAACTTTAAGAGTTATTGTCAGGATCAAATGGGATAATGTATAAAAAGTGCTTTAAATGTGCTTTCACATTGAAGTGAAATATAAATGTCAACTATGATTATGATGTTAATTATTCCCTTCTGTCTCTTTTTTGGGTGGTAGAATGATCCCCTAAATTATAGCTTTTAGGTGATATGTACGATATATGTGCTATAAACAATGATGTACAATATTAAATGAATCATTAGTCAATACCACATCCTCTTTATTCTCCAAAATTTCTCTACACTGAGGCTAATTTTAAATATTTTCTCTTCATGTGAACTGAATAGTTTATGCAGCTTTTAAAATCTCTCATACTAACCAAAGGAAATTTGCATGAAGATAGAGTAGAATCAGTAATGGAGTTGAAGCCAGAAGATCTGAGTCTGGTTCTTCTAATTGTATTTAGAAGAGTTAAGGAATTTGGTGACCCTGACCAAATTCCTTAACCCTTTTAAATGCAATTTCTTATGTGTAGAATAGGTATTATGTCCTGTCCTTCCTCATAGAGTTGACGTGAAGATTAAATGAGCTAATATAGATAAACTTATAAAATATGTGATTATAAGCTCTAAAGTTCAGTTATGAAATATTGTATCATCCAATGCTGAAGGCATTGGTACAACACTTGTGAGTAGGGCACAACACTAGTGTACCATCTCTACCTTTCTCCTGAACTATTGCAGTGGTCTTCTAACTGGACTCTATGCTTCTAGTCTCTCATTCCTTCAATCCATCATCCATCTAGTTATCAATTGGATATTTTAAAAATACAGATTTGAACATATTATTTTTTTCTTAAAAAGTTTCAAGTGGGCTCTGTATTTCCCCCTTGAATAAATACATCCTCTTCATTGGATCATTTAAATCCCTGTGGTCTCATTTTGACATATCTTTCCAAACTAATCTCATATTAGTCGCTTTCAAATCAACTCCAAATTCTAGTTAGATTGGCCTATTTGCTGTGCTCTATACATGAAATTTCCTTTCCTGCCTCTCTATCTCTCCTGCTTCCTCCTGTGAGAATACCCAACTCTCTCCAAGGCTTGCCTCAGTGACCCCTCTTATTCAGGACCTTTCCTGATATTTTCCAGAGTGTTTCCCCTATATACCCCGTCCCTATTACTTTTCATTTCCTCATTTTAAAAAATAGGTTTTTATTGATATCTTGATATCTTTTGTTTTTAAATTTTCTAGATATTCTATTATATTCAGTCTCATCCTCTTTTCAGAGAGCTATTGCTTATAATAGACTTTTTTTTTTAAGAAGAAGTTGGTGGTGGTGGTGGGGGGAAATAAGTAATATTGATATTATATATAGCTGTTTGATACTCCATCACATCTCATCTTTGGGCCTAACTTGCAACATTTATTTTTTATTGCTTTGTGGTTATTCTTTCTATCAACATTCTTATAGTCACTGTGTAGGATTGTTTTCTTGGTTCCGCTCATTTTATTTTGAATCAGTTCATGCAAATCTTTCCATGATTCTCTATATCATATTTACCATTTCTTATAGCATTCATTTGTTTAATTTTTTGCTAGATTTTTATAAATATTTGTTAGAGTGCAGATTATATCTCTCAGATGGAATGTAAATTCTTTAAAAGGAGGGGTTTTTATTTCTGTATCCCCAGCATCTTGAACATTTTCTTTCACACAATAGGAACTTAACAAATGCTTATTGAATTTAATTGAATTGTTGAGTCATCCTCAAGATCATTATCATCAATTTAACTTTTTCCTCTAGAAACTACTATAGCAAGTTTTTCATCCTTTGTATTGTCTTGAATTTATTAATATCAAACTTCATCAGTATGCTGTCTCTTAAGTTCTGATAATTTTGAATATTTTGGAGATTATGTTTGAGAGTTGAAAGCATAACAATTTCTTTTGTTTTTTATTATTATGTCATGTGTATATAAGACCTTGTACTTAAGCAGCAGCTCTTAGATAAACAGCCTTTCTTATGTCATTTTTCAGTCAACAAGTGAGTGAAATTTTTGTACTGTTTTTGTCCCCAGAGGCCTGTTATTTAATTTGTATGTTGATTTACTTTGCTAGAAAATGGATTCTGTCAGTGCTGGCTTTGTTTTTCAGCTATGGATTTCTGTATGTCTTCCTTAGGTATTGGGCTTTGAAGAAGGGTTTAGAAAATGTTCAGGATTTAGATCTCCCTAAAACTAAAAGATTATAGAGCAGAAAAACAAGTAACAGATTAAAAAAAAAAAAAAAAAAACTTGTTTCAGAACTTTTAAAAGAATATTGTGCATCAATTCAGTTAATTTGAGGACTCATTTAGAATAGTGGAATTATAATTCCTATTGACCTAAGTACATTTTTTGCTTATTGTTAGATTCCTATTTATTATAGGAAGATGATTTTAGACATATTTAGGTAATACAGTTTGAAGCCATGTTGACAAATTGGAGGCCTTCTGGTCCTTCTATCACAAAATATTTTTAAGGATCTAAAACATAACTAATGTACATGTCTGGTGCAAAATGAATGATTTTTATAATCTTGGCCAGTGAATTCTTGAATGTCCTTGATATTTTGGTTAATTTCTTTGTCAGGGACCCTTTATTCTCTGATTTTGGTAAAGCTGATACTGAAGCTCACTGCATTCATCAGAGACTTGTAGAACATTTCTGCAGATGATAGTGATGTGTCTGTGTGTTTTTATACAACCTTGTATTCAGATTGATCCCTGGTACTTTTGTTCCAGTTACAATCGTGAAAGCTTTTGGTTTTACGCAGTGAGTATGTAGAGGAACTACAATGCTGTTTTTATTTCCTTATATAAAGAAAGAAACCTGGGATTTAGCAAGAACCAAAGTAGGATGCTCAGTGTGATGGGAGCATGCTATGGCTTTCCTTAAAAGCTATATTAGTTCTTGTCTAAGAAAGAATATTTGGAAAGGTATCACCAGAGAGAGCAGCTCCAAGCGTGTCTCAGTTTAATGTCCTCTCCAGCACCAGAACTTTGTATTCTTCATTTGTGGGCATGTCAGAGGCAAGACTCAACAGGAAGCAGAGTAGTTTGACTTCTCTAATCCTGCTTGATGAATGATGCTTAGTGTTATTAGGCCCTTTTAGGGCCTGGTTGTTTAGTTCCCACTTCTAGAGCATAGCCAGTGATCTTAGCCAAAAGGCTGAGAAGTGATAGCACCATGGCCAGTCTTTTTGGAATTTGGAATTCGATGAAATGCCAGACACTGCTGCCCTTCAGTGGCTGTCTAAGGTGATTATCAGGTGCTGACACAGCTTAGAATTTTGGACTTGGGCTTTGTTTAATCTCATTTGTTCCTCACAACAGCTCTGGGAGGTAAGTACCATTGTTTACCCCCATTTTACAATTGAGGAAACTGAGACAGAGTGGTTATGTGACTTTCCTAAGGTTACACAGCTAGTATCTGAGGCTACATTTAGATGCAGGTCTTGCTGGCTCCAGGTCCAGTGCTCTATTTACTATGTCACCTCACTGTGGAAAGGGAACTGGCCGTGGTATTACTGATACCTACTATTTCTATGACTGGGAAAGTCACTTAACCCCACTGGGCTTCCTTATCTATAATATAAGAAGGTTGGACTAAATGACCTTTGAGGTCCCTTCCAATTCCCAATCTTTAATTCTGTGACGTTAGGCCATGTATATAGCTTTGGCTTATGGAGACTCTTTCATCAGATCGTATATTTCTTGTAAATCTACTTGAGCCTTTCTACCTATTCCATGTATAAGTAGGGCTACTATGATGGGAATTGAAATCATGATCTCAATTACTAGGAAAGATACATTAAAAAATTCATTCTCAGCTTTGGTCTCCATTGATGCCCCTGGAATAATACTAGGATTATACACAGGTCTCTCAAGTACAAGTTAAGATCACCTGGTATCTCGGTTGTTGAGGACTCAGTCAAGCTATAGTGATCTGAACATATATTTAAAGGAGATAAGTAGTTTAAGAGCTAAATGAAAATCTATGAAGCCCAATCCAGCCTCTCATTTTGTAAATGAAACTAAATCCCAGAAAAATTTAAGTGTCTTCTATAGGATCATACAGATGATAAATAATAGGACCTATGTTTTAAATCTGCCCTTTTTGATCTACAATATAGTAGATTGTTATAGATCTCATGAAAGCTGTTAATCCTTTTAGCTTTGGAGAATACCAGTGGCTAGACTACAGATGCCCTGAAAGATGCCCATTTGTGTTTAGCATTATAAGCAAGAAGAAAGGTAAAATGAAGCATATAAAATGCCAGACTCATTTGAGAAGTGGAAGCTTTTTTTTTTTTTTAATAATGTACAATGTGGAAATTGTGTTGGTATGGAGCAATTGCAGCACTCTCATTTTTCAGCACAGATTCCAGAGATACCTATTTCCAGGGACTTGAATATGTCAAAATATACCCTTCAAATGAAAACAGACTGTGGTGTTCCTACCAAGTCTGGGTCTGTAATGAATTCTAGAAACTGACTTTTATTTTTCAGCAAGATCAACTCAAATTTTAACACCATAATGTTCGGTAAGGAAAACGGGCCCGGATTCTTTACCACCACACCCTTATTTTTATGTATATTGTGGATTTTCTGAAACCTTATAATCCATGCACACGTACTTCTTAAACGTTTCCTGTGTGCCAGGCACTGGGCCAGTGACTGAGGATGCAGAGAAAGGTGAAAGACGATCCGTACCCGCAGGGAGCTCAAATTCTGAGACAACATGTAACTAACTGCATTCATATAAAATATATAGAGAGTGGGTAGAAGGAGATCTCAGAGAGAAAGATATTAGCAGGAAAGGCTTTTTGGGATTTGAGCTGACTCTTGAAAGAAGTCAGGAAAGCTAAAAGGGAAGCATTCCAGGCATGGAGCCAGTGCATAGGCATGGAGAGTCCGGTGTGAGGAACAGTAAATAGGCCATAGAGTGTATGGAAGGGAAGAAGAAAGAAGCCGCATTATTCAGGGTTTAAAATGCCAACGAAGCATTTTATATATGATTCCGAAGGTACCAGGGAATCTTTGGACGTTCATGAGACGTGTGTTTTAGAAGAATCACTTCACTAGCAAAGTGAAGGTGGATGGGGGGGCTAATTTAGAAGGTTATTTCAGTGGTCCCAGCAAGAGGCAATATTGGTGACATTATGAATGAAGAGAAGAGGAAATAGACCCCAGTTACTGTTTAGATAGAAATAATGCAGTTTGGCCGAGGATTGGATAAATGTGTGAGTAAGAATTAATACTTAAGGATGACACTGAGCCAGGATGACTGAATATTTGAAGGTATCCTTTATATAATAGGGGATTTTGGCTGTAGAGAAGGCTTGATGGGAAGGATAGTGGATTCTGTTTGAGATGTTTATGGAACATCCAGTTTGAGATACCTGAAAATGTTAACTATTGACACAACAGATAGTGCTCTGGATTTGGGATGGGGAAAAGTTGGGTTCATATTTTAATCCAAACACTTACTTCTGTGACTTAATATCTCTGTGTTTCTTTATCTGTAAAATGAGATTAATAACGGCTCCAACCTTATAGGGTCACCGTGAGGGTCAAATGAGAGAAAACATACAGTGTTTTTGTAGTCCTTAAAATGCTATATAAGTGTAAGCTCTATAATTACTTTTCACATTAGTGCTTTTGTGTATAGCAGCAACCTAATTTCTACTTTTTTCTTTCTGTTTAATGTTTGCACATCCTTTTCCTGGACTTTGAATTTCTCTCTTCTGACCATGATGATCCAGATGAGGTTGTTGTTATTGCTCAGTCAATGATGACTTCATATAGATGCTGAGTTTTCTTTCATTTGGAAGAAGTCCCCATTGGCAGCATCAGAGGAAACAATGTTCACCTTTTCCTCCAGGGAATAACAAATAACATGGTTAGGAAAAAGCAAAGAAACCAACATGTGGTACTTCAAATTAAATGGTCAGACTGCCTACTAATGGAATAGATGGGAGGAAGGAAGTAGAATCCAGTCAGTCTATTACTATCACTCTGTCACTAATGAAAATTAGGCTAATTCTGAAGCCAGGAAAAGTATTATCATGATTAACTAGATAAGGAAATGTTCCAATCTCCCTCCTACCCAAATTGGTGGGCTATTTATTCCTAATAAGAATATTAAGGTATTTTCCTTCTGAAAAGGAAGCAAAACTCTGTTTCAGTCAAACCTCAGGCTGTATTTGAACTTGCATTTGTGAGTTGCTACACAATCAAATGTCTCCTGGACTTAGAAATTTTAGTGCTGGGGGCAAGCACCATAAAATGGGCCCCAAGGCAACCAGTGTTAAAGCTCTTATTAGCTCAAGTCTTCAAAACACAGTCATTTGTGGGGAAGGGAGACTTGATGAGAAACCTTGGACCTGAAGATGCTACAAGGCTGTTGCTGGGGAACCCACTTACTGGGTGGAAATAAAGCATCAGAGCCAAGCTGGGCAAAAGAGGACTCGGATTGGGCATAGTTAGCTGGCCAGAGTATAAGACATGGAAAAAAGAATTGGTTATAATGTACCAGATAGTATAACTCCCTCTTCTAACTAACTATTCTTGCTAAGTATTTATTGAACTAGTTGCTTCTTTTTGTTGAATGAATATAAATGCACTCTGGGGAAAAGCAATGGCTACCCCCCTCATTCCAATTCTGCTAAATATTATTCTGCATTTCCATTTTGCACAGTTTTGCATATAATGCAAAAGGAAAAAGAAAATTTAAATTCACTTCCATTTGAAAATGACTCAGGCTAGAAGGGAAAGGTGATAGTTAAGCCTAAAATAAAGATCTTGGTGGAATGTAATTGGTCACTTACTTATCTGTACAGTTATTATTTATCCTTAAGTGGGAGTAGTTGGAAATGAAGTCATCAGGACCTCAGGAAGTCAATAAGCAATCTTGAGGTAGATAAGATTTCAATCTGAGGTGATAAGGGTTAGGAGAAATACTGCCCCATGTTTTCTGTAGGTAAAATAACAGTTTCATTTAGGATTTGAGATTATTTTTGCTATTGTTTAATCATTTCAGTTGGGTCTGACTCTGTGATTCCCTTTAAGATTTCTTTAGCAAAGATACTGGAATAGTTTGCTATTTCCTTCTCCAGCTTTTTTACAGATAAGGAAACTGAGGCAAACAGAATCATGAAGCTATTTGAATCAAGTGTGTTTGGTTTCAGGTCTGTCTCTCCATTCACTGTCTATGCAAGCTGCCTTTTTAAAGATTTTATATGTCTGTGTAAATTATTTGTGTGTGTCTATGTATATATGTGCCATATATACATAGGTATATATGTGTATATATATGTATATAAAGAAAGGGCATTGAATCTCATGGTAAAAGGAACCTTTTTTATTTTATTTTATTTTATTTTATTTTTGGTAAAAGGAACCTTTAAAGGTCATTAACTTGCTTCTTGGAATGACTATAGCTTTACTTCACTGAAGAACTAATCCCGAAACTGGAGGGGAAAAAAATGAATAGATTTGTTGACTGAGAAATGAGGGGAAAACTGCAATGTGCTTCTTCACTTTACATAGAGATTCATCATCGAATTCCTTTTACAAGTTCTTTTAATACATCTACAATATAATTTGATTTTTAAAATTTCAGTTTCACACAAAACTTTTCAGAACTGTATCCATCATAATAAAGTATACCTTAGTCATTCACCAAATAAAATTGTTAGTCATTTTATTAAAGAATAACCAGAAGTCAGCTGCAGTGAGCGGTCCATGCCTATAATCCTAGATACTTTTAAGGCTTAGACTGTCTGCTGGAGCCAGCCCTTGGTGGCTATTAAATTTTCAGTGTGAACATTTGCACCTCAAAAATGGGCAAACTTACAAACCAGAGCTTGATTTATTGTTCTGTTGATTGCCTACACTTAAGGAAGTGATGGCGAAAATGTTAATAATGCAAGTTAAACTTACAAGGATGTCATGGGCACATTTTTTTCTTTTGTATAGCTGGTTGTTAAACATTTATCAGTACGCTGCTGCTGTCAGATCTCATGAGCTCAGGAATTCTGAGCTGCAGTGAGATAATAAGCCAGTGAAATTGTCTGCTTTAAGTTTGTCATTAATGTGATAAGCTCTTGTGGAGGGGCAAATGAAACCAGTGTGGAAATTGAGGTCAAAGCTCCCATGATGATTAGAGAATCAGTGCCTTAGTATAACATAGTAGCCTCTGTTTTTTCAACTTGAGCACTATAGTGAGACTCATTTTTTTTTAACTTAGTAATGACTCTAGTTTATTTTTATTTTTAATTTATTTTTATTTTTAATTTATGGAATAAAGCAAAACACTTCTATAACATAGTGTAATAAAAAGATGTTTGCACACGAAATTACAAATCTACTCTGTATAACTTATTATTCCTTTTAAATGTACAGTAATTATCATGTACATTTCTTTTTTTTTTCCCTATCCCTCTCTTCTCCTTACCCTAGAGATGGCCACTAATACATATACACATATATACACACTCAAATTTCTGTATATATTAATATATTTATATGTAGAATTATTCTATACATACTTTTATTTATCATTTCTTTCTCTGAAGGCCGATAGTGGCTTTCTTCATTTGTCCTTTATAGTTAGTCTGGGTTTTTATAGTAAACAAAATGACTTACTCGCTCATTCTTAAAACAATATTGCCTGGAATATTATTATTCTAAGAAATGATGAGCTGATTTCAGAAAAACTTGGAAAGACTTAATACGTGCAATGCTGAGTGAAGTGAGCAGAACCAGGAGAACACTGCATACAGTAACATGATTATGTGATGATCAACTGTGATGGACTTGACTCTTCTCAATAATGTGGTGATTTAAGGCAATTCCAATGGATTTGGGATGGAAAATGCCATCCTCATCCAGAGAGAGAACTATGGAGACTGAATATGGATCAAAGCATAATATTTTCATCTTTTTTCGCTGTTGTTGGTTTTTTCTTTCTTCTTTTTTTAGTTTGATTTTGAACAACATGACAAATGTGGAATTATGTTTAAAAGGATGGCATATGTTCAACCTATATCAGATTATTTCTTGTCTTGGGTGGGGACTAAAGGAGGGAAGGAGAAAGATTTGCAACACAAAGTCCAAAATGAAGATTGAAAACTATCTTTACATGTATTTGGGAAAAGTAAAATACTATTGAGGAAAAAAACATTTCACTCTTGATTATTTTGTGTAATCTTTCTAATTTTTTAAGGTCATCAAACTCATCATTTCTTTTACTTTATTTTTATAAAACTTTTTATTTTCAAAACATATACATGGATAATTTGATAACATTGACACTTGCATAGCCTTGTGTTTCACATTTTCTCCTACTCCCTCCCACCCCCTTCCCTAGATGGCAAGCAATCCAGTATATGTTAAACATGTCATAATATATGTTAAATCCAATATGTATAAACATATTTATGCAATTCTCTTGCTGCACAAGAAAAATCAGATCAATAAAGGAAGTAAATGAGTAAAAAAAATGTAAGTGAACAACAACAAAAAGAGTGAGAATGCTATGTTGTGATTCACATTTAGTCTCTACCATCCTCTCTCTGAGTATAGATAGCTTTCTTCATCACAAGATAATTGGAATTGAGATGATTGATATCACATAATCTTCTTATTTCCGTGAATAATGATCTCCTGGTTCTGCTCATTTCACTTAGTATCAGTTCATGTAAGTCTCTCCAAGCTTTTCTAAAATCATCCTGCTGGTCATTTCTTATAGAACAGTAATAGTCCATAACATTCATAAACCATAATTTAGTCAGCCATTCTCCAGCTGATGGGCATCCACTCAGCTTCTTGCCACTACAAAAAGGGCTGCCACAAACATTTTTGCCCAGAACTTATCATTTCTTATAGCATAATAGTAATCCATCACAATCATGTATCATAACTTGTCCAGCCGTCCGCTAGTGGATGGGCATCCCTGCAATTTCCAGTTCTTTGCCACCACAAAGACACCAAATCTTTAAAGGAAAAAAAGGAGTAATCAGAAAATCAATATTATATTATGAGCATAAAGATATTACAAATAGATAAATCAAGAGTTCAGTCGTAGTCTTTTTTTTTTTTTTTTTTTTTTTTTGCTGCCAGTGAGAGAAATGCTGGTATATCTGACACTGTATTCCTCTGTAATGTATTAATTTTGTTTGATTTTCTTTTTCTTAAACCATAGTTCCTATTGTACTTTTGTTGTGAAAGCAGCGTGGTACAGAAGGAGAACTGCCTCTGCAGTCAGAGACTGTGGGTTGAAATCCCACCTTTGATGCTTACTGCTTCTGAGATTTGGGGCCAGTCTCTGGGCTTCTGTTGTTATTTGTAAAATGACAGGTTGAACTTGATGGTCTCTCTGCTCCCTTCAAGCTTTAGGTCTCTATAAATTATAAGAGTCTATTGTTTCCTTGTAGAATAGACAGGAACAATTATATATACTGTGGTGCCATCAGGCCCCAGACCTGGCAAATAGAGAGCTACTGTCACTACAGCCAGGATCACTCTAAACTGTTCAGTAGTGACATGGGCTAGCCCAGCACTCAAGTAGTTTGCTCCATAAGCTTGGCCATCATTTCCCTTAACTTTCATAGATTCTTCATCACTCAGGATCTTGGGAGGATGGTGGCAAGGTAATACCAATTCACCAGATTTTTAGGTCTAAACACTAATGGGAAATCATGTATAGTGCTGGATGAAAGAATGAAAGGTTAAGGTTTTTCATATGGCAGGTTCTTATTACTTAATCCTTGTCCTAAACACGAATTAGTGGGAATTGGTTTACTTGTTCTAGATACCCATTTGTCCAATTTCCCATCTAATCATATCTTTGATATTTGTTCTCTCATTGTGCTCAGCTGCTTAGAATCTTAGCTTAGCAGAGGTCCAGGTAAGCCCTTCCATAAAATTAATTATTACTCTATGCGACTGGTCTTGGAACAAGGAGCTAGTACTTTTGTCTTGCCTACAGTGGATGATAAAATTTCATTTTTATCTGGAGCCCAAAGCCAGCTTGACCTTTAGACTAAACTTTTCATTTTTTCTTTGGGCATCACCATATTCTGGTCTGGGCAACTAGGTAGCCCAGTGGATAGAGTGCTGGGCCTGGAGTCATGAGGACCTGAGTTCAAATCCGTCCTTAGATGTTTACCAGCTGCATGAGATAGTTGAGCAAGTCACTTAACCTTTGTTTGCCTCAATTTCCTCAACTGTAAAATGGGAACCCTAGAGAAGGAAATGGCAAACCACTCCAGGATCTTTGCCAAGAAAACTCCCTTAAAAATGGGATCATAAAGAATATCATAAGTAATCTGGCCCCTAGAAAACCCTTTATCTCATCTTGAATGATCATTCCTTTCCTGATAAACTTGGCTGAAACAGAATTTTCATGCTGGATAATATTGTCTAACTTCATTTTTAATGATGAATTATATTTTCTACCTATAGGTATTTTGTGCCCTGTCACTTGGGCTATGTCAGGCTCAGCTTGGTTTCTTATGGCCCTGGTACTGTAATTTCTGATCTTAAAGCATTAAACATTAGATGTGACTGCACTTCCTGAAAATCTTGTCCTGGTAACTTATTCATTGGTTGGACTGACTTAAGAGCTATACCCTAAGGCCAATTGACTTCAAATAGCTTTGAGTATTCTCAGCTATGAGTTCTAGTTATGAGCCTTTCTCAGGGTGATGGGTCACTCTGGAGCACCCCACCAGTTGTTTTCATTCAATGTTTTTCTTTTTAAACCATAATTATAAATAAGAATATGTGGATTCTTAAGAAGATGTTTTTGTACTTAAGTCATTTTCCATAAAGGTGATAAAGAATAATGCATAAATGTTAACATATTCCTCTTTAAGAATCTGTTTTATGATTGTTTTTTCCTTTGGAATGCATGTCATACTACTCCAACTATATTTCTAATGCACCAATCACTGTAAACCCTTGAATTGTGAAAGGGGAAAAAGTAAAGAGGAAATGATGGCAATAAGAAGATTGAAAATAGTAAGAATTTTTTGAGTCAAGTAGGTAATAAATATGAGATGAATAATAGGCTGGTCTAAGGATCTATACTTCAACCTATCTTTTTTATAGCTGTTTAAAAAATATTTATACATGATGAGTGTTTCTGAATTCTGTTCAATAGATATTTGTAAAGTGCCTACTATGTGCATTTGAAAGATATTTAAGGCCATTTTGGTGAGGCTTTGATTAAAGATAAGATTTAATGGCAGATTCTTCTGTCCATCTACATCTCTTTTGTTAGCTGAACTTAACATTAAATCTCCTTTAGGAATTGCCAGTCATTCCTGAAAGTCATGTATAATCAACTGTTATAATTAAGTCCTTTCCATGGCACAATGAAATTATTCATTTTTAATGGATCTGTGATTTAACAACTGACAGATTCATGTGTTCACTTGCAAATAACAACATGTATTACAGTGCAAAATATCTGCAATTATGTTATTGGGACTCATTATCTCACCTCCTTCTATTGTGAGTATTTGAATGTAATTATTGCAACTTTGAGGGATTTGTAAGTTGCCTGCAAATTCAAAAGTAGAAGGACTCAATTAAACCAAGTTTAAAGGAAATCCGTTTGATCTCGTGATATATTACTCCAATACCAATTTGATTTGGTTTATATAGAAAGGTCAAAATAAGTTATGTAAGGAATGCATTCTTATGTCACGTGTAATCAAGTAAGCAGGAAGCAGACTCTGTGTGTGTGAACTGAAATGTTGGAAGCACTGTCTAGAGGTTAATATTAATTATTCTTCTTTTTTTACTAAACTATTTTGCAATAAGGCTGTCGTGTAACCAGTTAGGAAGGCAACAATTTATCTACTTCTGTGTTTTAGGTTGCTTTAGAAAAAGAAAGGTTTTGGATTTTTGTGTATTTTCTGCCTCCTTGGTTTGAAAACGGTTAGTGGTAGCTATCAGTTGTTTTGGAAGGGCATATTGAGCATCATTTCCATGACTACTAATCCGTTAGGTGAGATGCAGCATTATATCAAAATCAAATGGAAATGGGAGCCATTAAGTTACAGGTAAGGATCTCTACAATCCACAGATTTAGTTTTAAAGTGTATTATCTATGTATTATTGTATTTTTATTTATTTTGTTAAACATTTTCCAGTTACATTTTAATTTGGTTTGAGCCATATACTCAGTGTTGTGGATCACATTTAGTCCAGCAGCTTTGCATTTGACACTTCTGGGGTAGTGGATAGAAAGTCAGCCTGGAAGACTGTCAGTCAGTAGGAAGACTTGGCTGTGTGACTTCAGGCAAGTTACTTGATATCTAATACTGTGAAGCAGAGCAGATGCTAACCAGCATTGATGAGGGAAGTTTCTTTCCCTGGTTGTTCCCTCTATCAGTAAAGTCACAAATACAGTTCCTACCCCTAATTTTAAGTGGTTTGGATCTACCCATATATGTACACACACACATACTTGAGAAAAACCTGGTAAGCTATTACTCTGCACAATTGTAAGGTTATTTTTTGGAAGGGCCCAGAGGAGAGCTAGAGAAAGAATTATTGACAAAAACATTTAATAATAGGAAATTTTTGAACAGCTTGGTGGAAAGAATGATAGCTCAGAGGCTGCAATGAATCTTTCCTTCTCTATAAATATCATAAGACCATAAGCATATGTGAGCACAAATCCCACAGTTTTCTTCAACACAGAGTTTCCACTGAATTCTGCAGATTGAACAATTGCTAAATCAGTGCCTTGTAAGTTGAACATTGAAAAAAAAAACTAACTATAATTATTTTGTTGGATACTTAAAAATAGATATTTCCAAGAGAACAATTTCTATTTAATTTAAGATAATAACAGCAAATGAGAATGGGGGAAGGTATTTTTTATAAGATTGTGGAAAGTGAGATACAATTTATAAAAATAAATCTTTAGACGAAAATAATGGGAAAATGGAAAAAGCAGAATAAGAGTTTTTAAAAAATTGGATTCTTATACCAAAATATAACTTTTAGATTTCTTGGTTTCTGATTTAAAAAAAAAAAGTCTAATAGTAATAAAGTGATACATAAGGAAAGATTATATTTCCCTAAATTTTAGTGAAAATTTAGAAATTATTAAAAATTTGTGAAATGGTAATTTACCTAAGAATTCTTAAGAGGCAAATGAGATCTGAAGGGGCAAGGTTAGACTTGTACATGCTTCACCATTTACAATTCTGAAATCCCAAAGAGATGGTGGCTACTTATCTCCAAATTCCTCAAAACCACCCTTCATGTTTCCATGAAGTAATGAATACTTAAGCTTAAAAGGATCCCCGATCTAATGAAAGTAGGCACTTCCTTTTGTGGTGGAGATAGCAGTCTGTCCACATTTGCTCACCCTGTGTAATTCTTATTCATATATATCCCTTGGGAATCTTCCAGAGAGGATTCATTCAAAGTCCTGGAGGCCTTGTTTTAGGTAATGGAAAAGGCCAGTTGGACTGTGATTGGAATATTGCTTTTCTTAGACTTTCTTTTTGTAAAGACTCATTCTGACTTCTCTCCCATACAGACCAAAACCAATTGATTTTGATGCCTGGGCACTTACATTGTGACTTGAAAGAAACACTACATTTTTATTGAACCTAGCTTTGCTGAGCATAAATTTAAGCCTTCCACAAGTCTTACTCCTCTTTCATGGTTTCAGATTTGCATTTGGCAGGTTAAACTGTGAATCACCATCTCAAATAATTTACTTTATGTCTGTTTGACACTAAACTTGATGTAAAGTACAACCATGTTTTCTCCCAGATTTACTAGAATTAATTAAAGAAATGTTTGCTAAACATATGCAAAGGAAAGAACATATTAGAAAAATTTGTGTATATATACATTCATATATGTTTGTATACAAATACATATATATATATTTAGGAATGTATATATATATATATATATATACACACACATGTATACATTTATATTTAGAAATATAGGGAAAGAGAGGGAAGGTGGGGAAGAGAGAGAGAGAGAGAGAATTGTATAAGCAAAATGAGGTCTAGAATGGTTAATTACTTGCTCAGGATAATATACCTATGTCGAAAGTAGGATTTGAATCCACGTCTTCTCAGTTCCAAGTCCAGTGCCCTTTTTTCACTGCCACCCATATATAGCTTGCATATAAAATGATTAGGTTAGTCCTGCAAATGGAGTGAAAATATATTAACTTACCATTAATTTATCCATTACTTTCTTTACTTTTGAGAGTCACAGAACATTATCTATTTAGAGTAGACCCACATCTTTAAATTTCTGGTTTTAGAATGACCTTTGTACAACAATTTGAAAAGCAAAGACACATGTTAGATGATGCACAATATATGTAAGCAGAGATTGAAAAGACAGCAGAAAAATATTTTGGATTCCTTAGGAGATAGGGAAGAATCAAGAAAATGTATGAAATCTAAAGAGAAAGAAATGAGGCATAGAGGTTTGGATGGCAGAAGGGATCCATTGCTATCAAGTAAAAAAATTGGATCGCCAGAGTTATGACAGTCTGCTATCTTTTATACAATTCGGGGGAGGGGGGGGAAGATAAAGTGTGAATCTCCTTATGATCGACATTTCAAATAGTTCTGAAAAAATCTCCAGACCTTTGAAATTGTCACTGATTCTGCCCACGCTTTTGAATGTTATCATGACAATGGTTCCATGACAGCACTAGGAACTTAAAGTCACAAAAAGCTAATGTTAAGGATGCTATTTCTAATTTTTATTATTCATTCAATAACCATATCTCAAAAACATATTACACACAACACCTTTTGCTAGATTTATGTGATACTTTCATTTTTTAAATTATTATTAAAGCTTTTTATTTAAAAAGCGCGGGAGTGGGTAATTTTTCTAACATTGACCCTTGTGTAGTTTTTTGTTTCAAATTTTCCCTTCCTTCCTCTGATCTCCTCCCCAGCTAGCAGGTAGTCCAGTAGATGTAAAATATGTTGAAAAACATGTTAAATCCAATATATGTATACATATTTATACAGTTATCTTGTTGCACAAGAAAAATCGAATCAAGAAGGAAAAAAAAGAAAAACTGAGAAAGAAAACAAAATGCAAGCAAATAACAACAGAAAGACTGAGAATGCTGTTTTGTGTTCTACATTCTGTTCCGTTCTCTCTCTGGGTGAAAATGGCTCTCTTCATCACTGCACAAGTGGAACTGGTTTGAATCATCTCAATGTTCAAGAAAGCCACATCCATCAGATTTGAAATACTTTCATTTTTTACCCCTACTTCTTAACCTCACAGAGTTTAGAGGGTGTTAAGTTGGAGAATTAAAGCATGTTTATAAATAGGCAACTTATCTTAAAACAGTGCTTTGGTAAAGGGTGTTCCCTAATCTGGGAATTCCCTTTATCAGTAACAACACAGATCCTGCCCCTAACCCTATAAATAAGCACAGTGCACCAAACAATGTGATAGGGCAATTATTGGAGAGATGCAAAGTGCTTTGGAAATTGACATAAGAGAGACTTTACTTCTGACCAGGGAGAAGGAGTAAATGGTATCTTCTACTTTCTTTAAATCTTTGCCCACAGTCTTTCAGGCATCAAAACTACTGACCTTCATGAGCCAAGATGAAGCATGGTGATCTTTGATTACATAAAGGGAATTTTTCCAAGGTATTTCAGGAAATGCCTTCCAGACTGATAGCACTAAGAGAAGTTTTAGAGGAAGTAAAACACAAAATACCCCTTACAATATAATTTAACCGTTATAAAACTTATATGTTTTCAATAGACTTAAAATTATCATGAAAACTTTCAGGGATGGAAGGTCATTAAGATTTCCATTGTTTAGACAGAGAAATATGATCAACAGATTGCCTTACCAATCTCTTATACAGTTTTAGATTTGAAGGCTGGCCAAAGTTATGGTTTTACAGGCATAATTTTGTCTTATTAAAACAATCCGTTCCATAGGCTACATTTGTATGTTATTTTGCTCACTGATATGGATGGGATTATTAATTAATGGTTTCTAATGTTGAAGAGACCCTAACTGAAGTAAATAAACTCTTTCCTGCAGACTTTATGCTGGGAAGCAAATCCATTTCTAATCCATCCACATGAGTAAAATTGCAAACAAGGGAGGAGTTAGGGATGGTAAGAGGTGGGGGGGGGAGGGGGAGGAAAGGAATCAAGTCTAGATGAATTCAAGGAGATCTAGGCAAAGCCTGGTTTATCATCTGTCTAAAAGAGTCCAGGGAAATTGGATCTTTTCCAGCATAATTATAGGATTTCTAGAATAAGACTTAGACGGTTCTAAAACAGGAGTTCTTAACATAGGGTTTAAGAACTCTCTAAAGGTCTGTGGATAGATTTCAGGGGATCTGAGAACTTGGAGCATCTCCTGTATCTCTTTTTTGGAATCATGCTTGTTCTTTATATTTTTGTAACACCCAGGGATCATTTTCTGTACAGTATCAGATATAACATTTGAGGCAGGAAGTCAGAGGAGAAAGGTACATAATTTCTTTTTTTTTTTTTTAAATTAAAGCTTTTCATTTTCAAAATATATACAAGGATAATTTTCAACATTCACCCCTGCAAAACCCTGTGTTCTAATTTTTTTTCTTTCCCTTCCCTTACTCCCTCCCTCAGTTGGCAAGTGATCCAATATATGTTGAACATGTGCAATTCCTCTCTATATATTTCTACAAATATCATGCTGCACAAGAAAAATCAGATCAAAAAAGGAAAAAAATGAGAAAGAAAATAAAATGCAAGCAAACAACATAAAAAGAGTGAAAATACTATGTTGTGGTCCACATTCATTTTCCACTATTTTCTCTCTGAGTGCAGATGGCTTTCTTCATCACAAGATCATTGGAACTGGTCTGAGTCACCTCATTGTAAATGAGAGCCATGTCCATCAGAATTGATCATCATATAATCTTGCTGTTCCCTTATATAATGATCTCCTGGTTCTGCTCATTTCACTTAGCATCAGTTCATGTAAGTCTCTCCAGGCTTCTCTGAAATCATCCCGCTGATTATTTCTTGTAGAACAATATTCCATAACATGCATATACTATAAATTGTTCAGCCATTCTCCAACTGATGAGCATCCACTCAGTTTCTAGTTTTTTGTCACTATTAAAAGGGCTGCCACCAATATTTTTGCACATGTGGGTCCTTTTCCTCCTTTATGATCTCTTTGGGATGTAAATCCAGTAAAAACACTGCTGTATCAAAAGTTTTGCACAGTTTGATAGCTCTTTGGGCATAGTTCTAAATTGCTCTCCAGAATAGTTGATTCAGTTCACAACTCCACCAACAATGTATTAGTGTCCCAGTTTTCCCACCTCCCCTCCAACATTCATCACTATTTTCTTCTTAGTCAATCTGAGAAGTGTGTAGAGGTATTTCAGAGTTGTCTTAATTTGCATTTCTCTGATCAGTAATGATTTAGAACACCTTTTCATATGACTATAAATGGTTTTAATTTCTTCATCTGAAAATTGACTGTTCATATCCTTTGATCATTTATCAGTTGGAGAATGGAGAATTCAAGAATTTTTATAAGTTTGAGTCAATTCTCTATATATTTTAGAAATGAGGACTTTATCAGAAGCCTAGAATGTAAAAATTTTCCCCCCAGTTTATTGCTTCCCTTCTAATTTTGTCTGCATTGTTTTTGTTTGTACAAAACCTTTTTAATTTAATATAATCAGAATTATCCATTTTGCATTCAATAATGTTTTCAAGTTCATCATTGACTACAAATTCCTTCCTTCTCCACAAATCTGACAGATAAACTGTCCTTTGTTCTTCTAATTTGCTTGTAATATCACTCTTTATGTCTAAACCATGAGCCCATTTTGATATTATCTTGGTATAGATTGTTAGGTGGGTCAATACCTAGTTTCTGCCATACCAATTTTCAATTTTCCCAGTAGTTTTTGTGAAATAATGAGTTCTTATCCAAAAGCTGGGGTCTTTGGGTTTGTCAAACACTAGATTGCTATGGTCATTGACTATTTTGTCCTATGTACTTAAACCTATTCTACTGATCAACTATTCTCTTTCTTCCCAGTACCAAATGGTTTTGATGATCACTGCTTTATATTAGGTCTGGTACAGCTAGGAATGGCACATAATTTCTTAGGACTACTTAATGCCAGCTTGGAGTTAATCGTAACTGAACCATTCCTAATTAGACTTTGATGAGTAATGGTGATGATGGTGAAGGATGCGATTCAAATTGTAGATATGGAATGGGTGGTCATTCACATTCACCCTATTCTCCTCTAAAGCATGTAGGAATAGTCACAATTCAATACCTTTCTTGTTTATTTTTTCTATAGAAAGTCATGTGGTAAGCATTGGCAGTTTCTGAGACAAAAAATTTTTTTGGTTTCCCATTGCATATAAAAGTTATGCTTAAGTTATACTCAGGTCTGTTAAGTATACATTGGTATTGTGTCAAAAAAATGTACATAATTAAATAAAAATACTTAAAAGTACTAACCATCATCTGAGCTTTCAGCACATGATAATCTTTTTTGCTGATGGAAGGAATTGCCTTGATGTTGATAGCTGCTGACTGATTAGATTGGGGATTGCTAGAGTTTGAGATGACTGTGGCAATGTCTTAAAATAAGACCACAATGGACTTTGTCCCTTTGTTTGATTCTTCCTTTCACTTGAACACTTAGAGACCATTGAAGGGTTGTTAATTGGTCCAATTTCAATATTGTTGTGTCTCAGGAAATCGGGAAGCCTGAGGAAAGGAAAGGAAGGAAATAGGGAATAGCCAGTCAATGGAGCAATCAGAATACACACAACATTTATTGATTAAATTTGCCATCTTATGTGGTTGTGGTTCATGACACCTCAAAACAATTACAATAGTAACATCAAAGATCACCATAATAGATACAATAATATTGGAAAAGTTTGAAATGATATGAGAATTACCAAAATGTGACACACAGATACATGGCACTAAAAGACTTATTTGACTCAAAACCTCCAACTTAAAAAAAACACATTTATAGAACATAAAAAAAAAAAAATAAGATGGATTCCAGACCTGTCATGAAGTGTACTAGGTAAGTGAGTAAATGTGAAGGTTGGAAACTGAAGCAGATCCATTGATTTGGGAGTGCTGAAGATAACTCTTAGTGCCCTGACATTCCTCTTCACTATTTTAACTTCCACCTTTATGATAAGAACTTAAAATTTTAAAAACAATAAAGCTATAAAAATAATAAAGCTATTTTCTCAGAAAGCATGCTGTTAATAAAAATACACATATTATTATTATATAAACCAACCTAGATTCTAAGATAAAAAATATTTCTGTAAGGGCATTTGATGGAATAGACCTTTTCCCCAGGCCTCTCCTTGTGAATGTTTTCTGACATTGTGTCAGTTACTCAAAGAAATTGGGCATCATTATTTTTTGTACCATCCTTCCTGTCTCCCAGGCTTGTAACCTCAATATTTTCCTCAACTTCCCATTATCCCTTACCCAATATATCCACTCATCTGAAAAATCTTGCAGTTTCTACCTGCATAACATTTCTCATATCTGACTCTACTCTTTTTACACAAACCTATTTCCCCACTTTACTCAGTTGCCAAAGTGAATTTCCTTAAGTATCAATCTGATTATGTCACACTTCTACTCACTGGAGTTTACCCAGTGTTTCCCCTTTACCTCTAGGATCAAATTAGGCTCAAAATTGATTTTAATTTTCTTTACAACTTGAACCTCAGCCTATCTTTTTCATCATGTTTAAAATTCCTTCTTTCCTTTCTTCCTCCTCCTTCCCTCCCTTCTTCCCTTCCTTCCTTTTTTCCCTCATAGAATCTCTCTTTTTCTTTACAATGTGGTTCAAGTATTATTTTCTTTATTATGTCTTTCCTAATCCCTGCAACATTCAATATCCTTCTTCTATGGTATATCTTGTCTCTTCCAAATAATTAAACTCCCAGAGAGTCAGGATAGTTTTATTTTTTTGTCCTTCCATCTGGATACCTAGCAAAGGGAAAGTGCCTAATATCTGTCAATTGTTTGGTTGAATTGTAAATGCTTGCCTAGAGCGGTTTGAGGTATTGTCTTTCCTTTGACCCCCTTTCCAGCAGCCCTGTTTGGGCCTACTTACCATTTAATTGCTTTAACTGATCTTCCCATCTTGAGTTTACCAAGGCAGAAACAAGAAAAGGAAAATTTTATACAATAAGACTACCCCAGTCCATCTCTTCCTTCACAATATCATGTATTTTCCATTACTTTTGTCACTTCACTGCTTTTTTTCCCTTTTGGAAAAATTATGAGGCATTAGATAATTTATTCAAGAAAGTTTTATGAAAAACAGTCTTTTCAAAGTGGATTAATTATGAATTTTTGGTAATTACAGGAAGATGAATGTGGCATTATTTTCTCCCCTCCCTTTTAAAATATTTTTAATAATCCTGCTTCTTGTCTCATATATTTCTCCTTATATGTTTCTAACCCCTTAATAAGGTAACTTTCTCTTAGAAGATTGCCATAGGCTTTTAGTAGTTCCTTTTCTAGTCTTCATTTTCTATAAATTCCTCTTTAGTCTTCCACTTCATAAATGTCACCTTCTTCAGTGAAAGAAGCATGCTGTTTTACATCTTGCCAACATTAATGATCAGAAACCAAAGTCTTTTTATAAATTGTACTGCCTAGCTAAAAATTATTGTGTAGAAAAAGATATCACATTAGCTGCCCAAAACAAAAATATTGGCCAAAAAAGGAATGGGGGTGTAAACATACATATACATACACATTAAAAAAAAATTAAAACCAGGGTATATATAAATTACTGAATAGTTTTAAAATAATAATTAGGCATAGGAGTGATATAATCCATCTTTAAAATTTTTTTAATTTGTCATCAATAGAATAGATCCTTTTTTGTTTGGGACAGTTTTGTTGTGTCCTTGGAAGATAATACGACTGTCTCTTGTGTTCCTCATCCCTTCCATAATAAATTACCTCTGTCTACCAGTAGGCATTAAATTAAATTCCTCACATTTAAAATAATTCCTTGGAAATAAAGACATGGAATTATAGCAGAGGAGTCAATAGAAAGAAAGCTTAATTTCTGCATGCATTTTATCTCAGTGATAGAGAAAAGAAGTTCCAGAAATACTAACTCCATCAAGTCAGCAAGACAGTATTCCTTATTTTAATAGCCGTGGGTTATTAAAATAATTTATGAGCTATGTAAAATAACCACAAAGTAAGAAAAAGGGGATGGGAAGAATAGTATAGGGAAATTCACATCCCATGAAGCTATCATCATCAGTAAATGTGAATACAAGATAGAAAAATGAAAAAATGGAATGAAGAACCAGCCATAATTCTACCTCACAAATGTTATATCTAAGGGTGTCACCTTCATGGGCTGAGTGATAGATGTTTTCATTTGATTTCATTTCATTTTCCCTATTCTCTTTTCCTCTGAGGATAAAGGACAGATAGATGGAGTCAGTTTTTATACACCCATCATTTTTATTCTGTTTTGACTGATTTCTTTTAAAGAACTATTATTATACAAGAGTACTAGTCATGGGTAGAAGTCCAAAGCAGATATCCATGTTTATTATCCATTTCATGGGTATATAGATTATAAGCTAGTTATATAACTAAAGGACATGCTTGCTTATCACAGTGCCTATTAATGCAATATCACATTTCAATGAATAAATATATTTGAGCAACTAAATGTTGCCTCAAACTTAATACATATCTGATTTTTTCCCCTGGTTTGTTTCTTTTAAGGAACTATGAATGTACTATAGCATCTCAGAACATTTACTAGGTTTTGATGAAGTAAAAGGACCTATCTAGCATAATCTAGCAAAAAAAATGTACATGATCTTTTGTGGTATATTAGAAAAGAATAGCAAGTTGTCCTTAATAGATTTTCAGT
Source organism: Antechinus flavipes (assembly GCF_016432865.1). Taxonomy (NCBI): domain Eukaryota; kingdom Metazoa; phylum Chordata; class Mammalia; order Dasyuromorphia; family Dasyuridae; genus Antechinus; species Antechinus flavipes. Next base: position 322,954,845 of record NC_067398.1, read on the forward strand.
TTCATGTGCAATCATCCATCTTCTTTATTGTGTTATGATATAGAAATGTGTTTATTTCATAAATTTAAAATATCTTGGGGCAGCTAGGTGATATAGTGGATAGAGCACTAGCCCTGAAGTCAGGAGGACCTGAGTTCAAATGTGACCTCAGACATTTAACACTTCCTAGCTGTGTGTCCCCAGGCAAGTCACTTAACCCTAATTGCATCAGCAAAAAAATAAAATAAAAATTTAAAACTGTGAGAAGATAATAATTCTAGTTTATTTATAAACTATCTATACCAAATATAAGCCATTTGGAATTGAAATTGACACATAACCTTACCTGTGGGGGAAAAAATATAGATTAAGGATCAATAAAAGGTAATTAAGTTTCATAGTAAAAAGTAAGACACAGGATTTTGCCACTGTTATTGATCAGTTAATACTAATATAGTAGGGTACCTTCTATATTAATTTATCAATATAGGGAGCTCTTGGTGTTGAAACTCTGTCAGCTAATGAAAATCAGTAAATTTGTCAAGTGCTGCTTGGAGACATTAAAAGGCTCAGTGTCTTGCCCATCAGCTCTTTAGAGGCAAAATTTGAACTCAGGTCTTCCTGAATGCAAGTCTGGGTCCCTCTTCCTGCCTTTCATGAATCTAATATTTGTGTAAAAATGGCAGTAGAATCCATTTTCTTAACATGTTAGAGTTGAGTTCTTATTTCCTAGTCAGTATTAAGATGTGATTCAAATAAGGTTTCCTTTCCCCTCCCATAATAAGAAAAGAACAACAATCTTATCTTTTTCTAAGGAGATCTGATGTTTAAAATTCTTGTGAAATTGCTGCTATAATAATAATCCTTCCTTATTTTCTACTTTTCCATTATTGTTAAGGGCAGCAATCATCTTCTCAATTATCCACACTTGCGACATTGGGGTCAGCCCTCACCCCTGACTTGCACTTAAGCCACATATCCAAGCTGTTACTATATTTTGTCATTTCTAACTTCATGGTATCTTTTGTATACAGGATATCCCAAAATTCTTCATTTCTTTCAGTTGTAGAGAAAAGAAACTGCAGGAATACCAACTCCTTTAGGCTCATTTGGTAAGGCAGCATTTTTTTTTTTTTTTTTTACTGTAATTGCTTGATTTATGGGATATGTAAAATGACCACAAAGTAGGAGGAAGGAGATGGTAAGAAGCATTGGAAGATCCTTGTCTCATGAAGCTCTCAGTAAGTGTGAATACAAGGCAGAAAATTAGAAAGATGAAGGATTTAAGCCTTAATAACCTACTTCTATTCTAAGACTTTTGTAATAGCCTGTGTTTCCCCTTTCCTCCATTCATACAGATTCCATTCTAATACAGGTCTTCATCGTCTCTCACTGGTGGAATAGCCTTGTAATTGGTCTGCCTGTCTTAACTCCCTTCTCACTCTAGTCTGTTCAACGTAGAGACACCAAAGTAATTTATTTACTTATTCATTCTCTATATCTATTTTAAATAGTATTTTATTTTTCTAAATACATGCAAAATAGTTTTCCCCATTTATCTTTGCAAAATCTTGTGTTCCAAATTTTTCTCCCTCTCTCACCCCTCTCCCTCCCCAAAACATCATGCAATCCAATATAGGTTAAACATGTGCAGTTTTTCTAAACATATTTCCATATTCACCATGCTGCACAGTTAAAATCAGATTAAAAGAGAAAAAAATGAGAGGAAAAAAACAAGCAACAACAACAAAAAGGTATTTTGATGTACATTCAGTCTCCATAGTCCTTTCTCTAAATATAGATGGCACTCTCCATCACAAGTCTATTGCAATTGCTTTGAATCACTTCATTTCTGAAAAGAACCAAGTCCATCATAGCTGATCATCATGAAATCTTATTGTTACTGTGTACAATGTTCAAAATAATTTTATTAGGGAACAGATCTAACTACTTTTCCCTCCCGTATTCAAAAAAGCCCAGTGGCTCTCTGTTACCTCTAGGATCAAAAAAGAAATCCTCCATTTGACTTTTAAAGCCATTCCCCACTATCTTTAAATTCTTTGTATAGCTTATTCCTTCCATGTTGCATAGAGAGACAGAGACACACAGACACAGAGATATATACAGAGATGAGAGAGAGACAGAGAAAGACAAAGACAGAGAGACAAAGAGAGAGAGACAGAGAGACAGAGACAGAGAGACACAGAGACAGAGAGTGAGACAGAGACAGAGACAGAGAGTGAGACAGAGAGACAGAGAAAGAGAGAGGTGGAGATAGGGAGAGGGAGAGGCCTACTTGTTGTACCTCACCTATGACACTACATCTCTCAATATTGTGTCCTGGCATTGGTTGGTCCATAGTCTGGGACTGCTATCCCTCTTCACTCCATAGCTTGGCTTTCCTGCTTTTCTCTAAGACATATCAAATTTTATCATCTGCAGAAGACTTTTCCCAAGCTCTCCCCCACTTTTGACATTACCTTCTTTGTGCCCTTCTACAGATTGTATGTAAATAATTTTATTAGGGAACAGATCTAACTACTTTTCCCTCCCGTACTCAAAAAAGCCCAGTGGCTCTCTCTCCCCCCAATAAAATGGGAGTTCCTTGGGGTGATGGATGACATTTTTTTCCCTTTCTTTTAAATCCTCCTTGCTTAGAACAGAGCCTGGAATTTAGGACCTCCTAAATTAAATGTTTGTTGACTGACTTATTGATAGCCATAATATATTTTACTTATAAGAAAATCTTAAAATACATCTATCTGGTTTTGCTTTTTAATCATAGAAAGAGAATTTTTTTGTTCCCTTGAGGATCTAATTATAAATGTGTCCTATAGAAACATTATCCTTGACCCAATTTTTGCTTAGCGATGTGCCTGAGGGTGCTTTTGTCCATGCTTATGTACATTTATTTTATTTAAAAAAACCAAACCTTTTTAAAATATTGCCAAAATGTCAAAAAAAAATATTTTAAGATGGGATTCTATGATAAGTTGTTAAATGAACATCACTAGAGTTTTCCTTTAAGAATGAATTTAGAATTTGGATTTGTAGTATGTAGGTCGGTTCAAATTCTTACTCTTACTAATAGTGAATACTTGAGCCAGTTATTTAATCTCCTTGTGTCTCAGTAAAGATCTCATGATTTTTTAAAGGCCTCTTCCACCTCTCAATCCTGATTTCTGTCTATTCCACTTTTAGACCTCAACATTAAATAACTAATGCAACTATTTTTCTTTTGTAAACAAAATCCAATATTTGCTTTTACTCTCTGAAAATTATACGTTGTAGCTTAATCTTCATGAATTACCTTCTTTCTCTCTTCTCTGTAATTCTACTGTGGATCTTTTTAGCCTGCCTTCAGACTTACTTGGGTATATTTTAATATTCAATTTCCAATAGCCTTTTCTGACTAGATTGTTAATAATGTATTCCCAAATTTCCTTTCCTCAGATGTGACTAAATGTCTCTTCACAGCTGTGTTTTTGGACTTTATACCTTCCTCAAATCTGACCTAATGTCTCTTTGCTGTTAATTTTTTTTTTTTGAGAACCTCATGATCATTGAGATATCAATCAACATTTATTAAGCACCTACTTATATCAAGCACTGTTCTAAACTTCAGGAATACATAAAGAAGCAAAAGATAATCTCTGCCCTCAAGAAGCTTACAATCTAATGAGGGAACCAATGCCCTTACTAATATATGCAAAGTAAACTATGTAGAGGATAAAAAGGAGATAATTAATTGAGGAAAGCCAGTGGAATGAAAAAGATTTCCTATAGAAGGTTGCATTTTTAGTTGGAATTTTAAGGAAGTCAGGGAGAGTCAAAAGAGGTCAGGGAGAGCAGGAGGGAGAGCATTCCAGACATGGGGGACAGCAAAGAGATAGAGTATCTTGTTGGTGGAACAACTTGCTAATATCATTGGACTGAAGAATATATATTGGGGAGTAAAGTATAAGAAGACCAGAAAGGTAGGAAGTGGCTAGGTTATAAAATACTTTGAATGCCAAATGGAGCATTTTATATTGATCCTGAATGCAATAGGGAGCCACTGGAGTTATTGAGTGGGAATAGGGGGAGGGTGATGTAATTGGGTCTACACTTTAGTAGAAAATCCACTTTAGTAGCTAAATAATGACGGATGGGGAGGGAATTGTGATTTCAGAAAGCTATTGAAATAATCCAGATTAGCTTGACTTGTTTTATGAATTGATTTCTCTTAATATATAAGCACTTTTATATCTTCAGGGTATTCTCTCCTTTATTTTACAGCATTTTCATTTATATAACTTAGGCACATGAGTATATAGATACCATTAGTTTTCTTTTATTTGTAACAAACTAGGTTAGGTATACAATAAAATTTAAACCAAAATGCTCCAAAATGGGGACAGGTGATTAAAAAAGAAAACATTAACTTGGACTTGAAAAATGAAAATGAAAGAGCTCCTTTAGCTAACTAGGCTCTGTGTGGTGTGTGTGTGTGTGTGTGTGTGTGTGTGTGTGTGAGAGAGAGAGAGAGAGAGAGAGAGAGAGAGAGAGAGAGACAGACACACACAGAGACAAACACACATACAGAGAGACAGAAACAGAGACGGAGAGAGAGACAACAACTATTTTGTACAAGTAAAAAAAAAAGGTTTCAGGTCCCATACTTAACAAATGATTTTCATAACTCACTAATTGTGCCCTTGTGATCTGAAAGTATTAATTCATCTCTCCAAGTTCAATTTTCATCTCTCCATTAAAGAAAGGATGAATATAGGAAAAATGTAATAATGATAGATTTTATTTTTGGTGTCATTTAATTTTTAACTTGTTTTATTTTTAAGTTTAGTTTTATCATTTTATTTGATGGGGTAGAGATGGAAAATAACCTGCAAATAAGTTTCTGTCTTGCTATTATTCTTTTTCTCTTTTTAATGTTCTGTGGACTATTGAACAGGTAGATAAAAAATGACCTTTTTAATTGAGTAAGAGTATTGCAATATAAATTCACGTTTTGTAGATTCACTGAAAGCATCTTTGGAGCAATGCCTGTATCTGAGAAACTGGCAGGGATGTTAGGTGGCTGGTCTTGTTTCCCTATGTTTTTATTTCTTCTTGTAAATCTCTATACTTTGAAAATCTCTGTATATTTCAGTACATATAGTTTGATTTTGAAACATAGGAGTATTTGGTATGGTACCTTTTATGAAAAACATTGATCTTAAATTTTTATGAGTTTCATCTCCAGATCAGGGGCTGAATTTTTGTCTGTAGGGATGCTTTGCTTTGGTTCTAATATTGCTTAAGTGTCAAATTCTCAAAGATATTTTGAATTTTGTGTTTTTAAAAGAAGATTTGTTGTCTGTTAGTGTATGAAAAAGAACAACCTTCTTGTATACGATTTTATCCACCTGATCATATTTGTCCAGGTTCTCAATAATTATTAAATTTTAAAATCTGCAGTGATATGTTTCATAGATTTCGTCACTTCCTTGCATAACCTATATAAATTAATACGCCATTTCCTGAAGGATATTTTTTCTATAACTTCTGTCAGCAATGACTTAGTCCTAAAATTGCCATTGATAACATTTCAATTTTAAAACATAAAATAGCACAATGACCATTTATTCAATATTTCTTAGTGAATAAATTATTCATTGAATTGCCTAAGGAGGGCCTTAGGATTCCATTCTTGCATCTTTATTATTTAATGGCCTCCATCTAAAGCGAAGCCATTTTTGGCTACATTCAAAAAATTCAGTGGTATATACCTGTTACCTATCTATCATTGTTCAGTGAAGTGAGAATTTATTCCAGGAATATTTTTATGTTTCAATTAATTTACCATATATTTTTTAAATGTTTATAAAATCTCTTGCTCCTTTTTGGCAGAGAAGTGCCATTCTTTTAATAGTTTCCTTAGGTTAGCGGACTCTGTCTTCATCTTCTCCCTTGATCATTGAAAAAGCAAGAAATACAAAACTCATTACAAATATGAAATCATGCAAAATGAATTTCTGCATTAGTCATGTTCTGAGGGAAAAAGAAAGACAAGAAATATGTTTCATTCTGCATTTTGAGTCTATTATTTCTTTATCTGGACATAGCATTTTTCATCATGAATCCTTTGGAATTATGATGAGTCATCGTGTTGATCAGAGTAGCTAAGTCTTTTAATAGTTAATTATGTTTACAGTATGGCTCTTGTTCTATAAATTGTTCTCCTGGTTCTGCTCACTTTTGTATCAGTGCGTACATTGCCTTTATAATTTTTTATAGCACAATAATATTCCATCTCATTCATATACCATAACTTGTTCAGCCACCTCTCAATTGATGAATAACCTTTTAGTTTCCAATTCTTTGCCATCACAGAGAGTAATATTACAACTATTTTTGTACTTTGGGTTCCTTTTCTTATTTCTTTAATATCTTCAAGGTATAAACTGAGTAGTGGTATTGTTGGACACTAATTTATTTTTTCAAATGAAAATGTGCCTTCTCTCCCTAGTACTACAACCCTACTCTTTATGCAAAATCAGAGAAGCCACCCTAAATGTTCATAGGGACTATTTGTGTCTAACCTGTGGCAGGGAATTTTGAGCTCTGTGGCTCACATCAGCCATAGTCAGACACACTGTCACTCGACTCTAAAATGGTAATGTCGTTTTGGTCCTCTTCAAGAACAAAGAACAACTACTAACCCCCACCCCACTACCTCCACTAAGAAAAAAAAAAGTAAGACTTGTTGCAAACAGTAGAGTCAAGCAAAACAAAAGTCCATGGTATGTCCAAAAGAAATTATGACTTAATCTTCATTTTGACTCCTTCACCTCTCTGTCAGGAAGTGGGTAACCTGTTTCATCATAAGACTTCTGGAGTCATGATTGGTCATTGTGACGATTCAGAGTTCTAAGTCTTTCAAATCTGATCATCTTTATGATATTGTTGTTATTGAATATATATTCTCCTGGTTCTTCTAACTTCACTTTGTATCATTTCATATAAATTTTCCCACGTTTTTCTGAAACCATTCCTTTTATCATTTTTTAAAATAGTACAACAGAATATTGTTTATATACCATGATGTTTATATATTATAAGTTGTCCATCCATTCCTTAACTGATGGACACCCCATTCACTTCCAGTTTATTGTCACAACAAACAGAGCTTCTATAAATATTTTTATATATGTAAGTCCTTTTTCTTTTTCTTTGATCTCTTCAGGGAATACACACAGTAGTGCTATCACTAGGTCACAGTTTAATAGCTTTTTAGGCATAATTCCAAATTTCTTTCTAGAATGGCTGAACCAGTTCAGAGCTCTACCAACAGTGCATTAATGGACTTTTCCCCTATAGCTCCTCCAACATTTATCATTTTTCTTTCTTGTTAAATTTCAATCTGGGGAGTTAATGTAGAGTTTTCATTAATATTATTTTATATCTGTTATGGTTCATTTTACAGTTCAGAAGGTATATTTTAAGGAAAGTGTTGCCTAGATGTTAATTTCTTTAATTATATTCTTTTCATTTAGATTTGTTTTCTTTATATCATAAGATCATATTTAGCTACAAGTTTTTTTGGGGAAGGTTATTGTTATGTTAGATTTGTTTTGTTTCAAGGACATCATTGCCATATTTGTAGATGTTACCTTCATCCATTGACTAATTGTGACCTTTGGATTCAAACTTGAAGCTTTCAGTCTCTATTTTGGCATATATTAAGAATTGTATATTTATAAAGTCTGAATGACATTTTGATAGCGTTGAAGAAAGATTCAAGAGAGCGAAAGTGATGTTTAATATAGATTTAGGTGGAGTTATATAACTTGTTGTTATCTGTGTACATGAGATCAATAAGTGATGAATAAGATGTTTTAGTTTAAGAGTAATAAAATATTTTGGATCAGAAGTGAGTTTTCAAGATACTCCAAGTCATTATTAATCAGAGAAATGCAAATTAATTTGCAATTCTGAGATACCACTACACACCTGTCAGATTGGCTAGGATGTCAGGAAAAGATAATGCTGAATGTTGGAGGGGATGTGGGAAAACTGGGACACTGATACATTGTTAGTGGAATTGTGAATATATCCAGCCATTCTGGAGAGCAATTTGGAACTATGCTCAAAACTGAATACCCTATGATCTAGCAATGATATGACTGGGCTTATACCCCAAAGAGATACTAAAGAAGGGAAAGGGACCTCTATGTGCAAGAATGTTGGTGGCAGCCCTCTTTCTAGTGGTTAGAAACTGGAAACTGAGTGGATGCCCATCAGTTGGAGAATAACTGAATAAATTGTATTATATGAATGTTATGGAATACTATTGTTCTGTAAGAAATGATCAGCAGGAGAATTTCAGAAAGGCCTGGAGAGACTTACATGAACTGATGTTGAGTGAAATGAGCAGGACCAGGAGATCATTATATACTTCTACAACAATACTATATGATGATCAATTCTGCTAGATGTGGCTCTTTATAACAATGAGATGAACCAAATCAGCTCCATTTGTTCAATAATGAATAGAACCAGCTACACCCAGTGAAAGAACTCTGGGAAATGAATGTGAACCACTACAAACCATTCCCAATCCCTCTATTTTTGTCCGCCTGCATTTTTGATTTCCTTCACAGGTTAATTGTACATTATTTCAAAGTCCGATTCTTCTTGTGCAGCAAAATAACTGTATGGCTATATATACACATATTGTATTTAACATATACTTTAACATATTAAACATGTATTGTCTAGCTGTCCTCTGGGGGAGGGATGGGAGGAAGGAGGGGAAAAATTGAAACAAAAGATTTTGTACCTGTCAGGGCTGAAAAATAACCTATGTGTATATCTTGTAAATAAAAAGCTATATATGAAAAAAAAGAAGAAGCAAGCTTTTACTATTTTGGTTCTTATAGGATATTATACTTTTTCTCTTTCCATATCATTTTGTATCAGTGTTGTTTTTGTGTGTCATCCTTTCCATCAGATCATTAGCTTCTTGAGGACAAGTTGTATATCTTATTTATTTCTTTCCTCCTTTTCCCCTAACAGACATTTACCTTATACATTTACTTTGCACTGTAAAATGTGGTTTAAATGGATAGATGAATTAATTTTGATTAAAAAGTGGTGATGTCATTTAGTGTATCAGAATGGTAGATGTGTATAATAGAAGAAAGATCATAATTCTCTGGCTATCTTATTGAATACTAGGTTTTAAGCAAGAGAGTCCAAGTTGAGGGAAGCTTTTCTTACTGGGAGAGGAAAAACTAATTGAATGTTTTCAGAAGCTACAGTCAAGAAGAAGAAACACATTTGTCTGTCATGATATATTGAAGACTGGTCAACTCTGAAGGAACTACCTGTTGGGAAAACGTTCCTTTTTGGGGCATTGAAAAACTGTCTAGAGCAACACCAGGAGCAACTATTTCCTAGAGGAGAGTTTTGTTTTGGCCATGTGAAGAGTGGTTTGTGTTTCTGGAAGGGCCATCAAAGCTTGGAATCTTTGGATTGCTCACTTTTAGTGAGAATGTTGCCCATTGAATAGGACTGAGACATTTAATCATCTAAATAAAGGTCCAACCACAAACTAAATATTTACTGGCATGGTATGATTAAATATTTAATGAGAATAGTTGATGGAATTGGGATGAAACTGTTAAGAATCTATGGAAATCAGTTGGGTGGAGAATAGTGCCTGGTGAATATAGTGTCCACTTCAACCTTTTATATGGCAGTGTTAGTTGTAATGGAATTGTCACTTAAAGCATTGTTATGTACTTTATGAATAAATTTGAAATCATTAGAATTAATTTGGAGGCAGTATGATATAATAAAGACTTGGTCTTGGGATCAGGAACGTTGGGATACAGTGTGTCTCTGACACACTGACACTGGCTTTGTGACACAGAGCATGCTAGTTAGTACCTTAGTATCCTAGCCAACTCTCTAAAACTGAAAATTGCAAAAAGGATTTTGAAGGAAGAGACTTACCAGGAGCTTCCTATGCCAAAAGTATCATACTCTGTTTGGCAGCCAGCAAAATTCCCAAATATGTCCTGAACCATATTAAATTATAATTGGGAAATGCTTAACTGAAGAAAAAAAATACAGTACAATATAAATAACATTAATTTGTGACTTTCTAAGACATTTTTGAGTTTGACAGCACTATCTTCTATTAATTAAATCATTGGCCGAGTCAGTAAAAGAGTTTCCTTTTCACAGTGAAAATTTATTTAAATGTCCCCATTTAAAACATTAGAGGAGAGTAGAACTGCAAAGCAGTCTTACATATTTTAATATTTGAATGACCCATGGTTTCATTATTATGAGTACTCTTTCCACTGATGTAGATTCTGTCCTCTCAAAACCTTAAGAAGAGAAGTTTTGTGAGATGCCCTATTCCTTCACCCTCTAAAGTCAATCACATCTGATTGATGATTTTTTTTTAACTTAGATGATTGACACACAAGTCAATCAAATCCAATTCAACAAACACTTATTAAGTCCTGTTGTGAGCAAGGCTATATCAAGACAAAAGTGAAACAGCCCCTGTTCTCAAGGAGCTGCTGTTTTATTGGGGGGAACAGGAGTGGGATTATACTTGAAGTTTTTCTGGTTTGTTAGAAAAGGTCAGAGTTAGGATGCGATAGCCTTTCAGGATCTAGGTCAATTTTGCATTTCACTGAGGCATTATTATGAGACTTTGGTAGAAGCACCATCATATATGTAATTTGTAGTCCAAAAGTGGGCAGTTAGGTTGAACAGGGGACTGAGCTTAGAACCAGGAAGTCTCCTCTTCGTGAGTTCAGATCTGGGCTCAAACACTTACCAGTTATGTGACCTTGAGCAACTCACCCCTGTGTGCCTCAGTTTCCTCATCTGTAAAATGAACTAGAGAAGGACATGGCAAACCACTCCAGTATCTTTGCCAAAAAATCCCCAAATGAAATCACAAAAAGTTAGACACAACTGAAATGACTCAACAACAACAACAAAAGTCCCAATCTATAGTATGTTGCAGATTTTCTTAGTTAACATGCATCTGTTTGGTGTTTACTACATACCAGGAACTATAATGTGGTCTAAGGATACACAAAAAAGGCAAAAAATTCCTGTCCATGAGGAACTTACATTCTAATGGGAAGACAACGTGGAAACAACTAGATATATATAAGAAAAATATGTGCAGAGCAAGTGAAAGGTCATCCCAGAGGGGAAGGAGCTGGAGGAGCTGGGAAAGACCTCCTGTAGAAGTGGGGACTTGAACTGTCTCAAAGGAAGCCAGGGAAGCTAAGCGGCAGGAGCAAAGATGCCAAGCATTCCAGGCTTGGAGGAAATCCAGTGCAAAGGCACATAGACAGGAGATGTGAGTGTCACGTGTGAGGAGCAGAAAATAGGCCAGAGTGGCTGAATACTAGAGTATGTGGAAGTGGATGAACTGTTGTTGTCGGTTTTTTTTTTTTTTTTTTTTTTTTTTAAGACTGGGAAAATAAAAAGGAGCCAGATTTTGAAGACCTTTGTGAAAAAAAAAGACACCATTAATATGGTAATGGTTAGACATGCCTTTGAGTTGCTTTTTCAAGCGTTTATGATGGATTTGTATCCATCAATCTATGGTGTTTCAAACATACCTACATACCCACACATGTATACAAATTTTTTTTCTGTCATCCCACTGCCAGATGGTCTGCAGGACAAATTTTAGGGATGGCTGCCGGAACAGATTTAGGCAGGCATTTTGTGAGTGAAACTAATTGTCCCAGACATAGATATAATGTATAACCTTAGCCTTGTTAGTACTGGACTTAATGATGATATGAATGTCTGGAAGCTTCCCTTGAGACAAAGGTGTCAGAAGCTATTAAGTTCCAGTCCCATCATTGCTGATTAGTGATGTTTAGTAACTCACTTCAGTACTCTGTTTTAAAACTGTTATTACAGTTATATATATATATATATATATATGTTTTATATAACAGTTATAAAAACCGTAAAATGGGGATAAGAATTTTCTCCCACCCACCATTCCTATTCCTTTCTGTTATAGAAAGGAACTAGATATGATCCATTCTTCCTAGGTGCTGAATCACCATTCAATTCAAACTGGTTTCAGAATATGGCAGTTACTGTGCCAAGAATAGGAATTGGGCTGATGATATGTATTATTTACTTGAATCCTATGAAAAAGTCAAGAAAGCATCATGTTGAACTATAAAACACTACCAATCTGGTGTGATTTTTTTTCAGATTTTTTTTTATGAAATCCAGATTTATTTTTCTAATCATATAAGAAAAGCCAACAATAATTATTCAGGCTTCTTACCCTGTAATATCTCAAGATAGGTCATTTGTTTATTCATCATGTTTTATATTTATTGGAATTCTTTCTTGATAAAGAAAGCCCAGAAGATTGCTTTCTACTGGTTTTCATCACTAATGAAGATTATGTGCTATGACAGCCTCACTTCTAGCAAAGAATGGAGCTGAAATATAGTGTACTTTTGAATCCTCCTTAATAAATTGTTCTTCCTGCTTCTCAACAGCTAATGGTATATTAGGGGCTCTGGCTTCCTACTGACTCTGTGATAGCAAAGAAAACAGAATATAAGAGGATCCATATTAAAAGATCCAAAGATTCATGTGCTCCTCGGTATGAGAATAACAGTTTAGGAGTATATATGTAAAATAGTTTTAGTCTGAATGCATCTAACAATATGAGGAAAACACAGCTTTACCCCAGGTGCAGTTCCATTTACATTTCTGGGTGTTTAATATGTGAAATAATCCTTGCTTCACATTGAAGGGAGGTTAGGACAACTGTTTATATATCTGATACCTCTGTCTTCTTTAATACCAATTCAAAATAAAGATAACTGGGACAGTAGAGAAAAAAAAATTCATGATTTAGGGGCAGGCTTAGGAACATAGAATAACAAAATTCCACATGTGCAATCTAAGGTTGAACCTATCTTTTCTTTTCTTTCCACACTCATTGCCAGAACTATAACTAGACATTTTAAGTTCTGGGAAAATTCAGTTGAATGGGACAACAGACTTTAGTACACAACTTACCCTATGTTGGAGACCCCAGAGAAAAAGAGACAGGGACTGCAGGCTTTTGTCTGTGAGGCAAAGGAATGACATGAGTCTCCCGGGAGAAGGGAGTAGCACGAGTCCCTTAGCCTAACATTTCAATTTCTGGGCTTAGGACAATTGATACTGGTCAGGTTATAGTAACCCTGGGAAAGAGGTTAGCTTTTTCCCCAACATGTCCAGCCTGTGAAATAGATAATGACTGAGCAAACTGATCAGGAGAGTGAAGGAAATGATAATGCATCAAGTTGGGGATATAGTTGTGGGGGGAAGGTGAACCATAGAAGAGGAGTGGAATAGATTTGGAACCATGGGATGGTGGCCAGGGGTTGTATGAGAGAGTGACATCAATCTTTGTACTGACACACATTGCATGTTGTTATCAGACCAGACATTCATAGTCTGCAGGAAAACATGCTTTGGGGTGGGGGAGAGACACCTGCTCTGAATAAACATAACCAGCTGTGCAGAGATATCCTTTCTAAAGACTGGGTGAAATGATTGAGCTCAAATCTCATGGTCAGAACTGGGTAAGATAGCATCAAGATCATTCAACTAGTATGTGTGTCCTAAAAGTTGCTAGATGCCTAGCATTGAGCTAAGTATTCTGGACCAGAAAGAAGAATATTATCTAAAGCCTATGTAGAAATGTCGGGTGCCAAACAATATTTTATAAAGATTTCTTGTGAGCAAAACAGTTGGAGCCAGCACACATTTTCCCTTCCAGCAATGCCTTTGTGTGAGTATAGGTGAAAGCAGTTGATATGTTTCTCTTCCCACTGCATACATCAGCTGTAACCCCTCAACAAGGCCATAATCTGTGTTTTTAAAGATATAATTTTCAAGGCTTTGTTGGCAGCCTAAGGGAAGGACTAATCCTTGCTGAAACCCTGACTTGTGGTTATGCCTTTCATTACTGCCTTGTGGAATGCTCTAAGTGCCTTTGCTATTGGCAAGTGTACTTGAAGAGTCTTTTGATAACCACACAGTGTATAAAAGTGTGGAAGAAAGGTCCTTTCAGGGTATTGATGCTACAGCTTGGCAGTTCATAACCAGGCACGGGATGGAATGGAGTGGAGTGGAGTGGAGTGGGGGCGGGCAGGTGTTGGCTTTCACAGTGCCCTACCCTGCCAAAATGCAATCCTTTAGCAAGCCAGCCATTTGTCAAATGTACAGTGCTGGGGGTAAAGGAGGAGTGTGTGTGTGTGTGTGTGTGTGTGTGTGAGAGAGAGAGAGAAAGAGAGAGAGAGAGAGAAAGAAAAAGAGAGAGAGTATGTGTGTGTGTCTCTGTGTGTGTGTGTGCATGCTGATTTCTTCCTTTTGTGGAAGCAGGACATATTCGATGCTGTAAGAAGACACCTGACAGCTTTGCAAATGATAGTGATATATGTCATGAGGCAAAATCCCACATTTGGAGACAGTTGCCTTAAGTGATTTGGCAGAGAGACTGATGGGCAAGAATTCAGCTGGTTTTCAGTGCTTTTTGTATTGCTCTCAAAGTAAATGCAAAAATTGTGCCACAGGAAAGAGCTTTTACCTTCCCTCCCCTCTTTTTTTTTTTTTTTTTAAAGCTTCATGGACCCCTTTGAGAGATTAATGTAGTCAATGGATTCCTTTTAAAAGTCATGTTTTAAATTGAATAACAAATCAATTATGTTAAAATAGTTATCAAAATATTTTTTTTTTTAAAGAAACAAGCTACCCCTCTCTCTGTCACAGGTTAAGAATTCCTAGATCTGCAGTGTAACCATTTGAACATAGTCCTGGTACCATTGTAAGAGATTTTTCCTTGCTTGCTCCATGTTCCTACTTTTCTCTTTTATTTCCAGGAAAACAGTGAACATTTTTGACATTGCCTTCCTATGGGGGCATCCATAATGGATGGCTATTTTGTGTTTTTCGTGCTTAGTTTTACACCTTAGTATTAGAATATGTTAAAAACCATTATTACATCAGGTATACTGAATAACAGGACAACTTCTCAAATCAATTGATCCTTGAGTTCAGAGAAGGCTTTTTTAGCAGTTGTGTTAACTTTTTAATGGGCAGAAATATTCATATTACTGGTTTGGGGTTTTGAAGAGTAAGGCACTAACAGAGAAATGTATGAGATCATTAGAGAGGACAAAAGAAATGACACTATGTACAGTTTATGGAGTCAGAAAATCTAGGTTTAGATCCTGCCTCTTATTCTTCTTACCTATGTGAACTTTTGGAAATCATTTAACCATTATGGGTCTCAATTAGCCATTAAAAGAGAGAGTTGGATTAAATGGCCTCTGAGGTCCTTTCTAGCTCTAGAGCTATAGTTTTCTTAAAATCTATTTCACATATTAGTCAATCAACAAACATTTATTAAGTATGTTGTATGTGCCAGGTACTGTGCTATGTGCTGGAGATACAAACAAACAAAACCAAAACAAAGCTCAGTCCCTGCCTTTAAGGAATTTCTATTCTGAGGCAGGAGAAGGCATATAAATGATGTATACAGAACACTCAATAGCAGTCAAGGAGAGCATTTGGTGGAATGAATTTCTTCTTCTTTGGCTAAAATTGGTATCTTAGTGATCTGAAAGAACTCATTGACTGTTCACAGTTTCCGTTTGGTATTTTGGTGTAACTGATTTACTGGGCATAACTAACTGCAACAGGGCTTGAGTTCACCAGAGTTCCCCAATGAAAAAGGAATAGTACCGTAGGGTATTTTGGAAATGCTCATACCAGAGTAAAACACATGTGTACCTCAAGCCACATCATCCTCGGAAAAGTGTGATGAAGAGATGTTGCACATGAGCTAGCTGTTTGTGCGTTTGGTTCATTCACCCACATTATTACCTCCTCCTCTTTCTGTAGGAGCATAAACCTTCAGTTATAAAATTTCCAATCCACCCACAGGTAGTGATTTCCCAGAAGACTCATGCTGTTAGTAAGTATCTCTCACAAAGCTGGTTCTGTTAATTTTCCTGATTCCTCGAGGTTTGGCTTAAAGAAGTTCTTACTCTTCTAAAGACTAACGTGTTGTCTTCTTAGTGTCTTTGCTTTGGCTATTATCATTCTTTTGCTTTTGGTACATTTACAAGGATTAATTTGGAATGAAATGTAATTGAAGGCCAATTATCATATCTGATGGGCAGATCTATTAGAGCATAACAGTGTTGCTGATTGGGAAATGGAAAGCACTTGAGTTAGTGTCTGAGAAAAACATTAAATACATTGAATATCATTGCCTTGCTTAATAACCCTTAATTTAAATTACTTCCCCCACACACACTATTGCATTAGACTGTTCCAAATAGATGACACAGTCTAAGAGAAAGGAAACTGTACAGCAGCAGAATACTAAAGAATCTTAATTGATATATCATTATACAAAGTCTTATAACATTAAAGAAAAAGGACTTGATTTTATTCCTTTTGGAAAAAATAAAAAGACTATATACTTGTAGGAGTTTAATGCCTAATTATTTTGATGGGTATTTTATTATATTTGCATCTGGCACTAGAGAGTAGCAAATGACTGTCCCATCATTTCCTAGGGAATTTATTCCCAAAAACAATGTCTTGTACAATATTGTATTCTTGTGGAACCAACTTGTCACATCAGGTAGAGAATACCTTTATTTTGCACATGGCATGTACAAATTTATCGTGTTGTCAAGTCGTGTCATCCCTGAATCTACATTTTACATACACACGCACATACACACACACACACACACACACACACACACACACACACACAATATCCCACCACCTTGCTTCAGGTCCTCATTACCGTATGCCTGAACTATTGTAAGAGTTACTTTTTTGATCTCCTTTCCACGAGTATCTCCTACTTCAGTGCATTCTCCCTATAGTGACCAGTGATTTTCTTACAAGTATGAATCTGATTATGTAACTCCTCCCTTCTTAGTCAAATATAGTGACTCTCTATTCTAAGATCAAGTGTAATTTTTTTTCTCTTTGATATTTAAAATTCCCTATAACAACCTCTTCCTGCCTTTCCAGTTTTCTTTCCTTTCTCCTCTCATCCTTGCCCTCTGTTATCCAGCCATATTGACTTGCTCACTATTTTGTATATTAAGACTTTTCAGTTCCCGTTTTTTTACCTGCCCATACTCGGCATGTATTCTCTGCTTATACCTACCTCTTGGAATTGTTGTAAATGAAAAAGTCTTCTTGATGTCCATCAACTGGGGTGTAGTTGAATAAGTTGTAATATATAATTGTGATAAAATATTTTTGTACTATAAGAAATGACAAGCAGGATGACTTCAGAAAAACCTGAGAAGACTTATATATGAACTGACACAAAGTGAAATGCACTTTGTAGATAGTAAGAGCAGTATTGTGACCATATTCACCTGTGAAAGATGATTTTTAAGATTCAGCTCAAGTTTTACCTTCTGCCTTTGCTGATCCTTCTAGCTGCTAGTGTCTTTATTCTGTGCATATTTTTTATCTCCTTATATACCTTCATATTCTGTCTAGGATATAAGTTCCTTGAAGGCTGAAACTTTTTCTTTGTAACTCCAACACTTAAGCACATTGCCTGGCATAGAGCAAATACTTAGTATATACTTGTTGATTGATACTGTAGTCTCCTCAGTAGAATGCTGGCTACTTAAAGTCAAAGGCTATTTTGTTTTCTTTGTACTCTCAGCACCTACCACAGTGTGGACATCACATTAGTGTTAATTAAAGTAGCACTGCTCTCTTTGGGAGGAGTCCTTAAAGAGAAGCCCTTCAGCAAATGAAGGTATCCTCTTTTTAGAAAAAAAGAAATTAATCTTTTATCTTAAATTTGCTAAGATATTTCAGATATTCTGAAGTTCTGAGTTCATTACTTCTGATGGCTTTGAATTATTTTGTATAGTAAAATTATAAGAAATACAAGAAGCATAAAAAACAATTAATGGAGTTATTTCCTCTGGCTAAAAACATCTAACTTTATTACTATATTTCAACTTCCATTTACTAGAATCCAGAGAAGACATTATGAATAAAAAATAACTTACTCACTTTATTCCTGTAATATTTGCCTTGCTAAAAAAGGGAATCAAATTTAAGGGAAAAAATTGAAAAGAGGGGGAAAATATGGGAGGAAAGAGAGAGTGGTTATTCCTGTTCTTTCATTTGAGCAGGACATTTCTGTTTCTACTTTGTATCTTATTCTCTCCTTAGTTTATATGGTGAACTCTGAAGTGAAATTTCAGTGAAAGCGAGGAGGCAGACAAGCAAACAACTGTAGAGTTGTTTTGAGAATTAGATTTGGCCAAGAAGAATGAATGGAAAAGGGACCAGAAAATGGGAATAAAAGGAGCTGAGAAAGAACATACAGGCTACAAAAGTAGTTAGTGTTGGACTGATTTCAAAGGCTTTGAAACTGAGGAAAACATTTGAACTCCATGCTGAACCCCTTCCATGGAAGTGAAAGATGAAATGAGACACGAATAAAGGATGGTTTTTTCAAGGCTGTTTTGGACTTAATGGAGAAAAGAAACAGTTCACAGAATATAAAAACTTGAGTTAGGACTGGAGGGATTGTTTAGTTTAACATGTAAATGAAAAAAGATATCTTCAATGCCCATCAATTCAATTGGACAATAACTAAAAAGGTTATGGTATATGTGGTGTAAGAAATATTATTGTGACGTGAGAAATGATGATCAGTATGATTTCAGAAAAACCTGGGAAGATTTGTATAGACTGATGCAAAGTAAAGATAATAGAAACAGGAGAACTTGATATACCATGGGGCAATATTGCAATGCTAATCATCTGGGAAAGGCTTATCTGCTCGGATCAATGTAATGATTCCTGACAATTCCAAAGAGTCATAGTGAAAATTGCCTCAAAAAACTGATGAAATCTGAGTGTAGATTGGAGCATATTTCCCTCTACTTTTTTTTTTTCTTTCTACAACATGGCTAAAATGGAAATATTTTTTATATGACTTTACATGTATAATGGATAACATTCTTGCCTTCTCAGTGAGTGGAGGAAGGACTGGAGGGAGACAGAATTTGGAACTCTAAAAAAATTTTTTTTTAATTTCAGAAAAAAAAAAAAGAAATAGGATCCCTTTTGCAGTATGTCTCAAATCTAAACAACCTATAGAACTCAAGTGAGGGCAAACCCACTCCCTCTTGATATAGCCCATTCCACATTGGGATAGTTCTAAATGTTAGGAAGTTTTTCCCTTTCTCTAACCTCAGTTTACCTCATTGTAACTTTCCTTCACTATTTCTGGTCTGGAGTTAAGTAGAACACATCTGATCCCTCTTTCACATTATAGGCCTTAAGTTCTTGAAGACTTTTGTGTCTCTTCTCCAAGGTCAATATTCTCAGTTGTTTAATAGTCATTCCAAAGGACATAAATTAATAATAAGTTAACATTAAAGCCAGAGTATAGTTTAAGTCTAAATGCCCCAAATCCAGGCTAAGGTTTTGACACTAGAAGTATAGAACAAGGTGATGGATTTATAGAAAAGGGCAGTGATTTAAAATGATACAGAAGTGCTACTTTAGGAATGAGATTAGATCAAGATTAGTTAAACATACATTGATGATACCACTGATTGGCATATGGGACAGTACTTGGTGGGGCTCTACAATGGTGGCAGAGCATGATTTGGTGGGGAGAGTAATAGATTCAAAGTTAGGAAATCTGGTTTAGTCTCAGCTCTGCCACTAATAGTGTGACTTTAGGCAAAATCATTTCATGTCTCCAGGCCAGTTTCCATATTTTTTACATGAAGAAGCTAGATACCTTCCAGCTCCAAAATTCTTTTCTTCAGGATTACTTCCATTATATTTATACTCTATTTTCCCTTTTTGTAAATAGTATTGAACCAGTAATATCTGGGTTAGAATTGTCCCCAAAACATTTATGAGCTTTGGTGCCATGGGTAAGTGACCTAATTTTTCTTTTTCTCAGTTTTCTTATCTGTAAAATGAAAAAAAAAAAAGAGTGCTTGAAGCTCAAATGATAAAATAGATATAAAGTGCTTTGTAAATCATAAAGCATTGTATGTTTCAATTATTTCATTTTCTCATGTCCTTATTTGTTTTTTATTTTCCCTCCCTCTTTCTCTTCTGTTTTTCATGGAATTTAAAACTAAGTGACCTTAATATTGATGGAGTAGATAGAGTGCTATTGAAATTAGGAAGCCCTGAGCTGAAGCTCCAGCTGAGTGACCCTATCCACAATGAACCTATTTCCTAATTTGTAAAACTAAGAGCACTTTTCTCACAGATTTGTTGTGAGGATCAAATTAAATCATGTATTTAATGTATTTTGCAACACTTAACAATATGATATTTTTAATTAGTTCAAATTTCTTTTTACAGATGAGGAAATTGTAGGTCAAAAGTGATTAAATGGCTTCTCCAGTGGACTTATTCCTTGCCTTTGATTTAGGCTTGGCAGTAGCATGCAGTAATATACAATTCCAGGGTAAGGAGTTGGTTACTTCCCTTTGATTTCAGTGGGATTCACATGCTTCAGGTAGTAACACTGTGAAGAGCATGTAAGAAAAATTGAAAGAGAAAAGCAGTACCTATAATAGAAAATCTATGGGGGATTTCCATGGCTAGAGAAAAGGGCAGCTATTAGGAAACAACCTCTAAAAGCTGTGGAGTGATCAGAGAGTTCTAAAAAAGGTCTTGAAGTGGACCATGTTATAGTGATTGAAAGAGTAGGGTATGTTTTACCTACAGATTTAAGGGAGTGAAGAGCAGATAGATTAGACGTGAAAACTGTTCACACACAAAAAAAGGTTGTCATATGGAAGAGGGATGAGGCTTTTTTCTCCTTGGATCCAGAGAGCAGAAGTAGGAACAATAGGTGGAAGTCACAGGGAATCATATTTTGGCTCAGAATAGGAAAAACTAACAATTAAGAGTTTCTCATGAATGGAATGGACTATTTTTTAAGGAATGGGAATTTGGGGGTGTGGTAGAAGATAGTGAGGTCACTGGAGGTCTTCATATGGACCATAAGTTGTCATATGTTGGGGTTGAGGGAGATGGGATTCTTGATTGGAGTAGATGGTGGATTAAGTAATCACTGAGCTACTTTCTGTGTGAAAAAACTATTACTTATATGACTAAAAAGTCCAGTGTGAAGAAGGATGGTAGAGAAGGGGAAGAAGGCAGGAGAGACAAGCATTTTTAGATAATTACCGAACCATTGTCAACTGCTTCAGGATAAGAAATGGATATGGTTTTTAATCAATATAGGCCAATATAAGGAGGTAGTCAGGTGGCTGAGCCTGGAGTCAGGAAAACCTCAGTTTAAATCTTGCCTCATACTTGTTACCTATGGAACCCTAAACAAGTCATATAATCTCTGTTTTCCTTAATTCACTAGAGAAGGAAATGGTAAACCATTCCAGTATCTTGATCAAGAAAATCCTATGGATGGTATGGTATATGGGATCATGAAGAATAGGATATGACTGAACAACAATAATATACTAGGACTGTGCTAAAAGATAATAATTCATTCAATCTTCACAACAACCCCATGACACAAACAATACCGTTATCTTCATTTTAGAGATAAGGAAACTGAGGCAAACAGAGGATTAAACGACTCACCCAGCTAGTAAAAGTCTGAAGTTTCATTTGAACTCAGGTCTTCTTAGTAACAGGCCAAATACTCAGTGTTGTTCTGTGGCAAATACTGTGGAAAAACTTAAATAATTTAATGTAGTTAGGAGCAGGATTGTGGGTGGAGAGTATAAGGAGGAAAGGCCTTTGAATTTTGATGACAGTCTCTAGAGACCATAACAAATATACATGGGGCAGAAGGGATAAACTCCAGCTTCTGGTTCTTGTTTTGAATGTCTGGGAACTGTGAAACCCAAATTTCAAAAAATCATCTTGGCAATCATGGTCTGAACAGCCTCAGTCCCCAAAAGCACATTAACTCTTCCCTATTATGGGTGTTTTAAGTTTGAATTTCCTGACTTTAGTCTGAGTAAATTTAATTTTAATGTCATATTAGTGTACTGTTTGCCTTCCTTTGGGTGGAGCCAGGAGCTGGCAATAGACCCAATATGTCTTCATAACAGAGAAGGCCTATTGTAGTAAAAAAAAAAAAATGCCTAAGGAAAATGAATTTAATTACTTTAAGACAACAGTCTTAAAAATTTTATCTCTAGGGTTTAAAATGTTTTCCTCTACATACAAGTCAGATTCTGTTCAAAACAAGAAATCTCTGTCTTACAAATATTCCACTTATTTCAAGTACTATCCAATAGAAAGGCAATCAACTAAAGCACTCTACACAGGCAATAATTTCTCCAAAATCATTGCATTTCTCAAACCTGAGATAATTTAGAATTAGTTTTTATTACATAGAATTAGTTAATATTTGGTTAGTTAGCACTATATATAGTTAGATTTGAGTGGTATGATACAAGGTTAGTTTTATATCACAGTACTGAAGTATCTAACATCTGTTCTCTTCCATTAAAATTTTGGGAAACAATATTTTGCCACAGAAAAGATAAATTTTTTCCTTTAAAGAGTTGGTTTTTAAAGTATGTGAGAATAAAATGGGGTTCCTTCCAACTCCAAAATTTGGGGTTAAAAGAATTCATTTGATTTTTCTTACAATCCTGTGTGCAATTTTCTTTTGATCCATTGCCATTTTATGGATGAGGACACAGAGACTTTGTGAAATTAAGTGGTTTATCCACAGTCACATATCCAATAAGTAACTGAGGAATAATTTGAATTGTGGTCTCCTAAATCCTAGCTCAACCCTCTTTTCTATTATGCCACATTGTTCATGTGATATGAACAAGAAATATTTTACAATGTAAATATATACTCCACATGTCAGCATTAATGAAAGACTGAACTGGTGTTGTAGCAGTGAGCATGGAAAGGAAAAACCAGGTGTGAGAGATCAAAGGGCATTAGAATCTTTATATTTCAGTAAAATCTTTATATTTCTCTCTTTCAATATAAATACATATGTTAAGTATGTATATATACATATTTTTAACATTGAGGTATTTCAGTGTGATTTTGACATAAGAAAAAATCATAAATTGAAAGTTAATGGTGGTAGAGAAATTACATAGTCTAATCCTGATTTATAGATAAGGAAATTAAACCTGAAAGATTAAGTTGATATATCAATAGTCACACAACTAACAAAGAGCTTATGATTGAAGAGGGAACAGAAATGTATATAAAAAAATCTAGTATAAACCAGAATATAACAAGTGCACAAGATGTACATAGAAATTGACATGAGATTCCTGAGATTAGGGATATCGTGGAAAGGAACATGGAAGTGGCAGCTTTTGAGTCAGGTCTTAGAGGATGGGTAAAATTTGGGCAGGTGGAAATGACTAAGGAGCTTTACATTTGGTGGCACAGGGAATTCACCAGGGTTTTCTTTTTTAAAAGTAGTAGAGATTAGATTTACGCATTACAAAGATAACCAAGTCATCCTGGCAAATAGTTTCCAAACAAAATTACCTTCTTCTGTTCATTTGACCAGATTTGGACAGAACTTTATATAGAAATAAACTTACTACCCGAACCAGGAAAGTTGTGATAGGTACTTTACCTCTTCCAACAAGTTCAGACGTTTCCAGCTAGTTCCCCAAGTTCAGGATATTACAGAGGTGACTCAGGAAAAGGGATGGCCTTCCACTATTTTGTATATATTTTATTTTTTCTTTTATGAGATGCACTTGTTGACCTCGATAGGATACAGGCTCCTTGAAGGCAGGGATTGTTTCATTTTTGTTTTTGCATTCTCAAAATCTAAGCATAGTTTAACAAATGCTTATTCACTGATTTATTCTGTAAAATTATGAGGTCTGCTTTCTTCTTTGTCTTTTCTGCAGAATTGATTTAATAAATAACTAACGAGGAGTACTGTGGTATGGGGGAAAGAATGCTGGTCTAATGCTTCCTGATCATGTTATTTAGACTTTCTGTACCTCAGTTTCTTCATCTGTAAAATGAGATAGTACTTGCTTTACCTGTCAACCTCTCGGAATTGTTTTGAGGTAAACTCTCTGTAATCTTTGAGGAATACTATATAATTGTAAGGAATATGGTAGCTTTTTAATCAGCTAAATGAAGATGGGCCTAGGAAGATTTAAAAAAAAATTACCAATCATAGGAAGAATGTATATACACTAATTAAGTGTATTAAGTGTAAAACTGATTAAGAAGTTTTAATATCACTTAATGCCATTTTCCTCCTTTCCCCTTTCTCCCCTGTATCAGTGAAGGGATGCCAGTCCTGAACCTTGATCCACAATCCAAGTGAAACTACTCACTCACTACCATCAATATCTGGTCTTGTTTGACTCAGAAGATGCCTTTAAAATCCACCTTGCTTCACCCATGTTGGATGCCTAAATCCATCCAGTACCTGGGATGCCTTTCTGTATCCATTCAACCTGATGCTTTCATTGTGTGGATATCTTTTCTCAAACAAAGCTTGTTTGCTTCCCATTTGTGGTTGAGCCTCACATGAGCTGTTATCCAGGAGAACAATTAGTTATTCAGCAGTTACATCTATAAATCAAGTTTTTGACTTAGAGACTATGGAAAGTAAGGGCTGATCAGGAATTTCAAGCTCCAACAGTAGGGCTTCCATTTATTCCTCAACATTAAGGCTGTAATTAAAGACCCTGACTCAGAATGACTGCCCATCAGGCTTCTTCCCCTGCTTTATATCTACAGTTAAGTTATTCAGCTGCACTAGGACTAGCTTTGTAATGAGGAATGAACTGTTATTTCTCAGTTGTTGAATAATGAGAAATAGAGAGTTGCAATTTTTAGTTTCTCAGAATAGTAGTATCATCATCTTTATTATTTGAAGGATGAAACCCTTTACTTCTAAGAATTACAACAAAAATATTGAACAAATTATAAGGTTTTTGTCAAGTTGTTCGATAATGTAAAGAATTTCCTTAGCTTGAGGAAAAATACACTTCTATTCAATAATTGAATAATTCAACAATTCTAACAATGTTTTTTTTTTCATTTTCTGGGTCAAGATGATACATATAAATCACCCAATGAACTTGCTGAATTTCCCCAAGAATTTTATTTGAAAAGTCATGGAGTTCTACAGAAAGAAGACTGAGAAAGGAGAGTGTAAATGAAATTGCATATTTTCAGCCTGGGGAAAAATTTTCCCTCTCTAGTAACAAACCAACATGTGATTTCTTCAATTTACTCTTAGAATTGACTCATTTTAATTCAACAAATTTTTGTTTAAGTACCTACTATGTTCTCAGTAATATGCCAGGCACATGGAATACAGAAAGGAATCAGTCACTATCCTCAAGGAACTTATAGTCTACTGATGAGGGATGGAGAATAGAATGGGAATGGTGATAAATTAATACAAAAAGTTATACAAATGATTTCAAAAGATAGAGAATAATAGGACAGCAAGGTGGTGCCATAATGCACAGAGCACCAAACTTGGAATCAGAAATATTCATTTTCATGAGTTCAAATTTGGTCACAGACACTTTCTGTCTGTATGATTCTGGATAAGTCACTTTAGCCTTTCTGCCTCAGTTTCCTCATGTATAAAATGAACAGGAGGAAAAAATGGCAAAACATTCCAGCGTCTCTGCTGAAAATCCCCAAATGTAGTCACAAGTATTTGGACACATTGAAACAACAAAGAGAATAATAACAATTAGAGAAAATAAAAGAAAAAGAGGAAAATGATTGTCTTGGCCTAATTTGGAACAATAAATTTTCAAAAAGGTGAGTTAATAGTTATGTGAAGGAAACTTATTTTAAACATAGTCAATGTGTTAAATGTCATATTTTATGTTAACTATAAGCACTAGATCTTTTTGATTTCTTCACGAAAAAATTACAGATAGTTTTTGATTCGAAAATAATCATGCAGAAAATTTGTTTGAAGTGTTCTTCCAATAAGATATTGATTGGTGGCTCTAATCTCCTGCCTTCTTCAAATCTTCATCGTAAGATTTTAAATACAATACTTTCAAACTTGGCATTATCTCTTGCTAGATATAAAAAAGACAACAGCCTAATACAAAGAAATTAGAAATATAGGTAGACAACAAAATGAGTAGAAACTGAATTTTGCAAGCTAAGTTTTCTTAGGATTGGAACAAACGAACAGCAAGAAAGAACATTAAATATAGAGTGACATTTGAAGAAATCTAAAGAACTGGGAGATTTTGGAGTGAAGAGATCTGAGCTTACATATATGATAAGGAAAAAGGGGGTGGAGAAAGGGATGTTTTGTGCAGGACCTGTCTGTTGTGAACAAGGGAGTCATCATTCTTGACATTTTATTCCCAAACCCCTTTAGGACCAGAACCAAGTAGGAAAATAATAAAAAAAAAATCAAAATAGTGAGGACAAAAGTGAATGAATACCTTTAGGGGGTAAGGATAAATAACTTGACTATTAAAAACTCACCCTTCAGCTCTGGAAATAGGTTAATTAACCAAAGACAACAACCAAAGGTAGTTGCTTACAAATATTTTTGCTAGCACATAACTTGTCTTTGGACAGTGTGGCATTGTGAATAAATCAAAGATTCAGTCAGGAAGATGGGATCAATGCCTGTCTTTGACACACTGGCTTTGTGAACTTGTCTATACCCCTTAATTTTTCAGTATCCCACTCAATTCTTTAAGATTATAACTTGGAGAGAACTGCCTGATGATAATCTGCTTTGGAGAGGGAGTTTTCTCATTGGATGTCTCTCCCTCACCCTATGCTTTCCTGCCACCTCTGCCAAGTTTTTGTTAACCCGGTCATTTCTTCAGTTGTGGATCCTATACCAATGGATTCATGATTAAAAAAAAAAGTTTTACAAAAAGCTGTAATTTAAAAACCACTAATTTTTATATAGTATATACTGAGGGTAGGAAAGAAGGAGCAGCATACTTATTTTCCTAATGACATTTGCCTTAGGATAATATAAATTTACATATTAATTGCCAATCTGCATATGATCATTGGACAAAGGATAATAGTAGGCATCATAGACTGTAAGAATTGGAAAACACTTTGTAGAAATTATTTTGGAAAACTACTTCATTAACAAATGCAGAAAGGACGCTAGAGGAAGGACAGATGGAGTGACTTGTTCAGGGTCATACAGCAGTTACAGAGTAGTTTAATCAGGTTTCCTCCAGGATTCCTCTTACCTTAATCACATAAGGATGAATGAGAGTGAACTGCATCAGCAAACTATACAGGGTTAATGTCTCAAATTTATAAGAAAGGTTTGTAGAACCATGTTTGTTAATTAAAAAAATTTTTTTTGTTAAATTTTTAAATTGTTAAATTAAAAAAAAATTAATTAAAATTTTTTTTTAAATTTTTAAATTTTACACAAAATTTCTCCGTCTTCCCAGACCTTTTATTCTTGTCTCTCCTTCTTCTGTCTTGACTCTGGAATCTATATAGCCAATGTCTTTGGATGGGACTAGATCTGTGATTTCATTGGCATAGGGAAAACTCCCGATGAAGAAACTCCCTCTACCAATGAGACATCTCCGTAACAAATAGTTCTTGTCTTAGTGCCACAGGTACTGAGAGGTTAAACAGCTTCTTCAGAGGTATAGAATTAGAAAGGGGCAGATATAGTATCTGAATTACCGGGACTTTTTGATGTGTAAGGTATATAGTTGCCAAAACTTACCTGGAAAATCTTGGCTCTGTTGGGAAAAGCAAGAGGTAAAAATACTGACATTTCTGTTTTTACTTTTTTAAATCAAAAACAAAAAGTAAAAAGACTGATTTTATCAGCAGACAGAGCTCTTTTTAAAAATGGATTTTTATTTATATGATTTACTAGAATTTTCATATTATTCCTTCTCCCCACTCTCCCAGAGAACTGTTTCTTAGAACAATTTTTTTTTTACAAAGAAGAGAAAAAAATAGAACCCCATTTTTACTACTTGTACTGCTTGATTCACCAAATTTCAATTAATCACTCCATATCCCTGAGATATGCCGGAACAGATTTGCTATATAACTAAAAATGACTCTTATGTCATAAAAATCAAAAAGTAATAAGTACATCTTTTACACCTACCTGATTGTTGCTATTCAATTGTGCTTGGCTCTTTGTGACTCCATGGACCATACTGGCCATGGAGTTTTCTTTGCAAAGATACTGGAGTGATTTATTAAATCAAGCAGAAGTATGATTGCCTGGAGTCACAGAGCTAGTAAGTGTTTGAATCTGGATTTGAACTCAGGTCTTCTTGACTTCAAGACCATCATTCTATTCACTGAGCCAGCTAAGTACATCTGCACCTAAATTGCAAAAGTGCTATTCATATTCCACTAAGCATTTTATTCAGCTTTCCTTAGGGATCATAGGACCATTGATAGAAAGTTGAGAGAGGCTTTAGAAGAAATCTAATTTAGCATCCTCCTTTTACAGATGTGAAAATAAAGCAATATACCTAAGATCTCTTAGGTAAAATCAGAAGCAGTATTTGAACCCATTTGCCTTTCAAAATGCAGAGATTCAATGTGGAGAAAGTTCTGTGGTAGAAAAAGTAATAAAGTTAGCATCTGTATGGCATTATAAAGGTTTGCAAAGCACTTTATAAAAATTATCTCATTTGATTCTTGAGACTACCATGGGAAGTAGGTACAGTTATTATCCACATTTATAGATGAGGAAACTGAAGCAAATAGAAGTAAAATAATTTTCTTAAGATTATAATCTTGTAACTCTCTTGGGCACATGGGAATGCAGATCTTTCTGTCTCCAGTTCTAGCCTTCTATCCACTCCGATAGCTAGCTCTTCAGCATATATCCATGGACTCCCTGTCACCCACCATTCATTCAATAGCTTCAGGTATGTACTTTAGATTAAAATAGCAGTTATTTGCATAAAATATGTGATGATTCATTATTATTTTAGTTGCATGACTTTTATATCTATTTAAAGTTGCATACTCTTAAGACAAGAATTTTTAACCTAGGCTTCATAAACTTTTGTTGTTTTAAATTGTGATAATTGTATTTCAGTATAATTGAATTTATTTGTAACCCTATGTATTTTATGCATTAAAAACACAATTCTGAAGGTTCATAGGTTTCAAAAGAAGTCTTTAATTTACTTATTTTAACTGAACCCTGCATCTTGAATCAGTATACTTAACTCTACACTTTCACTTAAGTGAAGATGTATACCTGGGTCTTATGAAAAAGGCTTCTTCAAACTGTGATTTCTCACTCAAAGGATTTCCTTTCAGGGGTAAAGGATTTCCTTTCCCTGACCCTTATTTTTAGAAGATTTGAACTCACAGTTGTTCATTCTTCACTCCCCGACCCTCCACCCCCTTTAATATGTTATTATTCTCCATGAACTTGAGGATATTTGGGTGCCATTAAGAGATCTGCAATCATTCAGTTTCAACCCAAGATAATTAAAATGGATGCCTCAGAAATTGATCCTCTCACAGGATGCATGGCTTCAGGGTTGGAAGACTAGAAACCAAAGGCTCTTTGTTCAAGGAAAGGGATCCAGCTTGTACTAAAAGGAAAATATTAACCTTCTGGAGCTTCAAACCATTTTCTCAGACCTTCCAGCATTCCAGTGACATGAGAAAGGAAATCATGTCTTTGTAGTGGGGGATAGTGTCATGGTAAGGTTAGCATACTATGATCAAGCCTGGGACTGCAAGGAATTTTCATTTCTAGAGGCTAGTCAAGAATTCTTTCTTCCAATGAGTACCTTCAATTTTTCCACAATCTTAATGTTAAATTATAAGCATTCCAAGTTATACCTATGTTAGATCTGCATAGAAAAACAAAATGTGGGATGATGAAATGAAAGGTCATTTGATAACGATCAAAGAATGAAGAAATACAGTATTACATATCTCACAATGAGTGGATATTCCCCTCTGCACCCAACTCTTAGTCTAGCCACAAATCCTAATTTGTTTTAATTGTAGTTAAATACCATTTAAGTGTCTTTTATTAAAGGTTAAGGGAAGAAAATGAGGTATTATTAAACACCTCTTATGTGCCAACCAGGTATTGTGTTAACTGTCTTACAAATATTATTTTATTTGATCCTCACAACAATTCTGTGAGGTAGGTGTTTTTATAATTCACATTTTAAAGTTGAAGAAAATGAGGAGACAAAGGATAAGTGATTTGCCCAGATTCACCCAACTGATAAATATTTGAGCCAAATTTTAGTAAACACACACATATACATATATCTCAATCTTTTTAATTGATGCTAGGCTATTGTATATAATCAGTTCCTTCCTGCCTACTCATGCTGTTACCACTGTAGTTCAGGTCTTCATCTGTAATGGGCTGAAGCTGAACAGATGCACTGAGGTCTGAGCACTTAAGGCTAATTACCAATTGGACAATACTCTATTAATATATGCTTGGAGAAAGAATGGCCCCACCCACTCTCTGTACAAGTTTGATTTGTTGTATAGGTGATTGGGTAGAAGTTTTGTTGGGTGGAGTGTGAGAGCCAGAGGCACTGCTAGCGGGATTCGTGTTGTGATTGCTCACATTTCTTAGCGCCATTCCCCTTCACCTTGACAAAGAATAAAGATCAAGGACTTTCGCTTATCCTGACTCCCACTGATTTTAAAGTACCCTAGGTGCTAAACGCGGTCATCACATTCATCATCTCTCATTAGATGCTTACAAAAATCTCTTACCTAGTTCCCCTTTAACTAGATTCTTTTCTTTTCTAATCTGTCTTGACAAAATAATCTTCACAATACACAGGACAAACCACATCTCTCGCTGCTCAAAATCTTCCGTAAACCCTGTTTTCTATTAGATGAAGTACAAATTTTTGGCTGCTTTGAAATCTGACTGTAGTCTGCCCTTTAGCTTTATATCTCTTATTCCCTTTCACAAATTCAAAGTTTATTTTTAGAAGACTTGAACTCATAGTTGTTCATTCTCCCTGCTCCTTCCTTTAGTATATTTGGAGATTATTCTTCACAAACATGATTGAATCCTGTATTCTCTTTCCTTCAAACCTTTTCATAGTGTGTCCCTCCATGCCTGTACAACATACAATCTTCATGTAAACCTGCTGCAATTCTTCTCTTCATTGAAGGCCCAGGTTAAGGGCAGTTTTTCTATGAAGTCTTCTAGTATCATTTTAACTGAAAGTAATCTTTCACTTCTTAACTTTCTCTGAAATATTTTGTCAGGTTTTCTACTATCATATTTTTTCTATAGCTTGTTCTCAACTCATTGTAAGTTCCTTGTTTTTCATTTTTGTTTCATAAGTACCTGGCATATTTTTATAAAATTTACTTAATTTTCAATTCAGGGAACAAAATAAGCATTTCTATAACACAAGGCAATAAAAAAAAAGATGATTACATGTGACACTGCAAATCTGTCATGTACAACTTGCTATTCCCTTCAGATATGCAACAGTTATCACATAACTGTTCCCCACATTGTAAATTTCTACATACAAAAGAGATATTTTATTTGTGTGTGTGTGTGTGTGTGTGTGTGTGTGTGTGTAAACTTATTCTAGTTTGGGGTCTTACTTCACATATCCTTTTTAAAAAAATCTGTGTACTTATAATAATTAAAATTATTATATTTTTGTATAGGAGGCACTTAATAAATGTTTACTGTTTGAGTGGAAAAAGTATTGATACTATAGGTTGATGGGCTAATGTTAGAAAGAAATTAAGCTTTTAGCATCGTAGTAATACTTGACTTGAAGAAACATCAAATTTTTCAGATTAAAAATATGAAATATATTCAGACCTATCTACATTATATGGTCATTATGAGGATAAAATGAGATAATATTTATAAAGCACTTAGTACTCTGACATATAGTTAAGTCTTTAATAAATGCTTGCTCCCTTCACTGTTCTCCTCAGTCAATCAGCAAGCATTTATTAGGTGCTTAGTACATGCAGAGTGCTGTGCTAAGCATTAGGGTTACACAGACAGATAAAAACAAAAACCATTCTGTACTCCCAAGGAGCTCACAGTTTAATGGGGAAGGCAACATGCAAATAACTTTGAACAAAGGAGATCTCCATGGGATAAATGGAGATGATCACAGAAGGAAGGCACTAGCATCAAGTTAAGGGGGATCAGGAAAGGCTGCTTTTAGAAGACGGGGTTTTAGCTAGTATTTAAAAAGATTGAAATATAGGGAAAGTCATTAAATAGTCTATTTAATTTGAAGTGAACTTTTCATATTTTCTTTTGTTAAACTTTTACTTCACGATTTGATTCATATAATTTTTTCTCCCATGCTTTCTATGAATATAAATACTTACAATTTATTAGTCGTCAAACCATATTTTATTTATTTTATTTATTTTTGTAGTATTTTATTTTCCTAAATACATGCAAAGATAGTTTTCAATATTCAATTTTTTAAACCATGTTTTCCCCTTTTGTATGAGAGGATTGGGGTTAAGTGAGTTTGCCCAGGATCCCACAGTTAGAAAATGTTAAGTATCTAAGACTAGATTTGAAATCAGGTTCTCTTGATTTTGGGGCCAACATTCACTTTTGCAAAATACAAATTTTTTTCTCCTCCTTATCCTCCTCTCCCCTAATGCAGCAAGCAATATGATAAAGATTAAATGTGCAATTCTTCTAAACATATCTCCATGTTCATCATGCTGTGCGAGAAAAATTAGATCAAAAGAGAAAAAAAATCATGAGAAAGAAAAAAAAGCAAGCAAACAAACAATAACAACAACAACAAAAAGGTGAAAATACTATGCTTTGATCTACTGTCAGTCATCATAGTTCTCTCTATGGAATGCAGATCATTCTTTCCATCACAATTCTGTTCTAATTGCCTTGAATCATCTTATTGACCAACCCATCACAGTTGATTAACATATAATTCAAGACATATTTTAATCATGATTATTTATGAAGTGCCCTTCACTATTGTATTTAGGATTAGAAGTAACATTGCTTCCAAAGAATAGCTTCAATATTGTACTGTATTTTCTGTTTTCTTACAGAAAGAAACCTATTCTTTTACAGGTCTCAGAAAGCTTTAGGTTTACTAACAGACACACCAAGTGCAGCAGAATTTGATCCTTCCCCATAGTGCTAGTGAACATACTGACTTTTGCTTCTGAAATACCTGCTTCTGTATATTTTAAAGTCTTTTATCTAGAGATCTTATGTTTACCTACAGTTAGAAGAAAATATAAAGTCTCATCTAACAGAAATAAAGCAATGGACAAAAATAATTTATAATAAAAATTGAGCATTGACTTGGAGCTCTGAGTATTACTATTTTAGCTATGTATTTATTTGTTCTTGTTAGGGTAGTTATTGTGAAATGGCTGTTGAAATATTATTAGACTGAAAAAGGGTAATGAAAAGAGTATTTACTAGACTGAGAATCAGAAATCTAGCTTCTCATCCTGTCTCTGTCGTTTTCCTCCTAGCTCCAGTTGAAAGGCATCATGGTAGGACAGGGATAGAGAAGGCTTTAATCTAAGTCCTTCATATGATACACAACTCTTAAAGACTGGGAATTATAGTGCAGGTGCCAATATCCATTGGGTAAGTCAGTTTTCTCATAAAAGTCCCTATACTAATGAAACCAGAGTGTGGAGCCTCAAAAGTGAGCTAGATGTATTTGGCAAATTATTAACTTCCCTGGGTGTCAGTTTGCTCATCTGTATAAAATGGAAGTGTTGTACTACATAATATTTAATATCTTTTCTAGCTCCAAAATTCTTTTGGAGACCTTTTGTAGTGATAATTGCTATCCCTAGATCATTTAAGCTAGTTTGTTGTTTTTGTTCGGTCCTTTTAGGTTTGGCTGCTATTTTGTGACCCCATTTGAGGTTTTCTTGGCAAAGATGTTGGAGGGGTTGGCCATTTCTTTCTCCAGCTCATTTTACATTTTACATATGAGGAAACTGAGTCAAACAGTAAAGTGACTTGCCCAGGATCACACAGCCAGTAAGCGTCTGGATTTAAATGCAAGAAGATGTCTTGGTCTGGCACTTCATCTACTGTTCCACCTAGCTATCCCTCAAATTAGTTTAACATACTGTAATTGGTGGGCATGCTATTGTTTGTTCGTTGTCTCTGTTTTCAGAATGCTAACAATCTAAGAAGGGGATCAAGATACTTCAACAAATATTTATTAAGTCCTACTATGTGTCGACTGAATGTGGGGTTGTGATATTATAATTTGTAATCAGCAAATGTTTGATTTATATATTATTTTATATACCCATATACCAGACTCAGGTAAAAATTTCTCAGAAGGGTTGCTAGTGGAAAAAGTTTAAGAAGCCTTGCCTGTGTTACACTCTACTAACTCAGCATCATTTCAGGGTGAATCTGATCCGTAAAGTCCTAATTATGCTTGTGATGTTTGTTTGTTCCATTTCTGTGCATTAGCCATCACGGCACTTTAGCAATTCAGGGAGAAAAAAAAATAATGACACATGTTGTTGCTGTAACTAGACTCACAACAATGCATTTGGCACATAATTTCTTTTCTTGGACATTTTTGTGGAAGGAAAGAGAGATGAGCTCCCATTGACTAGAAAGACACCAGGGTCCTCCAAACATTGCTTTGTGTGCAGTTTAGCTGCTAAAATTGTAAGGAAAAAAAAGGCAAAATGTTTGAGTGGATGAAAATCCAGTTATAAGCTTTCTCTTTTTAATGAAATCCAGCTGTCTCTCCCTCTTGGTGATGACATAAACATTTTCTGATATCAACACCAAAAAAAGGATGAAGCTAACTAGACTTTTCAAGATCTCTTAATAGGGGGCCAAGGAGATAAGGAAATGAAAACCGCTGTTTTGTGGTTTCCAAACAAAAATAGAAATATTGCTTTTATATCTTTTAATTAAATGGCATATCAAATCACTCATTTTCCATTTATTGCTATAACTTGAACATTAAGTAGTAGTAAATTCACTATGAGGCAAAGGTAGCATCCTGTGCAAGGAGGACTTGGTTTTTAATGAGTTGTGTCCTTTTTTGGGGAGATGAGGTCCACCGAGTAATAGTAAGTTTCAAAAGCTTATTGTGGCAGTGGCAAGGATCAGGTTAGTGTTCAAGTGTGTAAGGTGTCTTGTAATTATTATGTTGTGGTCCATTACTCTGTTACTGCTCCTGTCATCTGGGTTGACTTACTCCCTTTGATTTGATGACTGTAGGAAAGTACTGAGCAAAGTTTATTATCTCTTCAAATATAGGCAGATTAAATACTGTAAGAGGATTACTTTGCTTAATAAAACATTCACAGATGAACTGTCTATTCATGAGCTTTTTTTTTTTTTCTCTCTAAGAAATTAAAAAGATCAGCTGATGTGCTTGGGAGTATAGGCGTTGACTAGCAAAGGTTTCTGCAAATGATAATGCCTTCATATTGGGTCAGATTGGGAAAGGACTTTAAACCTCATTTCATTTAAATGCCTCATTTTACAGGGTGAAAGACAGGTCAATTACTTTCAATCATGCCATCATCCTGATATTGTATTAAAATTTCACTATCTTAAAAAGGAGATGGAGGAGTATAGACATATAAATAACAGAAAAGGAAAGAGAAGTATAACAAACTACTTTGGTACCTTCTAGTACAAGCCTCTATCTCTTGACAAACATCAAGACTTTAAGGTCCCTGGGGGCTAATATCATGTCTTAGTATTTTGTATCTGTGGCACATCTACGCTAACACATAACACATGTATAATACATATTTATTGAATAAAAATAAATGAATGAATGAATAAAAGTCTCTTTTCAAAGCATGCACATTTTTTCTGCAGATAAGAAAGCAAAATAAATATATATCTCCATTAGTAATTTTTATTTTATTTATTTATATAGTTTCAAAATTCATTTTACATTATTGTTATAGCTCAAGGAAAAATAACTTGGAGAGTGTAATTACTCATTTTGGAATCATTGTGACTGCATGTATAGTACCTTCTAAGCTTTCTCCTTTAGAGTTTTTATTATTGTTGATGTTGTGTCTTACCAGTCTAGTCTTTTAAGATGAGTCATTCCCATGAAATCTAATATTTTGCTAACATTCATAATTTATTGATAGACTTCTTAGATATTGCCTTCTGAATTATTAAGTAATTAAAAAAAAAACAGCTAACTAAACCATTGTGGAGAATGGTCAAATGATAAATATTCTGAGTTTGGAGATTGCATTTTCTGATAGAGTAGTCAGTGGTCATTTTAGCCAATGGAATATTTAGCCTAAGGAATGATATTAGTATTAACTACGTCAGTCTAAAGTGACGTTGCTGCCTTTTATATAAGTTCTTTTGAAGTTTTAATCTCAAAATGTTTTGTGAAACTAATGCTCATTGTTGATGTGAAACTAAAGTAATAAGTATGAAAGCCCTTAGGAAAAAGATCTTATAGAAATGAAACAGTATAATTATTCTTCCTTCTTAACATTTCTTCCTCTTAATTATTTATATTGTACTTGTTAGCTTGAATATGTGTGTAAAATTAATGTATATGAGAATTGTTCTTTTATGACTAATTATCTGTTGATTTGAAAACTGGTATATTACAAGCTCATAGATTTAGACCTGGAAGGGGGGACCTTAGAAGCCATTGGGTGCAATCCCTATTTTATAGAAGAGGAGATAAAGTCACAGAAAAATTAAGTAATTTGCCCAAGGGATATAATTAATAAATGTAAAAATAGGGTTTTGAACCTGGTCTTTATAATCTAAGTCCAGTGTCTGTAACAACACCCTGCAGTGGGACCATAGGAGGTAAAGAATTAGTAGAAATACCCAGTGGCCCAGAGTCATGGATTAGGATCAGAATGCAGTGTTGTATCCCACAGAGATAGTCTGGAGTCAAGAGACAAGAGCGCAAGGTGCCAAATGGCTTGGAGCAGATGCCATCACATATGGGGTGGGGTGAAATGAGTGAGCAGCTGAGAATGCAGATGAGACAAGCAGAGAGCTAGGACAGGGGCCAATAATCAAGAATGAGAGAATCAGTCAGGTATGTCCAAGATTCAGGTGGACGTGAGAAAAAACCTTTCACAAATGTATTCAGAGTCTACGGAACTTCTTTTAATTGTGAGTTATGGTGTCTTGACCATGATCCCTTTGCAACCTAAAGGTAACAGCTTATCCAGGAAGAAGCTAGCTACAGAAGGGAAAAATTCCTTTAGCCAAAAGTGCATTCTTTACGGTTAATGCATTCTCTTCTCAGATTTTCAGAATTGGATTCATTATTAGCCCTTTAATAGCTAGTAGCTATGCATGAAATAAAATTCTGATACAAATATGAAAACCATACCTTTCATACATTTTCTTACCTAAATTGATCCTAAATGTGAAATACCCTTCTTGGATATGGATAAATAAAATATGCAAATATGACAAAGTTTTCCCTCCATAACTTTTTAACAAATGGTAAAACGGACACACCAAAATTTTATCTACCTGTTGTCAACTTTGGGGTGGGGGATAACACGCAGATATATAGAATTACTAGAGTAATGGTGTGAAACAGTGCTTCTTAAATTTTTTACACTTGTAAACCCCCTTTCCCTTGAGAAGTTTTTACGTGACCCTGGGTAAATATAGGCATATAAAATAGATATATAAATAGAATATTTACTGATAATAAATCAATTTCCCATCCCTTCATATGGGGTCCAAACCACAGTTTGAGAAGCTGGTGTTTAGAGAATAATTTGAGCTAAGGGCGGGTTTTTCTGAAAGCTGAGTGTTGCTAAGGAGATCCATCTGCGAGAAGGGGAACCAAAGGCTGAGGGCAGCGTGTTCTGACCGGAGAGATCCAGGAAATGTTACTGGAAGCTGGAGCCAGAGTCAGACAGGGAGGAATTACCAGTAATATCTCTGAGATCACATAACCTCAGAGTTCTCATACCCAAGGTTCTGGGGCCTGCAACCTATTCTAATGAGCAGTCACTGCCTCTAATAATCAGTTGCACATGTGATGAAGATGGGGCTGTGATATTAGGCCAAACATATGTGTAATCAACCCAAATTTAATTGAGAGAGAAAGAGAGAGGGGAGAGAAGAGGAAAGAATAACATGAATAGCAAAGTATATCTAGATAAATTTGACCAGGTATAGAAAGAGTGTGATTAAATTCAATAGTTACATCCTGAGTTTATCTTTCAGAAATATATAGGGTGCTTTGAATTTCACAAAGTATTTGGTGAACTTTATTCTCTTTGTGCTCTGTAAGGTATATACAACACTGTTTGTTTGTTTTTTGATGCCCATTTTATGAGTCAGTAAAAAAAAAAAAAAAAGAAAAAAGAAGTGATTTGTCCATAGTCACATGGTTAGTATCAGAAATGAAATATGAACCCAGCTCTTCTAATTATCTATTTAGCATGCTATGCTACCTGTAGGTACTTGGTAAAACATATAAATTGACATTGAAATAATGAGGCTTTAAAAAATACACACACACACACACACACACACACACACACATATATTAAAACTCACACATCTAAGTAAGTTATCTCTTCAAAGAAAACACAGAAAAAAAAGTATATATATATATTATTCACTTTTGGAACTCTTAATTTGAGGGCATATTCTCTTTGACATTCTCTATAGAAGCAGATACTAATCATATCAAAATGTATTTTTTTTTAAAAACAGCTGAAGTTTAGTAGTAAACCTGGTAAGGTAGATTGCCTTTGGATACATTGTTTTAGGTCACAAAACTTGTTTTCCCGTGTGTCACTGGAGACACTTTTTTGGGGGGAAAGAACTTGTCAATCTTTTAGCCACTGTAGAATAATTGAAAATAACTTCTCCAAGTTCACTTGTTTAAAGGACAATTTTCATTTACATGTATAGTTCTGGTACATTTAAAAAAATTCAGTTACTATTTTATAGCATACTTTGTACAAATGCCCCAGAGTAGAAAGGTGAATTCTATAGGTATTTAATACCAACTCTGTCAAGGCAATTCAGCATTTCAAGATAACAAAATACTCAAAAAGTTAAATAGTTGAGCATAAAGACAGAAACTGGTACATGGCTATGCTTTTTATGATGAAATTTTTTACAAATGAGTTGCTTTTGGAACTAGTCTTTTATGGACTGGAAGGAGGACTCTATCTAGCTAAGGAAAAAATTGCTAGAGAAGACACAAAAACAAGTAAAGGAGTCAATATGGAAGCTGAGGGAGCAAGTAAAGCCTCCTATACAGGTTGCCATTTTCTCCCTCATTTTTTATCTAGCTTCAATCACTGATTGAGTATAACTTCAATCAAACTGAATCCTGGGAAAGACCTTAGCTTAAAAAGGCTGAGGTGTCTCATTACATCTAGGGTCATCTCTCATCCTGCTCTGTACCCAAATGGTCCTGGAGGAGAAAGTGAGGCAGGTGACCTTACACAGCCCTCTCTCATTTAAATCCAGTTCATTTGTATGACATGGCATTCTCTCTCAGATGTCATGGCCCGCTTCAAGAACAAAGATCAAACAACATATTAGACAACAAACATTTATTAAACATCTACATGTTCCAGACAGTAGACTAAGTGCTGGGGATACAAATACAAGAAGAAAAAAAAAAGATGTTCTCTGCCTCCAGGAGCTTACAATCCACTGGGAGAAGGCAACACACAGGAGGAGATTGTTTGAGATGTCTTTAATTAGAGGCCCTGCCTTCCAGCCAAAAGTCCAAAGTGGCAGAGGTTGAGTGCTAAGAAGATTCCATCTTGCAGCATGATGAGATTTTTCAGCTCCAAAGCTATGTATCTGGAGGAAAAAAGGAGAGAGTAGTGGGAAGTGAGAGGTTCATGATAAGAAAAGAAAAAGCTGTGGGACGCAGGGTATTGGCATTATAGTTAAAGTTTTTGAGCTGGTCAAGGAACTGATATAACCCCAGTGAGAGCATTCATGACTGACAAAAGAGAAACAAAATATTAGGAATGGAGTATGATTTGAAGAAAAGTCCAAAATACAATTAAGGGAGGGGAAAAAAAGATGACCTAATTAAGGGAAGTAAGTACCAAGAGTGGACAGAAAACATAGGAAATAAAGTCCAAGAAATAACTGTGGAATTATCATCCCAAAGTAGTGAGATTGAAGATTCCCAAGGACTGGAATTGAAAACTGGGTAGACTAATAAGCTATTGGACTTGGTCATGTGTATATGTAGATTTTTTTTTTTTTGTGGGGAGGAATAAAAGAAAGAGGAAAAGAAAGAGGGAAAATGACAGAGATCAGGGAAGCAGAGAGAAATATTAATACTGGTTTATATGTGAAGTTTCAGTCTTTTTTTAAATGAGGCTATCCATGATTGTACATTTATAATCTATATTGGATTACTTGCTGTCTTGAGGAAAGGGAAGGAAAAGGAGGGAAAAAAAAAATTTGGAACTCAAAATTTTACAAGAACGAGTGTTGAAAATTATCTTTATATGTAATTGTAATGTAAATATAATACTGAGTACAAAAAAAATAAGGTTATCAATTATGAAACACTGGAGATGAGAATAAGGATTCCAGTGGGGTTGAAAGTTTCAAAGAGATATGAGTTAAGATATATTTTTATTGGTTTAATATGATTTTCAACACTGCCTGTACTTCATTATAGAGAATTGCCTTCTGGACATGGGAAAGATGCCCATACTGGTGCCTTCCCTGTATAATTCAAGACTTTTTCTTAATTTTGTAGTATTAATGATTACCTTGTGGTGTAATTATGGACATTTTATTTTTTCTAGGAAAGGTAAGTTAAATTTTTTCTTTACAGGCTTTCCAAACTGTGAAAAACCATGGAATTTGTGTGTATAGGGTAGGAAGTGGAGATTTAAAAAAAAATTATTATTAAAAGACCTACAAGAAAGCAAAGATAGACATTCATTAATGTATAATCTCTTCAATTATATATGTTTTCTTAAAGTGGAAATTTATTGTTACATATTTTGAATCCTCCCTACTGTTCTGCTGGGCACGTGGCAATTTTTTTTCTTTTCTGGTCTTTTTTTTGTATTTTGTTTTTTTTTTTTAGTTATTGTATATTTATTTATTTATTTATTTTTGCCGGGGCAATTGGGGTTAAGTGACTTGCCCAGGGTCACACAGCTGGGAAGTGTTAAATGTCTGAGACTAGATTTGAACTCAGGTCCTCCTGACTTCAGGGCTAGTGCTTTATCCACTTCACCACCTAGCTGCCCCTGTAAATAATTTTAAACAAATAAATAAATAAAAGGAAAAAAAGACTATGCATGATACCAACAAACTATTGAACAGTGATTTAACAAATGCTATGAGAAAATATTAGAAATATGAAAACTACTAAAATCTTGTAAGTCTAGAATATCCTACTAGGTCTTTGTATTTTTAAGCTGTGAGTTGTAATATCCTATGTGCATCTTTTGGTTTGGTTGTCCATTATTGGGCCTTTTTGACTTTCTAATTCTCAGAGACACTTTTAATATCTGAATTTTTATGGTGATGAATGAAGAATATTAGTTATTTTGTAATATCCAACAGGTTTTCCTGAATCTGAACTTCAAAAATCTGATCAATATTACATCATTCTTCTTCTTTGGCTAGCACATACTCTTGCCTAGATATTCTTCTAAAGCCTTTGGAATCTTTAAAGATGTTTTACTTTCAAGTCATGGAGCTGATGTTCTTCCTCTTCTGCTTTTCCCTGTACATTAGAGT
This sequence comes from Antechinus flavipes, assembly GCF_016432865.1. Classification (NCBI taxonomy): domain Eukaryota; kingdom Metazoa; phylum Chordata; class Mammalia; order Dasyuromorphia; family Dasyuridae; genus Antechinus; species Antechinus flavipes. The sequence goes on from NC_067398.1 coordinate 322,996,627, forward strand.
GAATTCTTCATTGACGATATCATGACAAAGTCTACTTCATTTAGTATTTTGAAAATAACAACAACCTACTCACCAGAGATATTCCAAAATTTTAGAGTATACTTAAGCTATGCTGTGCAAGTTTTCCTCTCCCTCTATTAGGTAGTAAAGACATTTTACCTACCTTATGATTCTATCGGTGTCTCTAGTTTTCTAGATAATCATTGTTTGTAAAAGGTTTTGTGATTTTATTTAATTTTTATTTTTACCTTCTCCTTAGTGTAATTTTGGATAACAGGATGGTCATTATCATCACCATTATGATCATAGCTAATATTTATATAGCAGATTTATATTTATCATTTATTTGTATTAATACACATATACAATATATTTATATTATTTATATATCTTATATATTTATATAACTATCTTAATTTTTATAGGTTTGCAAAATACTTTGCTTATGTTATCTTACTTGATCCTCACAATTATTATTATCTGTATTGTCTAGATGAAGAAACTGAGGCAATCAGAGGTTAGATATATTGCCCAAGATTACACAGCTGATATTGGAGGCAGGCTTTGGACTCGGATCTTCCAGAGTCAAAGCCTGGCACTCTATGCACTGTGCCATTGTTGTACCTTTCTTTTGAGAAAATCTTTAAGATTGCTAGCTTCTCTATTTTAATTAATGATCCAGTCCTCTGCTTGTTCTAGTTAAGTATTTTGTGTTGTTGATACAGATCAGATATGACAACTGTAGAAAGGATATAAATTTTTGAAATGGAATCACACTTATTGATTATAGAAATGAAAATTAAAACAATTCTGAGATATTACCTCATACCTATCAGATGGGCTAAGATGACACAAAAAGAATAAAATAAACATTAAATGGGATGTGGTGAAACTAACATACTATTTATTGGTGAAGTTGTGAACTGATCCAGCCATTCTGGAAAGCAAATTGGAACTATGCCCAAAGGGCGACCATACTTTGCATAGCATTTGATCCAGCAATATCACAACTATGTCTGTATTCGAAAGGGATCATAAAAATATCTGTAGCAGCTCTTTTTGTAGTATCAAGGAATTGGAAACTGAAGGGATGCATATCAATTGGGGAATGGCTGAACAAGTTGTAGTATATGAATATAATAGAATACTATTGTTTTATAAGAAATGATAAGTAGATGGATTTCAGAAAAACCTGGAAAGACTTGTATGAACAGATGTTGAATGAAGTGAGCAGAAACAGGAGAACATTGTATATAGTAAGAGCAATATTACACAATGGTCAATTATGGTAGACATAGCTGTTCTCAGCAATACAGTGATCCAAGACATTTCCAAGCTGGGCTAAACATACAAAAGGAGACAAAGGACAGTCTTTCAAGAAGCTTGCAATCAAATGGGGGAGATAATATTCAAATAAATGTATATAAAGCAAGCTATAAACTGAACAAAAAGGAAATAATTAATAGATTGAAGGCCCTGGAATTGAGACCTTAGAGCAGGCTACTTATAGAAAATGGGATTTTAGTTTGGATTTAAATGAAGTTGGTGGAGAGGTTTGCAGAAGTCAGAGTGGAGGGAAGAGAGTGTTGCAGGCATGGGGGTTAGCCAGCAAAAATTGCCAGGAGCCACGGGTGAAGTGTTTTATTGATGGAACAGCCAGGAGGCCAGTGTCAATGAAGCTAAGAGTATGTATTGCAGAGCAAGAGTATGTATAGAAAGCTAGAAAGGTGGGAAGGAGCTGGGTTAAGAAAGACTTTGAATGCCAAATAGATTATTTTATATCTGGAAGCAATAGGGAGCCAATGGAATTTATTGAAAGACAAAGACAGAAAGGGGGAGAGAGAGAGGGGAGGAGAGAGAGACAGAGAGAGAGAGAGAGAGAGAGAGAGAGAGAGAGAGAGAGAGAGAGTAAGAGAGTGTATGTTTTTGGGGGAGGATGAAGTGACATGATTGGTCCTGTATTTTAGGAAAATGTAATGGCTGAGTGGAGAATGAATTGGAGTAGGGAGAGACTTGAGCAGTCAGACAGGCAGAGCTACCAGCAGACTATTTCAGTAATCCAGGTGTGAAATGAGGGCCTGTTTTAGAATTGTGGCAGTATCACAGGAGACAAGGGGGCACATTCTGGAACTGAAAAGGTGAAATCAATAGTCATGGGTAAGAACTTGGATACTGAGGAGGCAGTGAAAGAAAGGAATCAAGCATGACTCTTAGGTTATGGGTTTTTATGCCTTTTATCTTATTTCTGTTTCACAGTTTATTATGAACTTTGTTGGATTGTGAGAAAAAATTTAATTAGAGCATCCCTGGAAATCCTAGGGCAGCCATTTTCTTTTCTTAAAGGGATCCAGTTTCCGTTTTACTTCCTTAAAATGCAGCTTACCTAACCTAGGTAATTAAACACTGCTATAAACCTCCCTTGGTATTGTGAACATTTTTTCTCTTTCTTAATAAATTTACGGTTCATTTTGAGTTTTCAAGAAAAGCCACATGGGGAACATTTGGAGGGCACCTTGACCTAGATTTCATATATAAAAATATCCAGATAAACAAACCCAGAGGGAGTAAGCAGAACCCAATGGTAAAAAATACAAGGTGGGATTAAAAAAACAAAAACAAAACCTGCCTTCGGTTTATTATAGAAAAAACACTATGGGGTCATGGAAAGAGCAGTAAATCTTTAACTAAAAGACCTGGGTTTGAATCTAGTTCTGCTGCTTATTAATTATGTGACTTTAGTTGGGCAATTTACTTTACCTCTCTGATACTCAGTGTTTTTCATCTGAAAAATGGAGTATATCTTTATTATTTATAGCATCATGAAAAATATGCTCTGTAAACCTTTATAGCACTACACAAGTACAGTGATTCATTGTTTCCATCTTTTTTGTTGTTGTTATTTGTTATAATGATATGCATTCTACCCTTTCCTTCTCAATTATTTTCTTTATTGGTTCAAGCCTTTATGCAGCCTGCATGATGCACAACTTTCATTAGATGCTGTTGCCTAGTCATTTCGCCTTTCTCTTTGAATATAAAGCCTTTTTGAGAAAAGCTTGTCCATAAACATAATTGCTATCATCATTCTCTTTATGCCAAAAATCTCTTTTGCCGACCAACATCCTTTTACTAGTGTGAGGCATGTGTGTGTTCACATTGGTATAGAAGTGTGCAAGTACTCAGATCAGTTAAGGAAGAATCCCTAGGGCTAATACTGTGACACTTCCATTTTGGGGTCCACTACAGTCACAAAGTCTCAGGTGTTACAAAGAATTTGAGAATTCTTAACAGGTTTTAGTGTTAGATTTGGTACCTCCCCTTTTATTTTTCTCTTTTGTTAGACCAATTCTATGGACCATTGAGCAAGACAAGAAGCTAGCTCTAAATTATAAGGGTAATTGATTTCAGTTCCTTTTTATCTGTTAAATGGTAGGAAATCATAACGTGTGCAACCAGGCCAAAAATAAAAAAAGCATCAATATGGCCTTGTACAGTTCCTTCTTTTACAGGAACAAATTTAGTACTAAAACTGGAGTTTTCCTCCCCACCCCCGGCCTTCCTCTCCACAGTTATGAATTTCTAGGTAGCATTCTTCAATGGAAAGAGTGTATCCTCTTTTCAGAAAGAAAGCAATATTTTCTTTCTTTTTGTTTTTTAGATTCTAAATTTATGTTGATATCATTTAAAAATAATTTCCGAATACAGTTTTCACTGTATTTATAATATGATGTGTTATTATATATAATACCACATAACATAACATAATATAATACAATACAAAAATATTATAATTTCCATTTTTCTAACCAATGAGCATTCTCTTGTCCTTCAGCAAAACTATCAATTATATAAACTGAATCTGAGTATTTGTGCAATGTCTGGGAAGATTGTCTTTTACCTTTCTGTATGTGTGTGCGTGTGTTGGGGTGGGGGGGCACATGTGCACACTCTTAGCACCCAGCACAGCGCCTGGCATAATAATAAATGTTAGTTGACTGATATAGTCTCCTGCTCTTGCAGAGAAAAGAGAGAGTTACATTTTCTCATTTCTTCGCTCAGACCAAACTTAGTCATAATTACACAACACTCCATTTGTTATGTTAGAAAGCAGTGTTTTCAGACATCACTTACCTGAAGAGTGTGTAAAAAAGAATCTTTTCTATTAAAATTTTATTCAGACTGATGTCTCGCTTTAACCATTAGAGTGCATCAAAAGTAGCTGGGAAGAAAGAGGAAGGAGAGAAAGGAAGAGATGTGATGGGGTATGTTATTATTCTTGTTACTGCTTGTCACACCTTTCAGTATGCTGGGAACACATGGAAATTAAGCAAAACAAATTGGAAGGACAGAGTTTAAATGAAAAAATAAGCCACAGTTGACATTTAAAGTGCTCAAGAATTGTTCATGTTATTATTTGATATTTCCAGGTAGGTTTTCCTTTTTTCTGTGTTAAATAGCAACTACTATATGTGAATTAATAAACTCTGCTGTAAGCTTCTGTCAGATCAGCCATAAAAAACTCAACTATTTTGTCTTTTCATTTATATAAATTTGTCTTTCTTAAGAGTTCCACTCTTACTGGTTCTCTGCAGCTTAAATTTTTCTCTTTTTGGGAAGTGAGAGCTAAATGATTTCCTAATGCCCTTCTCTCTAGGTTGTATGATAGTAGTGGTAAAAAATCTCCAGCAGAGAATTAGTAATATACTAGGATTTTAATATTCATTGGCATCATTTTTGCTTAGAAGTGGGAAAGAGGGTTTGTGTGTACAAATGGGTGTATGTGTTCAGTTCAGTGATTTTTTTCAATCAAATCTGACTCTTCATGACCCCATCTGAGGTTTTCTTGGCAGAGATACTGGAGTGGTTTGCCATTTCTTTCTCCAACTCATTTTACAAATGGGGAAACCGAAGCAAATAGGGCTAAATGATTTCCTCAGGATCACATAGCTAATAAGTGGGCGATATTGGATTTGAACTCAGAAAGATGATTCTTCCTGATTCCAGGCCAAGTTCTACTGCACCACGTGTGTGTGTGTGTGTGTGTATAGTTATACATATATAAACATAAATGGATATATACAGGTATATATGAATGTATATTTATATATTTATACTTATATTTACATATTTGTACATACATACATACACATATATAGACACATATGTGTGTATATATGTGTGTCTATATATGTGCATAGTCCCCACTCTTTTCTTTTGGAAAATTAGACTTATATCCAATTTGGATTTTATATTTAACTGTCCCAATACCTGATATGCAGATGACCTGTCCTTTAGATCTTTACATGTTGCATAGACAATAGGATTTTTAATGCCCTTCTAGATCAGCAGCCAAACATATTAAACAAAATTGGTCACCCTTTTTCTCCATAATATGTTCCTTCAGTTAAGTATCATTTTGTGCTTTCATTCTGACCAAACACAAAATCTCTAACTTTCCCCTTATCTTTATTTGTTAGAACGATACTTCTGGCATCATGTATGGAACCCATTGATTCGAAGGGTTAATTAGAACATTACTTTTTCTCTTGCTACAGCAGTTTAATTCCCTTATTGCTCCCCTATCAGTCCCTTTCAAAAGATAATTATTTTTAGGCAGTTCACAATAAAGAGTCAGAGCAGAAAAAAAAAGTTCTGACACATTAACCTTGAAAGGGAGATGACTTCAGTCATTTCTGTTAATATTTTAGCAAATAGTAAATAACAACTAAAGTATTTCTCTGCTTCATTAGAAGTTTGTTTACCCATGTTTTGCACTGGACAGTACTATAAGAATTTACCATTATATTAGTGAGTGCTCTCTCTACTAATGGGCAGCTAGTTTATACAGTGGATAGAATGCCAGACCTGGAATCTGGGAGATTCTTGTTCCTGAGTTCAAAGGTGACTTTAGATACTAGATATATGATCTTGGTCATGTCACTTAACCTTGTTTGCCTCAGTATTCTCATCTATAAAATGAGCTGGAAAAAGAAATGATAAATCACTCCAGTGTCTTTCCCAAAAAAATAGGATCACAAAGAGTCAGACATGACTGAAAAGGACTGAACAACAATCCTCTAATGATAATAGTTATCAACGTGCTTCATATATGCTGTCTCATTTGATCCTCACAGTGTTGTGAATTGGCTGCTCTTGTTATCCTGATTTTACAGAGGACACTAAAGCTAACAAAAAGTGAGTTACCTACTCAGGATCAGACAATAAATGATTGAGGCAGTTTTTTAATTGCAATTTGTCTTGACTCTAAGTTAAACATTCTACTTATTATGTTACTCTGCTACCTTTATTAGAAAAGATTATACCCTACCCACCCATACTTCTTATCCTGTGTGATTTCTGTCCATTATCCTCCCATGGAGGTTTTACATGGATACTCAAAACTTTGGAGGCTTTTCTCTAAGACTTTTACTATTCCATGGATATTGTTAGATGGGCAGTCCCTCTCCTTTCTTCTTGGCCCATGATTGTCTCTTTTTCTTTGCCATTTATCTATTTGCCTAGTTTGCAAATCAGGATTACACAAATTATAGTTTCCAAAGAATTAATAATAGTGATAATAATGTAAAAGCTATATTTATATGACTCTTTAAGGTACAAATTACTCTATATGTATCATTTGCTCCTCAGTGCTATTATCTCCATTTTATGGGTGAGGAAGCCAAAGCTGAGAGTAATTAAATGATTTGTTCATGTGACACAACAAGTCTGAAAGACCTGAATTTGAATTCTGCTGCAGTGTTCAATAATCTTCATCAGTGGAGAATTTTTTTCTTTTAATTGGTCCTGTAATTTTAATTATAGGGAGAATTCCTAGTGAAGAAACTATGTGATTCTTATGAAAGAATCATTGTTGATGTTATATGATGGAACTTATTTACCCACTCTGCCCCCCAATTCCCATAGATATTGCTGTTGCCTTTTGAGTTAATTGCAGTTGTGATTCTTGTGAAATGTTAATTTTGTGATCTGCAGTGATATGACATCACTGGGGAAAATTGATGTTAAAAAGTTTGGGTTTTTGTGGTGTGTGTGTGTACTGAGGATCTGATTAGGATCATTGAAAGTGTGTTCAGTTTCTTGAATGCAGTTCACTTTCATCTAAATATTCAATTATTGTTTCATCTTTATTATCTTTTTTAATTCCCATATAGGATACATGTACCAATGCATGTGGCTACCTTATGTACTGGATGCCATTATATATATGGGCAAAGTGCATTCTTTATCCACTTTGTTTTTCCTCTGTTATTTGCTAGGTTAGTCTTTTTTGAGTGACTGAAGATCTCATTGAGGAGTTCCTATAATGTTATCTATCTTCAACTAGGAATATTTGGAGAATTTTGGTAAACTATCCCATGACAATGGAAATCAACTGTGAGGAGAAGGCATTTTCTCTGAACTTTTCTTAATATTGAAGATGTATTGTTTTGGTTATCAAAAGTTCATATGCACAGATAAAATAACCTCTTGTCATATGTGGAAAATGGTATTTTGGGTCAATCTTTGTTGACTATTTTTCTTCTTGATTTGATTTGTAACCATCTATCAGGGAGTTTAATATAAGCCAGTTTCTATCCTGTGGTAGTATTGGTTAATATTAAGATTTTGAAAGGACTTTTAGAAAATGTAATTGTAAATTTTCCACCACCATATTTTTCAGTATGCAATTTTTCTGTGTGACCTAAAATTTGGATTTGAAATTGTGATATTCACACTCATAAATTCATTTAGAATACCTGAAGTGATAAACTAATGTAAGTAGAAGACTTAAAGTCTAAACAGTTTCCCATTCTTTCGAAATTTAGAGATTCATTATTATTAGTGTGATCATCAATATTTGAATTAAAATACTTTATTACAAATGTACATTTGAATTTGTGAAGTGCTTTAACATACATTATTTCACATGATCTTTATATTTATCCTGTGAGCTAGGAAAGGCAGTTTTGTTCACATTTTATAAAAAAGGAAGCTGATATTTATTAAGTGATTTGTTAAGCCATGTGACTAGGAAAGAGAAGAGCCATTGTTTTCTGGTTCTGGGTCTTGTGTAATTTATATTTCACTAAGCTATTCACTAAAGTAAAGGTATAAAGATAGCTTCATATCATGTAAAGAGTATTAGACTCTCAGTCAGGAAGACCTAGATTCATTTTCTTCCTCTAACAGAAGCAAGAGTACCCTGGGTAAACCATTTCACCTCTCTGTCTGAGGTTAGATCTTATAGTCTTCATATGCTTTAAAATTTCTCTACTAAAGTCATTTGTGTTCAGAAGGAATGGGTTGGTACACAGCGGCCTTTCTCATGCATATATATTGGTGGATAGAGGGTTGATGAAATCCCAGATCCTTTTATCCTAGAACTGTTCTTCACACGTTTATTTCTGTAGTTTCCAAACTCCACCAATGAAGGGACAAGAGGCATTATCCCTATTTTACAGATGGCATACTGAGGAACTCAGAGCTTCAAATCAAATTAACTAAAGGAAGATTTTCCTACTAGGAGTAAGATTAAGACTGAAATTTAAAAATAAAATCCTATTTTGATTCATCTCATAGAGTAGTGAATTCAGTAATGGCTTATATAGAGGATTTTTTTTAAAAGGTATTTGTTAAAGGGCAGAGATGGTTTCTTTTGTTTTATGTACATCTTTCTGTGCCTCTGATATACATACAATAGATGTTCATAAATCCCTTTTAAATAACTCATGACAAAAGTATTTAATGTTAAGTACCTACCTGATTATTTCATAAATTTTTTAAAATGTTGTTCTCACACTTGAATTTACACATTGAAATAAGAAACTAATAATCAAATTAGTATTAGACCTTTTAAAAATTCTATTTTTTTTATCTCAACCTTAAACTATCCCCAAGAGGAATTTATCCCTAGTTTCATCAGTTAGATCTGAGACAGAGCAGGTTGAAGTCCATATGTGATGGTAGGCAAGGAGAAAGTATAGAATTCTAGCATAGTAGTAGGTCAGATTAAATATTAACAGAAATTTCCTGAGAGAAAAAGCTAGAGGACTAAAGAACCATTTGAACTGGGGGAACAAAAATTTTTCAACATAAACTATTGACTTGCTTCAGTTCATTCCATTTTGAAGCATGCTAGAGAATAGGATAAGAGTGGGAAGAAGAAGAACAAAGCTCATTATGTGTTTGGTCAAATAATATTAATCGACTTCTATAGTCATAGTATTAAAAGTATGGGGTGGGGAGGAATGATTATCTTTAGATTTTTTAACCTAACATATTATCTAACATAATATCTTTGGATATTTTTTGTCTTATTAGAATCAATTATTATCTGATTTCAAAGATCAATTGGGGGAATGGTTGGTAATCTTATTTTGTTTCATAAGCACTTTTTTGGCATTCCAACAAAGCCTATGGACCCTTTCTCTTAGAATAATGAACTTTAAAAAAATCTATATTATAAAATACATGGAATTATAAAAGAAGCCAACTATATTGAAATATAAATATTGAAGTTGAAAACTAAATTTTCTCAAGACAAACTCTTACGTTAAAATCTTTTATGTAAAAGCAGCCTAGAACTAGGGATGAATTCCGCCTATGGTATCATTGTCAGATAGTCATTCAGACTATGAAAATCTTCAGTACTGAAGAACTTAGTATCTCCAGAAGCAGTCTATTTTACTCTTGTTAAATTGTAGCTTCTAGAAAGCTATTTTCATGTATGAATCAAAATTGCTTCTTTGTAATTTTTATCCAGATCATCTACTTTTGCCCTTGAAGAACAAAACAAATTCAATAATAATAAAGGTTTACAAAGCATTTTATAAATATTTTCCCCCCAAAGGTCTATAAAACTTAGATCCTTTGGTCCAGAATTGCTATCAGAAATTCTGTATTCCCCAAGAGAGCATAAAAAGAGGAAAGGACCCACACGTGCAAAAATATTTGCAGCAGCTCTTTTTGTGGTGACAAGGAATTGGAAATTGATGGGATGCCCATCAATTGGGGAGTGGCTGAACAAGTTGTGGGATTTGGATGTAATGGAATACTGTTGTCCTATAAGAAAAAATAAGTAGGAGGATTTCAGAAAAATCTGGAGAGATTTATATGAACTGATGCTGAGTGAAATGAGTAGAACCAGGAGAACATTATATATAATAACAGCAGCACTGGGTAATGATCAACTATCATAGACTTAACTCTTCTCAGAAACATAGTGATTCAAAACAATTCCAATAGACTTGAAATGGAAAATGCCATCCATATCTTAAGAAAGAACGATGGAGAGTGAATGCAAATCAAAATACCCTTTTTATTTTACTTTTTTTTTTGCTTTTTTCTTTCTTTTGTTTTTTTTCCTTTTGTTATTTTACTTTTATAACATCATTAATAAGAAAATATATTTAAAATGATTGTATATGTATACCTTATATTATAATGTTTGTTGTCTTAAGGAGAGGGGAAAAACGAAAAGGAGGGAGAAAAACAAAGAAAAAGGGCTGATATTATGAAGGACATGAAAGGGCTGAGAAAAAAAAGGAAAAAATATTTTTTCTTTTTGATTCTCACGATATCCCTGGGAAGTATGTGGTATTAGGATTTTCATTTACATATGAAGAAACTGAGGTAGAAAGGTTAAATGATTTGCCCGGTATTGCACAGCCATTAAGTATCTGGAGTAAGATTTGAAATTAGGTCTTTCTGAAACTAGGTCCACGATCTGATTCACTGTACAACCTGGCTGCTCATCTAGTTCCTTTTTCATATGATAATCCTTCAAATACTATTTGGTTGCCCTTAGTCTTGTCCAGTCTGAAATTTCCCATTCTTTCAGTTGATCTTCATGTGCCATATCAAAACCTATTTCTTTCCATTTGACCCAATATGGGAATTTGAATGCCAAATTGGTGATATCACAGTTATTTCCATGGTAGCACACTGTGATGTCCCAAACAAAGAATGGTGGCCTTTTTGTAGGGTATTGCAGAGAAAGCAGACTGCTTAGAGAAAAAAGAAAAACAGATTACTAAAAGCAGGTGATCTATGGAGTTTTATATACATTTTTTTTAAAGGTTTTTTGGAGTAGGGAAGAAAATTCCTGATTAAAATTTCCCTTTGTACTCAGTACAGGTGAAACTTGGGGGGAAATTAGATATAGTCCTGGATTTGGACTTTGGAATTGCTAAGAATTCATACTACAATTTTGCCATCTTTATTCTACTGGAATAAACTTAGTGAGCTTAATTAAAGTTCAGTATGTGATTTATAATCTTGATAGATTTTGTTCCTAACCTATTTTTAAACTGACATGCAATTTATTGTAATACTTCCAGGAGGTTTGAAGACTAAACTAGCTTTTGAGTCTATTACTGCTTGATGCTTCTATGGAAAGTGTCTTGGGAAACTTTTTTTCCTTTCTTTTTGCAAATTGGAGATATTAATAACATCAGTATTTTTCACAGTAAGCTAATAACATCAAGTGATTAAAAAAACAACAACAAACTAGCTTCATTTTTAAACCTGATATTTTGTTCTAATGAAAAAGTGATGAATAATGACTTATGTTTATGTAGCATTTTAAAGTTTTCAAAGGCTTTTCACATACATTTTCTTATCTGATTTTCATAACATTTCCTGCATCATTGTCCCCATTTTACAGATGAGGAAAGAGAGGCACTGAGAAATTGTGATTTTCCCAAAATCAGAGGCAAAAAAATGATTTGTCAGGATTATAACCTAGGTCTTCTTCATCCTATCCCAGATTCCTTTTTTCATTACATCATGTTTTACTGCTTTGTCCTGGGAAGATGAGTGGAAGAAAAAAACAAAGAATACAACTTCTTTCCAAAGCAGTTAGGTGCTTTAGATAGTTTCTCTCTAGATGAAGTGATTATTGTGTAGCATTATTACTAGGTGCTTCAATTAGGGTTGAATTAGAGAAGGCAGAGGTGTTAAACCTCAGAACTTGGAGATACATATGATTTCCCTGGGGAAAGCTATTTGCCTTGCTTTCCAAAGAAATTTGCCTAAAAGGATGCATTAGTTTTTATGGGACTTTCCCCGAGTGTGTGTTTGCTTTGCCTTTTAAAGTTATTTGACAATTTTATGGCAGAAATGTGCAACTTTGGAAACAAGGTGTGTTTCTTTCTCCATTTTATGTAAATTAGTTTGATCTATTTCATTTTCGCAAAGGCATGGGGAACATTAGTTTAATATTCCCTTTGTGGCTCTAGAGTTATTGGTGCCTTTCATTGCCCTTTGCTTTGAGAGATTAGACATAACCCGATCCACAAAACTTGCTACTAGTGGAAAGTTCTACTTTCTTTTGAAGATAAAGCATAATGGAAGTCTCATTAAACTTTGTATGTCAGCTGAGGAAACATAATTGGTTTTATCTGACATAGGAACTACTGCTTTTCATGTTGTGCTAAAGAATGTCTTCTGTTCAACATGAACAGATTGTAAAAATAAATGAAAATATTGTTCTGCTCAGTAAAAGAAAGATATACCGAAGCTAATTCACCAATTTCTAAAGTTGAACATATTTTTCTCCATGGTAGAAAAGATTGATTAGCAGAAAAAAGGGTGCTGAATTCTTCTACTTGCTTGGCATTTTCCATTCACCTGTAAAAACAATAATAAACATCTAGTATACTGTTGGGATTTAAGAAAAAAAAAAAGATATAAACCAAACAGTTGCCTATAAGAAACATTCATTTTATTAAAGAGAAAAAAATATATACATAGGTGAGTTTAAGTACCATCACAGTATATAAAGCACCCTTAGGGAGAGGTGGTATTACTAACAAATGGGAGCAAGACTTTTCCTAGGTGGTGGCACATGATTCGAACCTTGAAGGGAACTTGGGAGTCTAAAAGGCAGAAATGGAGGAGGGAAAGCAATCCAGCCATGTGGGATAATCTCTGCGGATAGGTGGCTCTAGAGGTCCTTTCATTTTTTTTTTTATTTGCTCCAACAAAATCTAAGTTTGATCAGGGGAAAGTTCAGTATAGTCAAAGTCAAGTTAAATAGGTCATGGGAAAAGTGTTAAGCTAGCAGATCCTTGAAAGAAACTTGCTTTTGAACTTAAAATATTAAACTATTGTTAAACTAGATTTGTTATGTTTTTAAGATTGCAAGGGGATGCCTGATAGATAGAATAGAAAATATCTGTGTATGCCTTTATTCTTTAGTAGTTGGGTTGCATTTGATAATCTGTAGGCAAGTTTCCATTGACTGCTTTTTATGTGTACAGCATTGAATTAAACATAGACGTCTAAGATAGAATTGATTCTCATTCTTTAGAAATCTTTTAAGATTTTATGATCTAGCTTTGAATAAAAGAATAATCTACATATTGGAGTAGTGAATTGTACAGGTCAGTACATAAAGAGGTTCTCAGAGACTTATATAATTTTATAGCTGGAAGATCGAATCCAACTGGGATCGAGTATTGAAGACTCCATGAGTCATTTACTTTGCTGTGACAAAATTATTGCTTCTTGCATCGATGGCTAAATGAAGTAGAACCTATATAGACCTCTGCCAAACTTTATATCATAGTTCTTTTATTTTAATAGCCCTGTAGTACACTGGGATCTTCTTTGCTGTTATTTCTCCCTTCCATTTCCTTCATTCTTTTCTTGAAAGATACATAATAACCCATGAAATTATATTTTTAAAAAAGCTAAACTAATGAAAAAATAGCCAAACTGTCATAGACACTCAAGTTGAAGAGATGGTAAAAATGAAATGAGAAAATTGACTATTTAGCAGATATGGGAAAGAAATACATAGAACTTAACCCCTACGATATTTTTAAGTCGAATACTTTAGTTTTCATGCTAGAAAACATTCATTAGCAGATAAAAGGAAGCTGAATTATTTTTCTTTTTCAATTCACCAATACAAACAATGCTTTAATTGGAGTGACAAAGGTGAAATAAACAAATGATTGAGGGATAAGGACTCTTTCAATGGTTATCCTAACTTCATGTATACACAAAAGTGTTTTCTCTTTAGGGCCCAAATTATGATAAATACTCTATAACTACAAGTGTTGTAGAAATTTTTAGATCAGGTTGTCCAGCACAGAGTCCAAATGAAAGAATTTCTTAGAAGGTGAGATTCTCCAGATATTCTTGATTACAAATGACGTTCTGCTACTTGTATCAAACTTGAGTACCATGTAGAGTTTTCTGAAGGTGAATTGTTTGAACTATTCTCAGATGAAAAACTAAGTGAAGGAATTTGTTAATCTAAATTCTGATGCATAGGAATATGGACAACCCATAGAACTGACTCTTAGGTACATATATTTTAGGGAGACAATGCAGATGGATAGTGCAGGCAGGGGTGGATTGATAAACCGTTAACCATCAGCTCTCTGAAAACATTCAAAACACACTTTTATGTTTAATCCATGTTATTAACTTTTTATCCATTATTTTCTTAAATCTAGACAATCAACAAAACATGAGGAAGAAGGAGGGAGTGGGAGGGAAGAGAACATCTTTTAGAAATTTCTTAAAATCTTAGACCAATCACACAAGCTTTGCAAAAAGTTTTTGTTTTGTTAGGACGCACAGCTTCTTGAAAACTAGATTCTGTCTAGTCTTTTTTTTTTTTTTTAAACCAAATAAACTCAATAATTGAATGGTTACTACTCTTACTAATATTATTTGAAAGATATGTAAAACACTAGGGATACAAAAAAAGCAAAAATAGTCCCTTCTCTCAAAGAGCTCCCACTCGAATGAGGGAGACAACCCACAAATAACTATGTACCTACAAAATACATACAGGATAAATTGGAGATAATGTTAGAGGGAAGGCACTAACATTAAAGGGGAATTAAGAAAGACTTACTCCAGAAAATGGAATTGTAGCTGAGACTTGAAGGAAGCCAGGAGATAGGAGGCTGGACAGAATTCTCAACTCCCATCTCCCATTTATGAAGGAAATATAGGCACACACTAAGAGAAGATTTTGTTTGTTTTGTTCTGGATGTGCGATTTTAGTGTGGGAATTCCATTCACTGATGTTAATAGACTCATAGAATATCCTTAGGCCTCAATTTGTCCATCATCATATGACCAGGGTATGTTGCAGGCAATACTTTCACATCACAGTGTCAATCCTCCAATGACTAGACACAAATTTTCATGAAAAGGAAGAGTAGATACAGTATATTCAATCCCTATTTCTTCCCTCCCTCCTTTCCTCTCCGTCCCTCCTTTCCTCCCTCCTTTCTTCTCCCTTCCTCCTTCCTTTCCTCCTTCCCTCCCTCCCTTCTTCCTTCCTTCCTTTCTCCCTTCCTTCTTCCTTCCTTCCTTTCTCCCTTCCTTCTTCCCTTCTTTCTTTCCTCCCTTCCTTCCTCCTTTCTTTTCTTTCCTCACTTCCTTCCTCTCTTCCTTCCCTCCTTTCATTTCCCTCCCTACTTCCCTCCCTCCTTTCTCCCTCCTTCCCTCCCCTCTTTCCCTCCTTCCCTTCCTTTCCTCCTTCTCCTTCCCTCCCTCTCTTCCTTCCTCCCCTTCCCTCTCTTCCTTCCTTCCTTCCTTCTTTCCTTTTTTCTTTTCTTTCTTTCCTCCTTTTTTCTTTTCTTTCTTTCCTCCTTTTTTCTTCTCTCTCTTTTTTCTTCCCTCCCTCCCTGCCTTCCTTCCCTTTTGTCCCCTATCCCTTCTCCCCATCTTTGATTTCATATCTAATTATTATTTAAATATAAGAGGAGCCAAGAAAAATTCCATTTTGCCTATTACTGTTATTTTGTTGAATGGCATGGAACTCAAACCTTGCTCAGGTAATACTGGCAGGAGGGATAATCATCCAATTCCCTTTCTTCAATCTCACAATGATGACAATGTATTAGAATTACTTTGGCTTTCATTATGGCAAAAATCTTATTGTGATTTGGATTTACTGATTGATTTTTCATATAGTGTTGGAACACCAAAGCCCTAGACTCTGTTTAAGGAAGATAATTTGAATGCCTTTTTACATATACTTAAAGGAAAGGGGCAGAGTAAGGGAAACACATGACAACAATAGAAATGATATCTGATTTTTATATAATGTTTTAAGGTTTTCATAGCATCTTATACATATTCTTTTGAAAAAAAACTTCATTGGAATGCCATTGTTACCCCAATTTATAGATTAAGAAACTGAGACTGAGAGAAGTTAGATGACTTAACCGTGGCCTACAGCTAATAAGTATCATATACTGGATTGAAATCCTGGTTTTTGTTGACTATAAGTACTATATTCAAATACACAGAGGAAGTGAAGATGCTTTTCTGTTAGTTTTCATAACTGGATCTCATTCATATGAGGAACACTCTACCCTTATTTCTATATCTCAGTTCCTCAACACTTTAAAAATACTTGTCTTGAATGCAATGTCCCATTTTAGATATGTGGAAGTTGAAACTAAAATCACTGAAAAAATTGTCCTTTTTTTCTATTACATGTAAAAAATTGGAATTATGAAATTAAAACATGATTTCCATATATTATCTGCCTCTAATTCTGTTAGTATTTAGTTAGATCCATATGCAAAACTGAGATGGTCATTTTCACATTATATGGTTGAATTAATTTTTTTTCAAGAAACTCTGAAATTCCCAGAGGAATGGTAATAGGAAAAAAAACCACAACAACATAATAAATAGTTGAATATAGCAATTTGAAACAGCCATCTTTCCTTTTCCTTTTTTGTACAAGAAATGGTGTGTTTGTTTAAACATCTGCAGTCACTTAAGAGGACTTAAACTCTTAATACTTATTTGACTTATTAGTTATTGTTTATAAAGATAGTAATGAAATCCAACCACCCAAAAAATAAAGCTGAAATTAGGACAAATGCTATGATTCTTTTCCTTCCCTTTTCCTCTCTTCTCTCCACCCTTTCTTGAAAATTTGAGGGAGGTGAAGAGAGGAAATTACAGTTAAGAGAACAGGGGTCATAAGGTCTTCCTGCACTTTCTGTTCCCTTCTCTGTGTTTAGAATCTCAATAGGTATTTTCACTTTTTTCACATTGTTTGTGGAAACAAAGCCATTTGTTGTTCATTAAACCTTGTGGAAAGTTAAAAGTAGGGGGAGGGGGAAAGAGAAAGCAAAGGAGGCAAATAAGAGTTTCTGCAGCTTTGAAAACCAATCCAGAGGCAGCTTCTGAAAAAGTCTTTTATTTCATGATCTGATCAGAATTTCTCTCCTCTGAAAAGGAGGGAATAGATAATGCTCAATGAATTTTAACACCTAATTATTTACACCAAGCATGTGATTGCTAATTGTGTTTTTAACTGTGACGGAAGATATCATGCTTAGAATCCAAATGGAAGGTGGTAAAGAGGTCCAGTTACTATTTGAATATGGCATTTTGCTTATTGCATCAAGCACCAAATACCAGAGATGTATCACTGAAGAAAGAAATCTTCAGTGAAATCCCTAGCCAAATCAAGAGACAAATGTAACAATCTAAATAGGAAAAACTAAATTAGTATTAAAATATATGTTGTTCATATGAATTTGGATGAGTAGTCTTTTGAGCCAATTCATTAATTGACATCTCTTATATACTGGAGATGGATAGTGAACTGGACAGGATTGAAAGAAAACTTTTTAAAAAGAGGATTGGTTTCATTTGGGAGATTGAATGGCATTTTCAATAACCCCAAGCTTCTCCCTGACAGAAAACCCCACTTTTAAATAATGATACTAGTTTTCTGGTAATGTGGTTTGCCTGCAAATCAAAGAACACAGCAATCTTTATTTTTCATATTCTATTCTTTTTTCATATTCTATTTCTTTTTTCAAATTCTATTTTTATTTTTTTAATAATAACTTTTTATTTCAAAAGATATGCAAAGATAGTTTTCAGTGTTTACCCTTTCAAAACCTTGTGTTCCTATATGTTTCCCTCTCCTTCCCCGTTCCCTCCCCTCCCCCATGGGTAATCTATTATAATGTTAAACATATGCAATTCTTATATACATATTTCCACAAATATCATTCTGCACAAGAAAAATCCTATCAAAAAGGAAAAAAAAATAAAGAAAACAAAAAGCAAACAAACAACAAAAATGAAAATGCCATGTTGTGATCCATATTCAGTCCCCCCACATTTCTCTTTCTGGATGCAGATGGCTCTCTCCATCACAAGTGTAAACAACTTATTGAATCAAAACCATAAGTTGAAAATTTTCACCAGGATAATTTGCATGCAAGAAATAGCATCAAGGTTGTTTTCTGGGAAATATATAATGAGAAAAGAAGTTGGACATGTTGATAAGTTGATGCTTAATACAATTTAATTATCTACTCTTTGTCAGGAACTATTCTAAGTTCTAGGACTACAAAAAAAGGCAAAAGACAGTTCTTTCTTTCAAGGAATTCAAAAATCTAATGGAGGAGACAGCATGTAAATGACAATGAGCAAACTGTATACAGAATAATTTAGAAATAATAAAAAGAGGGGACTAGCATTCAGAGGGACTGAGAAAGGCATCCTGTAGAAGTGAAGTGTTAGCTGGGAATTGGAGAAAGTTAAAGAAGCCAGGAGGTAGAGATAAGGAGAGAAGGAATTGTAGGCATGGGGAATGGCTATTGAAAAAAGGAAGATTAATTAGGAGAATATTACAATAGTCCAGGTGGGAGAAGCTAAAGGCTTGACCTTGAGGCAACTGTAGGAGTGGGGGTGGAGGATAGGGGAGGAGGAAAGGATGAATAGAAAAGATATTGAAAAGGCAGAACTAAACAGATTTGGCAACTGATTGAATATGGAAATGAGGAAGAAGAGGGAAGTGACAAGAATGATGACAAGGTTATGAACTTGAGTGATTGGGAAGATAGTGGTATTTTTCTACAGGCATGGCAAAATTTAATGGAACAGATGAGTTGGATGGAAAAGATGATAAATCAGTTCCACGTAACATTAAATTTGAACTGGTAATGAGACATGTCTAGTGAGCATTTAGTGATATAAAGGAATTATAGTTCTGGAGAGGTATCAAGGATGGATATGTAGATTTGAGAATGATAAGCACACAGATGATCATAGGGGATAAGAAGTATAGGAAAAGAGTATAAAAAGAGAAGAGTATATAGAATAGAGTCTTGGATAGTGTCTTATAGGTTAGGAGATAGATGATTATTTACTAAAGTAGTGTGAGAAAGAAGATTAACATGAATAGGAAGGGAAGCAGGAAACTCCAGTGTCATAGAAGCCAAAGGAGAAAATATCTAAAAAAAAAGATTAGTCAACAGTGATAAAAACTTTAGAACAGTCAAGAAAAAGGATTTTGAAAAGGCTGGTGGACTTAGCAATTGAGATTCGTGGTATCTTTTATGAATGCAGTGTCAATAGAGTAGCGATCTTAAAAGAGAGATTGTATAAGGATTTAAGAAGTGAGCCATGATGAATTAGAGGAATTACTAGATGTTCAGTAGGAAATGGAACAAAGGATTCCAAAATGTAGATATGATCAGGAAACATGTTCCAGGCATGAGGGACAGTCTGTGAAGCCATGGAGATGGGAAATAAAATGTAGTATAAGGGGAACAATGCCAGTGAAGGTCAGGGATGGTGGTACTAACTCCCCTTTTGTGATGACACAGAGAGATGGTGATGGGAATGTCCGTCCACCCATTGTAAGGAGCACCTGATACTTGTGAGGGACTTTGGTCAGGACTGTGACTGGTACAAAGGTAGCACTGGTATCAATGCTCTCACTCTCCAGGGCAGCAGCTTTTATGTTACTGACTAATAGACTGATAGAAGCCTGATTTTGCAGATAGTCATTGCAAGGATGTCTCTAATAATATCATTCCCTATGAGAAAAGAGGGCAGAACCAGAAGGATGATATCCTCAGTTCCATAAAATAATTCCTGAGTCCTTCCAATAATTTTTACCATGGATACTTTTTTTGATAGTAAA
The DNA here is from genome assembly GCF_016432865.1 of Antechinus flavipes. Classification (NCBI taxonomy): domain Eukaryota; kingdom Metazoa; phylum Chordata; class Mammalia; order Dasyuromorphia; family Dasyuridae; genus Antechinus; species Antechinus flavipes. Next base: position 323,016,569 of record NC_067398.1, read on the forward strand.
TTTTACTGATATCTTATTTTTACATAACTTTCTTTCCTCGGTGTAACTTTTCCCTTCTCCCTCTCCTTTTATTTTCCAGAGCATCTTATAGCCAAGAATTTTTTAAATGGGGCAAGAAATAAGAAGTTCAATAAAACTAACCAAAATATGGGGAAAAGATAAAATTAATTAATTAAATGCAATGTTCCATATCTATATAGTCTCCTACTTTTGCAAAGAAGGTACATTCTCATATCCTTGGAGGTCAAGATCCCTTGATTAGTTAGGTCTTTGTGGAGTAATTCTAAGAGATCTGGTTTACTCCATCACAGGAAAAATTTTCCTTATGATTTGTGGTGAGATGCTTAGGAATTAAGAATGAGTCTTCATTCAAGAGCACTTCTTCTGGAGGTAGATGACCTCCTCAATGCATAATTCCTAATATTTGTGTGTCTTTGGGCGTTGTTTGATTCCACATACCTCAATTTTCTCCTCTGTAATATGAGGGGAATTGAAATAGATAACTTTTGGGGTACTTTTCAGCTCTGCATTTATGATCCTTTGATCTATCTGCCTTTTTTCACACCATCTCTCATGCCTGAAATAAATCCTTATGTTCTGTCCAAGTCTCTTCATTCTTTTAAAAAATGCCAACTCTGGTTCCACCTCCTCCATGAAGCATCCGATGGATGCTTACTTCCCCCATCTCTACTTGCTCAAGTTTCTGTTTGTTTTTCATATGTAATTTATTTTATTTTATTTATTGGGATTTGCATATTTCTGCTGAAATAACTTTTTAGAATCTAGGGATTAATTAGTTTACTAAAAGGAGGCCTTTAGCATAGGTTCTGGATCCAAATTCTGTCTTAATGGTCTAAATTATTTCAAATAATTTTTAGCTAATTTTTTTATTAAAGCTTTTTATTTACAAAGCATATGCATGGAATTTTTCCAACTTTGACCTTTGCATAACCTTTTGTTCCAAATTTTTCCCTCTTTTCCCCACCCTCTCCCTAGCTAGCAAGTAGTCCAATATATGTTAAATATGTTAAAATGCATGTTAGATCCAATATATGTATACATATTTATACAGTTATCTTGAGATAACAAGAAAAATCAGATCAAGAAGTAAGAAAAAGAAAAACTGAGAAAGAAAACAGAATGCAAGCAAATAACAACAGAGAGAGAGTGAGAATGCTATGCTGGGTTCCACACTCTCCCCCGGTTCTCTCTCTGGGTGTAGTTGCCTCTTTTCATCACTGTACAAGTGGAATGGGTTTGAATCATCTCAATGTTGAAGAGAGCCATGGCCATCAGAATTGATTGTCAAATAGTTTTCTTGTTGCCTTGTATAATGATCTCCTGGTTCTGCTCATTTCACTTAGCATCAGTTCATGTAGGCCTCCCAAAGTCTCTCTAAAATCATCCTGCTGTTTGTTTCTTACCGATCAAATAATTTACATAAGAAGGAAGACTTATTAAAATTTTGTTTTGTGGGAAGAGAACTAGTTTTACTTTGTTTCTTGAAAAATGTTACTGATAGTATTAATGGTTCTCAAACTTTTTTATACTAACTTCACAGAATTTATTTATTTACTTTTTGTTGCCATGAGGAACTGAGGCACACTGAACTTTTAAGTTGTCAACAAAAGGATTTTGTATAGTCCAACTTTGAGTCCAGGCCCCTTTTCATTGCTCTACTTTTTTTTCCTCTGCCTTTTATCATCTTCTCTTTCCTTATTCTTTCTTTTTTTCTTTCTTTCTTTCTTTCTTTCTTTCTTTCTTTCTTTCTTTCTTTCTTTCTTTCTTTCTTCTTTCTTTCTCTCTCTCTCTCTCTCTCTCTCTCTCTCTCTCTCTCTCTCTCTCTCTCTCTCTCTCTTTCTTCCTTCCTTCCTTCCTTCCTTCTTTCCTTCCTTCCTTCCTCCCTTTCTCCCTCCCTCCCTCTCTCCCTTTCTTTCTTTGGGGGGAGGAGGAAGGACATTCCAGGTTTAAGTGATAATTATTTTTGCATATATATTTTTTTAATAATGGAGAAGTCAGTGTCAAAGGGGAGGGTATTCCTGAAAATTTCTGTGTTGTAGAAAACAAAAAGCTTAGATAAAACAGTTTTTTAAAAGAAATTTATGATGTTGCACTCCAAAGAAGAGTTTTTGATATAGCTTTTGGCCTGTTTTGAGGAGATAATCTCTCATGAAATCAGATATCAAAAGCTCCCTATAGTTGCATTTTCATCTCCAATAGAAGTTATCCTTCTCTAATCTAAGTCTTTATTGTGTGGAAGGTTTTTTGTTACTGTTTTGTTGTTTGGGAGGGGTTCCTATCAAAGACTTTATTGTTGTAAATCACTCCTTCCTGCAATGCAAACTGGTAGCTACTCTAATTTGCTGCTTCAAATGCTGAGGCCATTACTTGTTCAAGGTCACAGTCAGTGTCAGTAGCATGATTTGAACCTGGATCTTAATGGCAAGACCAGTCCTCTCTGCACAATGCATGCATTGTGGCTTTAAAACCATACGATATTTTTTAGCTCACTATGACTTCTCTAAATTTGAGGAACCATGTCTTAGCACTCTAGTTTGATGAGCTATTGCTATTGCCTGTCTTTCAGGTACAGGAGAGAGTGGCAAAAGTACATTCATCAAGCAGATGAGAATTATCCATGGATCAGGTTACTCTGATGAAGACAAAAGAGGTTTCACAAAACTGGTGTATCAGAACATCTTTACAGCAATGCAGGCTATGATCAGAGCCATGGACACACTCAAAATCCCATACAAATACGAACACAATAAGGTAAGCTTTGCTATTTTTTTTTCACAATTCCCATGATAAAAACACTACTGCATTGCAAATGGTCCTTTGAATGCATCTGAAATAGAGTTTTTTGAGCTCTATCCAAAGAGAAAGATGTCCAGTGAACAGTGAGTTACCTCTAAGGGATATATTTTAATAGCATGATTATTTATTAATATTCATGTCACCAGGGAAAGCCAAATGTAAACATGTTATTGTAAATGAGATGGGCTTTTTTCTTTTAAAGGTTTTTTTTGTGGCATATTGAATGGATGTAAACTTAGTTTTCTAGCTTGTATAAAGCCCAAGTAAAGCTTAGCCAATGTAAAATTATGACAAAATGTCTAAAGCCAGGAAACTTCAAAAAGAAGCTGACTGTGTTGTCTTAGCTCCCACCCAGTACACTTCATTTACAAAGAAAGGAAAGCATCTTAGGGCCATTGTGCCTGGTTTAATTTTAAACTTCCTGATTTGCCTTTTGGAGGGCTGCAGCCTCAATTTTCTTTCAAAACAATCCAATCTCACATCTGTTTCTACCCAGATATACATGTCATCCTTCATCCATCCAGCACTCCCAGCTAAATACACTTGTGAAAGTCAATGACACCTTCTAAACTAACTTGAGGAATGGTTAGACAAGAAATACACATTTTTTGAGTTTTTTATTTTTAAACAATAAAAAATAACATTGCAAGTATATAGTAACATGTATATTAAGGAATAGAATTCTTTGTTTGTTTAGAAAGAAAGAAAAAAGTGGAGAAAAGACTATGATAGATTAGATCATACTGCAAGAAATTTTAGGAAAAAACTTAAAAGATATGATGATTAAGCAATGAGTTAGTTTAATAGTTTAATGAAGTGTGATGCATACAGGGCACAGAAAGTATTATAATTCAGATTTTTCTTATGGCATTTTGCCCTCTTTCTTGACACCTTTACTCCTTATTTTGTGGGATACTTATCTATGTACCTGTCACATTCTCCTGGGAGAATGAAAGCTCCTTGTTAATGGATATCAAAAACTTATCATCATTATGAGATTGTAATATCAGATGTTGTCATTGTTTATTCCATCAATTAGCTAATATTTATAAGTTATTATTCTGTATCAGACATTGCATACATCATGTAATACTCTAGGGAGATGAAGACCCCCTCTCCTACTCCCCCAAAAGTTGCTGCCCTCAAGGAGTATAGCTTCTATCTGGGAAGATCACTCCCTCTTTCCTTTTCCCTTCCTCCCTCCCTTTTTTCTCCCTCCCTCCCTCCCTCCCTCCCTTTCTCCCTTCCTTCCTACCTTCCTTCCAGAAATCAACATAATACTTAAGTATTATCAGAGCTTAATATCTCCTCAAAGCCTATGCCACAATTAGATACATCAACTTGATTCTACATAGTCAGCTTTACCCTATTCAGTATTTTCTGTGCATTTCAACTTCAAATCATCGGTATCGAAATAATTTATATTTATCCTTCCTTCCTTCCTTCCTTCCTTCCTTCCTTCCTTCCTTCCTTCCTTCCTTCCTTCCTTCCTTCCTTCCTTCCTTCCTTCCTTCCTCTCTTCCTCCCTTTATCCCTCCCATCTGTCTTTCTTCTTTCCTTCTCTCCCTCCCTTTCTTTCCCTTCCTTCTTCCCACTTTCCCTTCCTCCCTCTCTCTCTCTTCTTCCTTTCTTCCTCCCTTCATTACTTTCTTTCTGTCTTTTTTCTAGAGGCAATATGAGTCAACAAGACCTAAGTTCAAATCCTTTTTCTTAAATATACTAGTCGCATGATCCTGGGCAAAGCACTTAACCATTATCAGGTTATGAACTTTAGAAAACTGTTTGAAACTATAACTTTAATAACAGCTTGTTGAACTAATTTCTTGACTGGAATTGTCCTCACTGCAAATTCCCTACATCAAAAATGTCAGCAATTCGGACCAAAAAAAAATTCTCTAGCATCTAGAAGCTAGATGGCACAGTGGATAGAGTGTCAGCTCTAGAGTCAAATATGACCTCAAATACTAACTATATGACCTTGGGCAAATCACTTAACTCTATTAGCCTCAGCTTCTCATCTCTAAAATGAGTTGGAGAAGGAAATGACAAACAACTCTAGTGTCTTTGCCAAGAAAACCCAATTGGGCCTGGAAGGGAGAAAGGGTCCTCAGTGAGAGTTAAACATGACTAAAACTACTTAACAGCAATGACAAGCATCTAGGATAGACCCTTAATATAACTTCATACCGACATTTGGATTTAACTGTGGGGTTTGTTGCCATTGTAAATGCTTTGTATTGATCATCCTCATTCAAAGTCTGAGAATAAAGTGGATAGTGTATATGTACATGTTTCTAGATTTGAAAATGAATTCAAAGCAGCACAATTCAGCTTCTATAAAGGGCAGCAAAATAGATCATATCAACCCAAGAAAATAAAGGCTTGCCTTTGAGGCAGTTGTCTTTAAATAAAAAAAAAATAGGATGGTTTCTTTTAGTGAAAGTTCAGATGCTCTTTTGTATAGAGTAATCCTATGCTGACATCAGAGACAATCATTGAATTGATTCCTTGGTAGTTTTATGCTTGGCTGGAGTTTTCCATCTATAAGTTACAGAGAATGAATCACCTCTAATTAATAAGATATATTTTATTACTTAAGAGGTGTTTGAGTGTCATTGATCAAAGCATTAAATTTTGGAAAGCAGTGAGGAATGTATATGGTAATCTAAAGTTTAGGATTAAACTGTCTTTGACTTCTATTCAACTAGATGACCTCTGTGATTCTACAAACTTTATTCAGTCAGGAAAAGTGAAAAATATGTGAAGGTGTAATCCCCTGTTATGTGGTAGCATTTGTGATTCAATCCTGAAAGCAGAATTATAAGCAAAATAATGAAATTCCATTTATCTTGGGTTTAAATTACCACTCAAAAAGCATTTCACATCTGAACAACAGAAAATCGGAATTTTCCCCTTTTCTTTTTCGATTAACTATTTCCTCATGCACTGTGGCATCTTTCCATGTAAGCTTAATGCAGTGTGACTACTACCAAGCCTTATAGGAATACAGAGCTCATCTCAAGATTGCCTTGCTCATTAAAAAAAAAAAATGAAACAAACAAACAAACAAACAAAAACCCAAATCAACGAAATTCTAAGGGAAGAAAGTAAAAGCTAAAGATTTCTTTGGTATTTTAAAAGTCATATATTGTGGTACCTATTACTATATGTTTGTTTGACAAGGTATGCCAAAGAGGGCTGTTGAGGATGCTGAATATTTGGACTGTTACAGCAGACTAGAGTAGGCTACCCAGTTCTCTGGGAACCAAACATTTACAACTTAAGAATTAATTTTATAGTTATCATATTGAAATTCTCTATCATATTGAAATGTATAGTTTTGGCCTAGTCTTATATTGCAGTGATTGATTTTTTTTTTTTGTTCATTTAACAGCTGAAACAATACTGAAAGGTTTCATCTTTGATTAGTAATAAGAACTTCCACTTTTTAAAAACAGTGCTTGTAATACTGGATGCTCTGTGATTGTTACATTCTGACTAATTGAGAGACAATCAGATGAATCTATATAAAACAGAAAGTTATTAGAGAGGTATGAATCCTTGGTGTCAGCAACTTTACCTGTCATTTGCCTGGTTTTTATTAACCTAGAATATTTTATAGATAATTCTAAGAATTCAAGGAATTTGGTTTAAGTGATAAGCATCAGTGCTATTTGTCATATTTATTATTATTTTGGTATGGATCTGTAATTTCACAGTATGGGGAGATCTCTGGCTAATTCAGAATGACAACGATTTTACATCTTGGAGAGTTTCCTGGGGACTCTTAGAGGGTTCAAATTATTATATAAAAATTCATTTGGTTATATAGCATTTGCCAGGAAAGGCATAATCATCTATTGTTAAAATTTTCAAACATCTACATGTGGACCATGTTCCAAACTACTTTTTTGACTTGACCCAAAAAATAGTGATTCCCTGTTCTTTAAGTTGTTTGATTTTTGTTTGTGAAAGTACCTGGTCACTCAAGTTATGATTATTACTACCATGGTGTCCTACAATGTTCATGTGTATTTTGTGTTACCTATTAATCTACACATACCCTGCAAATCACAATCTTTCACTTTCTTAATAGATGATTGTTGCCAAAAAAGTAATCACTTTATGGACACTCTTTTGGTAATGAGTCTGTCTGAATTTAGCTAAGCTTTAAAGTTTAGCTAAAGTTCACTGAATAGCAAAGTCATGATCTCATTCTTAGGCTCATACTCAACCAAAGCTTTTCTAGCTTGTAGATCCCTCAGAGCATGAATTTTGGAGGGGGTATGACTTTTTGCATCTCTGGGAAATCTTCATGCCATGATGAAGCATCAGAATAGGAACTTAGTGAAAGACTTTTTGTTTTTAAAAACTGAAAATAAGACTAATAAAATGTTAATGAAGTTTAGAAAATAGCTGAATGTGAGGCTTTTAGGCTTAAATCTGTTGATCTGTTTAATTTAATTTAGGAAATTTTTGTTGATCTTACCATATCGTTAGCACTGTGCTAGTCACTTTGGGAGATACAAATATACTTTTAAGGAATTTATAATCTACCCTGTATCTACCATACTGACACCAAAAATTATATCTGAACTGAATAAAAATTCAGTTAAAAAACTTTTACTAAACACCAATCTGTATACAATGCACTATTCCCGTACTGGAGGATATAGACACAAAAGGAAGCCTAAACTTTAATAAGTATGATACTAGGCAAGTTGAGGAGAGAGAGAGAGAAAAATAACAAATAAGGAAATCCAGAAAGGTTTCATAAAGAAGGAGCCACCTGAGCTGAGCCTTGAAGGGAAAAAATGATCCTTAGAGAATGGAATGAAGAAAGGGAGATTATTTTATTTCAGTCACAGTGGACAGATTGTGCAGTTGGACAATCAGGTTTAAGGAATAGTTAATATTATAGTTTTGCTAGAAAATAAGAATTTGAAAAGGTTGGTGGCTACTAGAAGGCAGCATGTTTTAAATGACTCATGCTGAATGAGGTTTCTATATCTTATTCTAAACGCAATGGCCATCTACTAAAGCTTTTTGCACTTAAAGAGTGAAATGGTGAAATCAGAATTTTAGATTAGTGGAAGATGAACTGGAGAAAGGAGAGTTTCATAGAAGAGAAGACCAATTAAGATGCTCTTTAAAAAGTCCAAACTACTCTAAGATGATAAGAGTCTGAAATAGGATGGTGTTTATGTGAGTGAAGAGAAAGAACAGATACTGAAGATGTTTCAGTTGAGGAATCCACAAGACCTGCTTGAATGGGGGCATGCTAATCAAAATATAAGTTTGGAGGAGCGATTGATTTTGATGGGATGATACCTATAGATATGCTTAAAAAGATTTTGTAACATCCAAAAATACATGTCCAGTAGATAGTTTATGATGCATGATTGGAGTTCAGGAGAAAGATTAGGGATATCTATAAATCTATATACCTCTATCTTTTTATATCTTTCTATCCATCCATCTATCTATCGAGACAGAGACAGAGAGATATGTACATATGTACATATGTCAGTTAATATTTGCATATACATCTAAAATACAAATTGATGTATATATGTGTATGAATGGTAATTATGTAGAGATAACACAATTGCATCCTAATTGATAGTTTTTTATGTCATTCAATGCAATTTTCTTTTGACAATTACAACTGAGATGGAGTACTAATCAATTGTACAATTAAAAAAAACAGCTCAGTTCTAGTTAGCATGTAATAAGATAAATATAGTATCAGAAATAAAACTTTATAGTAGTATCATATATAGCAGGTACTTTAAAAAACTCTACTATTTACTTGTTGAATTCAATTTTTTATTGCTTCACCACCATATTCACTATGGGCTCAAAGGCAATGTTTTGCAAAACTGCCATAGCTTACATATTAAAATAACTATTTTCAAAGACCTCAGGGAATTAGTATTTATGTTTGCTGCAAAGTGATTTTAAGTTGTGAATGTGATGAGTCAAAAATATTGGCATTACTTTTGCTTCTGTTTGAGTATGAAATTAGCCATAGGAACCCAGAGGAAACAAAGGTAATGATAGTCATGGAATATAAAATAATTTATCTTTACTTTTCAGAAGTAAAGGCCTGTTCTTCCCCAACTTTGTATCAAAAATTGCATTCAATATTGCCTATAACTATATAAAGTTATGTTTTACATGGAAGATTTGAAAATGAAAAGATAAGGATTTTTTTTTTTTAATGAAAAGAGCAGATCTGTGCCTCTTTCACCTATTTCTTTTATTCCCCAGAACTTTGTTGCTTTATCTTGAATTTGCACTTATTCCCAATTCTTACTTAACATTTTCCCTTACCAGCCACTGGACAAATGGTTAAGTATTATGCACTTAGCCAAATCCAGTCAACAGATATCTATTAAGTACTTATTAGATATTTATGTGGTATAAAAGGTAGGTAGATAACACAATGGATATAGTGGATAGAGAGTTTGGCCTAGAGACAGGAAGACCTGAGTTCAAATATTGGCTCACATACACACAAGCTATGTGACCCTGGGCAAATCATTTAATTGCTATCTGCCTCAGTTTCCTTGACTAAAAAGTGAAAAAAAAATCTTCATTTATGGGAATAAAATTTTTAAAAAATTCTCTTTTATCCAAAAAGAGAATGACAACTCCAGTTGATGTATTTATGTGTCATTGATAATCAATGATATATTTATCCCAGTCTGGCACATTTTAGGTACTTAATATATGCTGGTTCCTTTTTTTGTATATACATGACCCTGGGCTTTGTTTGATTCAGGTCATTTTTTCAAAAGAAACCATCCTTAGTTATGACATTTTATGGTAACCTCTTTTGTCCTCATAAATTTTTCTGACTTATTCTTGCCTCACTGACTTTGCCACTTGCATCAACTGTTAATAAAAAGAGACATAAAATATCTGGAAGCTATCAACATGGTTATGTATCTGTCATTTACATCAACAACTTTGGAAAGATGATCTTATGGATTTGAACCTCTCTGTGCTCTTAGAGTATTTGTTGTTGGTATCACTCATATAGCAGTCATGATAAATTGCCTTTTCTGTTATCTTTTCATATGTATATGGTACCCTGCCTTCAATAGGATTGTTCAGGGGAACGTTCCTTGAGGACAAGGACCATGTCTTATAATCCCATGTATCCCATACAACACATAGGCTCAGTGACAAATATTAAGATGTCTTGGTTCATTTTGCCAATCCAGGAAAGAGAAAATATTACACTATTATTATTTAAAAAATAATAATATGTAGGTGCTTTCTCTGCCAGGGAATTCAAATAATCCACACACATCCTAAAAATCTGTTGTACGTCATTTTAAAAGGCTCAACTTTTCTTTTGTACTGTGCTAGTTTTTTATGCTTAGACACAAAAGCTGGGTTTATACCCCAGCTTCCTAGGCACCCAGAATGAGACTGTATTTGAAGTACATACTATCATGTTTGCTACCTGAGATTTCCCTTGAAGTACTTGTTATGCTTCTAATAGTACTTTGGAGAGCACATTGGCCAGCACATCTTAATGCTCTTGCCTTCTCTAGACCCTTTCTGGTAAAAGAGGACAACATAAAAAGAAGTATTCAAGCTAACATTATTTCTGACAAACCAAGGGGTTCCTGAAACTGTTATTCCATGTAGAAGGAAAAAAAAGAGAGAGAGAACTTTCCCCTAGTACATTTCAGAACAGCTATTAATTCATCATGCTTTTGAACTCTGTGCAAGAAATTACCATAACAATATTATATCAATCAGTACATTTTTTTCATTTTAAAGAAATGCTAAAAGACTTAATTCATTTTTTATACATCTACACTACATAATGGAGATAATGAAAGAAGCTTTACTAAACAAGTTCAACAAATACTTGATTGAATTTAATATTCTTACTGAGGGTGAGGATATCAGAGTAGTTTTTTTTTCTTACTTAGTAGTGGCTCATATTTTCTTCAAACTATAAATCTTGGATATGCTTTAGGAGGAATAAAAAGTACTTGATCCTTGGGCCCTTTGTCAATGCAGAAAAATTAAACTATAATTTTTCAAAACATCAATGACTTATTACACTGTGTGTATGGAAATGCTATCCACTAATTAAATCCATCTTTAATTTAGTAAATCACTCTTAAATAGTTGCCTATCAGTGACTCTCTTTAGCCCTTCCTCTATCTTTTCTTCTTCCCTCCCTTTTTCTGACTGTCTTTCTGTCTCTGTTTCTTCCATACTCTCTCACTCCTGTCATTTATGGAACTTTGCTAAGAAAAGTTCATAATCAATTTTCAAAATTAAGATAATATTAGCATGCTAAAATGGAAGGGACTGCTTCTTTAAAATGAGATGGGATTTGTTAAACCTTTTGTAAACCTCAATACAGTATGTAAATGGTTTAATTATTATTGATAATAATCAATACTATCACTTCAATATCCATTTTTGAGCTTTACTTTTCAATAGGGGCTTGCAGGGTTTAGAAGGAATTGAAGTGAGATTAATTAACCTAGAATTTTACAAGGACACAGTAAGTAGAAATGAATATCAAAACAAAACAATGACCTATCGTTCCTCATAGTCTTCTTGTTAGAAGCATGAGAGATTTAAGTTAGTTCCATGCCAAATTTAAGTTAGAAATTAAAAAACACTTTACTGAAAATGACAGGATTCATGTGTAGATAGGTTGTGAAACCTTCTTCTCTTCAATAGACTATTTTGTTTTTCATGTGAAATACTTTAAGGCTGTTCTCAGGGGTAGAAAGTATGGGTTACATTAATTTTAAGTTCATTTAAATTTTCTTCTGTGATTCAAAAAAGATTTACAAAAGATTATTAATATTGTAATTATATGGCAGAGGTTTTTAAATTTGACTTACTTTTGCATTTTTTAGAAGAATTATGTAATTTTCACTATGGGTGAAATTAAAATTATCTAAACATTTAGTGACTATAAATCCTGAACCCCCATTCCAAAGAAAATTTTCTTATCCTTGTCTTACTTTTCTGTATTGGTATAATATTTAATAAATGACCACTCATATTCCTCCCCTCCCCCAAATTCAAAACACCTACTTGAGTCTTATTCGACTGAAATGAGATGACTATCTTTATTTGCCGCCCCCCACCAAAAATAGAAAAATTCCAGTGTTGTGGACTTGTTTTCTGTAAAAATAATAAAAACAGTTTTTGAAATCTTCTTTAATGATGAAGCCCTCAAATAGGATATTTTTAAATTCTTTACACCAGTGATGTCAAACTCTACTAGAATTATTGGGCCACATACTGAGATAGATATGTTATATTAATATTATCTATGTTGTATCATCTTTTTATTTATTGTACTAAATATTTCTCAGTTACATTTTAATCTGGTTCTTTTTGTCTGCTCTTTTTCTAGAGTCACTTTTGATTTTTATAGGAGTAAATATTCTACTTCTATAAATCTTATAAAATAATTCTGGTTATTATAATAATTATTATATCATATAATTAATGCAATTAAAATACTAAATTAATTATTGTATAAAATCATGATTATAACAATAATTATTATAGTAGCATTTATATGGCATGTTAAGGTTTACAAAACACTTTACAAACATTACCTCATTTAAACTTCACAATAACCCAAAGAAATAGATACTATTTTTTTCTCCATTTGACACATGGGGTAACTGAGGAATATAGAGGAAAGGGATTTATGCAGGATAACATGGCTACTGAATGTCAGGCTAGATTCAGGCTAAGATCATGCTGATTCCAAGTTCAGTGCTCTATCCACGGTACCACCCAGCCATGTAGAGCTATCTGAAGGACCTTCCAGATGGTATATGGACTCATATCTTCATGGGTATGTCATCCCATTCTCTCTCCAATAGGTATCAAGAATTATTATCTCTTGTGGTAGCTATGTTTGCACAGTGGATAGAGCACCAGCCCTGAAGTCAGGAGGACCCGAGTTCAAATCTGGACTCAGACACTTGATACTTCCTAGATGTGTGATCCTGGGCAAGTCACTCACTTAACCCCAATTGCTTCAGCCAAAAAAAAAAAAAAAAAAAAGAATCATTATCTCATCAGTATTACTTCTATATTCTTTGTGCATTCAGGACTGCTTCTCCCCCAAATCATCATAAAATAGAATTTTTTTTCTCTTTGACTTTCTTTTCACTTGTTATCCCCAGCTCTGTAATCCTAAAATCTTAAGCTCCATTTCATGTATCCTGGATAAACTATATCAATAGATATTGTCTTGAGTGTTTATGAAGGATAATGAGCTTTAAGTATTAGGTATCCAGGTTGTGGCCCCCTGAGTTTATTGCCCTGCATTTTGTGCCCCATGGGAAAGAGAGCAGTGGGCTTTTATAGGTTTTCCTTTCCTGATGGGCAGGTTGCAGAAGCAATGTCTAATTGCTAACATTGTAATGTTTATTTCAAACATCTTCCCTCTCTCCCTGTGGCATAATTTTCTTTTTTCCTTAAGGTGGCTATGTTAGTCATAGAGCACCATAATAACACTTTAATTTTTCTCAATTTACTAATATGGCATTTTTATTACTGGTTACTCATTTAGGAATGGTCAGGGAGCTGCTCCATTGTTTTGTAATCACTCAGACTTAGGGTCATTTTCCTTCTTCATACTTTACATGGAACTCCCAAGGCCATCAGTGAGAGCTGGGCTGAGTGAAATGGAGCTCTACTAAGTTATTAAAGTAGTCAACCCCTGTTTGGGGGCTCCTGAATTCTGCATTAGAGGACTTGGTTTCAAAGGATTTTTCTTCTGTGATCTTCACAATCATTAGAGTATGGGAAGAATTGAGCAAGGTTATCTGAATTTTTATTTTCTCTTTGTTTTGTGCTTTCCAATTTGGTGAGAATCTATTGTCTAAAACATCAATATCCCAAACCAGATTAAAATGTCATTGAGAAATATTTAATAAAATAAATAAAAATATGATTCTACAGATAATATTAGTGTATCATTTTCTATCTCATCCGCATTAATTATATGTGAATTTGATACCATTGGTGCAAACAACTAAAAAATCCTCTATGTGAGGACTTTATCATTAAAGGAGATGTCAAAGACTGTTTTTATTATTTTTTACTGAAAACAATACCACCATAACACTGGGATTTCTCAGTGCAGAACAATACAATTCTATGGCATAAAATTTCATTTTTCTGTTTCTTTTGGGATAAAAGTAGTCATCTTATTTCAGTAGAACAGTCAAGTAAGTGTTTTGAGCATCTATCTCTATGTGGTTTTATATTTGTTGGTCTTTGCTTTAAAAGGGGCATTGCTAATGGTATTACTATGCATGTATTTAAGTGTGACTGATAAGACTGATGAAGACCAGCCATCCTTTTTGTGCTGCATATGTGATTTGACTGCTCAGTGACCTCTGCCTATAAGTACTATCTCCATAGTTTGTGTCATAGTAATTCTTCTTTCCTTTTAAAGACACCCTTCCCATCAGCTAGAGGATATGACCTCTATGTTCTTTTTTGTCTCACTTTGGACAGTTTAGAGCTCATGTACCTATCTTCAGTTAAACCACACTGCTTGAAGTTGAAGAAAAAAATGATAATAATAACAATAATGATGATAATATATATTAGTTACATTTAAAGATGAGTTTGTTCTAGATAAAATGAAGATGTTGCTGAATTATTCTTATCAGACCATGGGAGCTAAAAGACATAAAAATATAAGAGTAATTTTTCTATAGTTTTCCCAGTTGTGGCAATATTAAATTCATCTTCATTTTCTAGGCATTTCTTATGCTCAGTCAATTAATAGTCACTTATTAGGTACTTATCAGGAGAGGGTTACAAAGAAAAGTGAAATAGTCTTTGATGTAAATAAACTTTTAAAAATCAAGAATAACAATATATTTGTAAAATGCTGGGCTAAGGAAATACGTTTTCTTCTCTAAATGCTAAATGTTCTGAATAGAAATAGAAAGTAGCAGTGTTGATCCCACTTTTATGATGTACCACACCACTTAGTTAACCACACTAAGTGGGGTCATGACATTGGAAAAATCAGGGTTCTCCATCCTTTATTTGGTTGTTTGTTTTTTTGAATTGATGACATATTCCACTAATCCAGTCTATTCTGACCTTTAACTATGGATCAAAATATACCTGTATAGAAATTATCTAAAATCTTTACTTGATCTCTCTTTGACTCCTCTGAGCAAGAATCAACAAAGGCTTAGACCCTAGACCTCAGTTATATGTGATGTCTGTTCTTGTGAATAGTATGTTTGCTCCAAAAGATTGGAGCAAACAATTTTTTTTGGCATAAAACACAAGGATTAGATATGTCTGTGGTGTTTAAAAGGGACAGAATGTGGTTAATGAATGTTTCTTTAGTTGAATTAAAGTCCTTGCTTATTCTTCCAACACAGAAAAATATATCACAGTGTTAAATTCTATTATGGATCTAGACGGATAGCTAGAACTTGTTTCATCTCTCCTTTCCAAATATTTCCCAGTGGAAAAACCTATGGTCAGTAATAGATGCTACAGAAATGAGAGCAAAAGCAAAAACAACTCAAATTTTCTAATAATTTGTGAAATTTAATAAATACTTATTAAAGTAAATTGAAAGAAAACAATGACTGCTTTATTCCATGTGATATTTGTATAAGTTACAGTATTTTATGGGATACTGTTATATTATTGGTGGAGTTGTGAATACATCCAGCCACTCTGGAGAGCAATTTGGAACTATGCTCAAAAAGTTATCAAACTGTGCATACCCTTTGATCCAGCAGTGTTACTACTGGGCTTATATACCAGACAGATCTTAAAGAAAGGAAAGTAACCTGTATGTGCAAGAATGTTTGTGGCAGCCCTCTTTGTAATGGCCAGAAACTGGAAAGTGAGTGGATGTCCATCAATTGGAGAATGGCTGAATAAATTGTGGTATATAAATGTTATGGAATATTCTTGTTCTGTAAGAAATGACAAGCAGGATGATTTCAGAAAGGCCTGGAGAGACTTACATGAACTGATGTTGAGTGAAATGAGCAGGACCAGGAGATCATTATATACTTCAACAATAATACTATATGATGATCAATTTTGATGGATGTGGCTCTCTTCAACAATGAGATGAACCAGATCAGCTCCATTTGTTCAATAATGAATAGAACCAAGTACATCCAGTGAAAGAACTCTGGGAAATGAGTGTGAACCACTACAAAGCATTCCCAACTTTCTATTTTTGCCTGCCTGCATTTTTGATTTCCTTCACAGGTTGATTGTACATTATTTCTAAGTCTGATTCTTCTTGTGCAGCAGAACAACTATATGGACATGTATACATATATTGTATTTAATATATACTTTAACATATTTAACATGTATTGATCAACTTGCCATGTTGGGGAGGAATGGGGGGAAGGAGGGGAAAAATTGGAACCTATCACAAATCTGATTCTGTTTCAGTGAGGAGAAAGGTACCAAACAAACAAATAATTAAAAACCCCCACAAATGCAAAAGTCCTTGGACTTTTTCTGGAAACCCTCACTATCTTAAGGGGAGATGTGCAACATAAACAAATCTTGAACTTTTCTAACAGCCATGATGGCATTGGAAACTCAGAGTTCTCCTTCCTTTATTTGGTAGAGAAGAAGGCTGCAATGGACTCTTAAAACTA
The DNA here is from genome assembly GCF_016432865.1 of Antechinus flavipes. Taxonomy (NCBI): domain Eukaryota; kingdom Metazoa; phylum Chordata; class Mammalia; order Dasyuromorphia; family Dasyuridae; genus Antechinus; species Antechinus flavipes. The sequence goes on from NC_067398.1 coordinate 323,033,074, forward strand.
ATGCCAGCAACTATAGGGCATATACAAGTCCAAGTCTAACTTAATTCAATAGAAAGTTGAAAAATTAATGACTTGAATGCTTCTGGTTAATTCCTGAAAGAGCATTTAAAAAAAACCATAATGTTACTCTCTTAGCTCTGAATTATGAACCGTTAAATTTTTTTTTGAAGTGATGATTTTGTTTTTAATTAGGGAGAAAAACTGAACTTAGTTAAAATTGAGTGAATGATGCACAGAAGGATATCTATGAGCCATTTGGGATACAAGGAATACCTGTATATGTTTTTACTTTTGTGTTCTCTTTATATTGCTAATATATATTATGAGGAATTTATAGATAGTATAAAGTACTTGTTTTTGTAAGAATTATATACTCCCTTTCCTCATTTTATCCATACTCTGATTTACATACATATAGTTATACTTACTTCATAATTATGCTTTTAAATTATATTTTAACATTTCTTATACATTTCACCCATATATAATTGTATTTGCAGAAATGGGTTAAAAAAAACTATGTATCAACAAATTGATATACTTTTAAAGTATATAAAGTAAAGTACATTTTTTGTCATATAGTATAATCATAAAAATTTCTTCATTAGAGACTTTAAAAGTCTAATTATATGTATATAAGGCTCATTTACATAAACACAATGTTTATTGTATCTTCCTGATTTTAATTTTCATATGTAAAGCTTTTAAGTATATTATTTCTATTACTGTTTAATTAATAAATCTAGATTCATATGCATTAGTTACATGTTTGTTTAATTGTTCTAAATCACTTACAGGAGTTGACATTACTATAATATATCAAAAAGCCTATCACTTTCCCTGAAATGCAGAGTATTATTAGACTGATAAGAATGCCATCACCTTGCATAATGCATACTTCCTTTGTAATTTGTAAAAACTGTAATGGTTTTGAGATATAAAAAAGACTTTGATAGACAATAGATACCTTTTTGTCTGGGAAGAGAATCATTATTTCATAGTCATTTTCCATTTATTTAGAAGATTATCTTTGTGTATTTTGGTTTAATTTCCTTTAATTACCTGTTATTCATTTTTTATTTTTTGCCATGTTGATGCATTTTGGTCACTTGACACCTTTTTTTGAGTGCTTACTGTCTACAGAGCATTATTAATAGCCCTCTTAGATAGGAGACAAGAATATATATGCCTGATCTTTGAGAATAACATCAATGGACCTGTTAAAGCCTTTTTAGGTTTAATCTAAAATTGAGTTTGTATACTCCAGCATGATTTTTCTAGCCCATATGGGAGAAGGTTCTTTCCCCAGGATGCTCTTTCTTTCTATACTTCTGTCTTGCCTTCTTTTCATAGTCTCCTACCTTCCAATATATAGAGAATAGTTAGGGTATTCTTGATTTGAATTAAATTGTTTTACCTTCTTTTCTTTCATCTCCATTGAGAATTGGAAGTTGGGGGGGAGTGGTAACAAAGTAGGGGAGATGCCCCTACTTGTTAACTTTCTTGGGTCGCTTGATAGGGAATATGAAGTTCTCTCATTCTCTGTCTTTGATTTTTTGGGGCAGTGAGCCATACATTTTCTTCCTTAGTGCAATTAAAAATAGATTTTTTTTTCTCTCTATTGCAAAGGTAGAGTGGTATAATGGGGTTAAGCAATGAGAATGCATGTCCTGCTTCTATGTATTGACCTATATGACCCCAGACAAGAATTGTTCTGTGTCTTTGAGCAATTTTATAGTTCAGTTTCTTCATTTGTAAAATGAGATGAGTGAAATACAATAATCTCTAAGAAGACTTCTAGGTCTGATGTTTTATAATTTATAATTCATAAGTGTTCTTACTGTTCTATAGTATAACAACTGGTCTGGTGTTTACAGATATTTTCAAAGTACTCAGCTTTGTTTTTAGTAGGGACCAATAAACCCAAAAAGGCTCTAACTTTAGGAGACACATAAGAGAGCTAGCATGGTAGTGGCCATGGAGGATGTTTTTAAAAATATAATATAGAATATTAAGAAAGCTTAAGGATAATGATAAGTATGGGTGCTGTTAATTAGACAAAACATATCCTTTGGCTGTAAATGATATTTTGATTACATAATAAGTCTGACAAATTTAAAAGATTGTCTGATTTGATTAGTGAAGGTTAGAAAATATTTTTTATTTTGGTCTTCTTAGACAGATTGCCATCACAGTCAAGCGAGGGAGAAATGGGAATTATGTCTATGTAATTGATGTGCTTGATTGTAGAGTCTGTTTATATCATTGCTATGATCCTTTGAAATTTGGCGGGGATGGTTTGAGTATGTGTTTATGTGTTTTATTTGAATATTATGGGTCAATACTCCATAAGAGTGAATGAATTAAAGACAAATTGTAGGTGGTGTGGAAATGCTAGGAGAGCTAGGATGTGAGGAATAAGAAAAATTCAGATGTATTACACAGTACTTCTTTCACAGCAACTTTGTGAAATAGGCAATATAAACAATATTGTTCCCAGTTATATAGATGATAATATCAAGGCTTATAAATGTGAAGAGAGAGACTTATGGTATCTGTGGCCACATGTTTAGCAAGTGTCAGATCTAAAACGGGTGTGTGTATCCTGTGGATGATTTCCCAACTATAATGTGATTAATGAGATAGTCATTGGAGAAGTCTCCTGATCAAGCTGTTCTGTAGAAAATTGAGGCAAATAAGCTAGCATTTATTAAACATTTACTATGTGCAAGGCACTATGCTAAGGAATGGGAATACAAAAAAGGGAAAAACAAGAGCCAGTATCTGTCCTCAGAGTTTAATGAAGAAGACAGCATGAAAGCAATTAAGTAAGTACAAACAAATACAAAGACAGGATAAATTGGAAATAATCTCAGAGGCAAGACACTATAATTTAGAACTTAGAACAACATGCTATAGTGAAAAAGACACACAAGCTCAAAAATGGAGCTATTATTGTTCATTTTGGGGGTTGGGGAAGAGGTGCTGCTTGAATGTAGTCATGTAAAAGGTCAATGATCAAGAGATGTGTGACCTCATTCAAAAGAACAGGGGATTCAACTTAATTTTTTTTTCCTTAAAAGCTTTCTTAAAATACTTTGTTTGCTATGGGTTTTTTTTTTTTTTGTTTGTTTGTTTTCTGATCATCTTGTTGATGTCTTTTGTCTATTTTATGAGTTTGTTTCTACAAAGAAAAGTTAACTAAAAGCATCTGAAACAATGAATATTACTTTAATGCTGCAGATAGTTTTCTATTTTAGTAGTCCCTCATCTCTCTGCCATTTTAGGAAAATGGCATCTTTCTCTGGGATCTTCATTGGTTTTTCAAGAACTTTTAGAGTTAGACTTTCTTTTAACATCCCTTTTCCCCCTCAATAGTGTTTCATTTTTCCAATTACATGTAAAGATAGTTTTCAACTTTCATTTTTATAAGATTTTGAGCCCCCAATTTTTCTACCTTCCTCCTTTACCTCTGCCATCCCCAAGATAAAAGCAATCTGATATAGGCTATACATGTACAATCATTTAAAATATATTTCCATATTTATCATGTTGCAAAAGAAAAATCAAAACAAAGGGGAAAAATTACAAGAAAGAAAAGGCAAACAACAAAAAAGGGAAAATATCGTACTTGATCTTCATTTCAGTCTCCATAGCTGTCTTTCTGGATGTGGATGGCAGTTTCCATTCTAACTTTTAATAAGATTGTTTTGGATCACTGCCTTGCTGAGAAGAGCTAAGTCTATTATAGTTGATCATCACATAATCTTGGTGTGTACGACGTTCTCTCAATTCTGCTCACTTTACTCAATATCAGTTCTTGTAAGTCTTTCTAGACTTTTCTGAAATCAGCCTGCTTATCATTTCTTGTTGAATAATACTATTCTATTACATTCATTTACCATAATTTATACAGCCATTCCCTCAGGGATCCACTCAATTTCTAATTGCTTGCCACTATAAAAAACAAAACAAAACAACTTCTACGAATATTTTTGCATATGTTTGTCCTTTTCCATCTTTTATGATCTTTTTGGGATACAAACCCAGTAGTGACAACTGCTCAATCAGAGTATGCACAGCTTTATAGCTCTTTGGGCCTATTTCCAAATTGCTTTCCAGAATGGCCAGATCAGTTTGCAACTCCACCAAAAATAGCATCCTTTTCAATAACATAGTTATAATCATTGTGTATGTTGTTGATTACTCTGTATCAGGTCATACAATTATTCCTTATATTTGTTATTGTTAAGTACATACTGATATTCATATTAACTTTGTTTTCATAAGAACAATCACAAACTTAAATAATATATGAAAATATGATACAATTGCTAAGAGTAAGAGGGACATAAATAAAAACGACTCCTAGTTTTGCACCAATCAAATTAACAAAAATGACTTATATGTATATGTGTATACGTGTAAACACACACACACACACACATACACACACACACTCTGTAATTTTTAGCCATTCCCAAATTGATGGGCTTCCACTTTGTTTTCACCTCTTTGCTATCTCAGTGTACATATTACTGTGAAATCATAACTTTGTCTCTGGCTTTGACTTCCTATGGGTATATGCCAAGAAATGGTGTCTCTCTGAGTGGAATGATATGGACAGTTTAATCACTTTTGTTGTATAATTCTCTTTTGAATTCCAGATTGATTCAACACATTTACAGTTACATCAAGGGTTCATTGCCATGACTGTCTTTTACAGCACTTCCAAAATTGTCAATACTCTTCCAGGCTTTGGTCATATTTTTTAGTTTTCTTGGTGCAAAACTGAAGAGCTGTTTTTTTTTTAAATTTTCATTTCTTACTCTTAGCAATTGGATCATATTTTCCTATGTTATTTAGGCTTGTAATTGTTCTTATGAAAGCTCTTTGTTTATATCCTTTGAGTACTTGTCTATTCGGGATTGGCTCGTGCTATTATCTGTTTGTATCAAGTCTTTCTATAGTTTAGATTTCAGATTTGAATTAGTGATATATCCAATCTGTCAAATCCCATTAAAAACATCTCTTGTCTATGTCCTTTTTTCTACTTGACAGTTACCTGGTTTTCAACATCTCACATCTGGATACTTGTGGTACTTTCTAATTGATCTCCTTGCATTGTCTCTTCCCCATTCCAGCCCATTCTCTTCTTAGTTATGTAAATGTTCTTCCTAAAGTCTGAATGTGTTACCCTCCTATTCGGTAAACTCCAACAGCTCCCTATTGCCTATAGGAGCAAATAGAAAATGCTCTATTTGTCCTTCAAATCCCTTTAAAACCCTGTCTCCTTCCACCTTGCCAGTCTTCTTACACCTTATTTTCATTCAAATGTTATTTTGATCCTTTGACATAGGTCTCCTTTGCTGAGGAGCGTTGTATTTCCTGACTGTGCCTTTTCATTGGGTGTTATTAATACCTCAAATTCTCTCTTATTTCTTCCTCCTGATTTTCTTAGCTTTGTTCAGATCTCAGCTAAAATACCATCTTCTGTAAGAGGCTTTCTCCCATCACCCTCAATACTACAATGTCTTCCTTCTATGGATTATCTCCAATCTACTCTCTAAATATCTTATTTGTATCCACAAAATTGTTTGTATTCTATATCCCTAGTTAGACAGTGAGCTCCTTGAGATAAGGGACTGGCTTTTATCTTTCTTTGTATCCCTGTGTTGGAGAAAAAGAGAGAGAGAGACAGAGAGAGAGAGAGAGAGAGAGAGAGAGAGAGAGAGAGAGAGAGAGAGAGAGAGAGAGAGGAAGAGAAAAGGAGGAAGGGAGAAAGAGAGAGAGAGAGGGAGGGAGGAGGCAGGGAGAAAGAGAGAGAGAGAGGGAGGGAGAAAGAGAGAGAAAGGGAGGGAGAAAGAAAGAGAGAGGGAGGGAGGAGGGAGAGAGGGAGGGGGAAAGAGAGAGGGAGGCAGGGAGGGAGGGAGAAAGAGAGAGAGAGAATAGTTCTTAATAGCAAAAAATAACAGACCTTTTTTGTTCAGTGAACCAATGGACTACTGCCATTACTGACACTAACTTATTTGGAAGAAGGATTTAAGTGCTTACTATGTGGCAGGTACTCTCAGGCACAAGAGAACAAACATAAGAAAGAAGCCATTTCTGACATCTAAGAGCTCCCCTTCCAATGGGAAGCTGCGTTGCTTTCCCCAATGGAAGGGAAACTCCTAGAGGTCAGGAATGGTTTCATTTATATACACACATACATATACATACATATTTTTTATGATATATATGTATATACATATATATATATACATATATATATATATATATATATATATATATATATATATATACCTAAGTATGTGTATGTAAGTATATATGAGTGTGTGTATTTGTGTGTTCATGTGTTATATGTGTGTATAAATATATATAAAATACATTCAAGATAATTAAGGATGGGAGTGGACAGTACATTAATTGCTGGGGAAATCAGGAAAGACTTCTTTCTTCTTGAGCAAAGTTTTGAAGAAAACAAGAGAGTATAAGAGAAGGAGATGAGGAGAGAGTCCATTGCAAAAATGGGGGACAACCAATACAAAGAAGTGTAAATAGGAGGTAGAGGGTAATATATGAGGAAGAGTATGAAGACCAGATTGTCTGGGTCATATGGTATAGTAAAGGCAATTATATATAATAAAATTGTAAAGGTAGGAGCCAAGTTGTAAAGGACTTTAGAAGTTAAGCCTAAGATCTTTGATCCTAGAGATGTAGAAAACTATTGGAGTTTATTGAAAAGGGGACTGATATGGTCAGACTTCAAGAAATGTCACTTTAGCAGATATGTATAGATTGGAGATTAGGAACTCAGCATTGTTTATCTGTCTATTCCATAGTTTTTGTTTGTTTGTTTTTTAGTACCTTGTATGTAGAGAGTTTACAAGTAGGGAAGTGTTAGACTATTAAGTAGAGAAAATCTCAGCTTTTGTCTGTGGACTCAAGCCAAAGCAAAAGAAGTGTTTTTGAATCCCCAGTGATTAACACAGTGCTTTTTACAGAGCACATTTTCAATATAAAATGCTTTTTGAATGAACAAATGAATTGAATGAATGAAAATGATCTCTTCCTCCACCTTGAAACTTCCACAAAGGTAATTCAACTTTTTGTGCTACAGGAACTTCTGCTATAAAGTTAAAATCTATTTAATATCTAAGTGTAAATGCTGTTCATGTAGAGAAGATAAGTGGAGCTTGTCTCTTCTAAGATTGTTAGCTGAGAAAAAATGTCAAGCAATGTAGCATCTTTAATATGTAACTTTTATAATTCCCTTTTGTTGCTTCTTTTGTTCAACTCTTAAGTTTTATTATTTATCCTTCCACTCTCTTACCTTTTCTCTTCCTACCCTGACTTCTGTTCTCTTTCTATGTCTTTCTTGTTTTAAAATGATTCAGTCAGCAAGTGGTTAATGAACATTTAACATTTACCTGGCACCAATGTGGATAATTTTAAAAATTTAAGACATAATCTCAAACCACAAAGAATTTATAGTCCTAGTGGTGATTCGAAACATGAACACCCAAAATAATCTGTGAAGAAATGTATACTTTATGCTAACAAATGCTTTAAGATCACTAATGAAGAGGTTCCCTGCCACATAAAGATTGTAACTCAATTATATTTTTCCATATTGTGCAACTGTTGTCCATGTCCTCCATAAGTTCATTGCAAGGAGCCATTCAATGTGCTGGAAACTTTCTTGGCATTAATTTGACTTAAGGAAGATGCTAGTGTAGCTCATGGGTTATTCAATTATTAGGTCTTTTGCCACATGAGCAGTCCATTTTCTTTTCCTATTCTGCATTTTTTTTGATGACATCCTTTTTTTAAAATGGGTTTTCTTTGTAGTTTCTTAAGTGTTATATATTACAGCCTATTCATACCCACTATGTTCCTTTCCATTGACCTTTTGGATAATGTTGCATATTTGTAAGTGTTCCTTTACTTGAAATTATCTGGTAGAATGTTGGTATTAAAAAAAAAAAAAGATGGGCCTTCATTTTAAGGAGCATTTTAGAATCAATAAAGGATCTCTGCAGTTTTCCATAAACACCAGGTTGTTTTGTTGTTTTGCTTTAAATCTGAGCTTAATTCTTTATCAATTTTTTACCTGTCCCAAGTATATGAGAAAGTAATACTATAGTAAATAGGAAACCATATCTTCTTCTTTTTGTCTCCTTCTTTCTTTGCTATAGTTATCCTTTTGTTCCCCCCTTGCCCTGCCCCATTTGCATTAAAGCTAATTCTTTCTGATGTTTTCCAATTTATCAAGTGTCAGAGTAATCCTGATGCATGTACATCTCTCAACCAAAAAAGCTATCATTCAGATAACTTTAAGAGTGCTAAACTTCCTAAACTTCCCTTTTTCTTCTAGAGAAAACAGAGTCATTGTTAACCACAGCTTACCCACCATTACACTTTTTTGTGTTCTGAAGGATAGAAAGTACAAGTAAAATGGCCTATATTTAATATAATTCCAATGCAAAATTTAACCATCTATCATAGGAGTAGCAGTAGAAGTTTTATAGTTCAGTTAAAAAATTGAAGATAAACAATAATAGTTGTGGTTCAAGGGAAAGAATATCAGATGTAGAATCACAGAACCTGGGATCCAGCCTGACTCTGCCATTTGTGTCCTGTGTGATCTTAGGCAAGTCCCTTAATTAATCTTAGGGCTCAAATTCCTCAATTATAAATAATATCTAGATGGCTTAGGAGGTCTCCTAACTCTAAAGCTGTGATTCAATAAGTATTCTATGTAGGGATGGGTGGATGGGGAGGAAATGAGTTTTGAATTTGTTTGGTATATATTGTTATAAAGTGGTTAGATTAATGATCACAATCTTTCAGTGTATTTTCATCTTCGATCTTCTTTGATTTCCTGAGAACACTAATTATCAAGACATAGTCATTCACAAAACTTATTCAATGTGTATTTGGAGAGACCTTAGAATTTTTGGTAGCATATTTTGAAAGTGGTTAGAATAGGTTTATTGATAATGACTTTTCCATTCACCTTGATCTAGGGAAGAACACTTTTTTGGATCCCCTGGGAACATTAATTTTCTATCAATAATATAATTATCTAACCTTCATGAAGTGATTTTATTTTTTACAAGGTTCATTTTAAACAGGGTCTACAGACTTAACCAGGCCTCTAATAACTTTCACACTTTTGGGGTTCAGTTAGTAATCTTGCCAACTGTATCAATAGCTTGCAAGTAAGGATAAGTAGACAAGTGCCCAGTGGCCCTTTGGATGTATTTCATTGAGTACATTGACAAGTATAAATTAATATAGAGGCTCTGTGCTTCCTTTACTAGCAAATGATTATAGGATTATTTTAGGTCTAAAGAGAATTCTCTTTAAAGCTAAGAGAACTAACTCTGGATTAAATCATTATGCAGAAGCAATAGTAATATCGTAGTGCTTTATATATTACCAGTCCACTTCCTCCATTAGTTAAGAATTAAAACTCTTAAGAGCTCAAGGCATCTTTAGTCACTTGTTCAAATTTATACCTCAGAGAGCATATTAAAAACTTGAATGAAAACCAAATTTTCTTGAAATTAAAAAGTAAATGAAACACAATTTTACAGCATTTAACCTGGCATAAAAAAAATTGGGGGGAATTATTTTTGTTTAGATCTAGTCTAGAACACTGTGGTAATACTCAGAAATTAAAAATATCCTCCTAATTCCGTTTCATAGTTTAATTAATATTACCTTTTGTATTTCATCAATCTGTGTGTTTATACTGAATGTGTGACACTTCCTAGTTCAAAAGGCATATGTAAAGAATCCAGTTGCATACAAGCACTTTACAAGTTACAAAGTTGTAATTGCATTACAAACATGGTGCTAAATGATTTAAGTGAGAGGAAAGGAAAAAAGAAAACCCACAAAATCTGTCCCATTTTTTGGATGTATTGGGGGACTAGTAAAAAAAAACATAAGGAGTTGTATACAAGTTTTCCCATAACCAACTTTTAATTAGGGGTCAGCCAAATAATGTAAGCTTTGTCTAAAGTTTTGTTATCTTATATGGCTTTTGTTTGTCTGTAAAACATAAGCAAGGATTAGTCTTCACCCATTATACTACCAGAATCTCTTTTGAAGTCTAGAAATTGATTCATTTTTCTATGTCCTCTATAGTCACCTAAACTAAAAGCAGAGTGTGGCAGAGTATTGTGAGTGACTGTTTTTGCAGCCCCATTAGAAGCAGAATGTCTCTTTATTCTTCTCTGAACTTGTTCCAGTGAAATTCCTATCCTAGCTGTCTAAAAAATTTGAATGTATCTAGGATCAACTGATGAATTTTTCTAGACTTATTAGAATGCCAAAATTTCTGGAATGTATCTCTCTTAATCTAGATGGAATATATTGGAAAACAAAAGGCTTCTAATCCCATCAGGACTGCCATACTTTATTTTCAAAATGCCATTTATATAAAGATCATTTGACATCTAGGTGCTATACTAACTTCTTTCCTTATTAGTGCCTGGGAACTAGTATCCCTGTATTTATGTATGAGGACACTCAACTCTGTTGTTGAAAATTATGCAGTACTGAGGTAGCTAGGTCAAGAGGACCTGAGTTCAAATTTGACCTCAACACTTAACACGTCCTAACTGTGTGACCCTGGGCAAGGCACTTAACCCCAACTGCCTCAGCAAAAAAAAAAAAAAAAAAACCAACAAGAAAGAAAATTATGCAGTACTGATCACTTATGCCCTAGATTTCAAAAGATCTGTGATCTTATCATAACATTATTGATGATAATCAATAATATCAATATTGTGAACATTGTGTATAGCCATGTAAATCACAACCCATTTAGCGCTAGTCATTCAATGTAACTCTTGTCCATTTTTGCCCAAAAATTTGCCACAAGAGGTCCACTGAAAGTGTTGAAAACTTCCTTCAATTCTCTGGTTATTACAAAGTCATCTCTGGAGCTAAAAACTAGAAAATCACGCCTTGCTCCAGAACTGCTAGTTTCCACTTGTAATTTAAATATATATCATAGAAACAAATATATTAATTTTTAAATGTACAGTATATAATATTGTTCACTGTTTGCATAAAAGACATGATTGTCAAATCTTAGACATTGAATTATAGGGCAATAATGTCACAAATAAGAAATAATAATGGCATAGTAAGGATTCATTTATTATGTTTTATCCTTCTGTGCAGTGATGTTGGCTAAACGGACCGTATGTATATCACATATCAGTATAGTTAAATGATATTTTCCAAAATATTATTGAATGGTCTCATTGCTTTTTATAAGAAAATTATTAGCTGGAAAAAGCAATGTCTGGAACTGTCCTTTTCTCCACACTTTCACTTCCATATTCCAATTAAATGTTTTTATTTGTCTTTGGCATTAACCTGAGATAATGAAGTCTTAAGATTTTAGGATTAGAATGGACCTCGAGGTTTTTTGGTCCAAACTTAGGTATAAATTCTTTCCATCTTAAAAATCATTGGTTCAGTTTCTGGTGCCGGGATATTCAGTATAGTAATGCCACTGATCTTGAAGAAATTTGTAAGAACCTTGGGAAGAATTCTTTTTGTGTGTGTGAAGAACATAGGGGCCATAGAAATATTTTTTGCTATGAGAGAAGGACCTGTGCCTTAGAAAGCAATGTGGTTCCATCGTAAATCTTGCTTCAACATGTATCCTCAACAAGACTTTTAAGTTGAACAACATGATCAGAAGCTAGTGATGCTTTTTGAGGCAAGCTGTTCCATTTTGGATGGTTCTCATTGTTAGGCAATTTTTTTTCTCACATTAAGCCAAAATATGGATTCTTGCCAATGTCTATCCATTTATTTTTTTCTGTTGGAATAGAATAAGTAGAATAAACCAAATCCCATTTCAACATAATAATTATTGAAAGGCAAGAATACTGGCTTTGTAGGCTTTGTGTATTCAAACCTTATCTGTGATATTTATTCCCTGTATGGATTTGGTCATATTGTTTAGCTTCTACAGCCATTAGTTTTCTCATCCTTTAAATGAGGGTTTGGGATTCTATGGCCTTTGAGGTAGTTTCTAGATGCAGACTAAAGGTGCCTAAACTTTTTTGTATCTTTGTGCCCTTTGGCATTCTGGTGAAGCCTATGAACCCTTTCTCAGTATATTGTTTTTAATTGAATAAAATAAAATACATAAGATTGTGAATGAACTCAATCATATAAAAATGATTTTCAAAATATTAACAACACAAGTTCATAAATCACAGTTCAAGAGCTCCTGAGCTAAATCTATATTCCTATGAGTTTAAAAATGCAAAAATAGCAACCATATCTCTTGGAAGTATGTTTTTCTTCAAATTAAAACATTCTAAATTTCTCTTTGTGTGATATGGCTTCAATCACCTTATTATCCTGGTTGTTCCTCTCTATATCCACCTCTGCTTTCTGCAATCTACAAGTTCAATAAATTATCTTTTATCTTTATCCATGGCATTGATGAACATACTGAAAAAACAAAACCAAATAATATACTGTATATTATAATATGCTAGTCAAGTAGATATTATAATAGCCAAATATATTATAAAATATAATAATCAACTAATACTTAAAATGAACAGTCTTAAAGATATTTTTTAATCATACAGTGATCTTCACAGGATTTATAAACAAATACTTAATGATAAGAAAATATACAGATATATAAAATTAAAATATACAAATAATCCACATACATAATAGGATGATAGAATAAAAATACAATAAAGCATTTCATTTTATCAATATTCTATAAATTTATAATTGCTTCTCTATAAATATTCTTCTCTAAAAGTTCATTTTCATCACAGGAAACCCAATGGCAACAGACAAGTAATATAGTATATTATGTAATATAGTAATATAATAGCTGAGTAATATACTTTGTCTTGTGGCAGCTAGATGGTTAGAGCACTGGGTTTAGAATCAGGAAGACTCATCTTCATAAGTTCAAATTCATCCTCAGATACTTACTACCTGTGTGATCTTGGGCAAGTCACTGGACCCTGTTTACAATAACAGCATAGGATTATTCATCATACATACAAACATACATACATGTACATATATAACATTTAGAGGCCTTCCCTTTGGGCTAACATAACCTAAGTGGATTATTGACCCTGGGCATCAAGTATCTTTGTAGCTCCTTTCATAAAAAGCCTCTATTTGATTTGCAGATGCTCCACATCCATTCCCTTGCTTGGAGTCTGACATTCTTCTACCTTTTGTTCCTCAACTCCTAACTGGGATCCTTATTTCCTTGACCCTCCATTCTCTGTGGCTCAGTATATTCTTATACCTCCTGACATTATCTGACCTCTGTGGACTGGCTTTTGTTAGTTAGCCCACCTTCCTGCCGAACCAAATCTTGTTTCTCTCCTGTACAGCCTCATTGCCACACCAGACTTCCAAAGTAATACACACTGAGTGCTCCGTGGTGTTTGATGGCAGCAACATTTTATTCCTTCTTCCTCTTTATTCACTAACAAATTGGTTGGACACTATGGGTGGGCATGAGACGAATTTGCAAAATTCATAAAATGGAAATTCTAAAGCTGCATTTATATGGGTTAAGTTAACTGAGTGAGAGCTGTGAAACTGAGCTGGCTTGGTCCATTTTACTTTATCTCTATAGTGAATGCTTCATGGCCTAAAGCCTACACTTCATTACTTGTTTGACATTAAGGATAGGCTGTGGCAAACCAAGATAACCAAATTTTATGTAATCTCACTTCCAGCTCACCAGAGTTGTACAGACATGCTTCCTTTCCAGTGGCCACAAGAAAAATGATTCCTCACAAATTCACCCCAGTTCCACAGAATTAATTGTATGCAAACCAGATGCACATAGTCCCATAAAAAGGTACAAGACATTCAGCCCTGCTGTCATTCTGAATTCCTTTAACCTGATCCGTATACTCTGGATGAACACCAGATTAATGGTCAGCTTAGGCAACTGGCAAAGTTCTAGGTGACTTACAGATATCTGTTGAGTTTTATTCAGAAAAAAAATTAAAGGAAGGTAGTTGCTCCAATGTAGGGTGAATTACATCTGCCTTTAAATACACTCTAGTAATGATTATATCTAATGAGGTTAAATAAGGGAATTGGTAGAAATTTGTCAAGCTCTTGGGTATTGAAGCAGGAAGCATGTTACAGAATGATGGAAAGAATACTGGATTTAAAATCATGGAATCTGAGACGAAATTATGTTTCTATCACTATCTCTTGTGTCCCTGGGAAAGTTAATTTCATCTCTGTAGATCTGTTTCCTTACTTGTAAATCGAGGAAGTTAAGCTAGATAACCTTAGCCACTAAGCTGTGTATTCCTTTTCCCTTCTGATTTAAAGGCCTAACTTTAACAAGTATCTATCATTATTTTAACGCAAAATAAATATATAGGAAAAGTAGAAAACATGATGTAAGATCAAAGGGAAAAGTACTTTATTTCTCTACCCAATGGTATAATTAGCAATGAAAGTAGCATCGTAATTGACATCTAGTTAATTGCCCAATTTAAAAAGTTCAGTTTTTCTTTTCCTTTCCTTTTTTTTTTTTGTTTCTCCCCTCTACCTCCCACTGTCTTTTTATTTTCCTAATGCTTAATGCTAAACATTGCTAAGTTGATTTGTCATGGTAGAGTCCCTAGTGTGACCATCTTTAGATACTCGTAACCCTCTGTGGTCTTCCTGCCAAATTTCCTGTGCAATGTATTGTTTCGATACCATATGAGTCAGCAATATGGGTGGTTCCAGGGTCAAACTAGTCCTAAAGCAGTAGCCAGCTCAGAACGTTTCATATCAGTTTTGTTGAGACTTGGGTAAGACCAGCAAATAAGAGATATCAATATTTACTATGGGGAAAAGGATTAGAGCTAATGGAAAGAGCAGTGTGGAAGGAAGCTGTTTAGTAATGTGTTGAGACATTTTTTAAACAACTGAAACTTAATGTGGTCTAATGCTAGAAGAGTTTTCTACTTTGTTCTGTGTGCCCCAGGTTACTAGTCACCCAGATGACTAACCACTGATTTATCTTTGATTCTTTTCTGTTTCACCTTTCATATCTGAATCGACAGGATCTCTTGTTTCTTTCCCCTTCTGTCCACTCAAGGTTAAATTCTCATTGCTACTCCCTTGAGTTATTATAATTTCCATTCACTCTTACCTGCTTTCACAGTTTCTTCCTTCTTCAGTCCATCTTTACCAAGGCTGTCAAAATAATCTGAACTAAGGTCTAAATCTGACCATGTTACTTACTTTAATGTTAAAAACAAAAACAAAAACAAAAACCTTTTATTGACTGTGTCTCTGGGATAAAATGAAAACTCTTCAGTTTGACTCCAGCCTACTTTTATACATTCCCCCACACATACACACAGACACATTGCTGCCTTTAACAGCCCCTGTATTTCAGCTAATTTGGATTCTTAGTTATTCCTCAATCTCAACATGCCTCCTTTTACCTCAATACATTCATTCACTACGTTGTGTACTTTTCCTTCACCACAATGCCTAAAATGAACCTTTTAAGTATGATGAAAGATCTGAGGGGAAAGAGTGTTACCAAGTAAGAGTCAAGGAAAATTTCATGGGGAATGTAGAATTTTAATTTAGAGAACAAATAAGAATTTACCAGGTAAAGAAGGCCTGGATCATTTTTTTTTAACCATTGTTATCATTTAAATAAGAATGGGTATGAATAAATAAAAATGGAATGACATTGAATAGGGGAAAAAATGACAGATTCCAAGATGATTCATTTTTTCCATCATGTACTTTGTTAATTGTTGGCTCTTGTAGCGTCCAACAACACAGATGCCATAATTGATTCAATTCATCCACAGGCACCTTTTGGGGAACATTTTATTTGCATAAAATACACTAAAAGTGTAAAGAACAGGTACAAAACAGCCTTAATGAAAATCCCAGGCAAAATTCTCTCAGGAAATAATGCCTTTGAGCCCACTGTCTAGCCTAATCAACGCTCAGAACCACAACCCAAAAGAATCATTTACTCATCAGACAGGACATGTTGATAAAGATAACATGAATGGAAGCAGAAAAATAGGACCATGTGATGATATGATGAAAAGTGAAAACATTTCAAAGATGTTTTGTCCCTGCTACTTCAGAGTCCAAGTTGGATTTTCTACTCAGATCTGACAAGGTCTCACTTTGTTGATCTCCATGCAGACATGACAATTCTCACTGAAAAAAGAGAAACCCATGTAATCCTCGGGTTTCAAGTCAGATAAGCAAAGATTTAATAATTAAAGTTTCATGTTCCAAAGGCTTCATTAGTCTTACAAAGCTTTTTGATGGAGTATCATCATAAATAATTAAAAATGAAGCTGCACTTAACAAAATGTATGAGCTGAACATATCCACGGATGCTTCAAGTTGATCTATCTATCTAACATCTTTATCTTTTTGCCTATCCACCTTTTTATCTATTTTGGTATCACAATCTTCTGCTTTTTTTTGATAATTTTCTAAACATGATGGCCTTTAGTAGGTGGTTTTCTTATTAGAGAGAATTAGTCAGGTTCTGCTATAGTATCACATTTTAATGGGGCATAGGGATGTGTTGGCCAAGCTTCCACCACTCCCTAAAATAGGATCTCAGTATGTCTTCCATCCTAATTAAGCACCATTGTAATAACAGATGTGGATAATCATAGTAATGT
The DNA here is from genome assembly GCF_016432865.1 of Antechinus flavipes. NCBI lineage: Eukaryota > Metazoa > Chordata > Mammalia > Dasyuromorphia > Dasyuridae > Antechinus > Antechinus flavipes. The sequence continues at coordinate 323,049,795 of NC_067398.1, forward strand.
AGATAAATAGCTCCTGTAAAACACAGCAGAGCTTCTGGCATGGGGTGCTATATGTGGTTTTATTTTTTTATTATAATTATTTTTCCTTGAAAATATTAAATGTAAAACTTTTTAAGAGATGGGGGAAATTACTCACTACATTTTTATGTATGGTAAATATTGTTGAGCCGAGTAAAGTAACAATGGAGAAAAGCTTGCTGATGTTAAATAAGGGTATTTATTAGAAAATATTACTTACTATGCCCTTCCTCATCTAACCATAATACAAACCTTCTTTTAAAAACCAAAAGCACAGCTGGTTTGAACAATGTTTAGGTTTCCTCTTTTTATCTACTCTCCCATTCCCTTATTCCAGTCATAAAATGTATTGACAGAAAATGCATGGAAAGGAAAAAAAAGATAAAGAAAAGCAACCTTTTGACTCTTTGGTTCTATGATTTCATGTGTGGGGTCTCCTTCTACTCATACATATTGCAGCCCTCCAGACCTCATCCTTGTACCTAAGAACTCATGTAGAAAAACTTTCTTAAGAAATATTGATAGCAATGTGTATTTATATATATATATATATATATACATACATACATATATATATATATGTAAATATTGACAAAAAGATGTAAGTTAATCTCAAACCCATTTTGGATGGGTGAAACTTACATTGTCCCTTAAGAAAGTGCTTTTTGAGGATCCACACATGCAAAAACATTTGAAGCAGCCCTTTTTATAGTGAAAACTGAGTGGTTGCCCATCAAGTGGAGAATGGTAACCATCAAGTTATGGTATATGAATTTAATGGAGTAGTATTGTTCTATAAGAAATGATGAGCAGGCTGATTTTAGAAAAGCCTAGGAAGAGTTACATAAACTGATACTGAATGAAGTGAGCAGAATTGAGAGAATCTTATACATAGTAACAAGAAGATTATGTAATGATAAACTATTATGGATTTGGCTCTTCTCAACAATGAGGTAATACAAGCCAATTCCAATAAACTTGGGATAGAAAGCACTATCCACATCCAGAACTATGGAGACTGAATATGGATGAAAGGTTTATTTTTTTACCTTTTTGTTGTTGTTTTTTGTTTCCTTGTTGTTTTTTTCCTTTCTCATGTTTTTCCCTTTTGATCTGATTTTGATCTGTGTGTGCAACATCATAATATGGAAATATGTTTCGAAGAATTGCACATGTTTAACCGATATTGGATTACTTGCTATCTTGGGGAGGGGAAAGATGAGATGAGAGAAAAACAATTTGGAACATAAGGTTTTGCAAAGGTTATAACAATTAACTATCTTTGCATGTATTTGGAAAAATAAAATATTATTCTATTAGTAAAAAAAAAAGAATCAGGAAAAAAGAAAGTGTTTTCTGTATACTACCTGTTTTGACCCTCACAACAACCTTGTGAGATAGTTAAAATGGATATCATTATCTCCTTTTATACAGTTGAAAAAATAGATTTAGAGAAAGAAAGTGTGTGACTGACTTGTGACTACTTAGGATTAGAGGCAGAATATAAACTCGGCTCTCTCTCAGTCCTTTTCATTACACCACTTTGCAGCCTAAGTTTGTCCTTTTTCTGTGTCTCATACATACATTAAATATCAGAAGGAGCTGTTTGCTAGGCTTGTCTCTGGCACTGTGGCTTTTTCCTCTGACATCCTTCTTAACTCTTGGGCTTGGATCCAGATTTTTTGACTCCCAAGTGAGTATTTTTTTTTCCTTTGCCACCTTTATTTTTCTCTGAAGCCATTTTTAGGGGAATAATTTTCTATAAAATTCTTGCTCTGATGCTTTAAAATGATACAGATATGAACCTAGTTTCTCCAAATCTATAGCAGCAGAATGCAAGTCTGAGAAGCTTCTTCTTTTTATTTTATTTTAATAGTATTTGATTTTTTCCAAATGCATGCAAAGATAGTCTTCAACATCCACTTTTGCAAAACCTTGTGTTCTAAATTTCCATTCCTTCCTGCCTTCCCTTCCCCAAGATAGCAAGCATTCTGATATAGGTTAAACATGTGCAATTCTAAACATATCTATATTCATCATGCTGGGCAAAAAAAAAAAAAAAATCAGATCAAAAGGGGAAAAAAAAAAACAGGATAAAGGAAAAAAGCAAACAAACAACAATAACAACAAAAAGGTGAAAATAATATGCTTTGATCCACATTCAGTGTCTGTGAAGCTTCCAAGAATATATTGTCTTTACATATGAACCTTTCCTATCCAAGACTCCGCCTAGATGAACAAGGAGAGGATTATTACTAGTGGGTCATTTACTAGGTCAAAAAGTCAAGGAATCCATGAATATTTTTTAAAATAGAAAATCTATGGGGCATAATTTTTCTCTATCCTGGAGCTGGATCATCCTGCCACAAAATGCTAATGATGAGTATTATCGTAAACATTACTAGAAAGGCAGTTACCCCTTGTGTGACAGGATAAGGAGTTTAAAATCGTAATTAAAGAATGTGCTAATGCCCTCTAAATTAAATCAGCATGTAATTTAATGAGAATTGGTGTTGCATAATATAGAGAGGACTGATTTTTAAGTCCAGAGATCTGGGTTCCAGTCTTACTTCTGACAGCTACATAACCTTTGGCTTAACTTAACCTTCCCATGTTGTAGGGCTCCCTCAGATTACGCTCTGAAACAACAAGTTACAGACAGGTATTTTCCCATTTTTTGGTTTTCAGATTTCATATTTATATGCTTTTGGGAAGATTCAGCTTAATTGGGTCTCATGCCAAATGCTCTATAAATCTGATTTTGTCACCACTATTTTTTGACAATTAAAAACATCAATCACAGCAGTAATAACAACTGATTCTTTTATTTTTCTACTCTAAACAAGAGGCAGCATGGAGTAACGGGGAGGCAACAGAAATCCTATCTCTAACACATGCTAGCTGTAGGAGTCTGGGCAAGTAGCTTAATCTCTCAGTGTTCTAAGACTAAAGTTTACCTCCGTCACCATCTCCCTCCCTCTGCAAATGTCAACTTGGAAGTTACTTATTGCAGTGAAATCATGGTTCCAGTCCTCTTTCTATTCTAAAGCCCATTCTCCTTGACAGAAAAAACAGTAGAAAAGCACTGTTTTCTTTCATCATGTATTATGATTGTTCCACATCCATCTTTAACTACTATCTTTAAAAAATTTTATTTTTTTTATTAAAGCTTTTTATTTTCAAAACACATGCATGGACAATCTTTCAGCATTAACCCTTGCAAAACCTTCCCCCCCATCTCCTTCCTCAGATGGCAAGCAATCCAAAACATGCCAAACGTTAAAATATACAGGTTGAATCCAATATATGTAATACTTATACATTTATCCTATTGCACAAGAAAAATCATATCAAAAAGAAAAAAATGAAAAAGAAAACAAAGTTCAAGCAAACACCAACAAAAAGAGTGAAAATAACTTGTGATCCACACTCAGTTCCCACAGTCATCTATGGGTGCAGATGGCTCTCTCCATCACAAAATCATTTGAACAATTTTCTCATTGTTAAAAAGAGTCATGTCCATCAGAATTGATCATTGTATAATCTTGTTTAACTACTATTTTCTTTGGATAATCAGGAATTGACTCTACAGAAAGGCTTATTTAGAAGTTCTTTTTATGAAGTTTTCTTATATGCATTGTTCACACCATTAGGTCTTTTAAGTATGTCCTTAATTTTTCATGTTTCATTAAAGAAGTTTTTTTAAAATTATTTTAATAGCTGTTCCCTCAAAGGACACTTAATTGGAATTTTTGCTTTTTAACTGCACCATTAACTAGTTTCTAAATGGAGTTTATATAGAAAAGTTTTTAATTTACTTGTGAATTCATCTCTACAAATGTCCCTAAGTCAGACAAGTCAGCAATCAACAAACATTTATTAAGTGTTTATTTTGTGCCAGGGTGTGTACAAATGCAAGCAAAAAAGAAAAATGGTCTCTGCCCTCAAGGAGCCTACATTCTAATGGAAGAAGATAACGAATAGAAGGAAACTGAAAAGGGAGATGTGGGAAAACCAGGGAAGGTAACCTTTTATGGGGATGATGTAGAGAAAGTATGGAAATGTTGGGAAACAATCTGGAGAGAAGTCAAGACATGTTTGACCTGGACCCTTTTTAAAATGGAAGTTGCAGGAAGAATCCCTCAATCAGAGGTTCTACCATTTAGAAATTCAATAATATGTTTAACTTCAATTTCAGTAATGGTACAAAATTCCAATATGTGTGCCTCCTGTCCAAGGAACTGTCCAGGGAATTAATAGGGGTGTCTGCTAACTAAATCTTAGCTAAGTTTAAAAGCACTAAGCAGCGACACGGATGAATTCTTTGGTCATGTTCACTCATATAATAATGAACATTCATTAGCTTCCTTTGTTAACAAAATGGTCATTTCATTTTTCTAACACCATGTTATTTTATAATGAGTGTGTACTGTGATTATGACATTGTCCCTGTCTCAAGCCTATGCAGTTCAACTAGGCTTTGTGTGGTCAGAACCTAAAAGAAATCAGACTTTACCTGTGGAAAACAGATAGTGATTCTACAAGGAAGGAAAAGTAACATTCCTCCTCTTTCTGTTCCCTTACTATTCCCATTTCTGCTCTTGGAAATAGATTCTCCTGGGAAATGTGAAGCAGTAAAAAGAGGGAGGGAAGGTTAGTTATGGGTGCTGGGGGTGTTCGGGGGAATGGCATATAAATCATATGGGTTAGATAGTATTTGTATACCTAATAAGTTTTGGAAACTGTTTTAATTTGGAAACTCATTTAAATAGTGTCCAGGTCTCAAGAACCAATGAAAAAGGAAAAATGATAAAGAAGAGCAAGTAAACTAATAAGAAATGTAGTACAAAACATTAAAGATTGTCTCGTTTCTAGTTGGGGGAAGGGAAAGAGGAAGGGAAAGGTTTTCTCAATGCAATCTTTTTAAGAATTTTGGACTTTAAGAAAGATAGTGTTTGTTGAAATGAGTAATTAAAGGTATATTTTTCATCTTGCTTCATGCCTGGGGTGATGATCTGGCTTCAAAGCTCTCCTTTACTTCAAAGAAGGGACTTGTCCTTCAGAATCAATTGCTCAGAGTCTAAAATGTGCTAGGAAAAGAGTGAAGGAAATTTTTGGAGGACCTATAAAGAAAACCAGAAAAATATGTGGAATATCATCCAAAAGTGTATTTTGTTCTATTGTCTTGGGGATGATGAGTCAGAAGTACTTAAATGGGCATTTCTAAACACTGTTTGTGAGGCTTCAGTATTGCACACACACCCCCGCCCCTCCCCATGTAGCCAAACAAGAAATAGAAAGGATACTAACTTTTTTCATCTTCTTCTCTATTCCAGAGAATGAGATGAGATTTACATGCCCTACAATAACTGTCAGGGTCCTTGAAACTGAAATTTCAAAATATGAAGGAGATATATCCTCCGTCCACCAAGACAGAACCAAGTAATAGATATGATTTTTTTTTTTTGCAAAATTCACTTAACAAATATTAATTACAGCTAAAATATCCTTCCATAATTTTAAAGTAAAACAACCTCATTTAACATAAAAGTTAATAATTTAAGATTTTTTGGAAGCCTTTTTTTAGAATAAAAAATTTAAAACAAAACAAAATCACTCAAAATTTTTCTATAAGGGAAGAAACGTATAGAAATGAAGAAAACTTTAACTTTGGAAGAAAGAATAAGTATAATAACATACATGTAAAAGGTAATGCCAGTGTGTAGATAAAATAATTTATATAAATGGCATGGTAGAGGGTTGAAAAATTGATTCAGGGTTCATTGTAAAAATAAAAAGAACAAAAATAACAATATTTTCAGAAGTAATGCTTAATATTCATTTTAATTTGGAAAGTAAATGATTTTTATATAGTAGGAAGACAAGGAGACTTTATGAAATAATAACTAATAAGATAGGTAAGGGAATTCTTAAGTAGGCAAATGGAGAAAGGAAGCTATTATTTTTATATTATATTATGCTTTTGAATGAGGAGATTGCCCATTGAAAAATCTCTGGACAAATATTTTTTATTCATTGTGGTGCCAGCTTCTTGAAAAATGTAAAAAGGAATATTCTGATTATGTCTCTTCAGTAAAATTTTATTTGAATCTTTATTGCTATGGTAATATTCTTTGGCGACACATTTTCTCCTTCAGATGTTTCTGTGGCTGCTGTTTTCAAGGGTAGAGTAAGCATCTGGGAAGACTGCTAATTGTTCAGAGCATCCTCCCCAGGGATATAACCTAAACAACTCTAGAGGTTTCTGGGAAACTTCTGATACCAAATGTAGGCATAATAAACTGGCTTCTTGCACTCAAAATTCCATGTTCTAGATGGACCTGTCAGAGTAGCCAAGTGGCATTCTCTTACTGAAGACCTGCAGTGACAATGCTACTTTTTAAGACTGTTTATGTGAAAAACTTGAGTTAGGAACAGCTTATTCTTCATTCATCACCTATCTCCTTTTAATGTCAGTCACAACAACAATGATTATAGTCATTAAGATTGACCTGTTGCTTCATATAAAGGACTTTACATACATTACTTCATTTTAGCCCTATAACAGCCTCATGAGACGAGAACTATTGTCATCCCCATTTTACAGACGAGGTAGGAGAGAAATTAAAGTGACTTGGCCAGTATCTCACAGATAATAAGCATTTGAGGCTAGATTTTGAATTCAGGCTTTTCTGTCTCCACTTCCATCACTTGATACATTACACCATCTATACCTTCTTTTAGAACACAGCTCCAATATCATCTCTGAAACAAAGCTTTTCCCATTTTTCTCTCCCTACTCTTGCTCCTCCCAAAAATCATCTTGTGTTTAGGGTGGGTGTGTTGTAGATTAGGAGACTAAGAGAGCATAATTTTAGACTGTAAAGAGTAATGGTTCACATGAAGAAATCATGTCAGACATTTATCATGGGTCACTAAGATTTGCTATTTATTACATGACTCATGCATTTTACTAAATATGGCTAAGGCAGAGATCTTAGAAGATTAAGCAATATTTTTCCAGGGTTCAGGGACTTTGAAATCTCAGGGGAGAGGAGGAGCAAAGGCAGAGTCTGGGGAGTAAAGAAAAGAACCAGGGAGAAATTAGGAAGAGGCCAGGAGGTATCAAGGAGGATCCAGGTGGTCTCTACATGACTGACCAAGCCTGAGACTTGTCTGAAGATGGTGCTAATCAAGACAGTCTCAGAATTTGACCTGGCTCTTTGTCAATGGAGACAGGATGGATGGATTTAGTTATTGTTAATAGAGGCTGGATGAACTGATTAGAATTCTGTTCTCCATACCATACATGTACACACACACACATATACATATATAGACATACATTATGTACACAGATCATATAGATATATACACACATTAGTCTATAAATTCATATGTAATATAGATATGCACATGTACGTGTGTATATATATCTATATCTCTATATATTTATTTATTTTTGATCAATAAACCTTCCCAAGATATGTTGGGATTTACTGGCTAGATGTCTTTCTTTAGGACCATGCCTAAAACCCAAATCACTCTGATTCTCATTGATTGGCCAACAGTAGGTCCCTGGCCAAGTCCCAATTGGTCATATAAATAGCAGTCATTTCTACTGGACAGAAACCCTAAAGTTTTTTGTTTTTTTTTTAAAGATGATCAGATAGAGTTAGGTATTGTCTGTTATCTTTTCAGTTGTGATAAAATATGGGATGCAATGGCCTGTTAAAATCTTCATTTTAAATTGATGCAAATTGACTTTGAAACACCATCACACACCTAGAAAAAGGGCATCATGATTTCTGGCAAAGTTGTTAATGCTAACAATGGTAACAATGCCCTTGATTGAGTTCGTGTATATAATACAAGGATTAAGTTGAGTTTGACCCAATATTTCAGTTAGTATGAAGAGGATATTAAACAGTAGCCTATCAAAATCTATAAATGACAATAACTGCAAGTTGTTTTAGAGGAGAAGCAACAAAAAGAAGGACAACTAGACTCAGTGATTAGGAGTACTTAGATTAGGAAATAAAGTGTGTTTTAACTTGGTGAAGGCATGATAGCTAATCTAGCACATCTGGAAGAATCAGTAGAAACACAGATAATGAAGAAAGAAATGTGAGAATCATTACTATTAAGAGGTTTGACGGTAATCATGGAGAGTTAAATCAGAAAGTTCCAATGTAGTATGGGAAACAAAGTGACCAATATAAAGGATCAATATGAAGGGGGTAATGATTATTTCAGTACCCAAAGGTACTGAAATTTCTTGGAATATGAAACTTGGTATAAACATCTCATTTGGGTCAAAGGATATGAACAGACAATTTTCAGAGGATGAAATTGAAACTATTACCACTCATATGAAAGAGTGTTCCAAATCATTATTGATCAGAGAAATGCAAATTAAGACAACTCTGAGATACCACTATTACACACCTGTCAGATTGGCTAAGATGACAGGAAAAAATAATGATGAATGTTGGAGGGGATGCGGGAAAACTGGGACACTAATGCATTGTTGGTGGAGTTGTGAACGAATCCAACCATTCTGGAGAGCAATCTGGAATTATGCCCAAAAAATTATCAAATTGTGCATACCCTTTGATCCAGCAGTGTTTCTATTGGGCTTATATCCCAAAGAAATACTAAAGAAGGGAAAGGGACCTGTATGTGCCAAAATGTTTGTAGCAGCCCTGTTTGTAGTGGCTAGAAACTGGAAAATGAATGGATGCCCATCAATTGGAGAATGGCTGGGTAAATTGTGGTATATGAATGTTATGGAATATTATTGTTCTGTAAGAAATGACCAGCAGGATGAATACAGAGAGGACTGGCGAGACTTACATGAACTGATGCTAAGTGAAATGAGCAGAACCAGGAGATCATTATACACTTCGACAACGATATTGTATGAGGACATATTTTGATGGAAGTGGATTTCTTTGACAAAGAAACCTAACTGAGTTTCAATTGATAAATGACGGACAGAAGCAGCTACACCTAAAGAAAGGACACTGGGAAACGAATGTGAACTATCTGTATTTTTGTTTTTCTTCCCGGGTTATTTATACCTTCTGAATCCAATTCTCCCTGTGCAACAAGAGGACTGTTCAGTTCTGCAAACATATATTGTATCTAGGATATACTGCAACATATCCAACATATATAGGACTGCTTGCCATCTAGGGGAGGGGGTGGAGGGAGGGGGGGGAAAATCGGAACAGAAACGAGTGAAAGGGATAATGTTGTAAAAAAATTACCCTGGCATGGATTCTGTCAATATAAAGTAATTATTAAATAAAAATTAAAAAAAAATAAACATCTCATTTGTAGGAAGAAGGAAAATGAAGTGGCTGGAAAAATTCATGGAAGAATATAACCACACTGATTAAGGACTGGAGAAATTAACTTATGAGAATGCAGTTCTAAAATTAAATACATCTTGACCTAAGTAAACTAGGAGGATCAATGAGCTGTCAATTGATATAAAAATATATATAAATATTAAGGTATGATTTAATGTGGTATGAAATCATAAAGGGAGTACAAGGACACTAGTAGGTGATGTGGTGGGAAATCTTTGTAAATTCTTCCTAATTCAACATTACATGCTGGTTATTTGACATTTTTTTAATGTAACATCACTTCTCAAGAAACACCTATTCTCACATATTTTTCCTTTTTTTTTTTTTTTTTTTTTTTTTGGACAGTCAGTGATTACAGCATTGGTTAGAGTGGTCTTAGAATGGGTGCATAAAGAGCATTTTGCACTTAAGCAAGCAGAGTGGCTTAGCATCAGCATCTTGAGCTGTATTTAATCCTCATAGAGGATTAAAGCAAAATAATTAGCCACAGAATTACTCCTCTCATGAATGGAACTGGGATTTTCCTCTCACCCATAGCCTAAACCTGCCAAGGATTTCCTGTCATTGGTTTATATTATCCCAATCCCTAACCTGTGGTCTGGGGCTTAATTTGAGCTCAGATCTTCCTCTCCCAAGTCCAGCACCCTGTCCATGGTGCCACTGGTATATAATAGCTTACCAAGAGAACTCTACTCATCTACTTTGATTGGACCACCATTACAAATCTGGAATGCTTAGAATTGGAATTGTTGAGAGAACAAAAGATACTTTATGTTCATTATAAGAATTGGGATTAACCTCAGTAGTTAGGGGTTACTGACCAAGCAATTTGATGGATCTTTATTTCTTTAACAAATATACTGCTGAATTATCCAGTTATTAATATTTGGATGCTTGTAGGTTTTAGAAATGGAAAATGATGTGAAGTCTTTGGGAATTAAAAGGCATATTCCAGGATTTTAAGTATGTGTCCTAGATTGTAATGTAAATATTCTACTTTATCCCTGAATATGGTGAAAGTGAAGTTGTCCAGAATACTACTGTGCCTATTTCATATAGTCCAATAATATATCGAGTTCAAATGTCTCTACTGTCCTCTCACAGTTGCCCTTCTAAAAAGGCCTGGGAAAACTTGTCCCATTTACTTGTATATCTTCTTTGGTTCATATAACACAGAGCTACATATGGATCTAATTATCTTTTCAGTTAAAAATGTTAACTTGCTACTGAACAGGTGAAACTAGGAAGTGATTGATTAGACAAATAGGAAATAGAGATTTACATACAAGAGTAGCTGGAGCCAGTTCCTGTGATCTGGTTGTGAAATCTTTAGTGTAAGCATTCATGCCTGGAATAATTGGCAAACACTCAGCCTGGGGAATGATTTATTGTTATATTGATTGTCTAGACTTCAGAAAGGAGAGAATGCTAATAAAGCAGATTAAATGGTGTATATCCTCCCACCCCCTTTATTTGGAGAGCCAGTTGTTAAATATTTATCAGCCCATCCTTATGATATATTTAAATATAGACATCCCCTTATAGAGCATAGAAAACTCACTTTTTCTTTCTTTTTTAAAAGGTGAGAACAATTTAGCCCCTCCCTCCCTTTAGGTTGAAAAGCTTAGGCTCTGAGCTAAAAGACTGATTGCTTTTCGACACCTCAATGCTTGCAGAGTAGGCAGTTAACCCACATGCAGTTTTTTAGCAGCATAAGCTTGTCTGTCAGAGTATGTTGGACTCATTATGATTCATGTATTTGTTATGCGATCAATTGGAGCTCTCTCACTTAGCTCTTCCATACACGTGGGAGGTACCCATTCAACTTTTCCAGTCAGCTTTTTTTTTTTCTCCCCTGGGGGAAAAGAGGAGGAGGGAGAAAAGAAATTGATTGCTTTCTAGTGAAGTCTATTGGAGCTTTGCTTAAGGAAGGATCCAGTGGGCAAAAAGAAGATGATCTAATATTTGGAAGGCAGTAGCATGTTATATAGTCTCTTTTTTTTCTTAACAACCACAGACACTTTTTTTTTCAAAGTTCTATTCCATTTTAATTTTTCTTCCTAATATCAAATATTGTGAACATGAAGATTTCTTATCTCATTCCTTTTCTTTTGCAACCTATTCTCCCCTCAAAATTTTTGGTTTTGTTTTTTAAGTGGGCATTGAAAAGGTTGTCCATGTTTAGTAGCTCACTAGACCTGGATTCCATGTGCTTAGTAAATTTACTCTTAAAAATAAGCAATACTTTTATCAATTTTTTAAAAATCATTTTTTCATGAAGCAAAATAGTGACATTAGACATAATTTACTGTGTAATGTTTCTTTTGAAGGACAGCTTCACAGCAGCCATCTCAATGTTAAGAAATTGGTAAAAATACTTTTCTGACAGGTTTTCATAATAAATTTAGCCTTAAGAAAGAAAAATTACACTTGCTTTCTTATTAAATGTTTGAGACACTGTATGGTATTTTAATAGACCACTATCTTATTAAAGGCTTGAATCTTAAGGGGAAGTTTTTTGTGGTTCCTTTCAGCATCAGCAATTATTAAATTCACAAAAGGACCTCTTGAAAAAATGATAATGCTATTCTTTATGGGTACATTTTTTCCTCCTTTTTTAAAGTGAGTAAAACCATATCCTTTTATTTAAAACACACACACATCCCAAAGAAAGGAATGCTTCATAATTTTCTGCTTTTGCAGTTGGTCATTTTTAGCAATTTTTAAAGTTATTCCCTACCCTTTTTAAGGCGATGACTTTTCTTTTTGAAGAAAAGTACTTTTGGTGTTACAAAGACAGAGGATTGATGGCCTTTGAGAACCGGAAGAAAAAGTAGCATATTGGTGGTAGGGAAGTAAGAAGTTGATTTCCTACGTTCTCTGTCCCTTGGAGTTCTGTTAATAGAAGGCTGTGAGCAACGAAGAGATTTGTGCTAGAGAGTAAGAGAGAACAGCCTATTTTCTTTAATTTTTTTCTTCTGTCCCCCCACACTCCACCCACTACCCACCTCCGCTTCCATACCCAGACCAGGAAAGTAAAAAAAAAAAAAAGGTCTCAGAATTCTAGCTTGTTCCTTATGGTTATATTTGTTTTCCTCTTCATTCTCTTTTTTGCCATGTGCTTGGTTTTTCTTTGCATTTCTCATGCAATGGGATCATGCTTGGCAGCATAGTTATAAGAATATAATCTCTCTGTCGTTCAGTTGAATTTGATGTGTTTGTAGGGTGGAGCTGTGTAACATTCAGGAAGCTCACTTATTAGAGGAACTGACTAGCTGGGAATTTTGTGCCTTTGTGTATTTTTGATCTGAGGTGGATAGTGAGGAGAACAAGCAGGAATTAACTGTGGATGGTGAATTAAATTCTTTAAGGTACAAGAATAAAAGCCTTTAAGGCAATGTTTTGCTCTACCATAACATTTTTTAAAAATACTCAGCAATTAGCTTGGAATCTTGAAGTCTCTTTACCTTTCATTTCATTCATGTGATTGTAAAAATCTTTTTCTGCTATGGAAGATCATTTCTGTTTTCCTTCTTATATTTTAAAGAATACCTTTGATATGTGTTATTTCTTTTCATGATGATTTTGCCCAGATGAGATGAGATGAAAAAGTAAATGCATATTCATTGGTAGTCATTGATAATCTTTTAGTGCATTCTCTTGTATAGTATAGTATCAGTGATGTTTACCCCCATCATTTGGAACTTTGCTTTTTCCAGATATCTTGAGATGTGATCCTTCAATCCTCTCAAAATCATGCCAGTTCTGGTACAGATGTATTCTGCATGTACTTGGTCTGGTCTAGCTACCCTTCCTGTCTTTGTTTTGCTTACTGATATTTCCACTTCCTCATGAACCATATCGGGGAATGTGATCTTAGAGTTCAAATGTTGTAGTTCCTCTATCATTGATGGAGAAACAATTTGGTTCCCCAAAGCCAGGTGTCATAGTGGGGAGTGTGCTAACTTAGAGTCAGAAAGAATTTAGTTTGATCTTAGACATTTACAAGAAAGACACTCAAACTTTAGTTTCTTCATCTATAAAATGGGGGAAATTACAGTAACTACATCATTGAGAAGTTGTAAGGATCAAATGAGATTTTATATGTGTCTGTGTGTATGCATATATTCACACATGTATGTTTATATACTCATATACATATATGTAATTATATAAAGGGAAAGAAATCTTTGCAAACCTTAAAACCCTGTGTAAATATTAGTAATCATTATTGTCTTAATAGATATTTTTCATTGTTTGTCCCTTACACTTTCATTTTCCTTTTTTTTTCCAGCTTGAGTGTCCACACAACAAAAAAATTCAAATAGAAGAAAAATGCCTATTTTATTTTTATTGATATCTTCTCTTTTACATCACCTTGATTTCTGAATAAATTTCTCCCTGCTTTCCTTTCCAAAAGACCATTCCAAAACAAGGAAGAAAGAGAAAAAAAGTTATTTTGCAAAACTAAACAACACATTAACAGTTTGACAGTGTATGCAATGTTTCCCTCCTGTATGCTACTTTGCAAAGAAAGGAAGGAGATAAAGAAAGCTATGATAAGGAGCTTGATGGAACAAATCATATAACAGTTCTATCACTGTGTAGCTATTTGAATATGTATCTTTATCAATATATGCATGTATATATTTATATATTCTTGTGCATATGTATGTATATACTACAAAGCAAAAGGTGCACATACTGAGCTAAGACTAGAATTGAACTGAGTGAAAAGAGTGGCTTATATTACCTTTGGGAAATTGTACAAAGTTTTATTTTGAGACTTGAGTTTCATTATCTCACTTACTTTGAAAGTACAACATCCACCCATGAAACAAATACTAATACTAATTCAATATTAGTAATTTAAGGCTATTGTTGTATTGCTCAGTCATGTCCAATTCTTCATGAAAAGAGCTGCATCAGGCACTTGGAAGTTAAGGGTCACACAGCCAATATGTTTCTTTTATTTTTTTTTTTATTTTTTTTTTAGCCAATATGTTTCAAAGGGAGGCCCTGAACTCAAGTCTTCCAAGCTTCAGGATCAACTTTCTAGATACTTCATTTAGCTGCTTCTCTGTCTCTTTCATTAGGTAAAGGCATTGGATGATTAAGTGGGAAAGTAGTTATTTCTTCTCTCTTTTTAGCAAATAGCCACAATTTTAAAATACTTGTTCACTCCCATCAAAAATGACAATTATTTCTGTATAGTATTGAAATCCTAGTCCTTCCAAAGAGTGGTCTAAGCAAGAAATCTTGGCTGAAGTATTTGTAGATTTTCTTGACCTGATAAGCTCTCTCTTTCCCCCGCCTCTGTTTCTCAATATGTCTTTGTCTCTGTCTCTGTCTCTATCTCTCTGTCTCTCTGTCTCTCTCTCTCTGTGTCTCTGTTTCTCTCTCTCTCTCTTTCTGTCTCTCTCTCTCCCTCATTTCCTCCCTCCCCCTTTCTTTCTCCCCCCTGCCTCTCTTTCCCTCTTTCTCCTTCCCTTCCTCTCTCCCTCTCTTTCCCCTAGGAATACATACAATCTTCTTGTACAAATATAGAATGACTATATCATATAAGGTGGCAGAGAAGTGATGATATATTCTTTTTTGCCATCAATTTACAAGAAGATTTGGTCAAGGAGCAGGTCTTTTTACATTGATTCAGCAGTACAGTCCCAAACACATCTCAAACTCAATTTTGTCTAAAACAGAACTCTGTATCTTCTCCCAAACTCTTCCATCTTCTTGAGTTTCCTATTTCTGTTGAAAGTACCACTATCAGTCCATCACCCAAGTTTGCCACTTTAGACATCTTCACTCTTCCTTTCTTCTCCCATATTTAACTACTAAGGTTTTTCAGTTTCATTGCCACAATTTTAAACCTGTCCTGTTGCATTAGTGCTTCCATCTTCAGTTCATTCTCCAAGCAACTACCAAATTAATATTCCTAAAACACTCTTTATTCCTCTGCTTAAAAGTGTCATGAGCTTTCTCTTGCCATTAAGTTAAAATACAAACTCCTCTGACTTTTAAAACTCTTCAAAATCTGTCTTTAGCCTGCTTTTTCCTTAAAATACAAACTCCTCTGACTTTTAAAACTCTTCAAAATCTGTCTTTAGCCTGCTTTTTCCAGGCTTCATTGAACTCTTTACACACTTCATGCAGAGTAAGTCATCTTGCTGACCTTGAGTATGAAATTCCATTTCTCAACTCCATTGCTTTGCTCAGGTTATCTCTTGAATTTGGAGTGTTCAGATGCACTGGTGGTCTTCAAAGCTTAACTTCAGTGCCATTTTTAGAGTATAGATTCCTAATATAGAGGAGGTTGAACTTTGGAATGTTACTATTTCAGTATAATTGGCTTTCTTTGTCATCTTCTATATTTTTATGCATTTTAAAATATTCTGAGACTGGGAGGTATATAGTCTTCACCATAAGGTCAAAGAAATATATGAATTAAAAAGAGGTTAAAACTCTTGCTCTGTAGTAACCTTATCTTTCTCTACTAGCTAGTGCTCTCCTAAGTACCTTGAGGCAGTTAGGTGGTGCAGTGGTTAATATGTTAAATTACTTGAGGATGGAAATTATTTCATTTTTGTCTTTGAATTCTTATAACTAGTTCAGTACCTAGCATATAATCAGAGTGTAATAATTAAGTTTTTTCTCAGTGGTTTTGGCTACATCACTTTCTTTTAAAAAATGAACATTGTATTGATGCCTTCTGCTTTTTACATAAAGTTATTTTTCTCTCACCTCCCTTCCACTCTCTCTCAGTATCATAAGCCTTCTCCTAACAAAACAGTTAAGGAAAAAATCAACTACCCAATAAGCAAGCATATGCACTATTCTACACTCATAATTCACCACCTCTTCCCAAAAAGGATGGAGGTGCCTATCTTTGTCTCTTTCTGAACATAGGTTTGGCCAGTGCAGTTAATTTATTGTTAATCTTCACATTAGTATTTTTTCATTTATGTTATTATAGTCATGGTATATGTTGTTTTCTTCATTCTTTTTCTTTACCAAATTGTATAATCTTGCCATATTTTTTCTGAATTCCTCACATTTGTTGTTTTGTTTAATAGTAATTTTCTGTTCCACTCATACAACAATTTGTTCAGGCATTCTCCAATTGCTAGAAACCCACTTTATTCCCAGTTTTTTTTTTTTTTTAATTCTGTGACCAAAAACCAAAACATTGCTATGAATCTTTCAGTTTGTCAGATCTTTCTCTCTTTGATCTCCTTAGAATATAGTTCAAGCATGGCCACCTTTCTCTGATAAGAATGTTAGCTTTTGTAGTTCATACATTTCCACCAGAATTTTAGGGTGTAGGTTGGTAATAAAAACATAAGGGTGGCTGAAATGTCAGCTAAGTTAATTACATTCTACTTCTGCCTTTATGGGAGGAATGAACTTTGACAGGTAATATGATTAAATATATGAGTAAAACATGAAGTAGCAAAAAGAATGAACAAGAATTGAAAAAAACAACACTCTTTGGGTATGTGCCCTTATTATATACAAAAAGAACCTTGATCTTTAACTATTTAATTCAACTATTATAGGAAATTTGGCTATTTTAGTAGCTTATTTCTTTAATTTCTTTTCCTGTGTCTTAGTTAAGAATAGAAAAATTTTCTTCTTCAGCTAAGCCCCCCATCAGCTTTATAACAATTTCCCTTTTCTTTTCCTCTAAATATTTCAGAAGAGACAGAGTTGAGTAAAATGGCCAGCAGAGTGATGAGTGACAGCTGGTTCATAACAGTTTTAAAGGCAGCTTGCCTTGCAGACTGCGGGGGAGGAATGCTTTCCTCCCCCACAGGAACATACAGTATGCAAGAGCTAGAGAAGTCACCTACAAATCTCAATTGAAAGAATTTTTCCCCCATTAATGAATGAATCTGGTTGCTGTCATTAAAAATCTTGAGGTTTTTCATAGTTTTATTTCCAGTACTGACAGTCATCCATTAACTTGAGATAGTTCCTTGGCTATTAGTTCTTTTGAGTGTTCTAGAAAGAATTGTTTCTCATTTAAGGCATCATTCACTGGAATCTTTTCCTGATAATATTGGTGGTAGATGATAGATAGATAGATAGATGGATAGACAGATAACTTATTAAATATTATATGTCATTCTTTGTTCTAAGCACTGGCTTTTACAAATAGAAGCAATTAATTCATTCTTTTCCCTCAAGGAGTTTATATATTCTAACAGAGTTGACAGTAGATAAAGGGAATTGGAAGGTAAGGGGTGGTGGAGGTAAGGAATATGGCATTTTATTAGGCAAGCAATAGAAGTCCAGAGAATCCATTCATAAGTAGCTTAACTCCTCAAGTCTTTTCAAAATAGGACTTAAATATCAAAGACATAGTCCTACCTTATCATAAAGTTAAGTTTTTTGGAAAGACAAAAATCTGGAGGGGGAAGAATAAAATCTTGTTATTAACTATATAGCTTAGGTGATTATCAAATACTAAATTTTAAGAATTATGGTAGCACAACTTATTTTATCTTCTTTTTTTTGACAATTACCTGAATTGTTCAATCAGGGAATCAGTCTTATATTTCAAATAGTTATATCTAATATATAACTCTGTAATTAGAGCTAATTCATTGTGCCCAAACAAATAAAGTCTTCCTTAGATTTATGATAATTGGTAATCACTTGGGCAGAAATATTTTCACTTTTGTCTTTGTATCTGCAATGCTTCACGTAGCCATTAGGACATAATAAGTGCTTAATAAATACTTGTTAATTGTTGTATCTTTATGCTTTTTTCCAACTACTTTTGCGATCTAAGTACAAGCTCTATTCATTGATAATTCCTCTTTAATTTCCAACTTAATTGATATTGAAATTTATTCTCAAATAAATTAAAGCTATAAAGGTAGAAATGGGAACTAAATTCAAATACTGATCAACAATCTTAACCATAACCATCTGCTATTAAGATTAGTTATATTAAACATATGGAATGGTCAGATTGTGAAGAGGAAAAACAAGTTGATGTCTTTTCAGCAAATTCCATGGATGATTGCCACTCTTTTTCCATATACCAGTGAAAGTAGTCAAATATCCGAATGTGATTTGCCTTATAAGATGTATATTGTGTTCTTTGTGAGCATGGTATGTTTTTGTACTTCAATTACTTGCTATATTGCTCTAGGATATTTCCTTATTTGATGAAATTATTTGATGTTGTTGTTTGTGATTTTGCCTTTGATGAAAGGAAATATCTGTCAAATTGTCTGGAATGTTCCTTTCTATCCTACTTCAGAATAACTTGATACAAACCAAAAGCATTTTTAAAAACAGTAAAAATATGTTTTATTCAGACATATATCATTGTTAAGATGTAGAATCAAATGATTCCTAAATAAATACCAATGACAGCAAAGCATGATGTTTCTTTGGGACAAATTCCCATGAGAAGACCCATTATAAAGTCAGAAAAGAAAGAAACAGCAATTTTACCTACAGTCTGAGATTAATTCATTCCATCAATATCTCTTTATCAGAGATCTACTGTGCTAATAGTAGTAGAAATTTAGAATCATGTGATCATAATTCTAGAGCTGAGGCCATCTAATCTATCCCTTCATTTTATTGATGAGAAAATTGACGTTCAGACAAATTAAATGACTTGCCTGTGAACACTTAGATTGTAAAAAAAAAAAAAAAAAAAAGGCTTCAGTTTCTAAGTCTCCATTATTTTGTCCCTTATACCAAGTTCTCAACTGTTGTCACTAATCTGCGGTGAGTATTTTTTAAAGCATTCTTTATTGCAAAAGAAATTCTAGCTCCTGCGTTCAAGGAACTTAAGGAAGGCACAAAGCATTGAAATATAAAATTATTGATCCCTAAAATCAGTAGAGAAAAATTTAAATGGCACAAACTGATTAAATGGCACAATCCAAAAATAGAGAAAGGATAGGGTGTCTACTAAGAAAAAGATCAAAAAATGTTTTTTTTGGAGAATTTAAAGGGCACAGGCCTTTTCATATGAAGAGGGGAAGGCATCCTTGATGGAATGGCCAGAACAAAGGTACAGAAATGGGACTGGAAATGTACTTGCAGGGAAGAGAAGAATTAGCTTGACTGGAACAGAAAGTTCCTGTAGAAGAGGAAAGAGGAAGGAGATTGCTGAGACAAAAAAAAAAAAAAATTCTTAGTTCCCGAAGGTGCAGAAGGAGCTATTCAAAACATCATCCTAAGGAAATACTCCATTTTTTCTCCAATAAGATGGAGTCAGGATTCTTTACCTTATCCTGGAGGACTTTTTCTCCTTTCTTGGATTCCTTTTCACTAACTCAAACAATGAGAAATCATCAAGGTAAGTTGTCCAGTTGGTCCAGAAAGCTGATGGGACCTTACATGATAGAGGCTGTCCTGAGACACCAAAATAGTATTTGTGTTCACTATCTCCCCTGTCTGACCAAAGAGGTATGATTGAATGAAAATATGTTTGTTGAGACTTTCTTGGCTATTAACAAACTGATAATTTAAAACAGCTAATTGCTTTTGATTATTTAAGTGGTGGCCTACAGATAAAAAGGTCCCTCCCATATTTCCAATTACTGAACTAGACCAATCACTCAGATGTTTTATTTTTGTTATTAGGTACTTTCTACTCCTAAATACAAATCATCTCTAAGGCTATAAACCTGAATGTTTCTATTTTAGAGCTATGTCTTAGCTTTTACAAAACAATTTATTACAGACTGAAGTATACATTGCTTGGAGACAAAGGATTCAGAAAATCTGGGTTCAGGTTCTGGTTATGCCATTTACTGTGTGATCTTGATTAAGAAGCTTCTTTAAATCTCAGTTTCCTTATATGTAAAATGAGAGGGTTGAATTTTTTGTTATTCAGTTCCTTTTTGTGATTCTGTAACTTTTTTTTGATTAGACTTTTTATGTCATTAGTAGAGAGAATTCCCAGTAAAATTCCTGTAACTCCCATTACTGTGCAAATTGGCACTTTGGGTCTCTAGCATACTTTGGGATCAGATTCCCAAATGTGGCCAATATTCTTCTTCTTCCATAAGAGTATATTACATATGCATACATACATATATGAATGCTAAACATACATGTAATATTTACATATAATGAGTAAATGCTATGAGAATTGGTAGCATTTAATTATTTTTCATATATAATCACTTTTGACTTTATTCTTTTTATTATTATCTGCACAAATACAATTTTGCTTCTGCCTTATTTTTTCTAGTTTCATAGAGATAGAGATCATTTAGATGAAAGAGTCAGAAAATAGTGACTCCCTTCCTTCCTCTTTCTTTGTACTCGCAGTTTCATAAAACTGACATTCATGTCCCTAAGAAGGGGAAAAGGCCAACTGACTCCAAACACCAGAATTCATGGATAGTTGAATGAAAAGATCACATCTTCTCTTTGACATCCTAGTGTTTTGCTCCTTTGTGGATTTTCTGTAGCCTATTTGTTCTGTTCTACCGGTAGTTGGATCTTCCTGGCACATCAACTTCCTTTGATAATCTAATTTCTGACAAATTCAGTTCTAGTTCATGTGTCTCAGAATAAAAATTGTTTCCCCTCATTTTTTTTCACTACTGGTACATCCTCAGTCCTTGGATTAACTTTGTAGTTGTGTCTTTGAGGTAACTTTTTGTTGGCTCTCATCTGATCTATTCATCACGACAGAACCACCTAGACCATACTTTTAATGAAAATCAAAGAGAATCATTTCTCCTGCCCTCAGCCGATCATCTTCTTGTTTAAAATATCTATTAAAGTAGGAAGAAATGCAATCTTGGTAAAAATTAATGCTATAAAATTAAAGCAACTTCATACTGTAACAATGATTTCAAAGGATATCCTTTCATATAAACTTGTGGTGCTATGGATAATGCAGAAATTTCCATAGTGTCTTTCACCTTATGCTTTTGTCTTCAGGATCTACTTCTTTCTTTAGGTGCATTGATATAGAACAGAGTGTCCAAATTAAATAGAAGATTTGTTTATTGGGCCATTTCCCATAACAACTAAATAACAAGAGATGGGTCATATCCATCCATATTCATTTTTACAGCCCATCACCAGTGAGAAGAGATATGTATTGGCTTCGTAGGCAGTAAAAAAAAAGACCTTTTGAGTGATAGAATAAGTGGAGGAGGTGAAAGGAATTGGAAGAGTAAAGTAAAAAAAAGATGATGAGATTTTAATTCCTTTGTGTTGAGAGATCCCTGGAATCTGACATATGGAAGCATCACTGGGTCTGTTCTTGGGACCTAGATAGAGAATCTTAGAATTCTTGGTGCTTGTCACTTATTGCATTCATTTCCAAAGTCTCAGGCCCTGAAATGAGAACTTTTGCCTGGGGCCCTGACACTTTGACTTTATCACAGTTATTTTCTCTCAGAGTCACAGCATTTTTGTCACATCTGCTTGTTTATTAGAAGGGCTGACTGACGAATTGTTTCTAAATCCCACCAATTATAAGGTAATTTCTTATCACCTTTCCCCTTGGTGATAATCGATTCTTCAGGCTTCCTTAATGTGCTCTGGGGGCACTCCTGGGCATTAAATGAATTATAGAACTCTTCATTGTACATTGAAGAAAAATGTTAATCCATGCACAAACTAACTTGACTGGGATTGTCGCATTTAGTTGCTGGACCCTTTCAAATCCAGTTGCAAATTAGAGCCCTGTGAATAGAAACTATGATGAATGAAAGCAAACCATCAAGAATGACCAACAACTAGGCTAGGACTGAAAAATGTTAATTCTTTGCTGACTTGTTCATCAACTATTAGTAATTGTCCTGTCTTTCTCAAGTGATCAAGTGATCAAGAGTCTTTTGTGTCTGTGTATATGTTGTATCCCCCAAAGAAGCAATAAGCTTCTCCCAAGGGCCACGACTATATTTCATTTTATTTTTATCTTTCTAATGACTGATACAATCTCTTGATCATAGTAGGTACTTAATGCAGTTTGCTACTGTAGAGTTCGGGATTTGAAGCCAAAAAAACATGGTTTCAGATTCTGACTTTTTTCTCTGATTTATCTGTGTGACTTTGGGAAAATCCCCTTTAATATAAAAATCTTTAGAAAAGGTTTTTTAAGCTCTAAAGTGATGATTTTTTGGATTAAAAACCAAACAGATAACTTAATTGTTTTTGTTTAATTTTGTATCATCAAACTTCTATAAAGCTTGGGTGGTACAGTGAATGCCCTGGACTTGGAATCAGGAAGACCTGACTTCAAATGTGGTCTCAGGCACTTACTGGCTGTGTGACCCTAGGCAAATCACTTAACCCTGTTTATTCTAGTTTCCTCATCTGTAAAATGATTTGAAGAAAGAAATGGCAAACTACTTTAGCATCTTTGCCAAGAAAAACTGAAATGGGGTTACAGATATTACTGAAATGACTCACTGACAACAACTTATACCACTTATTATGCTCAGCACCAAGGCTACAAAGAATGGCAAACAACATAGCTTTTGCCCACAAGAGGCTCAGTCTTAATGAGGAAGACAGCAAACAATGATAAATACAATATACAATACCAAGTAAAGGGGGGATAATCTCAGGAAGAAGACACCAACAATGAGGAAGTTCTGGGATGGCCTTGTACATAAATTGAGATTTGAGCTTGGGACTTCAACTCTACAAGCCACAGTCATTCCCTGTGTTTGTGGGGAGAAAAAAGTATTTTGTTTATTCATTTATACACTTATTTTTATCCCTATGGCAACTAGTTTATATAATTCAGGAACAGCAACAACAATGACTTTGTAGTATACTTTCAAGTTTGTTCTCAATAAACTAAGCTTTCTTTCACAAATGTCTTGGGGGAAATGACTTGTAATAGGTCCTGCAATAATGATTGGACATGGAATCTTAAGGACAAATTGACCTTAGAGTGATTTGAATGTTGTCAAAATAGGGTGAGAAGAAGGATTTTTAGCATCTCTGTCAAAGTTACAATTCTCTATTATGATGCATAATAGTAATAATTTACTGAAGATACTCCTGTTGTGCATAGCAATGAACAAATGTGACTCCTCACATGATCTGGGTTTATTACAAGGTTTTAAAGCTGTTTTTATTTCTTTTAAAAGAAAAAAAATATAATGCATAATCTCCAAAGATATATTCTAGAAGAGAACGATTTTCACATTTTTCTGTTTCAAAGATGCATTGAGCACTATCAGATACTTGCCCTCAATTACTATTTAAGTTCCTATTAAACAGAAAGACACTTGCCTTCAGATACTATTTAAATTCCTACTAACCAAAAAAAGGGGGATTCTACACAATTTAAAAAAAAACTGAGTTATGATCTTTAAAATCAGAGGATCAGAAGTTTAGAATATTTTTATTCAAATTATTCAATATCTTTCCTTCCTTTGTATTGACATTTAAGTAATCAAAAATTGTAATGATTTATCTTTTTTCAGAAGACTTTCTGAATGGGAAAGTTGGACTATTCCTTTGGTAATTGCTGTAAATATGACCAGTATATACTGCCTAGTATTGATTATCCAGTCAGTCAATCTATTAACAAATAGTTATCTCTTTGGGATATAGGTGGTATGCTTGGGTCCAAAGATACATAAGTACAAGTTGGTATCTTTCTGGGCAGAGCTTGAAATTGCTTTACAGAATGGCTGGACCAACTCACAGCTCTGCTGACCATGCCTATTTTCCTGTTGCCACCTGAATATTTGTTATTTTCCATTTTTTGTCTTCTATGTCTGATAGATATGAGGTTGGACCTTAAAATTACTTTAATTTGCATTTCTCAATAATTAGTAAAATAGAACATTTCCCCCATGTGCTTGTTGTTAGCTTGAATGCTTTCCTTTGAGAATATCCTGTTCAGATTGCACATATTTAACTCATAACAGATTACTTGTTGTCTTGGGGAGGGCACAGGGAAGAGAGGAAAGTAGAAAATTTTAGAACACAAATTTGTACAAAAATGAATGTTGAAAACTATCTTTACACGTATTTGGAAAAATAAAATATTATTGATAAAAAATAAGGCAAACAGAGAATGGATCTGTTCGTATGGTTTAGCTATTTCTCTGTTGGGGAATGACTCAATTTTGTTTTTTATAAATTTAAATAAATTCCTTATATATTTTGCATAGTAAAACTTAACTAGGAAAACTTATTTAAAAAAACCTTTTTTTCCTAGCTACTTTTTCCCTTTTTAGTTTTAATTCTATTAGTTTGTTTATGCAAGAACTTTTAAATCTTATTTACCCCAAACACACAATTTTGTGTAATCCTTTCTAAAACATTTTTTGGGTCACAAACTCTTTTCCCCCCCAATGTGTAATCCAAAAGCTAATTTCTTCTGTGCTTCCTATTCAAGTATTTAAAGAGCTATAATTTTGAACAGGGATCATCAAACTTGTCATGTTTGACCCTAAAAGGCAGGATGAGGAGTAATCACAGAAAGTTTCAGAGGGGCAGATTTAGACATGTTGTAAAAATAAACGAGCTACTATCCAGAAGGAGCTACTTCAGAACGGTTTATCCGTCTCTCTCTCCTGTCCATCCCTCCCCTCTTCTTTCTGGAGGTCTTTAAGCAAAGACTGGATAATCATTTTTGAGTATGTTGTGTAGTAAATTTTTTCAGGTATGGATTAGGCCAGATTGCTTCTGGAGCCTCTTCCAACTCCAAGATTATGAAAAGTAAAAGGCAACAAAAACAATAGTAAAAAAAGCAAAACAAACCCCCCAAACCAATCCCTATTTTCAAGGAGTTCACAGTCTACTAGAGAGAGAAAGAAGGGAAACAATATATAAACATCTCTGTACAAAGAAGATATTCATGTGTTTTTATGTATGTATGTATGTATATGTGTGTATATATTTAATATATACATATATGTGTGTGTATGAGATAAATTGGAGATAATTAAAAGAGGGAAGACAGGAGTATTAAGGGGAAAACTGGAATGGTATCTTGTAGAAAGAAGATGGAGTTTTAGTTGAGATTTTAGGGAGTCTAAGGTCAAGAGATGGAGATGAGGAAAGAGAAAATTCCAGGCATGAGGGAAGGCCACTGAAAATTCATAGAGTTGAGAAATGGGATATCTTTATTTGGGAAAGACCAAGGACGCTAGTGTCACTGGGTCTTAGATTAGGAGAGAATAAGTAGAGTGTAAGAAGACAGGAGAGATGCAAGGGGTCCCGGCTTTGAATGCCAAATAGAGAATTTTATATTTAAATAACAGCCACACAGCAATTAAAGAACATGTAGATGTCATTATGAACAATAAATTCTTTGATAGGTAGAACTATGTGGTGAATTTAAAAAAAATCCTTAATGCCTAATAAAGTACATGGCACATACGAGGGGCTTAATAAATACTGGCTGAACTAAATTGAATTCCTTAGGTCCTAACAGTGAAGCAGGTATTTAGAGACAAGAAAACTTGTCTCTCAGAACTTATATTGGAGCTTGATTGATGAGTAAAATTTGGAAAGGCCAAGGAGAAGAAGGAGACCTAGTTGCATAAGGGGAATATCTTGTCTAAATTTCTTTTTCTGCATTAGATCATTTCCTGATTCTTCCTTTCCTCAGTAGAAATGGCTAACTAGTGATCATGAATGTCAGTTATAGTCTCTTAGTTAACTGAAATCTGGTTTAAAAGTGTATAATGAGATTGTGATAAACTTAGATTAAAAAAAATGAAATGTTCTGAGTTGAAAAAAAATTATTTCTCTGCCCTGAATCACTTTTTGAGCTGCCTTATTGTGACCATCCCACCCCCAAATTAATCTCGATTGAAGAAAAAACATTGACTACTGTAGCTTTGCACTTGATGTAGTCAGCCCAGTCAGAGGTGGCTATAATCCCCTAATTTGGAAGTTAAATTGAAGTGAAGCAGTTCCCCTCCAATTGTAGCAATAATAACAGCTCGCATTTATAAATATTTATTTATATTTATATTTAAAGGTTTACAAATCTCCTTACGTTATTTATCTCATTTAAGTCTTGCAACAACAATCCTGCAAGTTACAAATTTTATTATTCTCTTTTTGAAGAAGAAAAAACTGTAGATCTCATGGGTTTAGTGACTTGCCTGTGGTTCCACATCTGTTTAGTGTTTGAGATGGGATTTGGACTTGGAGCTTCCTGATTCCATATTTAGTCCTCTAACCACCATAGCAAGTTACTTATCTTATGTGCAGAATTGGTTGGAAATTGAATTAAGTATGTGTTGTCAGTTGTCAAGTTGAATGTAAATTTTAAGTACTCTTTGAAAATAATTATTTTTTAAAAGTCTCTTTGCTAGATCTCATTTCTTAGGATATTGGCACAAGGATTTCCATTAATGAGACAATGAGGAATAGTGTTTAAGGCACTAAGTAATATTTGTAACAATAATCATGAAAAAGTAACAATAAGCATAGCTCATTCCAGGAAATGGAGTGGGGAAGACAAACAGATTTTGGAAGATTGGAAACTCTTTGAATAGCTAGCAAAGTATATTTCCTAGAAACATTAGGTCTGGCATAATTTTTAGGGGCTTTAATCACTTTATAAAAATATCACTGAGAAACTTTACTACTAATGATTCATTAGTAGCTTGTGCTAAGGATCCTCGAGAGTCTTAGTATTAAAAATGGTCAATCACAGAAATCTTTATGCTTGTGAATTCTTAGTCCAGTGCACTTAGGAGAAGTTTAGTTAAAAGGATTTCTTATAAATAATTTTATTTAGTCTCTAATAGGTTTGAAAAATCTGTTTAAATTGATTTCCTGCAGCATTGTGCCATGCTGAATAGAGCAATGGAGTTTGATTATAGTAGACTTAAGTTACTACTGTATCTCAGATACTTACTAGTTGTATGATTAAGTATGACTGATCAAGTCACTTAATCTATCTCTGGTTCAGTTTCCTCATCTACTAAATAAGGGAGTTAGATTCTATGTTTCTTCTAAGATCTTTTCCCCATTTTTCCATGCGTATTTCCCACCTTTTAATCCATATGATGAATTTTAAAGTCAGGTTAAAAGGAGGTACCTGTTAGAAGTAGGAATATTGTTTCTTTTTCTTTCTCCCCCCCTTACTCCCAACTTTTCTTCTACATTTTCAGCCAATATTTTCTAATTTCTTCCTTAAAGTAAAGTCATATTAAATATAGCAAATGAGTTAAAAAGGAGAGATTGAGCAGGACATCAGCACTTTTATTCACATTTCAGTTTTTGCTATGATACTATGGCATGCATCATTTTGTGCTTGGTAGTTATTGTGGCCTGATTGGCCATCTCACTTTTAAAAGATTGGCTCATTCTTTTTTTTTTTTTTTTTTTTGGTCAAAGGGTAACACAGATTGCTTTGGTTTTTTTTTTTTTTTTCAATCCTTTCAGTTGTGTCTGACTCTATGTGACCCCATTTGGGGGTTTTCTTGGCAAAGGTGCTAGAGTGATTTGTCCTATCCTTCAGCTCACTTTGCAGATGAGGAAACTGAGCTGGTAAATGTCTGAGGCCATATTTGGACTCAGGAAGATGAGTCTTCTGAATTCCAAGCCTAGTGCCTATCCATTGAATCACCTAGTTGTCCCAGGTTAAAATTTAAATAACTTTCATAGTCTCTTTGAAATCAGTCTTTATTAGGAATTCAGAGGGAAGAAAGGAGGAGAAAACTGGATTTCAATATGTTGTGGGATCCACGATCTCATTCTTATGGATATCGTTTCTGCTGATATAGAACCCAATCGCTTCATGCCTCCTTATTTTGTATGGTTCTTTTCTATGATTCCTCAAAAATCTTGTATAGGTGATATAATAAGTCTATTGGAAGTCTTCTTGCTCTTTTAATATTTAGTCAATTAAAAAAAGTTTATTAAGTATCTGTTATATGCTCACAAAGGACACACACACATACTGAGAGACAGAGGGAGAAAGGGGGAGGGGGACAGAGAGAGAGAGAGAGAGAGAGAGAGAGAGAGAGAGAGAAGGAAAAGGGGAGGGAGAGGGAGATAGGGAGACAAAGAGAGAGACAGAAGGAGGGAGGGAGGGAATGTGGGAGACAGAGAGGAAGGGAACAAGGGAGACAGAGACAAAAATGGGAAAAGAGAGAGGGAGAGGGAGATGGAGATGGAGGCAGAGATGTGGAAGGAGGGAAGGAGACAGAGTCAGAGAGAAAGACAGGGAGAAAGAGAGGAAGAGAAAATAAGAATTCCCTGTCCTTGAGTAGCTTATATTCTCTTTGTTACTTATTCTTTAGGAAAACAGTGTACCATTTAGTAGTGTCTCTTCTCTCATTCTTATTGTATACATCATTTTCCTGACATATATGTCCTTGCTAATGTATTTTTCTTCATTCCTTCGGTGCACGTTGGCTTGGTTATATGCTTGTAGCCTACATAAGATCATCATATATTTCTCCATTGCCTCTTAATTTACTTGTTACTTTGATTCTTGGAAGTTGATGGTATTCCATCATATGAACCATTAGGCAATGATTAGTGTTAAAGAAATGGACTTTTCTTTCTGCAAGCACTTTGGAATCTTTGAAAGTGCTAGACAATTTTCAAATGCAATCTAGCCCAATCTCCTCCAACTCTTCAGTTCTGAGTTTAGTGCATTGTGTATCTTTAATATCTAATATATGTGTATTGATGGGCCATTTTAATTATCTGCTTATAGAGCCATATGTATTTTTCATTTACTTTGGTTTTTTTTAAAATGAATAATTAGATCAATCTTTTTTCCGCTACTATGGATTTTGCTAAAGATAATTATCAATATATTGGGCGTGATATTCTGAAATGTATAAAATCATAAAAATAAAGAATGGATTATTCGTCTTTTGACCAAAAAAATTTAATTTTTCAATAAACTAATGTATTTGTTTAGCAATTACTATATGAAAACATAGTGCTAAATTTGATGACTGAGGCAAAGTAAGAGATAGATAACACCTACCATTAAGACTTCCAATCTAGTTAGGGAATATTATATAATCACACACACAAAAAAGATATAATAATTGATAAAAACTAGATAGTAACCAAATAATGTGCTATAAAGTGCATTGGAGACCACGAAAGGATTCATTTAGTTTAGAAAGGCTTCATGGAGGAAAGGGAGAGGTTTCCATTACTCTTGAACAGTGGGTAGCATTTAAGAGGAATTCCTAAATATATTAAGAAGAAATTATGTTCAGTGAATAATAACCCAATTTTTCTAGAACAAATGGTTTGTGTTAGGATATAACAGGATGCACAATTGCATCTCATAACCAGAAATGTAGAGATAATAGTAATAGCTGATGTTGCTACTACATTGCTAAGATTTACAAAGCATTCAAGTAAATAAATAAATGTGAAATTTTTTCTGATCCTTTAAATAACACAAATAGCATTATCCCCACTTTTCAGATGGGTAGATTTGCCCATGTCACCCAAACTCAAGTGTCATATCTACAAAAAGCACACATTTTACTATGCCATATTATTTTTACCAAGTGTTTTGAATTATGTTTTCTTCCCATCATTGAAGAAAAACGGTTAGAAACTTAAGGAGAAAAGAAACATTATATTTCCCATCTATTGTTTATGTACTCCCCTCAAAATTGAATTTTTATTTTTCAACTAAAACTCAAGTGACTAATTTCATTTTAACAAATTCAGTATTATAATTAATATTAATAAAAATGGGCAAATCCAAGATAATTGCAAATAAATAGATATGAATTAAACCAGATAATATAATTTGTTTCTTTCAACATCTAGCAATTATGGTTTTATTGAGTTTTTGAACAATTTACAATCATTTGAGTAAGTAAGGTCATTTTGGAGGATACTCATGAGCAAGTTACTTCTCTATTAAATCTAAAGTTTCTACTAATCAATGTATGTCACATAGCATTAAGTAGGTCTTGGTCTGTGAAGTAGACGTGTGTGTGTGTGTGTGTGTGTGTAAACTGAATGACATTGTTGCATATAAGCAGGCATCTACTGATCATCAGTTGACAAATGAATAAATATGTTGTAGTTTATTTTATGATTCTTCTTTTGTCCTTTATGTCCATTACATCTGTCTCAGACCTATGACTATGCCATGCAATTATATGAATCATAGGATCAAAAAATAATTGTAGGATTTCAAACTAGAGAACCAAACCAGATTTTCAAAGAACAAGCTAAGTAGGAGTCAAGTCACTCTGTCCAGAACTTTCTGGGATTGTGCTTCTTTACAAAGATCATTTTGTGCATTTTCCCTCTGACTCTGAAAACTGTAATCCAATCAACACTTACATTGCTTCTGAAGAGGAAGTGTCAATTCATTGGTCTGTGGTTCCATTTACCCTCCCAGTGATTTTCCAGACCAAATTGGCTTCTTTAGCTTCTACTCCTGCATATTTGTCTTTTATTAGATTGTACTAAACAGGAAGCACTGTGCCTGGCACTTAGTAGGTCCTTAATAAGCCATTTTTAAAAATTAAAATTTTGCTTTTAAAAGATTAGAGTTGGCTCAGATGCTCTTATTTTCATATTTAGTACAAAGGACTGATCAGATAGTATGCTTAGTTGGTAACCATTTTACCAAGAAAGGGAAGTATAGAAAATAGTACATGCCAGAATAAATGTTATAAGATTAAACTTCTTGGAGGTTGAAGTTTATTTTGCCCTTAGAGTATTTTGTCACATAAAGTAAGACAAGTTTACAGCTTTGTGAATAATTCAAGGAAGCCTGAGGTTGTGATTCTTGCTCCTGTGACCAATTTAGAGTGAGAAGAGATGGTGACTAACATTCTTTTAGCTGGAATAAGATGGAAGGACAAGTTGGCCTGAAGCACCATAGCTTAAGGAGCCAATCTTCAACTTAAGAAAGTGACTGTGTTTGCTTCCAGCTTTAACTGATAGGAAAACAGTGAATATGGTTCACCTAAGGTTGTCTTAATAATGGCATATTTGCAGCAATATAAGCATTGCCAACTTCCTACCATTTGATGGTGATATACTAGTGGTACAGGTACAGCTGAGTGGTGCAGCAAAAAGAGCTGTGAGCCTGGAATTAGGAAGACCTAAATTCAAATCTAGTTACAGATATTTACTACCTGTATGATTCTAGGCAAGTCACTTAACCATGTTTGCCACAGTTTCCTCATCTGTAAAATGAGTTGAAGAAGAAAATGGCAAATCACTACTATATTTTTCCCAAGAAAACCCCAAGTGGAGTCATGAAGAGTTGAATATGACTGAAATGACCGAACAACAACAGATATATTAAAGAAAGTTGGATGAAAGAAATGTATTGGTTCTATTTGATTTTTCTGCATTCTTCTAAATATATTTTTGACAAAACATTGTAAGGAAAACAGAGATAGAGTGGTGCCTTGGTACTCATTATTAGCTGATTCCCAAAGGCATTCTGAGTGGCAAAAATGATGACTATCAAGGAATTTTTGCCATAAAAAGTATATCTTCAATTCACAGCCTGTCTCTCTCTACCCAAATCCCCCCAAAAGGTTTTTAGCTGCGGAAAAACAAGCTAGCCCAGCTATGCTCCTCCCTACTTGACCCCAACTCATTTTCTGAGAGGAAACTTGACCTTTATATTCTTCTCCCACTCCATGCCATCCAAGGTTCCTTGGGGAGGGAGGAGGAGTGTGGGTCCTGGATATGGAGGCAGAAGTTATAGTCTTGAGCCTTCTGGTGCCCAGGGCTGTGGCCATCATCTGAAGTTCAGGGCTATCAGGAGTGCCTGTACTCCCAACCACTGCTCCTGTTTTTCTTGCTTCTCCTTCTGTTGAGCATGTCAATTGCTCTGTGCCCCCCCTACCCATTTTACCAAGAAAGGGAAGCAAAGAAAACAGTGCATGCCAGAATAACTGTTACAAGATTAAACTTCTTGGAGGTTGAAGTTTATTTTGCCTTTAGAGTATTTTGTCACATAAAGTAAGACGAGTTTACAGCTTTGTGAATAATTCAAGGAAGCCAGAGGTTGTGATTCTTGCTCCTGTGATAATTTACAGTGAGAAGAGATGGTACTTGGGAGCCAGAGATGCTGCAGCCACATTATCCTGAAGAGATTATCCTATAACTGGCCAGCTGCACAACCTTAACTACCTGGGTTCCAACCTTACAGTCCTGTACACTGTTTCCTTTTTCACTGGGAAGGAGCTGCCCATGGCCAAGGGCAATAGCAATGGCATTGGAGGGTTGAGCAGTATACTTAGCCAATTTCATCTCTCTGCTGCTCAACAATATAACAAACAATTGCAACAAATGCCAAACAAATGTCAAGTACTTTTTTTCTTATCAAAATGCATTGAATATCAAATTCAACAAGTCCCTCCTTCCTTCCTTCCCTCCCTCATTTTCTCCCTCCTTCCTTCCTTCTTTCATTTCCTCCCTCCCTCCCTCTTTCCTTCTCTCCTTTCCTTCCTCCCCTTCCTTTTCTCTCTCATTCCCTCCTTTCTGCTTTCCTTCCCTCCTTCACTCCCTCCTTTCTTCCTTCCTTTTTTCCCTCCTCCTTCCTCCCTCCCCTTTTTCCTCCCTCCCTCTTTCCTCCTTCTCTCTCTTCTTCCCTCCTTTCCTCCCGATTCCTCCCATACTTCTCTGTCCATCCAATTTCAGTCTTCTCTAGCTAGTTTATCATTGTTCTGGAAGGAGATCCACATCTATAAGAAAGAACCAACCAGAGCCTGAGGATTCAGTTAAAAGAAATTAAGTAAAACACTCTTAGTAATTGTTAGATTAAAGCAATCTTCAAGAAAGTAAAAGCTCTCAAGAAGTAAAAACTCATAAGAAGTTTCATGAGGTCTCAGAGTTCTCCCATTTAATCCTTAGAGTGGTTCTTATATGCCTTTGCCCAAAGAGCTATGTTTCAGTCCAGTTCATCTGGGATAAAATTAATCCACAGTAACTTGCATCTAGCCCATAGTGTTGTAAGTCACAACAATTCTGGGATGGAGGAAATGGGGGGAAAGAAGCCCTTGTCTACACCACAGTATACTGGCTTATAACAACCTTTCAGGTAGAGGGTTCCTCAATTTGCCTACAGGCAGCACCACAGTGTGCTCATCCACATGACCCCTGGGTGTGGGTGTTTTTCAAGACTCATCACAGTTCCTCTCCCCTCTCGAATTCCCTTTCCCCTTTCCCATCCCCTTTCCTCAAAAAACCCTCACTTCATCTCTCCTTATAAGCTGTTATCCCATATCTCTCATCCTGTTTTTGTGGCTAAATTCCTTTCAAAGGCCGTCCATAAGTACCTCTATTTCCATTCTTCTCACTCTCTTCTTAACTCCTTATATTCAACATAATTTCTCTCTCTAAAATTAACCAATGATCTCTTAATTATGATCTCTTAATTACTAATTCTAATTTTTTTTCTCAGTCATTTTTCTTGACCTCTCTGTAGTCTATGACATGGTCAATCACCAGATTTTTCTCTTTGATACCTTCTTCTCCCTACATTGTCATGATTCTGTCCTTTCCTGGTTCTCCTTCTACTTGTCTGACCCATTCTTCTCAGTCTCTTTTGCTGAGTTTTCATCCATAACGTTTTTGATTTTACATTTTAACATTTCTCACATATACCCTTTTATCACTTCAAAACTGTATTGTTTCCATAACCTGCTTGTTAGTCTCCTTGCCACAAGTAATTCCACAGCCCAATTCATCTTCTAGTTAGCTTTTAAAGTGATTTCCCTAAAGTGTAGATCTAATCAGATTAAACAAAAATTTGTTTGGTATTCAAATCTCTTTATAATCTGTCCCTCCTCCCTCTTCCAGTGTTCTTTTACCTTATACTCCCTTACCTTATATTCTGGAATTCAGTGGCACTAGATCTCTTCCTGTATCTCAAATACGACATTATATTCCAACTTGGCATTTTCATTGACTTCCTCTATGTCTAAATACTCTCATTTCTGCCATCTATTTTCCCTGATTTCCATCAAGTTCCAGCTATAAAATCCCATGTTCTCCAGGAAGACTTTCCTGTTCCCATTTAATTGTAATGCCTTCCCTATGTTGATATTTCCAATTTATTCTGCATATTGCTTCTCTCTACATAATTGTTTATATGTTATGTCCTATCCTCACACCATTAGATTGTAAACCTCTTGAGAACTGGAGCTGTCTTTTGCTAGTCTTTTTATTTCTAGGACTTAACACAATGCCTGGAATATAATTAGGGCTTAATAAATGGCTGACACCCACATATCCTCAGTCCTGAATATTTGCCTCTGTTTCTACACTGTTAGTTGCCATGTCTTGACTGTACTACTTCTATAATTTCAACTATATAAGCCCCCTTTTTTCAACCCCTATCCTAGTTGAGGCCCTTACCATATCTCTCCTAAATCATTTTAATAGCTTTTTAATTGGTTTTCCTGCTTCCAGGCTTTCCCCTTTTTCAATACATTTGCCTCACAACTGCCAAAATAATCTTTATAAGGCATATGTCTGACCATATTATTTCCCTGATCACAATTGTTTCCTGTTGCCTCTGGGATAAAATAAAAACATCTCAACTTAGTATTTAATGCTGTATTTTTAGCTTTAATTCATATTCCCCTTTTTAAATAGTCTGAATTCTAAAGTGACTGTATTATTTGCCATCATTAGAATTTCCATCTATTGCCTCCATAAGCTTGCATAAATTGACTGCCAGACCTGGAATGCCCTCCCTGCTCCTTTACTTTGTAAGAATCCTTTTTTTTTCCCTTTTCTTCTTTTAGGCAAATCTCAAGAATTACCTCCTCCATGAAATCATATCTTATCTCCTCAGTTGTTAATAGTTTCTCCTGCTTAAGTAATATTATACTTATTTTTATATGTTCATGTTATATCCTTCTAGAATGTTAAGTCCTTCAATTAACCATTCAATAAATATTGATTATACATATGTTATGGACCAGGCACTTCACTAGGCACTAAGAATACAAATACAATGAATCAAGTAGTCTCTGCTTTCAAGTAGCTTAGGCCATTTACTTTTATTGCTTCCTTTCCCCAACATCTAGAGCAAGGCTTATCATAAAGTGTAGATTTAACAAATGTTTGTTGAATTGAACTGAAATGAACCAGCTTTGTGAACCTGGGCATGTCATTTTTCCTTATTATATAAAATATGATTAATAGTAATAATAACAACTAATATTTATGTAGCCCTTTAAGGTTTATAAAGCACTTTACAAATACGTTTTGTAAAAGAAAAATGAGTAAGTTGTTAATTTAAAAAAAAGGCCTTCCTATGGTCTTTCTAATTCAAAAAGTAGATTAAACCATCATGCCTCAGAGACTAATACAATAATGACAGTACATTAATTTAATACATTTCCCTCCTAAGGGTTCATTTTGATGATTGTTGTTTTTAACATTATTTCCTTTTCAATATAGAAAATGACATAATTTTTGCCACGTCACATAGCAAAGTGCTGAAACTGATAGGAACAAAAACTCTTTTAAAGTCCAACTATTTCTATTCACATTATCCATCATACCTTGCCCATCCAATGAATACTAAAGTCTTTTTGCCAGTCTTAAGTTGATTTTCCATGTTACTGTGATAGGGCATTTAAAAATCTTGTCTTGCCTTTAAAAAAATTGTTATACAGATCTGTCTTATTCTATAAACCAAACCAGAACTGAAGTTGTCCCGTACTTTTTCTTGAACCTTGGATCTTGTCATAAAACAAAGTTTTGTATAGCCCCAATGTTTGGTTGCTATGTTACAAAGAATCAACCATAACCTCTCTTATTTTAAAAAAAAAAGTTGTGTGCTAATCTGAAACAGGTAACAGTGAAAAATGATGTATGAAAAGCACATAAATAAGGTATTTTGAAAATGTGTTTACTTTATATTTGATCATTTTTATTCACCTTTTAACCTTTACATTTTGGCTAAACTAGAAATTCTCCAGTGAATGTATGGGACTCACTTCTTTTTCATCTTAAAAATTCTCATGACATTTTGACTGTTAAGAACAAGACAAGAAAATAAATGCATAAGCTTCCAATTGCATCACTGAAATAATTTAGTAAGAATCACAAGTATGTGACTTCTAGAATCTTAACCTTAAAGGTCATCAAATCCAGCCAATCCATTTTGCAGATGATGAAACTGAGACCCAGAGGAATGAAGTTACTTGTTATTTCAATTCTACATTTAAAAAATCTTTTGGTAGGATGGATAAGGGTTAGAGTAGATGGCTATTAAGGTCTCTTCCATATCAAATTCTTTGCTGCTGTAAAATAGTAAAAGCAAGCTGTAAAGTAATTGATAAACTGTTATTTTAAAATGATATTTTAAAAAATATAGTTTGGAGGTATGCCACTATTTCTTATTAGCCCCTGGATGTTGGCCTGAAGGATTATTGAGTTCCCAAGACATTACAAATAACTGAATTACTTTTCTTTGGACTGCAAAGTAGAATATTAATACAATGTGATACCTCATCCCCAAATAGCTAAATAACTTCTGATAAGGAAGTACCACAGTTAATGGTGTCTGAGGATTTGAGTTCAATAGAAGGATTGGCCTCTGTAGGCTTTAAAACATCCTCCTAAAAATACAACACTTCAATTAAAGAAGTGAGATAAGCCTTCCTTTATCAGAAATTATGTTCCCTCTGCCATTCAAACCTAAGGGGATCCTTGATAGACTTGTAGAATCAGAGAATGGAAGATATAAAGAGAACCTTAGAGTTCTGCCAATTTATTCCTTTTTGTTTTTCTGGGCTCTACTGAAACCTGTCAAGAATGGGACTGTTCCTAAGGAAATCTGTGGAATGAGCTATATTTTTCCAGGTAGGAGTGAGGAGGAAGCACATCATCTCCAAGCAGGAAATTTTTAATGATAATTGGAGTAGGTGGCTGCCTAGAGTTTGATTTGGGCAAAAGCTCCACCCACCTGCAACAAAAATTAAACCGTGTTAAAATATTGGATTCTAAAACATACTTTGAGAGAAATAAGACAGAGATTCTAAGTAAAAGTTGTTGAATGACTACATCATCATAGATGTGTTCTTCTAGTAGTAAGTAAACATTCTACTCCATAAAGGGTACCAAAACACAGGATATATAAGATATCTAGGGTTGGGGAGAGTGAAAATATAGACATATCACAGTTGCTTCCTCCGTCTTTCCCTGCCCCATCTGCCCCCCACTTTCCTACCCTGCAACTAGTAGCTTTCTTAGCAGGTAAGTACATTACACAGAAATGGCCAAGACAGAGATGTCCCTGCTGGGATATCCATACAGAATAACAATCTCTTTCCCTATTCTCTTCAAAGCTTATTTGGTTTAGCTCTGTTCATTGATCAGATAAATCTTGGTAAAGAAAATAGAATTGTGACCAGTTTCATCTACTAACAGTACTTACCACTCATCTTTCATTTTCCTCTGCTTTGGACCCTTCCATCCCAAATAATTGGGATATAGTTCAACTGTTTCACCTAGTTACAGTACCAATAGTTTACTGACCATGGTGTCTGAAATGTTGACCAAAGAAAAATCCTTATTTTGTGTAAAGAAATTATCTTTAGGTCTCTGCCTCCATTTAAAATGCACAAATATGTAACTATAATGGATAGCCATAAAAATATTAGCTTCTGTTTAACGAATTTTTATGGTCAAAAATTGGAAAGTGGGTCAAAAGTCCAGAGGAAGAGAATTAGACATAAGCCAAATACATTTTGGTGGCAAGAAGGGGGAAAAAAGGAGCAAAAAAAGGCGGATATAAAATGGCAGGGCTCAGTGGAGAGACCTTGAGTGGCTGAATAGCATATAAGGACCTTCATGAAATGGAAGAACAAAAGAACTTAAAATGATGTTTTAGGGATTTTTAAGTAATCTTTTCCAATTTCATAATTCTGTCTATAAATTTCCCTACTTGTCTTTCCCACTCCTACTCCTATTTCCATAAAAGATTAGACCATTGGTGACTTTGGGGTAAAGTCAACAAACATTTATTAAGTATATATTAAGTATATGC
Source organism: Antechinus flavipes (assembly GCF_016432865.1). Taxonomy (NCBI): domain Eukaryota; kingdom Metazoa; phylum Chordata; class Mammalia; order Dasyuromorphia; family Dasyuridae; genus Antechinus; species Antechinus flavipes. The sequence goes on from NC_067398.1 coordinate 323,088,150, forward strand.
CAGGTACTATGCCAAACAATAGCTTGCAAATAAAGACAAAATAAAGTTCTTGTCCTCAAGGAACTAACAGTCTAATGGGGAGAAAACTTGCAAATAACTATATATAAACTCTGTGTGTGTATATGTGTGTGCACATGTATATGTTTGTATACATACATATAAACATATATTTGTGTGTATATATATGTTTGTATAAATTGAAGATAATCTTAAAAGATTGGGCACTGGCATTTAGTGGGACCTGAAAGGGTTTCTTACAGAAAGTGGAATTTTAGCTGAGTCTTGAAGAAAGCCAAACTAGAGAGGTGGTCTCAGAATTAAGGATGGAGAATATTTCAGGCATGGGAGGATAGCCAGAACAATTCCCAGAATTGAAAGAAGATGTGTTTTGGGAGTGTTCCCTAAGTCACTGAAATAATCAATATTTATTAAGACTCTGTTATGTGTCAAGCATTGTGCTAAGTACAGAATCACAGAGTATTGAAAGGAGAGAGCATTCCAGGCATGAGTGACAGCTAGTGAAATGCTTGAGTTGCAAGAAGAAGCCAAGAGTAACTGGTTACAGAATATGTGACCAGAGAGTAAGGGAGTAAGGTATAAGAAGACTGGAAGGGACCTGATAAATGAAGCAAAACTTTCCTGAAGTTTTTCTGTTATCTTAAACTAGAAACTTGTTTCACTCATATTTTTGTGAATTTTGTCACTCTAGAATTTAATTTAATGTTTCCAAGGGAAATTAGGGAGAGCTCAAGAAACTTCCTGGCCTCTTTTTCCACCATCTTGGCTCTCACTCCAGGATGAACTCATAAATAACTTAAAAAGGCAATCAGGGGATTTTTATTTTATCTGAGGAGCTGGTTTCAACAGAGTAGTGGGAGCTAAAATTAGTCCCAGGAGGTCATCACGATAGTGAAGTTAGGTGGTAAAAAGCAATAGAGAAAAGACAAAGTGATTGGAACTAACCTGATTTAAAGAAGCAGGGCCCTTTATGTTTGTGCCTTACCCACTGTCTTGGTTATAGGACATCTATATACTCTGGTACAGATCTTCTAGAGTAGGGATTCTTTTGTCATGGGTCCCTTTGGAAATCTGGTGAATCACTTGTACACCTCTTAAAAATAATATTGGTTGCCTACATTTCTAAGTGAATAAAACACTAAATTTTAGTAAGAAGTTAGTGAAAACAAAGATGCATTCTGCCTCCCAGCCCTCACCCCCACATCCAGTTTCAAGGACTCTTTGGAATTTATCCACGGACCCCACAGTCCACTGACCCAAGAATATAGAACTGAAATGCCATTGTTCTGCCTAGCAGTTGTAATGTTTTGATTCCATGAGTCAGCAAGAGTTTCAAGTAAAGTAACCCACTGCTTATCCTTAGAACTTATCCACTTGTTATAAGTGGGGCAATAGGAGAGTATCTGGTGACTTTCCTTGGAAAACAACCTGAAGACTCAGACCCATCCTACTTCTGAGGAAAATAGAAATGGCACAAGAAACAGCTGCCATCCTGCTTCTAGGGCTTGCTGTGATGCATGGACTCTTTGTAAATCAGAGGCTAGTACAAATAGAGTTGACAGCTCTGTTTAAAGAAGTTAAACATAACTTTGGGAAGTTTGTATAGAAGTAAAAAAAGCTTAGTGCTTTGTGAAATGTGTGCCATCATTGCAAACCTAGAAAAAAAAAAAAGCTTCATTGTTCTTTCAACATGATTTTCCCATAAAATTATTTTCATTGTTGGGGGTAGGGGGATGAGATATACATTTTAACAATGTCTAAAGGTCTTTCCTTTTCATTTCTGTGCATTAGAATCTGGCGAAGTCATTCTTTTCTCTAGATTTTCATTTTCCTCTGTCCATTTGGATTAGACGTCTAGGTATAACAAATATGATAGCTCTGGGACCTGCAGTGTATAAACAAACACTTAGATAAGCGATGTAACATAGTCACAAAGAGTATTTCAGAGAAATGTACACCGCTGATAGCACAAACCTATGTGACCCAGGTCCAGTTCTTTTTCCCTGAAGAATTGCACAATATAGAGTTCCATTATCAACAAAGATTAACCTAGTAAAGCAGGTCAGTCATAGGTAAATATTCAGCATAAAGAACCTTACAAAGAACTTGTACTTACGGAATGCTATCTACAAAAAGTAGATAGAATTCATGGAACTCCTTCTTTGGTAGAATACCAGTTTTTCTTCCTAACAGTTTTCAATATGCCTGATGATTTGCCCCTAACAGCACCTTCAACACACAATTGTTCATTAAAATAAATTCTGCATCATCATTCTCCACCCCAGAAAGCTCCACAAAGAAGCTAGCATTTTGGGCAATCTGATTCAGACCCCAGGCTGGAGTGAACCAATTATTCTCTCAACATTTCAGTTGTTTCTCTTCCAGAGACAGGGAAGTCTATATTGTCAGGATGTCTAGCTCTCTGATGATACACACACACACACACACACACACACACACACACATATATATATATATATATATATACTGATAGAAGGTGAAACAGACTAAATTTTAGAGATTACTAGATGGTGTTAGCATCTGTGATTTTTACAAAGAATGTTTGCTTGTTTATTTATTTATTTAGTAATTTATTCATTTAGTCATTCATTCATTTATTTGCTTATTTATTTATTTGTTTGTTTCTTTGTTTTGCTGAAATGATTGGGATCAAATGACTTGCTTAGGGTCATACAGCTAGGAAGTGTTAAGTATTTGAGGACAGATTTGAACTCAGTTCCTCCTGACTTCATGGCTGGTATTTAATCCACTGCATCATCTAGCTGCCTCTTCAAAAAGGATTTTTAAAAGAGATTTCAATAAAACATTGCTTTATTTATTGCATTTCCCTTCATTACCTTTGGAGGAGAAATGCTATGATTTCAAAGTAGATAGGTAGGTAGGAAAGTGATAATCTGCAGACTGAACAATCAAGCTTTGAATAATATATTAAGTTGAGATTCTAAAGGATAATACAAAAAATAGTGCAACAGCCAAAAGTTAAGTATCTGGAAAGAAAGCAAAGAAATCAGATAATCTGCAAATTGGATAACTGGAATTTGAATAATTTATAGGGCTAAGCTAATATAAGGCTGTCTGTAATTATGTAATGGGTGGAGAAAGTAGCTGAGATTGAGTAATCTTCAGACTTCAGAATTGTCATATGCTAAATTAATTGATTTCTTATTAATTACCCGACTGCCAAATAATCAGTCCTTCAAAAAAAAAAATGTTTATTTGCACTTAAATCAAAAGTCCTTGGAAAACAGGAGCATCTAAATAATTAGCAACCTCCCCAAAATTTATTCACATAAATTTTTCTTTCATAATCTTTCTTTTATCTCAGTCATGATGAAAGGTTTTTTGAGTTCATGCTTCTTTGAATTGGTAAGGGGTACATGTAGCAACAAGACCGATATAGGATCAATGTCAACAGAATGTTTCTTACCCAAAGAAAATAATTTAAAGATTTTAGATGTCACCCCTAATGTCACCTCTAATCCATTCAATATTATTTAGGTGGTTTACCAATTTTGTGATTCACCCGTAATAAATCTTATTTATAAATTTTCTTTACTTACATTGCTAGAAGGCCTCTGGATTACCCCAATTTCTATCCACATATCTAAACTAGATACATTTTTGCAACTGAAATTCTTAACTATTTCCCTAGCCAGGAAAATGATGAGAGGAGACAGCTTTAGGTCTTCTCAAATTAAGTTGATATTTTGTATCCGTGGGAAAGCTATTTATTCTTAATAGGAGGTGCTTTGCAGGGAGTCAGGGCAGGACAGGGTGTGGTGGTCACAGGATGGAGAATTTGGACAGCTTCCCAGTTCCTACAGAGATGTTTCCACGTTGTATCTTTATTTAAAAAGAAAAGGGGGAAAGTGAATTTTCATTTTTATATCTAAGAACAGGCAGGTCCTGCTTTTCACTACTTTGCATGTTGCTGCTTTGCTCAGTTGAGTGCTGACCTACATTTAATTACTTTACTTCCTGATTCTAACCTTCCATCTCCTTCCCATTTAATGTTATTTTTGTATTTTGTTTTTACCCAATAAAAACGTGGTCAGGATCTTACCTTACAGTTGACTGCCTTAAGACAGCAAACAACTCTTGAATTTATTGTATCTAAAAGTAGGGACTACATGGATCATGGTAGATTCTAAGAGGAAGTGAAAGTGATTATTTCCAGATTATCCATATTTATGCCCCCTTCCATTAATTTGAAGAGAGTAGAGGATACATAAATTAAAGGATGCATAAAGGGCAATATTGTAAAAACTGAATTAAAATACTTTTTTATGGTAAATGTAGTTTTAAAAGTGTTTTCCTTTATTGAAACAGGCAAAGGCAATTTTAGCAAATGACAAAAAAAAAAAAGTTCATTTGGTATCCATTTTGTTCCACTTTTACCAGGGGTGAATTCATGGACCTTCATTAGAAAATGAAAAATCAGTTGCCACTTTTGGCCTTTACTCAGCATTACAAAAAGCTTCCAGTAACGGGGATTTATATCTTGCTGTGTGTCTGAGCTGTTTGTCTTTCTGCATGTTTAGCTAAGGACTGATTGTTGTTATTGTTGTTCCTATGGTGCAACTTTTTGACATTTTTCTCCAGTCATATCTCATTTCAATACACAAGGGTAAAAATGGCCTGTATTAAACTATTTTTTTTAATATAAGAAACCATTTAATATGTAAGCATGACCAAAAAAAATGACCACAGAATTAGAAACTCTTAGAATTGCAAGAGATTTCAGAAGCCTTTTAGTTCATACCTGAACAAAAGCAAGGGGTCATCTAGCCTTTGTTTACAGATGAGTAAAGAGTCAAAAACTTAAGGTGGTGATTCCTGTAGTTGCTAAGGTGCAACATGATGCCTAAAGGCATCCTGGAGGAGAATGATCACTTTTTTGCAGAGTATATTTTAATTGGGTTTAACCATGTAAGTCATTTGTAAAATACTCTCTACATTTTTTTCTTACTTTACTTGCTTCTCCCACAATTATTTTTATACATTTTTTCTTTTTTCCTTTTATCTCAAGTCCCATATTTTAGCTTAATTTTTTTCTTATTTTCTATCTAAATCCCAAGATATACATTCCATCACCTTTTTATCAATTTTTCATCACCTTATTTCAGTTACTCTTAATGACCAAAGATAAATTCAACCCAAGTTTATTAAGGACTAGTATCTTCCAAGTACTGCATTAGGTTCTCAGTGCCAGACATTGTCCTGGGGTAGAGGAATAGTTATGCCTTCTACATAATGTCAAATGATTTTATTTTATAGAGCAAAAAAGTAGCATACTTAGTTAAAAGAATTTTTCTGTCCATGAAGTGCTTATTTTCCATTTGGGTAAAAGATTGCAAAACCTCTATATGCCATGAAATTGTACTTTTTTTTTTTTTTAAAGGCATCAGCACTCTATGTTAAAAGAAACAGATTAATGATAATAGCCCACAGTCATATAATTCTTAATTGTTTATGAAGTCCTTATCTCATACCTATGAAACTAGTAGTACAAGTATTATTATCCCTTCTTTATATCTGAGGAAAGCAAGACTCAGACTGGTTGATTGACACAGCCACAGCCACAGAATCAGGACAGAGCCTAAACCTAAAACTGTATTTTCTGAATCCATTGTTCTTTCCTCTGTGCCATGTCAATTCTTTAAACAAATCTTATATTAATTGTTTAAAACTTATTTTAAAGATAGTCACTTAGGCACATCAATATTCATTCCTCACAAGTGAGATAATATCTTTGCACCTTTTTTTTTTTTTCTTGCTATGTGGTAAATGTTGGATTACAATTAATGTTATATTTCCTAGGAAGTCAAGATGGATCCCATCATCTTAGAGAATATTTTGGTTACCAATTTTGGTCATTAATAATTAGATCTTTAAAGAATACATTAAGCCTCTGTAGAATGTATGTTAATGAGAGTGCAGTGGCTATAGGGGGGGAAGGTAGGGAAGAGTTAGGCTTCAATATTTCTCATTTCCTTAAGTTACAAAAAGCATTCAGAAATTTATGCATGAATGAGTAGGACAGCCCTGGGCAATGAAAACGGGGTATTTTAATATCTTGTTGATTTGTTTCTGGTCTCAAGGGCATACTTAAACTAAAAGAATAAGTTTGAAGTAGCCAAATCTGTAGCATTTAAAGGTGGATTTCGAGTTCTGCAAGTGTGTAAAGGACTGGCATTCATTTTTTTTGGTGGTTTGAGGTTCTAGGTTCCATCTGCTGAATTATTGTTGTTTGCTTTTGTTTTGAATATTTATTGTCTAAATTCTGAGTTTTGAAGTGCAGAACTATATTTCAAAATAAAAAACTTTGGAGTCACCTACAATTTTGAAGAATTTAGTAGGGACTAAACATCTCAATCCCTAGTTTCAGTTTACAAAATAGTTTATCCTTATCACATTTAGATGATTACAGAAAATTTGGACTCTTTGCCTAAATGAACTCTAAAACTAATTTAAATATTCTTTGTCATGACAACAAGGAAACAGAAATAAACATGTCAGAATGCAGAATATAAAAATCCAATAAATTTTCACTTTTTGAAAAGTTCTTATATGAAGATCCAAAATACTACCTTATTGGAAAGGAGCAATTGCCTATACCTATCGTGTCCTGTCTCTAGCTATGGAGAGCATGCCTTTCCAACCCTTCTTCCCAAAAGATCTCAGTTTATATCAGAATGATCTATGCTCTCAAGGAACTAAGGTTCTCTAAGTGAAGAGGACACTGTATATAAGAACATATGAAAAGAATATTAGGTAATTTGGGAATAATGACATTAGCACTTCAGGGCTTTTCCATTGCAAATTTTTTGAGCTTTCAAGGAAAGTAGGAATTCTAAAAACCGTTTATCCCATTTGTGGGGAAAATGGAGATATTGGACATTTTGTCTATGCAAAATCAAGAAGTGAAAAGTGGGAATATTATTCTATGTGAGAAATAGTAAGAAAGTCAGATTGGTAGTACTATATGAAGGGAAGTAATGAATAGTGAAGCTGAATGATAGATTAGAGTAGGTTTGCAACATTTTAAAAATGTCAAACAGAAGAGTTTGTATCTGACCACAGAGGAAATATAGAGCCACTGGCATTTGTTGAAGAGGGCTTACTTAACTTTTGCTTTAGCATTATCACTTCAGCATCTGTATTGAGGATATATGGGAGAGACTTGGGGCTAGATGATGAATTATGAGATCATTGCAATATATTCAGGCAAGAGGTGATGTTGACTTGATCTAGTATAGTGGCTCTGTAAGTGAAGAAAAAGAGAAAGGATAAAAAAGATGTTGAGAAATAGACTAGGTAAGATTTTGGAATATAGGAGGAAGGGGAAATGAGGAGATTAAGATTTGCTAAGGTTTCAAACTTGGGAGGGTAGGAAAAATGGTACCTTCAATAGAAATTGTAAAGTTAAGAAAAATGGTGGTTTTCATGGGAAAGATAAATTAATATGTTCTAATTTCTCAGTTTTGAAGTATAGAACTATTTTGGATATGCTTATGCCTATAGAATATCCTACTTGAAAAGTCAAATAAGCATGTGGTATTGTGAATCTGAAATTCAGGAGGGAAGACAGGGATAGATTTGTAGACCTCAAAGTGACTTGTAGAGAAGATAATCAAATCTGTGGGAGCGATACAAAAAGAGAATATAGAAAGAAAAGAAAGGAGAACCCTAAGCAGAGCTTCTTAGCCTTGAAGTACATCTACCATTTAGGGCTAAGATAAGGATAATGGTCCAGCAAAGAAAACTGAGGAAAGATCCGATAGGTGGAAACAAAAGACATAAGGATCAGAAAAGGCAGATTGGAAAAAGTATCTAAGAAGGAAAGGTAATCCATATTATCAAATGCAACAAAGATAGGTCATTAAGGATGAAGTTTAAGAAAAGGCTTTAGGGTTTAGTACATGCAAATAAAAAAAAAAGAGGGACAGAGGAAGCACAATTGGGTTTGTCCATAAGTACATATAGTCCCTAATCAGCATTCTGACTGAAGTTATCTGATTCTAGCTTCAATGTTCTTTACTCACAGAATTCATGTTAAAATTCATAAATTCATCTGTACTTATAAAGATCATACTTACTGAATGGACACATTATCGGGTAAACCACTATATGCCAGGCTGGGATGGATGCATGATTTAGACAATATCCCTACTTCCATAGAGCTAGCTTATAGTCTTGTTGCTATATACAAGTTACAGTGAGAGAGACATATACATGTTAAGTGGGTTCAAGAGATCCAAGTTGTATGTGAGTTCGGATGGGGAAAAAAGTTATGGATTATCTTTTGCTTTTTGTTGTTCATTCATTTCAGTAGTCTTCGATTCTTTGTGACCCCTTGGGGGGGGCAAAGATACTGGAGTGGTTTGTCATTTCCTTTCCAGCTCATTTTATAGATGAGGAAACTGAGGCAAGCAAAGTTAATTGACTTAACAAAGCTAGTTACATGGCTACATGCCTGAGGTTACATTTCTTGAACTCAGGTCTTCCCAACTCCAAGACTGGCATTTTCTCTATTTCGGCACTACCTGTTCTATTTTCTCAATTCTTTAATGAATTATGTAAGAAGAATTCAAAGTGCAATATTTTTTAAAAGTTTACCACAAATTGTTTTGCTTTTTCCTTTCTTGTGCTTGCTTTGATCCTATTTTTTTCTTCTTAAAATATCAAATTGCTTTTTCTAGTAAAGAGAAAAATATATGGGACAATCTGAAAGTACTTGATCTGCTTTTGGGTATCTGTAGTGCTTTCCTAGAGAGTAAATATTTTGCAGTATACCTCTACCAACTGAAACCAAGTGCACATAATGTGAAAAAAAAAAAACTATTAGTTTTGGTGAATTGCAAGGGGATATGGTTTGGAATGGCATCTCAAAAAGCTAAAGAAAATTATTAGCCTGCAATTTTTAAAAATACCAGACCTCTGATTTCATCTGTAGATATCTGTCCAGTTTCAGCAAAAATCCTATTTCAGGAAGTCTTTCTCAATCCCTTTAATTCTAGTGCTTTCCCTCTGAAATAAATTCCATTTATCCAGTATACAACCTTATATAATAAGTTGTTTGCAAACTGTCTTCCTCCATTGCTCTGTGAGTTCCTTGAGACTAGCATCATTTTGCCTTTCTTTCAATTGCCAATACTTATCTGTGTCTGTCACATAGTGGGCACTGAATAAATGCTTTTTAAAAATTTTACTGTAGGGATTAGAACTAGGAAGATGGACCGAAGTTGAAAGGAAAAAAAGTTAGGTTTGATTTTTTTTAAAAAAATCTTCTTAATTAAAGATCTATCCAAACTGTGATGGCCTACATTCAAAATTACTCATTTCTCCATCACTAGAGAGCCTTAAAAAGAGGTAAAATGACCATTTATCCAGGGATGCAGTAGAAAGCAGTTCCCGTTTTAATATAGATTGGAATAAATGGTCCCTGGGGTCTTTTCCAACTTAGATATTCTCTGGTTCTTTGTCTCAGTTTCTTTTTCTTTTTTAAAAATGAAAATAAAGTTAGATTTTTTTTCTATCATGCAACTGTTATGAGAACTAATTTGAAATTTATGCAAAATACTTTTTAGATCTTTAGATAAAGGTGTGTAATTATTTATTTAAAAACAACAACAACAACAAAGCAAAACCATGAATTACAGTCTGATAGTTGCCTTGTAAGCTATCAGTTGTATTTGAACCCTACTGTACTACACAAAAGCATTGTATTTACAAAATAAATGGTCAATTGAGTCCCTGCTTGCAAAGAGTTTGCTCTTAAATAGGAGAGACAGCATATATAGTTGAAATTACTGAAGAACTTTCAGAATCTCAAATCAGAAAGTACAAATTGTTATAGTACAAATTGACTTAGTGAAGAGGGGAATAACAAGGGAGAGTGAACAAAAATGATAGTGTGAGGTCTTGATTCTTACCCCAAGGAGGGGGAAATCTAGTTTGTTCTTTATTCTTTTTTTTAAAAAACCTTGGCTTGGAATGAAGTAGTGCTTTGAATGTTCTTTCTGCACTTGTTTGTGTTGAACATCAAAGTCCAATTATGGGGTATTTTCCAAGGTCAGGAAGGGCAGAGATGGGTTATGTGTTGCTATGGAGATTCTGCCTCAGCATCCTTTGGCTGGTCTTTCTTCTCTTATCACACCATTGCTTCTGGAGCCCAGTTTTGTATGAGCAGAAAATTCATGCATAACAGGGGTTTTCTCATGTTGCTAGAATGACCAAATTATGTTATGTGAATAACAACATTAATGAATCATCAATGGAATTTAATGCAGTGTTTTATCTTTACATCTATCAGGGAGCTAAGTGTGTACTTAACCTTATTTAAGGGAGCAGAACCAGGTGCATTCTTATTTGCATTATTCTTTGCTGTTGTTACAACTATTATTTAATTCTTTCCAACTAGGCATTTCCATTGTTTCATAAGACATGACTTCTCAAAAACCCTTTTTCAGTCCCTTTCCCCCATCCATTCCCAAGCCTCATTGTGAGTAATGATGGGCCACTTAGATTTTCATAGCCTCATTTTCTCCATAAATGAAAGAGATGATAATACTTCTTATTTTTATAACATTATTTGAGGGAAAACTCTTTTCAAATCTTAAAATCTGATAGAAATCTGCATTATAATTTTTATTATTGTTGTTATAACAAGCAGATACTAAGGAATAACTGAAAGCCATATCTATATAAAAGATCTGCTCAATACACAGACATCACAGGTATTTCACCTCTCTTTCTGGAAAACAACTCTGCTTTAAACAGCAATGACAATAATAATATAATACTAATAAATTTATTTGTGTCCAACTTTGTGATCCCATTTGGGGTTTTCTTGACAATGATACTAGAGGAGTTTACCATTTCATTTTGCAAATAAGGAAACTGAGACAAATAGATTAGATAACTTGCCTATGGTCACACAGCTAGTAAGTGTCTAGGATCAAACTTGAACTCAAGAATATGGGTCTACCTGATTCTAAGCCCCGTGATCTTTCCCCATGCCATCTAATTGCTCAATATTAATAAATAGCTAATGTTTATATAGTCCCTATGTGCCAGGCACTGGCCTAAGCAGTTTGCCATTATTATTTCATTTGATTTTCACAATACCCTGAGAGGTAGGACTATTATTAGCCACTCATCCATCCATTACAAATGAGAAAATATCTATATAGAGATTAAGCGACTTGTCCAGGATCAAAGAATTTCAATCACTTCATCCCACTCCCTTCTTTTTTTTTTTTTTTAAACTGTGGATTCTTGATTATCTGTCTATTGATAAACTAAACTGCAGATCATCTTCAGTAAAATCTTGCTTTCTATATCTTATTGACATTGGCAGTTGCCCTGTTTATTTAAGCACTTAGTTGATGAAAAACAGAACCTTTAGTTATTCTAGCCCAGAGCTAAAAGAGAAAGCTTTTGAGCCAAAATAATTACCTCTTTGGAAATGCCAACTTGGATGTAGATTGGCACTTTGTCTCAGGTTGAGAAGTGATAGATTAGGGAGTCATGGGGTTCTTATAATAAACTGGATGGGTGTGGGAGCATAAAGGTGGAGATATGGGAAACATATAGAATTAGCTCCTATAAATTTCTTATCACTCTATTGCACAGGAGTAGAGATATAGAAAGTTAACTTAAAAAATCTTAATCTTACAGGTCTATGTGAAAAATGCCTTATAAGTCTTAAACTATTAGATGATCCTGGTTTGTAATGGGGCAATCTTTTGAGCAAAGCACCTCATAATTGCTTATAAAGAACATGGGAAGGATTGAAGCATGCTTTGATTTCACTCATACTCATATATCCAAACAACATTGTCAAAAGCATCCTCTTTGATTAGAAGTAATAAGTGTATGTGTGTGTGTGTATGTGTATATGTGTGTCTGCTTGTGTGTATGTAAAAATTACTCTTTTGAAGTAGAATGTAAGATATTCAGCCCTGAAGTAGGAGAATATGGTATACAGGAAGATACTCAGGCCTCAGAATCTGGAAATCTGGGATGCTTAATATATGGCTTGTCAAAGTTTATGTAAGCTAGGTAACTTCTAGATATTTCCTTAATCATAGGAGAGAATGATAACGCCTGAGATCGATACAGAAAGGAGAACAATATGTCATTGTGGAAATTTTTGAATTAACAAAAGTCAAGGAAAAATATTTTTGATACATACTTTTCTTCCTATTGTATGTACACGTGTACTTTTATTTTTTGGACAACCCTGGGATTTTCATATGCTATTTTTGATAAGGAAACTTATTCTTCCCATGCAAAACTATATGTGCTTTGCAGTTTATAGTTTTAGAATGTGGTGAAGTAGCTTGCTCACGATAATATCACTATTATGCATCAGAAGTGGGACTTGAACTCCCGGGTTATTTTTGTACCCACCATGCTATGTACCTATATTTAGATCAAAATGGAATCTCTTTATTTTGGGATATTTAATATACTCTCTTAAAGAGTATATTAATAGTCGAAGAAAGGGATAAAGCACTGGCTTTGGAGTCAAGAAGGTCTGGGTTCAAAGTGTCTATTGATCCATGGTTGCTGTGTGATCATAGACAAGTCACCCAGTTCCCCCATTTGCCTCTACCAAAACTTTAAGTTATGGGTAACCTCCATGTGTTTCACATTGGATGGAATAGGGGCAATTACATATTAGGTAATACTCTCATTGATGAATTAACTGGTCTAGATTTACCTTGCATCCCTATCAAATGTAATATGCGTGAATATATACTGCTTCCAGATACCACTGAATTTCCCTTGGACCTTATCCTAATAACATACTGTGTGCTCTATAATCATAAACATATTGATATAATTGCATTGCATAAAAAAAGTCATCTAAAGCCTGCAGTTATGTGTAAACTTCCTGAAAGATGCCAGAAGAGTCAGATGCATTTGTGTAAAAGATAAAATGGTATTGAGATCTCAAAATTTATTATATTTTTTAAAAAAATATATTGATGGAATAAAAAAGAGATTGTGAAACTCTTTGTCTGTAGCCAAGAAAACTTGTTAGATTGTTTCCCCCCCTCACCTTAAAGGAAAATTATTCATTTTTAATTCTTTCAAAGTCTTGGGATGATGGTATCATAATTAAGTTCTATTCAATTCAGCATTCTCTCCAGTGAGGTATTATTCTCTTTTCTGTGAGGGCCTTAGGAGTAATCACTCTCTGCTCTGATTAAGTAACTAATGTCCTTTGCTGACTTATAGACTAAGAAGAGAACAGGATGAGTCATATGTTCTTCTTCACACTGTGTTGAGTAATATACTTTTTAAGCTAGTGCCTAATAACACATGCTGGCAGTTGTAGATATTGCCAGACTAGTTCCATTTTCCTCAATGGGGCGACTATCCAACTCACTATAGGTCTTTCTTCTTTTTGTAGTATGGAGTAACTCTCTGGGAAATTTTTGCCATATTTTCCCTCTTTTGCCCAAACTTGCCTTTCTATGATGTTCTCCATTACAATACATTGTGCACTAAAATTTCCATTTTATTAGCTGTAGTTGTTTTATTTTCAAGTGAAAGATCATGGGAAAGATCTGTTTTCAATTCCCTTCCAGCATTGCCCAAAGGGAAGCCAACAGCAATCTCCAGCATGTCTTAAGATGTGCGCTGTTTTGGCTTTGGCTGAGATGCCAATGCCACAGCCCTCAGATGGGCAAAGACTGAACTCCCCAGATAGACTGTTCCTTGTTCCCACAACACTAATTAATTGTCATCTCAGAGGGCAATGAGACCAATTGTTCCGGTATTACCACAGCCAAGCTAAGTCTGGAAGAGGTAGAAAGCTGCCAGACTTTCTATACTTTGGCGTAGAATATGAATCCCAGCAGTCAGCTGAGGAATTGAGCCAACTTCAGGTTTTAAGTACTGCCTCAAAGATGCCAGCAAGGGGAGGCTTGTTAATAGAGTTGCACTGTTAGACTCCAGCATAATGCCTTGATGATCAATGATGGTCATTTGGATAGAACAGCATAGAAAGATGGGATTGGCTAAGGAAGTAGGAACTGCCCTTAAAAAGGTCATTTAGTATTTTAGTGCTTAGCATATCAAAAAAAATTATATTTTCCTAGAACTTTCTCAATTTATATATAATTCTCAACTTTTGAGAGGAAAAGGTAGGATGTGGTATTGCTATAGGACAGTGGTTTTAAAGACTAGGCACTATATAAATCTAAGGGTATGATTTATATTGTGCCTATCTTTCAAAATGCTTTAATGTGTAATTTTATTAAATTTTGATCACTTAATCTTTCCAGGCTCCAGTTTCCCTATCTGAAAAAATGATCCGGAAGACCTTCAAGGTTTCTTCCACTCTAAATCTATGATTCTATGGTTCCTTCCCATAGCAGAGGCAAGCCAGTGACATTTCCATTGTCACAGAGAAACTGAAGGATATGGAACTTAAGTAATTTATCTAAGGTTATAAAATATGGAGCAAAGCTGGCACTGAAGCTGATGGCTCTTGATTTTTTTTTTTTTAAAAACAATGAGCAGCAGAGAATGGAAGGAAGCCCAGAAGAAAGTACAGAAACTTTAAAAGGACAGTGTTGAACATCCCATGTGAAATTTTTATAGATACTATGTGTTTTTAAAATACACAGCATATCATTATTATCATGTTATAATTATATTATGTATAATATATGTATGTGTATGTGTACATACACACATACATGTATTTATAAAAGGAAAAACAAGCTATATGTTATAGATATTCTCACTTTCATCTATAATATTTTCTTGTTCTATTTTGTATACATAAATGCTCATTTCATTTAGTTTTTAAGTTCCAAATTAAGAGGAAAAAATATATGGGTGATTTCTGACAAAATCTACTATGTCACCCCATTGCCTTATCTGGATCTGGATTTTTAGGAAGATCACAGAAACTCTTGTGAAGTCATCAATGGCCACAATTCTTTAACCTTTTAAAATAGGGGTTTATAATCTAGTGTCCATGAACCTTTTAAAAAAATATATTTGATAACTACATTTCAATGTAATTGATTTTCTTTATAACATTTTGTATTTATTTCAGGGATTTCAAAACATTGTGACTAATAGTTCATAGACATTACCAGACTTTCCAAGGGTTCCATGACACACAAAATAGTTTAAAACCCCTTATTTTGGTTCTCTGTCTTGACTCCCCCTTTCCTCAGCCAAAAAAAAGTGGGAAAGGGGAAAGTGTGGTAGCTTATTCAGTAAAGCACTAGCTTAAATATCCACTTTATACAAAATTAACAGCTTCAAAGTTTCTCTAGCCTTTTTTTTTCTCTCCTTAAAACTTAAACTACCCACCCTTCCTTTTTGATATCCTATTCTAGCAAATCATAAGCCAACACTGCCCACAGGATGAAGTCTTTAAAGAAGTCATTTCCTCTTCCATCTCCTTCTGCTTATTCCCATCATGTTTTTCGTGGCACAAGCAACAGGAAAGCCATTGAATAAGCAGTCCAGAAAAGGCATATCGTTGTTTATATTATTACTGAGTGTTCGCTTGCTAATAATTAGCGCTTCCGCTATTTTGCAGTCTATTTGCCAAAATATATGCAGGGTTTTCTTGAACAAATAAGGGACAGAACTAGGTAAAACTGGCCCCACTGCCTTCTGGGCCAGGCAATCCCTGGAGGTCAATATGGACTGGATTTTTAGAATGGTGTGTTCAGAGGAAGATAATCCTTGTTAGGAAAACCTAAAACCCCAAGATCACTCCATTTGGAGACACTTAGATAGCAACTCAGCAGGTCTTTGTAGCACTGGGTAATAGGATTCTGTTCTTTAATGGTAGTTTAGCCAATTAGAGGGGAAAAAGACACTCAATGGAAAGCCATATGCAATGGTTAAGTTAGTTACTTGACCTTATCCCTCATTATAGAATACTCATTTTTCAATATGGGGCAGTTGAGAAATTATGGACTCTAATGTCTGGGATCCTGGGTTCAAGTTCCACTTAAATGAATAACTCTGTAACTTTGGTCAAATTATTTTCTGGGAAATATTTAATAAATACTTACTTGTGTTGACTGACTGGGCTTCAGTAAAATGAGAGATTTGGATTAGAGTCTCCAAGGTCCCTTCTAGCTATAAATCTGTGGCTAGGTTATTGGAGGCCCCAGATGTGAATTCTTTCCATTATCCCTTCCTCTGCTGAATTCTCCACACTGATTTTGCTCTGCCTCAGATTAAGGGAGGAGAGCTCTTTTTCAATTTTAATCTTCCACGTACCTCTGACCTTATACATTCCTACCTACTTAAAGATCTCATCACTCCCATTTCTTCCCTCCCAGTCAACATCAGCCCCTTTCAATTAATTACCTCTTTTCTTCTCTTCTCTTGCAAAGTTAAATAAAGAAAAACTCCCCTGAAACCAGAGATCATACCCTGGAAGACTTAACTTTGTCAGCTCTGAAATTCCCACCTTTGGAGTGTATGCCTCACATAGCTCACTATATGTAGGGAGCAGGTAGCTGTTCACTTGGCTTTCATCATATTCCTCTTGGCACCTTCTACACTGTTTCACCTTTTTCCTTTCCCTCTTCCAGCCCTGGACTAATAACCAAATCATTACTTACTCATCTATAGTCTTATTCAACACCCTGTAACTTTCCAAACTATAATACCTTTTTCTGCTCACCATTACACCATCTGTGTTTTCTCCTCTTATTAGAATATATCCATTAGGGAATGTCTTTGCTTTTACAGTTGAATCCTCAGAACTCAGATATAGTGGTTGGCACATAGTTGTTAATAAATTTTGTTTTTTCCTGTTTATTAATTTCGGCCACTGGCCCTGTCATTTTTGGTGCTTTCCAGGATCACCAAATAGGCAAAAAGGATGGAGAGAGGAATGGAGAACATGCCTTATAAAGAGTGATTGAAGTTACTTAGAGTTATTTACCTGAACATGAGATTTTATGAATATTGGTAAAAGTGCATTCCCTATCTTTTTTTTTTTAATAATTATAACTTTTTATTGACAGAACCTATACCTGGGTAATTTTTTACAACATTATCCCTTGCACTCACTTCTGGTCCAACTTTTCCCCTCCCTTCCTTCATTCCCTGCCCCAGATGGCAAGCAGTCCTATATATGTTAAATAGTACATTCCCTATCTTTCACCTCCTTACATAAAAGGAAAAAAATAGAGTTGCTCTTCTTGACTTCAAAGAATAACAATTAGGAGTAATAGACAGAAGCTCCATAGGGACAGATTTCAGCTAGAATAATGGGAAATTTTCTAATAATTATAGCTGTTCAGAATAGATTGGGCTACTTCTGGAAATAGGGGGTTTCTCAATACTGAAGATCTTCATAAAGAAAGTGGAATATACACTTATGAAAGAGATTGCTACTCAGGCACTTGTTGGAATAAATTACCTCCAAGGTCCCTTCCCATTCTGAGTAAGCAATTGCATGACTTTTAATTTATAGTGTTTCTGGATTTTTCACATTTTCTCTGAAGACATGATAACCATAGGATTTCAGGAGGAATGCCAATGAAGTACTCCAGTAAACTAATTGTATTACTATTATGTGATTTGTTCATTTTTTAAATGATGGCTATACTAAGGGGAGAATAATAGGTTTCTCTATTTTGATTCCTTTTTCCTCACCTCCTTATCCCTTCTATATACCACTGTGCCTGAAAAGTAGATTTGTGTACCAAACGGGGTTATACAAAGATTTCCATTGTTATTGGGCTGTGTCTCAAAATTCTAATTGGCCTAAAGTCTCATTGAAAGACTTCAAGATTACCTCCTAATGGTGTCTCACAGAGATCTTCTTTATCTTGCATTATATACTTTACAATCTGTGCCAAGACAGCTAAAATGAATATCACCATGGTTTACAAATTATTGTTCTATTCAGTTCTTGAGCCCTATAATAATATGGTGAGGTTGAATTTTTTCACTTATAATGGATTTTTAGGTTCATGTAAGGACATGAACCCAACTCAGATTAAACTGCTTATTAAATAATGTCCCCAAATGAACTTAGTGTATTTTCTAGTTTTCCCAGCATGCATTACTAATGTAACCTATTTCCTTTATTCAGGCCAGATGAATTACATATGTATGAAATTTCCATTGCCCACCTGAAACATATAATTAAATAACAAATCGAAGATTGTGCCATGAAAGATTTTTAAGTTTAGAAAACACCCAGGGCAAATTAGAGCCACATCTTCCAAGTCATTTTTAGGTCCAACAATTGCTTCTGATAGTTAATGAGCCCTTATAATCACCACTCCCACATCCCTGCAAAAGAACTAAAATACATGGAACTCTCCTTTTTTTTTTTCTTTTCAGGGAGAAAAGAAATAAAGGGACTCTAGCAAAAACCAAACCAAAACAACAACACAAACTTCCCCTCCCCCAAAAAGGAAAAGAAACCTCCCAAAAAACAAATTTTCCCGTCAAATCTCAAATATACTGAGTTTTAATAAGGGACCTTTATATTCTATGTTTCTGTAACTTCCCAATTACTTCCTCAAATAAAACATTCCCTTGTAGCAGAAAATTCTACAGTTAAGAAAAACATATCAAGACAATGGCAGGCCCTCACAATGTACATCTCATTCCACACCAACACTACTACGCCTCTGTTGAGAAGAAAAAAAAAGGTACAATATGTTTCATCATTAGTCCATTGAAATCTGTTAGTTCTGATGATTTTCAGTACTGTATTCCTTTTAACAAAATACCACTGGCTAGGTATGGTCCCAAATTGCACAGGTTCATTCCCTTGATAAGCCTCCAAATTCTGTACATAGACTAATAGTCTTGAAAGGGATAAAATATAATAAGCCTTTTCAGGTTTTTATATCTAAATAAAAATGAAATTTTCAGATTTTTTCTGACAGCAGATTTTGATAATCAAGATTAGGTTATTAAACTATATAAGTGGATAGGGGTAGAATAGGGAAGAAAGGCAGAAAAACAAGAGACCCTAACACTTCTTTCACTGGTTTATAAGTTGGCTTGTCTCATTCCTAGACAGGAACAATATTCTTCAGAGGTGGTGGACTTAAAAATAAAAATTTATTGACATGTTAAAGTTTTTTCAGGTAATTTGGTTCACTGATATTTGATGTTACTCTGTAGAGGATTCTGGCCAGTATCTTAAGAACACTAAAAACTTCTGTTCCCTTTGCATTTGTTGTGTGTTGTTGTTGGGTTGTGGTTCTTCAGCCATGTTTGACTCTTGATGATCCCATTTGGAGTTTTCGTGGCAAAGATAACTGGAGTGGTTGTCATTTCCTGCTCTGGTTCATTTTATAAATAAGGAAACTGAGGCAAACAGTTAAGTGACAGTGAGAGTCATCTAGCTAAGACAAGTATGAATCTGAATTTGAACTCAGATCTTCTTGACTTTAGGTCCAGTGCTCTATCCACTATCATTAACTTTTCATTAACTGGACTTTGATGGCAGAGACCTCTACTTTAGGAATAGATTGGTAATAAATCTTCCCATAATTATGATCAAAATTGTGGATAGTGCTTGTTTTGAGCTCAATTTTCTGGAGGAACTTGAACCATTCAGAATCACTGGAGAGGTCTTGCCAAAAGGGCCCCCATTCTAAGATCTATCTGAATGTCAGAGCCAGCCAAGGCCCATTCATGAAATTCAGGGTTCAGCCAACTAACTATTACCTGCTGTCTCAGACATCATGCAAGCCTCTTGTCATCAGCTTTCATCTACAGATTCCTACCTCAGATTCCAGGCTAAACTAGCATAAGGCTATAAGGCCGCTTAGTCTTAAAGTATCTATTCTTATCTCCCAAAATCAGTTTCATCCATTAGCATGTTTAAACTTATATTGATATAAACCTGCCCTATTTTCTTAGCTATGGAATATTGATTGTAGAATCTATTACTGACTAGCTTAGGGATGTCACACAATAGATTGAATTCTTTCTTTCCTCACTTCCATGAGAGCAGGGAGGTCAGGGTAAATTAGCCATATTACCATAAGGTTTGGAAGATTTATAATGCTTGGGTAAGAACTGAAGGATGGTGTGAATGCTTCCTTGTCAAGCTGATTGAAACGGAAATGGAAACTAAAGCAAACTTTTGAGAAGCTTCTTTTCATATAACAACATAACTACATTTGAAATACTTTCTCTATGCGGGAAACATAGTACTGGAGTTCACAATGAATGTAATTTGGGGTAGAACAGTACTTCCCCTGAGGTGATCTGATTTTCGGAGAGGAGTTGCTGTAGCCAGTCATGAGATTATCGGTAAAATATATCACTCCAGATTGGTAGAGAAACCATTCCTCTTAACAATTCTCCCAATGTCCTACAAAATTTCCCAGCAAACACAACTAAAGATCTAGTTTGAGCAGTAGAGGGCACTCCCAAGCTTAAAACACCAAATAGAAAACCCTTTAGATCACTAAGAAACCAAAGGGATGAATTCCCTCAGGAAAAAAAAAAAATTAAAGGAGTGAAAAAGAACTTATTCCAAAGATGTACTTACATTGCAATTACTCTTGTGTTTGTTATATACCTTAACTTTTTTTCCCCCCTTGAAATGAACTTTCCAAGTTTTCCTAAATCTTTAAATTTTAAAAGAGTTCAAAGGGTAGGGCCCTAGTCTATATACTAACAAGTAATGAATAAGTCACCGGACTCTTCTTATCATATATTCACTGAAATAAAAGTAATATCATTTCTGTTGCTCTTGATTTGGCTACTTAATTGTGTACATGTGTTTTAACTACTTGTCATATGAATAGACTCCATCCTTGGAGTTCAGAAACAAATGAAAGGTGGGAATAACTTAGTCCTCATTTCAATAAAAATTATTGAGAGGTAACCAAGTTGGAGGTAACAAGAAAATGAGCATTAGAATAAAACATAATGTTAACTCAGAAAGATTCCCCAGAAGGAACATTTGTTCAAAATTGCAGTTATTTTGCCCAATTTATTGTGGGAAAATTGCAGAAAGATGATTGTTCAGTTGCCAATCATTCCTCTGTGGCCATGCTGTTTTAAATAGATGCTGAAAGCATTTTCCCCCTACCATTTGCCCTTGCTAGAAATGTCAATGCAAAATTTGACTTCAGGAGGAAGCTCTGGATAATTTTTTATTTAAATGCTTCCTGGGTATGTTTTTAACGCCGGTCTTTCACCACAAAGCTGTTAAGAAAAGGTTTTCTAATATATGTTGTGTGTAAAGAGATTTTTATAGGTCAATAAAATCTCCCATGGAGATTTGGGAGGGGGGGTGATGTTAAGAAATATTGAACTTTTTTTACTTCATTCTTTTGTGG
Organism: Antechinus flavipes; assembly: GCF_016432865.1. NCBI lineage: Eukaryota > Metazoa > Chordata > Mammalia > Dasyuromorphia > Dasyuridae > Antechinus > Antechinus flavipes. Next base: position 323,109,521 of record NC_067398.1, read on the forward strand.
TTAGACTGGCATATTTTCAGTGTGTATAAAGAAATGTTGGTGGACTTGTGAGTATGTAACAAGGATTGGGAATCTTGAATGGCAAGAGGATGTCATTCTAAGGCAAATATCTTAAGCCAACCCTCCTTAGGCTATTTGCTTTGTCATGGAGGGGTCAAAGGATCAGTGATCTAGCCATCAAATCCAACTCTCCCTTATTTTACAGTTAAGGGAACTGAGGCTGAAAGAGGTTAAGTTACTTTTTCAGTATTTCTTAGCTAGGCCATGTCCTAGGAATGATTTGAATGCAAGTCTTCCTGACTCAAGCCAGCACTTTACTAGATTCAGCAGTGACTACTATATGTTGGATCATCTACATGCCCCTAATGCCTCTAATCATCTTACCACTCCTCCCCAATGACCCCTGCCCCACCTTCAGTTCAGTGAGGTGCAGAGGAGAGTATGTATCATTAATAATAGGTGAACTAGTGCCCATCTTGGCATTCCTTGGATCTCACTTCAGATGAGACTATCAGCCAACTATACAAATGGTAGACTCTGTGAATAATGATTAAAATGGTTCCATTTATTTTTTTAAGAAGAGAATAGGGCACTTTTGGAGGAATATTAACTTTTTTTTCAGATTCTTAGGATTAAGTAAGGACCTTTAGAACAGAGGCGGAGTTCTAAATGGAGTCTGGAGATTTCAAGTGGTTTAAAATTATTACCTAGAAAATTAATAACCTCTATAATTCAATAAATGTTTACTGAGTGCCCAATATATTGAGAATGGCAAAAAGGAAGAGGAAATGTAGCATTTTCAAAAATGGAAAAACTGTACCACTTTCTAACCAGCTGCAGATAAGAATGCCTAAGTTTCTGGGGTGGGGAACAAATTATAGTTAAACTGCTGCTTCATTAGGAACGATTTCAGTCTTTGGCTATTTACAAAGAAAAGAAAACAATGGTCCACTCAGCAAGCTCATTAGAGAAAGGGGGGAGGGAGGAAGGAAGGAAGAGAGAGAGGGAAAGAAGAAAGAAAGGAACAAGGGAAGGAAAGAAGGAGGGAAGGAGGGGAGGCACTTCTCTGCTCTGAACTTCATCAAAATGCATCAACTATCAAATTTGACAAGAGGATCTGAATAGGAGAAAAGGAATCTAACAACAGGTGAAAGCTGTAAATTTGAGCAGATGGTCTTGCTGCAAGTGATAACGATCTTCATCATTGAGGTTGGCATTCATTTGAAAGTACTCTATACCTTGAGAGTCTGAGGCGGGGTAGGGAGAGAAGCAATGCAGAAAGAACTAGAATACACAAGAAATTTATTATCATGATATAAAAAGGCTCAAAAAGCTTATGAGCATGACTAGAACTAAAAAGAATGAAATACAGATATAATTTTATTATAATAAAATCTCTATAAAGCAAATAGACTTTAGAATTGTAAGCCCCAACAGATGGCTAAATAAAATCTTCAACAAAATAAGATTCCAATATACCAAAACAATTTGGAAAATTGCTTGGAATTTTGGTCTTTCCCATAGTCATTAATTTATCAAAGTTTAATGAAAATAGATTTTTCACATATTTTGCAAAGTTTTATTGGGTATACAAAGCGTGTGTGTGTGTGTGTGTGTGTGTGTGTGTGTGTATGTATATATATATACACATCATGAGATAATGATTTTTAAATTTGGAAGAGCATTCACAGATCATTTGCTTTAACCCTCTAATCTAATTAGGGGTAAATACGGCTTTCACAGAAGCTAAGATTTTGTTTTCCTTTCATATTTCATGTATGCTACTTAAAAGCCTCTTGGCTTCTCAAAATTTCAGATAAAAATTCCAGATATCCCAAAAATAATTTTCATACACTTAAAGTTCTTCTTAAATGTCTTGATATAGTGTGTTTCCAGGGCTTGTTTTTTTTTTTAATATATAAAAAAATCATAACAAATACACAGCATAAAGAATGATACTTCATTTTCTAAATATATTACAGCTTGAAAAGCATACACATACCTATCAGTTAGACAGGAAATTGCATTGGTAAACATGTGAAAGGGAAAAGAATCCAGCTTTTCCAGTTATAATGTTCCTCTATCTTCATATATTTGGCAAAGTATCTTGTATTCTCAATATGTCTATGCAAATAGTCTATTTATTGAATATAATGGAATAAAGACTTTCAGATTTAAGTTGAGTCATGATCTATTGAGGGGAGGGGAGGGGAGGGGAGGAGAGAGGAAAAGAGGGAAAAGGAGAAGAGAAGAGGGAGTGGATGAGAAAGAGAAGGATGGAAGATGGAGAGGAGGGGAGAGAATGAAAGATGCATAATGAGATTCCTTGATATTTTCAAACTTACATTCTATACTTGAACTCCCAAATTTAATCCTTTATATTCAGTTATGCCTTCTTGGCTGCCTTTTCTTTTCCTTTTCTTCAAAGTAGACTTCCATTTAGTAAATTCTTACCCATACATAGAATAATCAGATTCTGTTATTAATTATTCAAAGAAACCATAAAGATCAGGTTTTTAAGCCTCCATCAAGCCTCCAGGCAGCACCAATTCTTATTCTCCCCATTTTTTAATTTTTATGCCATCTTCTCCTTCCATTCTATTAAGCAATTATTATAGCTATCTGGTATCAGCAATTTCTTCCTTGAAAGTCTAGGTAAGTATGGCAGGACACATAACCATGAGATTTATCGAAATTATCCATTTTTTGTTATTTTTTTTAAATTACAATGAAATGGATAAAATGGATTTTATCTATGAAATGAATAAAAATTAAAAAGGATCGCTCTTCTTTCACTATGAAAATATTAGGATGACAGAAAAGGGGACCAAGATTGCAATAGATTTTAGAGAATAAGGTTACTGGGTTTTTTTCCCCCTTTGGTTCGATGAGGAAAACAATTGTATCCTCATTCATCTTAGCAAGGAGATTATATCAGAGGTTCTTAATTTGGATCTGAATTTTAAAAACATATATTTTGATAACTATTTCAACATAATTGTTTTCCTGTATAATCCTATATATTTTCTTTTATGCCTTTAAATGCATTATTCTGAGAGTTCTATTATGTAATATATGTATATCTGTGTGTGTATATATACTATGTATATGTAAACTACAAAGTAATATGGAGAAGGTAACAACTGAGGAATTTAGGAGACTCCTATTAAAAAAAAGGTAGCACTAGAGTTGAGCCTTGAAAAAAAGCATAAGAGGGAGCAAGAGATAATGACAAAGAGGGAAAGCATTTCAGGCATTGAGGACATCCAGGAAGAAGACAGAATGCTATATCCCAGGAATAGAAAGTAGGCCAGTTTTACTGGAACAAAAAGTGCAGGAGGGAAAGTAATAGTACCTGAGCTGACCCTTGAAAAAAGATAAGGATTCAGAGGTGTCAATTAGAAGAGAACACATTCCAACTATAGGGAATGTCATGAACAAATATACAGGGGAAGGAGATAGAATGTCAAGTTTGAAGAATAGTCAGTCCGATTTCAGTGGAGAACAAAAAACATAAAGAGGACTGATACAAAATTAGTCTAGAATGGTGTGATCTCTTCATCCCCTAGAAATGCTTAAATCTGTCAATCAGTCAAGATCTGATCAAAGCAGCATATACAGGGAACATTGCAGCCTTTTTCTTGGACCATATGTTGCTTAACTATTTATCTACATGAGCTTTTTTTGAGTGTTACATAATTGCTGATATTTGTACAGCATTTTCAAGTTTATAAGCTGTTTTACATGTATTATTTCATCTATACTTTTTCATTCATATTGTGTAATTGTATTGAGCTTGCTGTCTTTTTGTTTTCACATACACTTTTTTCTTACCCATATCTCCTTATTTACTTTTGACGTATTTTTTCAATGTAGTGAGGGACTTTATATTTGTACCTGTAATATTTCATCTTACCTGTTACTAACACTTAGTATGTCATTCTGTCTTGTTGAAAAATATTTAGATTCTGACTGTTTCATTTAGATCATTATCTTTTTCACTTTTGTGTCATTTAAGTCATCTGAGTCTATCTAAGCCACTGGACCCACAAATTTTAAACATCATAGGGCAAAGGACAAGTCAAGTCTAGAAGCAATTGTCAGGGAATTAAAATACAAGAGAAAAAGAAAAACTGTCTCTGACCTCAAGGAGCTTATATTCTAATGGAGGAGAACAACATATAAAAAGGGCCTAAAAAAGCTAGGGGACATATGGTGGTTACATACGTGGTGATAAAATCTACAGGGTCAGGAGTGGAGCTGCAAAAGAAGTAAAAGATGACTGGATGGGCTCAAAATAGAGATTCCAAGAGGAAATCACCAATGAAAGGAGGGGGAGGGGAAGGGGCAAGGACAAGGGCTATAAGATCTGGTAGACTTAGAAGGGTACAAGAAGAGGGGCACTAATCCTAGGGGCCCTTCACTAAGAGATCTCCCTTCATAATGATCCATTTGAAGGTTCAACAAGCTCAAAATCCATCAATCATTCAACACCTTTCCATCTTTTCCACAAAAGATAGCATAAGATAGCTAGAAACATTTTGATAAATTCTAGCATTCAGTGGAAAGGTTAAGAAATAAAAGTGTTTCAGGATCAAGAATTAAAGGAAACCCAGTATTTTTATGAATTATTTAGAAATCTAATGACTACCTGCCATTTTTCTTCAGAAAATAAATTTTGGATACGTAATGTATTGAACACCATATCGCACATGCACACAAAAAAGAATCACTTTTAATTTCAGTTAAGAAAGAACTGGTTATTAGTGTTCAAAATCAGAGTCTGCATTTAGATAATTGAACAACAAGAGCAAAAGTCTTTAAATCAATAACAAATTAGGAGGATAAAACTGAGAACACATTATATGTGGCTACAACAATGCTAATTGGTCTAAGATTTTTAACTTAGAAAAATGGTAAATGGTGGGGAGGAGACATTGATTCTACTACCAGTTTTTAGAGAAGTTTATTTCATGCAAAAGTCACCATAGTGAGGAGGCCAAGAAAAGCCCAGAAACTGTTTCAATCAACAAACATTGATCCCCATGTCAAATAGAAAGATAAAGCAACAAAGGTTCGCACTAGTTTAGAATGTATAGCTGTTCGGAAAATATTAAAAGAAGGATGATGTAATTTTTTAAAATATTAAGAGAACATTGATGTACAATTTTAAAGCAATTTTAGTATTGCTTCATAAAACATTGATATGCAAGCAAGGGTAAAAGAGTTCATTCCCTAAAAATAGCAGGTAAACAAAGTATTACTGTAGAAAAAATTAAAAGTAAATAAGCTTACTCTATGTAACTTGTGTCATGACACATTCGTCATAAGCAAAGAAGATAAAATGCTTATATGATTTGTCATTTTGCCTGATAGAGTATTCAGTGCTCAGTAAATATTAAATAACTACATTCGCCCTCTTAAAAATATATATTACATCTCTGTGGCAACCCTAGGTTGAGTGTGAATTTATTAATTTTATTTTTAAAAAATTAATAATTAATAATTTTCTCTCTCCCATCTACTCTCATTTTTTAAAGTGTAAAAATATACACAGTCAAGCAAAATAAACTATCACATTTCTTATCTTTACTATTTACTCTTAAGCAGAGCTTTATTATTTTCATCCCTCTTATGAGAGAGTAACGGAGACAAGCAGACTCAAATTCAGACAGACAGAGACTGGGTGAAGTGTGGAAGGGAAGAAGAAAAGTGGAAGGGAGAGAATAAGAACCTGAATTTAAAGATGTTTTGGGAAACAGATAGCAGACTATTTGGAAATACTTTTTTTGTTATCAGAAGGCAGCTAACTTTCATATATTTACAATCAGCTCTTTCCTTCAGTCTGCAACCATACCATGAATCAAAATGCTTACAACATTAAAAAGGAGGGCAACTTTGCTCTCCAAGCTACATTGTAATTCTTGTTCAAATAAGCAGAATTTGCAGAATTACAGTATATCTGGCCAAGAATATGGTACTCTGAAACATTTTTTTCTTCTCTCTTTTTTTTTACATATCTAAAATATGTACATAAATATACATTTAAGGGGAGCTCAAAAAGGAAACTGTGGCTTCTCCATTCCTGTGCTGAGAAGATATAAAGAAGTCTAAGGCATACCGTCTTTGCTCTCAAGGAGCCCATTCTAATTGACTAAACAAACTAACACATGTTAATTAGAGAACAATTAAACAATTAGACAATTAAATGCTTGTTTGAGGTTTGGAGAAGGATCAGGCATTAGTGTGGGCTCTCCCACTTCAGATTACCTTAGTTTTCTTCTCTGTAATCCCACAGTACAGATTTTATAAATCTTTGTGACAGATAGCTTCCTAGTCCCTAAGAAGTTAAGAATATATGATCAGCTACTTCAGAAAGGGACAACTAAGTAGCACAGTAGGTAGAGCACCAGTCCTGGAATCAAGAAGACCTGAGTTCAAATTCTGATTTAGGCTCTTATTAGTTGGGTCACCCCAGACTAGTCATTTAACCCTGTTTGTCTCAGTTTCCTCATCTGTAAAATGAGGTGAAGAAGGAAAAGGCAAACCACTTTAGTATTTTTGCCAAGATATGAGGCAAGACATGACTGAAACAACTAATAATAACAGTTTAGAAAGATGGGAATTAAAAGAACAATTCCACTCTTAAAGGGAAAAAGAGCCATTTTTGTTGAACCAGATCACAGTGCCTGGCACATAGTTGTAGATTGAAAATGGGTGGGAAATAAAGATTTTAGTTAACATTAAACAGGTATAAGACCTGGGTTTTAACTTGAACTCTGCCCAAAGAAGAGGCTATATTTTCTTCATATGTAAAATAGGAAGTTGGAGGAGATACATCCCCTTTAAGATCTCTGCCACCTTTAAAGCTTTGATCTCTTATGATCTTCTTGTATTATAATGCAAGTAAACAGTGTGAAGGTAATTTTTTTCATGAACTTCCAGTCTACTTTGGAAAAAACATATGGGTGTTATCTTTATTGATCATATTTTTTTCTCTTTTTCAAACACCTTATTGCCACAGACTCCCACACCAAGCACCTGTAGTACAAATCATTTGCCGGCTGTATCACATCGATTTATTCCCACCTCAGAGTACACAGACTTAACACAGAATCATTTGTTCTCTCTGTATTTCCAGTGCATAAAATGTGTTACTTTGTAAAACATCATGGTTTTACAAATCTAGTGATTGCGAAATAATTATGGCAAGAATTTTACTGTAGGAGATCTGAATTCAAGAAAAACAAAAACACTACATACTATAACTTCAAGTTTGATTCCATTTTTTTGTTCTTTCTCTACATTATTATGTTGTAATTAACACTCTTTAAGCCATTTTAATAAAGAAGGGGAACAACTCTAGATTCAATATGTCACAATTCAATGAGCATATTTAGCAGCTATTTTGTGCTAAAAAAAAAAAAGATAAATTAATTGCTAATTTCAAGAAGCTCACATTCTATTAGAATGGTGAGAAGATAACATACACCTATGTAAGTAAATGTTAAAATATATACAAAGTAATGGGGGAAGGGAAGGAAAAAAGTATAAGGCACAGGGCTAAGATGAAGGACTATCTATTTTTTTGATAATAAAAGAGGAGCTCCAAAGGGCATAAAGGAATAGTAGGCTATAGGGGGATAAGAACATTGGAGATATTAGTATTGATTTAGAGGCACATGGGGGGCATATATTGGGTTAAGTAGCTTCACCTAGGCAACTTAGTTAAGTGCCAGAATAGTAGATTATTATACATTTCATAGCAGCAAATGTGCTTCTGATTTCATTGTAAATCCTTAAAAGCTAGGAAGCAATACTTGAGATGATAATCAAATTGATCTGGGGTGCTCTTTGTTATTCTTATTATAACCCCTCCAGTTAAATATTTCCATCTAATAAAATCAAAATGGGGTACTTTGTAGTAAATTGAGTCATACCTCCAATTATGAATAGATACTATGTAGAGCTTATGAATGGAAATGAGACATTTATTTCTACAAACCATTGAATTCACTTCACATTTCTATGCCCCATATTGGAGAAATAAAAAAATAGCATAAGAGTCAGTAAAGGTGCTCTAACTGTTGCAGGAGATGTGGGATCCATTTAAATTTCTTTAAAGGATGTCTTTGACCTAAATGTGCTGTATCCTTAGAATTACCCAGAAATGAGGCACCTCAGGTCATGATATCATGTGACACTGAGCCAATAGGGAATTATAGTCACTAACTAATGAATTTAGGTGACACAAGCTTAGGAGGGCAATAACGAAGAAGTAGTTTAAGTCATATGAGATACTCTTAGGGAACTGAAGTTAGGCCAACCAAATTGTAAAAAAAAAAAAAAATCTTTAAAATGTGACTGTATGTGACATTGTTCCATTCATCTCTGTACACACCTTTTCTGGAAAGAGTAATGCATAAGAAGGATAGGAATGATGGCTTGGCAGTAATTTTACGTGTAAAATTGATGTTTCCTCATATAAAATATTTATTCCAAATATAACAGTGCTGTTATAGGAATAGGAAAGAAAAGTGAGAAGAAACATTTATTAAGCACCTCAAGTGTCCAAGGTACTGTGTTAAGTTCTTTGTAAATATTATTTAATTTGGTCCTTATAACACCCTGGCACAGTAGGTGATATTATCTTTTATTTCTGTTTACTGAAGCAAAGAGAAATTAAAGTGACTTCCCCAGAGTCACACAATTAGTGTCTCATGATAAATTTGAAGTCAATTCTAACTAAAACCAATACTCCGTCCACTGCCTCATTCAGTATTAGGACTGAATTCTAATAGAATGGGAAAATGATGTCTTCAACACATTGAAAGTGGGTGTCTTCTCAGAACAGTTACTGATAGTTTTACATCAAACTGTATTTAAAGTGAAGGTTTTAAAATGTGATGCTAATTAATAATTTCCCCACTTCTCAGTGATGATCGTTGTAATACCAGAACTAATTTTCAAACATAGAAAAGTGAAGGATCTTATGCTGCATCAATGAACATAAATGTTGTGCACTGTACATAACTAACACAGGACAGTTTTCTGAGCAAATGATCAGAAGTGGTTTTCCTTTAGCAATCATCATTAATTGCAACTCCACAGAGTATAAAGGAGAGATGAAAGAGAGATGTTGGAGTGGGGTGGAGAGAAGCAGAATAAGTTCTTGTCCTCAGGTAACTTTTACTAAAAGACTGTTTATTGGGGCAGCTAGGTGGCACAGGGGATAAAGCACCAGCCCTGAAGTCAGGAGGATCTGAGTTCAAATCTGGTCTCAGACACTTAACACTTCCTACTTGTGTGACCCTGGGCAAGTCATTTAACCCCAATAGCCCCAGCAATAAATAAATAAATGAAATTTTAAAAGACTGTTCATTGTTTCATCAAGTTTCTAGTCATTCATCTTGCTTTGCAACCTCAAATCATCTTCAACTGTTCACTTTTCCTCATCTCCTCTCCACAAACATTTCCCAAGTCTGTTGTCTTCTACTTTCACAGCATCTCTTATCCATTTCTACTTTTTTTACCCTCATGAAGCTGTCATCTTTGTGCAGACGCTCACTCCTCTCATCCAGACTCTTGCAATAGCCTTCTAATTCATGTTCCTGCCTCCAAATTCTCCAACATCTAATCCATATCCTATGGATCTGTCAAAATGTCAGCCCTAAAGAGCAGCTATGACCTATCATTACCCTGAATTACCTTTAAGTTAGTTATTAACGTTCTGCTTGAAATTTAAAGCTTTTCATGCTCTGACTCTAACTCATCTTTCTGGACTCTTTTTTTGGGGGGAGTGTTTTTCTGCTTTAATTTGTTTTATACTTCCATCCAATTGATTTCTTTGTTCACTTTATGTAACACTAGGTCTCCATTGCCTTTGCACAGGCCATTCCCCCTGCATAGAAATGCATCCCCTCCTAGTCTCTGCTTCTTAGAATACCTACCTTCCTTCAAAGCTTACTCCAATGGCCATCTTCTCCAAGTTATCTTTCCTTATCTTCTCCAACTACTATTGTCTCAAGAAAATCTTGTATACTTAGTAAATATTTTTGTCTATGTATACTTGTTTTTCTTTCCTATACAATGTACTTTTCTTGAGGGTGGGGGCTGTTTGGGAAGTTTTTATTTCTCGTGCCTATTACAGAAGCTTTTGTATGCATTAGAAACTTACTATGTATTTATTATCTGTTTGATTGATTAATTTAGTTGATAGAATAAAATGAAGGAATCCAAAAATCTAAATCTGGAAGAAATGTCTAATTTAATTAGTTAGGAGCATAGTGTAGTGAATGGAGCTGGTTTTGAAGCCAGAAACACCTGAGTACGTCTCACTAGATTACTTGGCAGATGATTGCCCTAAGCAGCTCCCTAAGACAATACTTATAGAGAAGGTCCTGTTCTGTATCAAAAGAGTTTGTTTCACCCTGTGAGTTCTTTGTGCCAATGAAATCACAAATCCAAACTCTGTCACCTAGACTGGAGGTGTCAAAAGGGCTGTGATTCACCAGGAAACTGCATACAGTAACCTGAAATGGATCAAAATGCAATGGGAAAATGTTTAACAAAATAAATAAAAATGCAACAAAAATAATGTTAATTTATGATTTTTTAAAGTAATACATTGTCTGCAAGGATCTTTATCCTATTGAGTTTAACACCACTGGCTTAGTAGAAAACATCTTAAATTGAGTTGTGATCTCATATAGGGTCATGCAATTGAATATGGGAGTCACGAAATCATGAATATCAGTATATGTTTGACTTGCATACCTATTTTATACACCTATATACCCAGGATTATGTAAAAATTTCTTGGGTAAAAAGGGGTAGTGAGTAAGAAAAGTTTCAAAAGTCTTGGCTTAGATCAACATTTCACAGATCAGGAAAGTGAGACTTAGAGAGGCTATGACTTGCCTTGCATAATAAGAAATATTTACTAAACATTTCTGGAATTTAATTTATTTGAATTGCCCTCGATCTCACCAGCAGTAGCAAGACTAGAACCAGAACCTGGTTTTTCTAACTATTGGAGAAAAAACTATTATAGTATAGACTGTTAAACCTTTAGGTTTAACCTTTAGGATTTAAACCTAACATATAATTATTTAGCAAACCTTCAAAAATTACTCCCTCAGTTCATTTCCAGGATGGCATTTCTATTTTTTCCCCTTCTCTTTTCTGTTCTGTAATTATGCTTATATGGGTCTTGAGGATGCTTTAGTAGATTAACTCCCAGATAATTTATGCTTTTTAGATTTGTGTTGAATAAGACCTTGCTTTCTATTATTTATTCCTATGTTTTGTTATTGCTACATGGAAATGCTGTTGATTTGGGGGGGAGTTTATTTTGTTATCTTCCTCTTTCTTCTAGTGTTGACTAAACCAGTGATAGTTCTTTATGTTGGAGATTGAGGGCAGGGCTTGTTTTGCAAGTTTTTATTTCCAGTACCTAGCACAAGAGGTTTTGTTTGCATTAGGAAGGCAGGCAATGCTAGAGTAGGTGTCAGAAAAACCTGATTTGTTATTCTTCCTAGACCATTCACTAGCTGTGTCACTCTGTGCACATTAGTGAACCTTGTGGACCTCAGTTTCATCACTTATACAATTGAAATTGTATGAGCATTTGCTTTTTAAGGTTGTTGGGAGGCTCAAATGAGATAATCTATGTAAAGCAGTTATAAATGTTAGCTATTATTGCTGTGCTGTTGTAAATGATACAACTTTTTCTCCACCTGCCCTTCTTCCAGTTAGAGTGTACCTGTCAGAGTGGGGGTCAGCTAATAATGTTAGATAGCAGAACCTAGGATTCAGAGACTCAACATGAAGCTCCACCCACAGGAAAATCTATGTTATGGACAGTCTGCTGAAGCTTATTGATTCTTTCTCAGGATCATGTTTTTAAATGCATAAAGGAAAATCTGTAGGATTATCCAGGAAGTCAATTATATTAGATAGAATACAGTCATCAAAAGGACAATGAGGTGGTACAGCAAATAGAATATAGGACTTAGGAAGACACATGTTTTTGAGTTTGAATCTTGCTTCATACATTTACCTGGGCAAGCCACTTAATCATTTTTGCCTTATTTCCTCAACTATAAAATGAGAAGGAAATAGCAAATCACTCCAACATCTTTGCCAAGAAAATCTCAAATGGGATCATGAAGATTTGGATTGAAAACAGTCATTAAAATATATTTTAAAAATATTTTTAAATATTTAAAATAATTTCAAAATCACATCTGTTAAAACAGACTCATGAACCCCAGGTTAAGAAGCTCTAATTTAGAGCAAGAAGGGACGTTATAAGCGGATTTGTCATTTTATAGTTGAGAACACTGAGGCTCAGGGAAGTTATATAGGTAATAAGATTCAAAGGTAGGATTTGAATTCATATCCACTGACTCCAGAGAAAACAGCAAGATGGCACAGTGTACACTGTCTTGAGCCTGGAGTCAGAGGACCTGAGTTCATATTTAATCTCAGGTACTTACTGGCACTGTGATCCTGGGCAATTTGTTTAATGGCTGTTTGCCATATTTTATTCAACTGTACAGTTGGGATATGTAATAACAACCTACCTTGCAGATATTGTGAAGATCAAAGGAGGCAATGTTTGTAAAGTACCTTGCACAGTACTTGGCAAAGAATAAGATAGATACTTATTCCTTTCCCTTTCAGAATGAGTGCAACTTAGTCACAGATCCGTTCAGACAGGTCAAGGAACAGAGATACTATTTGTGTTTTGATAGCATAATCTTGAGGTTTCAGTCAGCTGAACTGTGCTACTGTGATGAATCCCAGGATATGATGACCTATCTCAAGTTAACTCAGAGCTATTTATGCCTCCAAAGGATTGGGGTTGAGGGTGGAGGACAGGAAAGGCATCATCTAGTGAGTGGGTTGATGGGAATATCAGTTTCTATGCCAAATACTGGTACTTAAATGACTGAGCTTACAAAATGCACCATCAGATGATCAGATACTTTGAGGGAAAATTGACATATTTCTGACTCTAAGGTCTCATAGCTACAACTGCAAGTGTATCTATAGGAAAAGTTATAATTTTTATTGTCTTTAATGTTTAAGATGGCAATTCTGACTAAATTTTAAACTCTGGATGTGTCAGTCCTTACAGATTACATTTAGAATTTTATATTCAGTTGAGGGTGACACTACTGTAAGCAGGACATTGGCAAGCTGGGAAAGTGTTTGCCTGTATATGTGCTAGCACAATAAATTTTTTTTAAAGCAAGGATTAGATAATTTCTGACCTGAAGTAGTTTATAATTTGATTGGTAAAGAAAGACATATATGTATAAAACACAACACTGCAAACAAAATAATGTTGGATTTGGAACTGGATTGATATTTACTACTTTGGTTGGGCAGATCACTTAACCTTTCCAGTTAAAGAGTGTGTGTGTGTGTGTGTGTGTGTGTGTGTGGGTGTGTGTGTGTGTGGGTGTGTAGGTGTGTGTGTTGTATACATGTGAATATGTGTACTAGATCAGGGCTTCTTAAACTTTTTCCACTTGTTATCCTTTTTCATCTAAGAAATTTTTACATGGCCCCAAGTATATAGATATATAAAATAAGTATAAATACAAATCCAACATTTAGTAATAATAAATCATAATTTTGCAACCCCCACATTCAGTTACAAGACACTTATGGGTTCATGAACCCTGGTGACCTCTTAGGTCCTGTAATACTTTACACAGGTGTTATCGCTTTACAATAAGAACTGTTGCTGGGCCCATATAATGTGGAGCTTTTGGGGTATTTTCTCACTACATAAAGGCCCCCTTTTAACTTTGGGCCTTTGTATGTAGAACAGCTTTGATCTTTGGGAAGACTGATTACTACCATCACCACCCCCAAAAGGGCTAGACTCCTTTTCTTGTACTTTTGGAAACACTTACACTCTCCACCAGAACTTTGGGAATGTTACTTGAAGCTTAGGTTTTGGTACATATCTATGGTCTCCCCAAAAGGAGGGAAGCAAGGAGGTATTCAATGTATTATGTAGGTCAGGTGTAGAATAACTAGTTATTTCCTCTAAACAAAAAAAAATAATGAATAAAAGCAACTATATATTGACTGAAAAATAAAACTTTAAGAAAGAAGTAAAATAATATTAATGATACTACTGTTCCAGGAAATTGAGACTTGAAATTGATATATAGTCATTTACTATTTCACCTTGGCATTCTATAATCCAAATAAATTCATCTCATTCAAAACCTCATTCAATCAAATTACAGATGAATTATTCCATAAATTCTAGTTTTCATGTCAGTCAACAAGTATTTTTATGCAAAAATCATTTTCTTTGCTTTTTTTGAAAGATATTTTTAAACTTTGAGCTTTTCAAAAAAAATGTCCAATACACTTAGAAAGGAATATTGTATAAGAATATGTGAATTTTCATTATATGAAGTTTTTAAAAACATGTTTAACAAGGCAGTAATAAAATTACTCTATCTCCTCTTGTATATTTTGTTTTCCTTCTGTGTCAACAAGTATTTATGGAGCCTTTCTATATTCAAGGCACTGTGCTAAGTGCCAGGGATACAAAGCCATGTCTTTTGGCAAGCCAGGCCAAGTGTTGAGTTTATCCTGTCTGATAATCATTGCCTGCAAGATGTATTTTAGCAGATGTAGAGAGAGTATCTGCTGTCATGCAATTAACAGAGACTGAGGACCCAGTATCTCCCATCCTCTTGAATCACAAGGCTTACATGGAAATGGACAGGTACAGGATCTTTCTTCTGTCACTTATACTCAGAGGAGGAAACACAAAGTGGATATAACTCTGTTCTTGCTGGCATCATGCTACAAGGATGGGGGAAGAAAGTGTGACCTAATGGGAATTCTTTTGAGAGAGAGCGTATTTCCAGACAGAGGAGTTAAAGAAAGAGAACAAACTAAAAGCTTTCTCTTTAAAAAAAACAAAACTGATTTTGAACCTTACCTCTCTGCCACTGTCATAGGATTGAGCTTGAGAAGAATATAAAACCAAGAAACCACCAAGTCCTATAGTGCTGAGGTACACATGGCCCAGAATTTGCCTGGCCTATTCAAGCACATGCACTATAGTATAACCTCCACATGGGTTAAAGATCTATTATATCATTTTCCTGGTTGGAGGTGATGGGGTGGAGAGATCTAAAGACAAATGCAAGACACTATGTGACTAAGTCACAATCAGTAGGAGGCAGTGGGGACTAGAAGAGACCATATAGTAGGAAGAGCATTGTGAGCCAGAATGTTCAAAGTTCAAAGAATACCTAGTTACTTGAGCTGAACCTCAGAATTCTGAAAAGTATATAGCCGTTAATCTTTAGTTCCCACTGAGACACTGAGAAAGCAATTCAAATAAAAGAGGCTAATGAAAAGTTATCTTTCTGCTATAACTGAGTGGGAATGAAGATCAAAATGCTATCAAATATGATTTCTTGGCTTTAAATTATCCATCTTCTTCATATGGCTAACCTTGGTTAAAGTTTTTATATCAAAGAATAATCATATTAATATTCTACATTTTAGGTATAAGTCTACCAAAAATAATTTAATTTAGCATTATTCTAAATCCAAGTCATTTCTACATTAGAGAGAAAAACTGTCATAGTTCATCCATACCTACCCACAGGACATGGCTCCCTCCAGGTAACATTTATAGTTTTTTGATCTAGGAAATGATTGTAGGTTGAAATATAACCTTTCACCCTAACAGTCCTAACAATATTCACCACTTAATTCCTTCTTTGAGCCCTCTCTTCTAAGATTGAAAAGGGATTCTTTCTCATAATCTTATTAATTTTTTCTGAATAGAGAAGGGTGGGTTATAGTGCCACAGCTTCTAGTAATAGTTCAGTGTTTCAGTTTCCATAGCGTCCCACCCCTAATGACCCCATTTGGGGTTTTCTTGGCAAAGATGCCTTTTCCTTCTCTAACTATAGCCTCAGGGATTAGTTAAAGAAAGGACTTCCTAGTCATTTAGGAAGTAAGAAAGCAATATTTTTTACTAGACTGAGCTATTCTTTATTTATAAAATTTAGTTTCCACCCTTAATTAATTAACTTAAGAAAAGCTTTTTGTCTTTGACCTATTACCCACCTTATGGGATGGAAATGGGGAGCCTCTAGAAAGGGCTTTTAGAGAAGAGAAATATTATTTATTAATTTCTCCAGTTGAACTAAAGAAGAGTTTTTAAATTTAATTCCACATTTGTCTTTGCTTTTTATCAGCCCCTAGATAGGCTTCATTGACTGAATTTTTCCTTCTTATCAAGTTTGATTTTCTATCACTTTAATACTTGCACTGTTGTATCCTCTTTATATTTGTCAAAAAGATTTTAAAATTAAAGAGAAGTTTGAGTTCAGGGACTTGTTATTTTTCCCTTATATAATCTTGGATTTTTCTTGTTGTTTTTTTTAAGTGACTGACCCATTATTTCTTTTTTCCCCTATCACATTTCTTTTTCTACTGACTCCTCATGTTCCCCTACCTTTAATCCTGGGGTCAAAAGAGATTAATTTTCTGTCTTGTTTCAAACAAGAGAATTAGAACTATAGAATATTAAGCTCTTGCACTAGAGAGGTTGCTTTTCAGAGACACCAAGTACAAAGAGTTCTAAGATACTTAAGTTATATCCAAGCAGTGTCTACAAAACCTAGAAAAAGAAAGGAAGTAGTAATCTTATGTTGTCAAGTACTCTACTGCAAGTGCAGGCAGTTATTGAACAGGCATAGGAGAGATTAGTAAAAAGTTATCTGCTTTTTGCAAAGCAGTTTCTATAGATTGGTTTGGGTAAAGATCAGAATGTTATCAGACAGATGTTGTCAGCTTAGCTGACAAAGGAAGCGTTAACTATATGAGAGATTAAATGAAAACATTTCATTTTTTATAGCTTTTTATTTACAAGATATATGCATGGGTAATTTTTCAACATTGACAATTGCAAAACCTCTTGTTCCAATTTTTCCCCTTTTCCCCCCACTCCTTCCCCCATATGGCAGGCAGACCAATACATGTTAAATATGTTATAGTATATGTTAAATACAATATATGTATACATATCCATACAGTTATTTTACTGCACAAAAAGAATTGGACTTTGAAATAGTGTACAATTAATCTGTGAAGGAAATAAAAATGCAGGCGGACAAAAATAGAGGGATTAGGAATGCTATGTTCACACTCATTTCCCAAAGTTCTTCATGAAAACATTTCAAATACCATTAAAAGGGAATTATTTGTTCTTGAGCAACACTTCTAAATCTTACCTTTTCATTCTTTGTTTTGTTAAAAATTTACTGGAGGAAGAGAAGTTGATGCCTTATAAAATGACATGGAAATTTGTTAACTGCATGGCAAATGCAGTTCCATTTGTATGTCTAAGTAAATGTTAGCATGATAACCCCTTATTATAGTAATGACTGTATGTCGTATTCTGGATGGGATGGGGCCATTTTTAAACCTTATGAAGCATCTCTTTATTCCTTCTTTACACAAATATACATATTATAATTTCCATTAACAGTAAGTAGTTCATGTCACCCAGGCACCCAAAGTTTACATTACCCATAGATGCAGGGCAGAAATTTATAAGCCTAACATGAAGAAAAATCTACAAAGGATACTAGATCAGCTATTCTTTGGGGATATGTTCATGAAGAAGGGTATAACAAATTACCCTCAGATAAGAAGTCTCTCATCTGAAGTTTATATAGAGGTGCACAAAAACGATTCATAAAGACAAAGAATGGCAACACAAAGTTACCGACATTGGTCAAAATAATCTTTAGTTGTGGCCAGGATCACTTCTTGTCATTTTGGAAAGAATGTTAGACTATGAGTCTAATTGACTCATTCAGGTCCTGAATTCAAATCCTGCTACTGAGTCAATACATATGTGACTATGATCAAGTCAGTCAGATCTATCTGAACTTCAGCTTCACCATTCACAAAATGGAGATGAAAATAATCACTTTACATCATAGCACTATGTAAATGGCAGTTGCCAAATAAGTTTTATTCCTTTTGGAAATTACTGAGAATTCACAACATATTACACAGTTTTACAGTTTTGTTTTGGTTTGTTTTGATTTGGTTTTTAAAGCTTTCCTTGGTGTGGAATGAGTTATTTTATTCTCCCACAATTGTACCGTCACACTTATATACCTAACACAGAGAAAAGAGTGGATAAAGTATATGATTTGGAATCTGGAAACTTATACTTAAGTCCCAACTCTCCTATTTATTTCCTGAAACAAATAATTTAAAGCGTTTTAAATCAGCAAAAAGAGGAGGTGAGACTTAAATGACCACTCAGGTTCCCAATTTATAATCCTATGATTTCATTAATTGTTTCATTTGGGTAAGATGGATGTGCTCCTTTTCTTCAGCCTAATATTTTCAATGACTAAGAACATTTGGGTGGACTCCTCTAGTCATCTTATCACTTTCAAGTTATATTTAATAAGGCTATTGGGACACTGGAAATAAAATGGCCAACTCACAAGTGATGATGGCTGAAATTCACTTATACTGCCCTATGGAATTATTCTGAGCATGGATAGGTGGGAAAAAGGGGTTGCTTTTTTCCAATGTACTCTCTTTTCCCAAAAAGCCTTTATTTGGAACCTCTGCAAAGCTGGGGCCAGATTTATCTGTTTCTCTCATAAGTAACAAACTTTTGTCACACTAGTAATGTTCACAGAACTACAGTATTACAAGTATTATTATCCCTATTTTGCAGATGAATAAGCTAAGGCTCAGAAAAGTTCATTTATTCCCCTGGGTCTTTCATCTCCAAATCCAATATGCCTTCCTCTATATAATGTTGTCACCCAGATCAGATGAATGATTTTGAAAATGAAAACAATTTAGATTAGAATCAAAGCCTAGACTAGAGTGTTGAGACCTATAGTCTGCATTTGTTTTTGAATGGATTATGGTAGAAGCAGTAAATTTTTCATGTGGGATAAAGCTATTCAGAGATATAATCTTGTGATTCTCATTTTAAACTAAGTTTTATGAATCTTTTAAAGAATGATATCTATTTTCATAAGGCTATTTCTATTCTGGTATAATTCAGGAATCTGTCGGCTGAGGGGAAAGCAACTATTTGTGTTAGACTGACCCATTGTTTTCACCCCAAATTCCCTTGACTTCAAATATTTTTCCCCAAGACCAGAAATCCATTTCAAAATGAGAGGATTTTTCTCATGTTAAAAAAAATAAGTCTAAGAAGGGATGCATAATCATTGCCTAAACATTTGATTGGCTATCAATAAGAAAAAGCATCTTGATGTAGCTTCTTAAACTTTCATTCACAAATCCATAGGGGGTCTTGTAACTGAATATAAAGATTGTGAAATCATGATTTATTATTAGTAAATGTTTGATTTCTATACTTATTTTATATGCTTATAAACCCAAGGTCATGTAAAATTTTCTTGTGCCAAAAGGGGTTGCAAGTGGAAAAAGTTTAATAAGTCCTGATGTATTGAAAGCCTCTAATTAAGGAAAATCTGAATTCAAGTTCTGTCTCTGACACCTGATTTGATTTATCATTTTGCTCATTGTCTACAAATTTAAGAAAGTGATGAAGAAAATATTAGTAATGTAGATTAAACAAAAGTATGTTTGGGAGCTGGTTGTTAATCATTTACCAGCACACATCTGGGCCCTAGACAACTAATTTCACCTTCTCCTGGATGTGAGAGACAGTAGTCCAAGTCTGCAAATTGCAGGAAAGCTGTCACCAGTTTTGGTAGATGGGGGAACTTCCTTACTATGGAGTTCTTTATGCCAATGAAATCACTGGTCTTATTTGGGCCTTATTTGGACATAGTTCAGTTTCTCCCCTCATTCCCCATCGGCTGAAGTCATAACCCATCAGGAGAGCCTGATTACTCCACATGAGTGTGAGTTCCCATCCTTGATTGCATCTCATAGCATGTTTCTTGTTCTAATTTATGACTTCCCTCCATTAGTTTCCTTTGTTTCACATGAGCTTAAACTTAAGGGTTCTATTTCTTAGATTTCAATTTTATTTTTCTATTTTAAGTTTCATTTCTCTGCATTTCTCTAATTTAAATTCATAACTTTGTGGAAACTAAACCCTTATCCAATTTTCACACTAGTTTTTGTCTTCCTCTCTCTTCAAACCATCCTATACACATCTGTGAATATAATCTTGCTTAAGCACCTTGACTTTCCTTAAAATGTCTAATTTAATTGGGCTGTTCCT
This sequence comes from Antechinus flavipes, assembly GCF_016432865.1. Classification (NCBI taxonomy): domain Eukaryota; kingdom Metazoa; phylum Chordata; class Mammalia; order Dasyuromorphia; family Dasyuridae; genus Antechinus; species Antechinus flavipes. The sequence goes on from NC_067398.1 coordinate 323,129,790, forward strand.
CTACTCATACTACTTCACTGACTTCCTATTAACCTCAAGATACAAAACAGAGTCCTCAATTGGTATATGTTGGACTATTTTCATATGCCTCCCTATCTTTACAAAGGCCATCTCAAGTCCTTGTCATGGATTCTTTCCTCACTCTTGTTTCCCAGAATACTTTGCTTCCTTCAAAGTTCAAATCAGGTGTCACCTCCTATGGTGTGCCTCTTTTAATATTCTTTGATGAAGCCAATTTTTTTTACTTTTTTGTTACTTCTAATCCTAGCCTACTGAAGCTATATGGAATAAATCTAATCCCTCTTCTATTATAACAACTTTTGAAATTGTTGGAGACATCCATAATGTCTCTCTACATTTCCTCTTTTCCAGGCTGGTTTTATCTCCTTCAATTACAGGATTATAGACTTAGAATAGGAAAAGACTTTCAAAGTCTAGTCTAATTCATTCTCTTTGTTTATTCAAAGATTAAAGAGATTAAATGAGTTGTCCAACATCCTGCAAGGCATTAGAGGACTAAATATGGACTTGAACTCAGGTCCTCCTGTATTCTAAATTTAGCATTCTTTCCATTTCAACACCATTCCAACCATTTTTTTGCTGTAAGTTCCAATAGCATTTTCTAAAACCTTTCATTGTTCATTTCTCTTCTATCTTGAATTATAGTTGTTAGTGTGCTTACCATTTTCTTCTCTCATGACTATGAGTGTCTCATTAGAAAAAATAATGATATGTTTATCTTTGTGTTTTCCATAGCATTTCACACAGTACTTTGTACACAGTAGTTAGTCAAACGTTTTTATTGGCTAAATATAACATGGTTCAAGGCCATTCCTCTTCCTGTTTTCTCTCATTTGGTGCTTTTTTCTACATTTGTTCTCCTTATTAACTGAACATAATATAGAATTGAATTTTTTATATTATCATACTTATGAACTAACATTAAAATATCTGTTCCTAACTGCAAAAATATATGGGTGAAATATTAAGTATTTTCACTTCTTAGCACATTGCCTGCCATATAGCATGTGCTTTAAAAATGCCTTTTGTTATTTCTTTCTTATCTCTTTAAGCCCACATATACAGATAAGTTAATTTTACTCATGTGACTTTTAAATAATGTTCAAAGGTCAGTGGCTTTTGATAGAAAAAAAAATTCCCCATACTGTTAACCATGAACATAATTTAATGTCTAGAACATATCAATCAGATGAAAAATAATTTCTATATGTGTATATAGATATAAATGCCCACATATACACATACATATGTGTTCATACACACACAATATACACATGTACATAATATATAGCTATATATAAACATGTGTTCATTGTGTGTTTATGTACAAATATGTATTGTGAATGTGTATATCCTCTTCATCACTTCAAAATAGCAATGAATGTGCCAAATAAAGTAAAAAAACAACAAAAAAGGATATGAGAAAATCACTTTAAATAAAGGGGAAACAAATAAGCAGAAAAGTTTAAAAACTATTTCCAAATCAAAAGACATTTGGGGGATAAAGGAAAATTATTAGAGAACTCCAAACAAGGGGGGGAAAGAATATAACAATAATAAGATAACCAGAAGTATAACTAAATCTTCTGTAAGAATCCTTAGTTTCTAATAAATGAAATAAAATATTATCTGTCTAATATAAAGAAATATTAGACCAAATCTAAGAAGATAAAATTCTGTAGGGGTAAATGTAAAGTCTTGCATGTAAATACAAAAACTCAATTCTTTGAATACAAAGAGAGAGAGACATGGTTTAACAGTGGCTATTCTGGTCAAAGGATATGAACAGACAATTTTCAGATGATGAAATTGAAACTATTACCACTCATATGAAAGAGTGTTCCAAATCACTATTGATCAGAGAAATGCAAATTAAGACTACTCTGAGATACCACTATACACCTGTCAGATTGGCTAAGATGACAGGAAAAAATAATGATGAATGTTGGAGAGGATGCGGGAAAACTGGGACACTGATGCATTGTTGGTGGAGTTGTGAACGAATCTAACCATTCTGGAGAACAATCTGGAATTATGCCCAAAAAGTTATCAAACTGTGCATACCCTTTGATCCAGCAGTGCTACTACTGGACTTATACCCCAAAGAGATACTAAAGAAAGGAAAGGGACCTATATGTGCCAAAATGTTTGTGGCAGCCCTGTTTGTAGTGGCTAGAAACTGGAAATTGAATGGATGCCCATCAATTGGGTTAGGTAAATTATGATATGTGAATGTTATGGAATATTATTGTTCTGTAAGAAATGACCGGAAGGATGAATACAGAGAGACTTGGAGAGACTTACATGAACTGATGCTGAGTGAAATGAGCAGAACCAGGAGATCATTATATATTTCAACAATGATACTGTATGAAGATGTATTTTGATGGAAGTGGATTTCTTTAACAAAGAGACCTAACTCAGTTTCAATTGATCAATGATGGAGAGAAGCAGCTACACCTAAAGAAAGAACACTGGGAAATGAATGTAAACTATTTGCATTTTTGATTTTCTTCCTGGGTTATTTTTACCTTTTGAATCCAATTCTCCCTGTGCAACAAGAGAACTTTTCGGTTCTACAAACATATTGTATCTAGGATATACTGTGACATATTTAACATATATAGGACTGCTTGCCATCTAAGTGAGGGGATGGAGGGAGGGAGGGGAAAAGTCGGAACAGAAGCGAGTGCAAGGGATAATGTTGTAAAAAAATTACCCTGGCATGGGTTCTGTCAATAAAAAGTTATTATAAAATAAATAAATTAAAAAGAAAAAAGAAAATGGAGAGAGAGAAAAAAAAAAAAAACAGTGGCTATTCTGACAAGAATCTAGGGGTTTTAGTGGACTGCACTCTCATTATGAGTTAGCAATGTTAAGTGTCAGCCAAAAAAAAAAAAAGCTCTTGTAATTCTGAGTTATATTAGGAGAGGCGTGGCTTCCAGAAATAGGGAGGTGATAATCCCACTGTAATCTGCCCTTGTCAGGCTTTACTTGGAGTACTGGGTTGAATTCTGGGCAGCACAGTCTAAGAATATTGATAAACTAGAAAACAGAATAGGGCAACCATCATAGTGAAAGGCTTTGAGTCATGACTTAGGAAGAATGAGTAAAGGAGCTGGCCTTATGTATAGCCTGTGGAAAAGAAGAATCAGGGAGGGTATGATAGCTATATTCAAATTCATAAAAGGCTATTTTATGGAGGATAGATTTTACTTGTTCTCTTTGACCTCCCCGAGGAAAGAATCAGGAATGGTGGCTAGAAGTTGAAAACTTCCTCACCATCAGAGCTGTCCAAGAGTGTTTAGTAGCTTGCTTGGAGATCTGATGAGTTGCTAATCCTTGGAGGTCTTCGTGTAGAAACTGAATTACCATTTGTTGGGTATGTTTAAAATACAGATTCTTTTGTATGTAAGTTGATCTAGATAGCTACTCAGGATGGAGGATAAACCAGATTTGGCAATTATGACTGCTTAAATCTCAACATGGTCACTCCTGGCTATACCTATACCCAAAAGTATCCCATTTGAAGACATTATATTAGTCATTGTAACTTCCTGCCTGGAACTGTGACCCTACAATCAATGTCATTTTCCTACCTGAGAGCAGAAATAAAGAGGATGCCTATACCAGCCTCAAACTATTAACACATGTCCTTCTACCCCCTGCAAAAACCATCGACTCTCAGTTTTTCTTGCAATAACAGTTTGCCTGCCAGAAAAAAATAGGCTAGAGAGAAGGAAAATGCTAAAGCTGTCTAGCCAAGTTGCTCAGGGCAAATGTATCCCAAATGTTAAGTCAGAGGCTTCAGCCAGAGGGACTTTTTGTCTTTAACCATGCCTCCTAAGTGTAGGACTTCCATCTGGGTATGTCTCAAAACTCCAAGCCACAGCTCTCACAGTTCAGGAAGATGCTGAGTTCTTAGAGATTTGTGTTGTGTTCTCTCATTACTCCTAACTTATGTGATGTCTCTACACTATGACGAATCTAACTACTCCACCTCATTCTGCTTCTTCCAATAAACAAAAACTTTGTCTTTCCATGAACTATGTATTGGGAAGATGGGAGGAAGTACTTCCCAATGATATCTAAAATCTTTATAATCTATGCCCAAAGGACTATAAAATCATGCAATACCCTATGACCTAATAATACCACTTGGAATAGGTATATATCTCAAAAGAGATTAAAAAAATAAAATGAAATTTTGTACAAAATTATTTATAGCACTTCTTTTCTCAGGGCAAAGAGATGGAAGTTGAAGAGATGCACATCAATTGGGGAATGGCTGAATGATTTGTGATGTGTGGTTACCATGGATGCCCTCAGAAAAGTCTGAGCTCATGCCCTAAAATCATGCAAAGTGAAATGCATTGTGTACAAAGTAATAGCAATATGGTGGGATGATCAGCTGTCCATGACTTTGCTATTCTCAAAAATACAATGATCCAAGACTACTTTGAAAGACTTATGGTGAAAAATGCTATCTATACCCAGAGAAAGAACTTGTGTCTGAATATAGACTGAAGCATACCTTTTTTTAAACTTCATTTTTCTTGAGAGTTTTTTTGAGGGGGAACCTATATTTTCTTTACCAAGATGACTTTTCTAGAAATGTTTTGCATAATTTCAAATAGGTAGGGGAGGGAGGAAGAGAATCTGGAACTTGAAGTTTTAAAAACAAATGTAAAAAATTGTTTTACATATATGTGGAGAAAAGATAATTTTTTAAAAAATCTTTATGTTTCAACAATTAAGAGCCAATCCCCTAGCAAGTAAATGGTCAAAAAATATTAACTGACAATTTTCAAAAGAAGAAATTCAGAAGGTCAACACCCATTTGAAAATGTTCAGAATCACCAAAAAAGAAGAAAAAAATGCAGGTGAAAACTGTGAATGTAGACTGCAAGCACTAGTCAGAGGAATTGGCATTAATCTTAATTCTGCATTAATCTTAATTAATTAAGCCACTTAACTCCCTGGGACCAGTTCCCTCCATTGTGTAAGGAGAGGATATTAGGATTAGGGAACTGGATTTGGAGTACAAGATGAAAAGGATTAGAGTTGATAAGGCTGTGGGAAAACAAATATGGTAATTCACTGCTGGTGGAAGTGTTGGTGCTATTGTTTCAACCAAAAGTGATTGATGTTCTTTATTCTCAAAGAGGACCAAAATGACATTATTATATTATAATCACATCATGGTATTTTTGACTGTGGATGATTAGACCAATATGAGGCAGAATGATCTACCATAGGCCAGGCACAAATAATCCATGTGAACATTTGGAATGGAATCTCTAAATCTGTGTATCTCACATTTGTTTTATGATACCTTAATTCTACCTTGCTCATAGACCACAGCTCTTTCTTTGATGAGGACATGCTATACTAGGCAGTCCTATGTCAGTGTCTTCCATGTCACACAATAAAATTTACAGTTCTTAAGAGAACTTAAGAGTTCTCACTTAAGAGAAAAAGTGAGGGTATCACTTTTTTCTGATCACCATACAAGTGTTTTCCCTGGTATCTTCTCCTGCTAGGTGATTTTCAGAATCCTCCTAAGACTATTCAAATGGAAGTAATTCAATTCCTGGCATGGCACTGGTATACTGTCCAGGTTTCACAGGTGTGCGACAATGAGGTCAGAACAATAGCTCTATTGAGCTTCAGTTTAGTAGTCAGTATACTACATCTCTTCTCCCACACTTTCCTTCAGAGCCTCCCATACATTGAGCTCTGACAATACATGTATTAGTTTCATTATAAATATATATATTCCTGGAAAGTACACTGCCAACTAAAGTGAATTTATCTATAGAATTCAAAACTTCTTCATTTGTTGTAACCACATATAGATGATGTGGTGCTGACCAGTAGTATCTGTATTTTTTGGTGTTAATTGTTATGCCAAAATTAGTACAAAATTAGTACAGCAGAGAATTGATTCACACTTTGTTGCATATCAGCTTTGTGGCTGCTTTGAGTATACAATCATCTGCAGACAAAAAAATCATGCATCAATCCTAACTCTATGTTAATCTTGGCTTGTAACCTTTCAGTTCTTCAAGTTGAAGAATTTACCATCAATGCAATAACTGACCTTGATGCTATGTTTGTACTCATTGAAAGCTTTAACAGGGCTGAAAACATGTTAACAAGCTTGGGAGCAAGCACACAGCTTTGTTTCACTCCACTGGTGACTGGGAAAGCATTAGAGTATCATTTATTACCCAGAATCCAGGCAAGCCTATTATGATTATTAACTTTTCTGGGCAACCAAATTTTGACATAATTTTCCATATGCCCTTGCTACTGACATTATCAAAGGCCTGGGTCAGATCTAAACATAGTGTGTGTAGATCTTTCTTCTTTTTCTGACATTTTTCCTAGAGTTTGGCAGCCAGCAAACATTATATTGACTGCTCCTCAACCTTTTCTGAAGCAACATTGCTCTCACGTATATGACTATCTTCCAGGTGAAGCATCAGCCTATTAAGGAGAACTCTTAGGGAAATGTAGGATTCTTGGCTCAGTGAGAAAGCAGATGAAATTCAGTTTTAGGCTTATATCAATATTGCAAAGTGCTTTTATGATATCCTGAAGACTACTTATGGGCTTAAGACATAAGATATATCAGTTACTCAATTCTGGTGGAACCACACTGATTAGTGTTAAGAATGTGATTCTAGAGAGATGGGATGAACACTTACTTAGTATTCTCAACACTTCATCATCAATCAATACTAAAGCCATTGACCATTTACCTCATCTGAAGTTAATCCCTCCCTAGCTGAAGTTCCAACTAAAGAAGTTTTGGATGCCATTAGACTCCTTTTGAGTAGCTGATTTTATTCTGCTTGAGACTTAGGGGAGTGGAGGGAGTGGAGAGAAAGTGGGGAGGGCAGTCCATTCTTCATACAAAAGCTAACTGAAATTTTCCTGGGTTATATGGCAAGAGGAGCTTATATCCCAGAAGTTCAAGAGCACCTCCATTGTCCATCTCTATAAAGATAAAGGGTACAGATTCACCTGTGACAATCACAGGGGTGGGGTGAGATCTCTCATAATCATTGTTGGCAAGTTATTGCCAGAGTCCTCCTTAATAAGCTGACTGTATAGTAAAGCAACATGAAATTATACAAGTAAAGTTCAATTGCATTCCTGTCCTCTCACTTACTGTGTTCCCACTATTAGGTGTATACCCTAAGAGGTCATTGACCAAAAGATAAGACCTATATATACAAAAATATTCAGTGACAAAAAAAAATGGAAACCAATTATGTGCCCAGCATTTTGGGAACAGCTAAATAAACTGTGGCATATGAAAGCAATAGACTATTGTTATACCATAAAAAATTACTTCTATGAATAATTCAAAGAAATATGGGGGAGATTTATATGATGCTAAGTGAAGAAAGCTAAGCCATAAGAAAAATATTTACACATTGACTACAATATGGAAAACAAAATTAGAAACAACAAATATTGTGCTTAGTGAGTAGGGTTGGCTTTGGTATTGTATTATTAAAACATACAGCCTTCTTTTCTCCTAACAAATCTGAAATAAATGAGTCTGGATACATGTACAGTTGTTTTCAGTCATTTTGTTTCATATTTTGCCTTGAAGTTTATCTGTTTTGTTAACTATATAGATATAATATGCATAGATATATGCATATATGTATGTATACATTCATGCATACATACTTGTGTATGCCAAAATATATTGCCTAGTTTTGTTGCTCTGCTATTTTGGCCCTGATTTTTTTAGTCTTTGCTATAACATGACTTGCTGACTAGGGGAAAGGGAAGAGATATTTTGAGGAAGAAAAGCGATGTTAAAAAAAAAAAACTTAATTGTTTTAAAAACAAAGAAAATAAGAATTTTTCAAAATCTCACAATGATAGCAAAACCTTGATCTTGGTAATATTTCTATACATAACACACACACACTCTCTCTCTATACACACACACACACACACACACACACACACACACATGTGTGTGTATGTATATGTATGTGTGTATATATATTTGTTTGTTTGTTTGTTTTTGCCCACTGTGTGCCCTCAGAGGCAGCCACCTGCTTCCAAAGCATTCCTAAAGCCAGTACTCCAGATTAAATCATCAAGGCCAAATTCTACTTTCATTTTAAAATGGAAGGAATTAGAGTTTTAAAATATGTTTACACATTTTAAACATATATCTGTTTTGCCTTTTCTTATCCTATCATTTTTTAATTAAAATAAAGGGTAAAAAAAAAAAACCACTTGTTAAAGGTTTGCTGTTTATTTTCTGACAGTGAGCTATTTTTTTTTATTATGGTTAGAAGTATAATTTGATTTTTAGAGTAGATCTCTGATTTAGGAGTGCCTGAATATTTTAGGTTGATATAATTTTTTTTTTAATTAACACTTTTAAGTCTATCAACTTTTTTCAGGGCAACATTCTCTCAAAAACACAATGGGAAATAAGGGGTTAGGTTCCTGCGACACCAAAAATGCATTTTTCTGCATATACTTCTATATAACAAAATTTAATTTTTATATACTTTTCCTAACATAATTGCCATGTAATAACCCATAAATTCAGGAGAGAGGAGAAGTAAAGCAAGATGGGACAGAGAGGGACAAGTAATATCAGAAGAATCCCAAAGTTAAAAAGGCAACTTTCCATCTTTAATCTTTCTGCTCAGCATTTGAACTCAGTTGTTCCCCTGAAAAGCACATGCCTCAGGATGAGTCTGCAACCCTGGTCAAAACTCAGAAATCTCACCCATTGTGACACCATGGGGCAAGTTGCCTTATTTTTTTCTGCTTTATAAGCCAAGGGGAGATAGGGATGCTTCCTTGGAGAACTCCAGAAAAAGAAGGAGGGGGGATGGTAACCACCATCTCATTTACCCACAAACTTAATCGCTTTTTCATTTTTTCCAATTCTTTCGCAATGCACTTAAGATATTACTTTAGAACTTTCCAGAATGGATTCACAAACACTTTTATGAATACTTTCTTCCTTTTTGTGGATATAAACTTGCATGTGACACTTCTCTTTTTTTTTTTTCCCTCTACTGTGTATAGCCACAAATGTACATGGTTGCCAACACAAAAATGAAAATGACACTAAGTCATGAAAGTTAAATGAGAGAATATTGAGCATTGACTGTACGTTATAATATGATGGTCAACTGAGGGACAAGGACAAGGCTTCCCATAGGAAGTAACAAATGAGGTAAAGTTAAAAAAAAAAAAAAAACTTAGACTTCTAAGAGAAGAAGGTAGGAAGGAGTTCATCCTGGGCTTAGGGTACAGCATGGTACAAGATCCAGTCCAGTCCAACAAACATTTATTAAGGACTTACTATGTGCCATTTACTGCGCATATACATGGAGATACAATTAATGAACAAAATAACAACCCCTCCCCTCAAGGACCTTATAGTCTAATGGGGGAAGAAACCACACAAAAGGAACAACAAAGGGGAGGACATCAGGAAGTTCCCAGTATGAAGACATCTTGTTCAGTGGAATTGGAAGAGTGATAGATACAGAATGGACTAAGTCAAAACAGTCCAGTTTTTACTTTCTATAAAGGATGGCATGAGGAGGAATTTGGCACTTGTGCCCCTTCATCCTTCTAATCAAAATGGAAGGGTGAGACTGAGAAAGATGGTGTCAATCAAGACTCAAGTTAGCACCCTGGTGATGAAATTAGAGATAATGCACTTAATTTGGCAGTGACATTTTATTCTGTGGCGTTGAAACCAGGAAGAGGAACCGATAAAAAAGTAAAATGAGAAAGATGCTTTATTTGGAAAGAAGTAGGGCAATTTGGGTAGAATGTAAAATATCTGAAGAGAAGTTAGATGCAATAAGCCTGGAAAGAAAGGTTGGGCCAGATTATAAAGATGGCTAGTTTCTAAATTATTCTAAATATATTCTAAATTATCTAAATGGCAAGCTAAGGAATTGGTATTTTATCTTTAACATAGGAAATCACTGAAGGTTCATAAAATGGGGAAATAAGTTGTCATCAAAATCAATACAAATCAGTCCAACAAAGCGTACTCCATTCTACTCACGTTTGAGGCATTGGTCAATGTTTTTCTCTTGACTGGAGTTCTCTTCCTCCTCCTTTCTACCTAGTCCAATCTTGTACATTGCCACATCTTTTGGGGCCAGTCTGACAACTCATCTTTTTCAGGAAGCCAGCCTTCAAACTAACCCACAATGGGTTTTTTCCCTCTTTAAAACTCCTCTAGTTCCAAAAACCTGCATGACTTATTCTATTATTCACTCATATAGTGCCTTGTCTTATCAGTTTTCTAATATGTATCTGTCTTATTTCCTTACCAAGACTAGAGATCCTTTATGCAGGGACTGCTTCTTTTATTCTTTTGTAATGAGCATATACATATGAACTGAGGGTAGTTAAATCCTGAAAGAAAATAAGGTTTCTAATAGGAGAGTTTAAGCTGGAGTTCATTCTGGGCATGGGGGACAACAACATGGTATTATCTTCTATCCTTGTTGCTATGAGCAATGTGAGTCATGTGATATGAACATAGTAAATACTTCAGCTCATAGATGTCAACTATCCCGGTCCCACCAGACAAAGAAAGGACCAAGGTAAGAGAAAGTTACTGTCCTAATATCATAGCTCATAAAATCTTAGAACTGGAATGTTGCCTAGTTGAATCTCATGGATCACACAAAAAAAGTGAGTGATCAATTCACTCATTAACCTGAAAATCTTACCCCACTCACTTTGTGAACTATAGGGTTCAACATTCAAATGAGATAGTAGATATAAAGTACTTTGCAAATCTTAGAGCACTATATAAATCTCCCTTGTTATTGTTAGTATTAGCCTATAGTCAAAATCTCCAGTATAGTGATGACTTCATTTGCTGAGCCTTCTGCTGTATTTCTGCTGAACTCAAGTAGTGTTTATAGAGCAATACAGGAGTGTGCTTGTAAATGTTTAACCACCTGGAGGAGGGGCAGTTATTCCACATTATTAACACTTTTTAAAGTCTGGGCAATTAACAAAACAATAAATGATGTAATTTAGCGATGATTGATTTGTAATGATTGCTGATTTCTGAGGTGTAAATACTCACACTGAAAATTTAATAATGGGCTCTCATGAACTGGTCCAAGCTGGCTTAGGCATTTACTAGCTCCCTCCTGTTAAATTAAATATAACCAAAGCATTTCTGACAGATTTATCACTCTGATATTTGTTGACAATGTTAATTTTACTGAAATGTTTTTAATATTGCTCACAGTAAAGATGAAAATAATAGCATGTTCCTCCTACTTCTTTTCCCCAGAGCACTCTAGCCAATAATTTGTTTCCCTCATATCTGCTTATATTGTTTATACTTATATGAATTGTTTATATTATGAGGCAGGTAGATGGCACGATGGATAGAGTGCTGAACATGAGTTAGAAAAACTTGAGGTCTTAATCCAGCCTCATATACTAGCCAGCTGTATGACTCTGGAAAAGTCACATATTCTCACTAAACCTCTTTTTCGTCCTCTGTAAAATGGGGATAAAAATAACATCTACTTCCCAGAGTTATTATGAGGATAAAATGTGATGATATTTTTCAAACACTTTGCTAACCTTAAAGGGATATGCAAGTACTTACTAATAATATTGTTATTGTTGTCATTGTTATAAACTCTCTCCCCAGCAGGAACCATTTCTATCTAACTCTGGGTTTGATTTATTGTCCCATGCCACACTGGTACTGTATATACATTTAAAAAGAATGAAAAGTGTATTATATGTCAAAACTGTTTTCTCTGACAGAAGGGAACTATGATCCAGATTCAGAAAGAATATGCCTTTCAAATGACACATTTGGCCTAATAGTAGATGTGAAATTTATTTTAGAATCATTACCTACACTAGCCTACATCACCATGTAGCTTTTACCCAGTTTAAAGACTACTCTCCTTCACTTGTCCCTATGGATAATAGGAAGTAGTTAATTCAATCTTATGATTGTACTATAGGATTATCAGCCATGCCTCAGTTAAACATGGGAAAAACATACTCTGGAATAACAGTATCCTTTAAAGATCTTTTTCTTTCATTAGAAAATCGAGGCAAATTTACTTTCAATTGGATGCTTTTAGCATATGACAATTCCTTTGAAAACTGATAGGTCTTAAAGAAAATATCAACAAAATAAGTGTGACTCCAGTCATTCTAATTTTGTAACATAATAAGAATAAGACTTGACCTTATCCAATTATATGTTCCAAAAATATAATAAAAGTAGTCTTATGATAAGTTGAATATATGTATTTAACGAGGGAACCACCGATACACTTAAACATTTTGATTTCTCTGTGACCCCATTAATATGAGTATTATTTCCAGTATTGTGCATCACAAACCATTCCATTCTGGTCTCATGTAAATCTTTCACAGGGATTCTCTCTAATATAAAAGTATTACTCTTGGCTTTACCATTGAAGAATTCAGACTATCTATATCACTCTTTTTCTATGACTGCCCCATCTACTGTACCACTTCATGTGTTTCTTTGATAGTATCTTTTATGCTACTCTTTGTGGACAAATTATCATTGCTGATTTCTGTAACCTCTTGACTACCAAGAGAAAACTGTTACAGAAAAGATATCGGATATTACTTAGTGTAGTATCATGTAACCACATGTTTTCCACATGATGGATCTAGCAATATTTTAGACTTGCATGTAACTCTTAAACTTTAACTATGAAAAATAAGAATATTAATTTAAGTTTTGTATTTTTCATTATCATTGTTTTATTTTGTTTTTGAGAACTAGATTTCCCTATCCCGTTCAGGCTAGAAGTACACTGACCATTCATAAGCCCATTTTCAAAGCTGTTCAGTACAGAAATTTTAATCTTCTCCATTTGCCCCTCCTTAAGCTTACTGGTGACCCTTTGCTCCCAAGGGTTCACTTTATTAGTTCTGGATTTGGTATGCCCCCTGGATTAGTTTTAGCCTACTGCAGCTCAGAATGCCAAAACTCAAGTGAACAACATTCCTCAGATTCTTTTGGTAACAGAACTTTGTGTTACTCCTTTGTTGTGGTTGTTGTCTTTTGTTCTCCAAGAGAACCAAAATGACATCACTGTTACAGTCAAATTATAGTGTGTCCAGCTGTACATTGTACTGAGCTCATATTGTTCTGATCAGTTACTCCTTAGCATATGTGTTTTTAAATAAGATGATCAGAGTAGATACCTTCCAACTCTAAAAATTTCCGAGTTCTATAAAAAGAACTATAGAAAGAAGATCACCAGAGTCTACACTTAATATTTTACTATCTATACTGGTCAGATAGGATCATTTAAACTCTGTATCTCAGTTATCTGTCTGTGTAGGAAGGGTAAAAATGATTATGTTGCCTGCTTTATGGGACCGTTATGAAGAAAAAGCTTCATGAAGCTTAAAACAATATCTATATTATAATACGTGAGTGGATCTGTGATCTCATCATTATAGGGACTCCCTCCAGTGAAAAAGATGGAAATTCATTCATACTTTCTCTCATCTCATGATGAGAGAAGTTCTCTCTCATGTATGTCCTCATATAAATTCTCCAGTGAAGGAACTGTGGACCTTCCTCTATGTATGTTAACATTATAAGATCAATCAGTATATGGATTGTCAATTTGTTGTTCATTCTCCCCACATGACCTTGCTTGTCATCTGTAATAATTCCATAAATATTATTTAAGTAATATATTTTGTGCCTGTTCTATACATCATTTGTAATAATTATATCCATCATACATCACTTTCCATTGCCATTTGTGTGCATTATAATTTTTATTCTTCAGAGATCATATTTCTCCATTATTTATAACTATATAGACTCTGGAAAAATATTAGTGTTAATGATAGCAGCCAGCATTTTTCATAACATTTAAAAGTTGTATTTTCTATTTAAGGGATCTTTGGCCTTTTAAAACCTTTAAAAGTACTGGACAATTTTCCAAATACAATGCAGCTTTCCCTCTTCCTCCTGTGTAAAGTTTTATGTCTGAGTCATAAATTTCCAGTGCCTGTCTAAAATATATGTACTAATGAACTTGCTTGATGGGACTCTGCATTTAAGGGCTTATTAGAGACTGGACAATTTCTACTTTTTTTCCCATGTGGATATTGTAAATGGTTTACTAACTTAAAAGGTTTTGGTGCCTAATGAATAAAGGACAACATCATTCACAAATAGAAGCAATTGGAGAAAGGTACCATTTATGAGGAGAATCTCTTTCACTCGGACTCTGTGCTAGATATATTCCATGAAAGTAGAAAACATTTTTTGAAGACTATGTCTTACTGGGTCTATATCTTAGCTTTGTTTTTGTTTTAAATTAATACTCTGATGTTTTTGTGTAGTGTTATCTTTGGTGTCTCATCTTAATGTACAGATGGGAAACACTTTGTTAGGGGGAAGAACCTTTAATTCTACATAGTTTCTTTTATTATCAACAAACAATTAAAAAATGAGATCTTGTTCTCTCTCCAACTTTGAGTCAATTATGTGGTTATAAAGATATGTTTTTTGGAAAGTCTTTCTTTTCCCTTTTCATATTTTCTTTCATAATGCCCTTGATACACATATAGATTATTCTGATAAGATTTTGTAGAGGTGAGAAAATAGGCATATGTTTCCATAGTTATTGATGATTATTCAATAGTCTTTTTTGGTAGTGATACCATATGTGTTTTTCCCCCAGTTGCTTTTGTTTTTGTTTTGTTTTTTCCATTTTCAGCTATCTTAAGACTAAGTTCTTTAATACTCTCAAAATTCTGTTGCCTGCAGCATGAATCTCTTCTCTATGTACTTGATCTGGTCCAGCTGCTATTCTTTTCTTTTTCTTTAGTGCCTTTTCTATATCTTCAGGCAGCACAGCAAGAATTCTGATGAATTTGAATATGATGGTTCAGTTGTCACTGATGAAGAAAATAGTTTGTTATAGAAATGTTGACAGCTGTTTTTCACTGTTCCTTTATTTGTTGTCTTCAAGTTTCAACTTTAAATGCATTTGGGATGATTTGGCATAATTGGGCATCAATCCAAGCATTTTACAGATTTGTTTTTTCCCTTTAACACTTCTCACTCTCTTATAACTTTGGATTTACTGCTCATAATCTTCTGTCATTCTCCTCTATAAAGATTTTGCAAATGAATTTCTATTCTAAACAGATGTTTCCCCCTCACTCCTCTTTCTTCCCCTCAACTTAGCAAAAAGATCAAGTGTTTTCTAGTCAAGGAAGTTTCTAGGAACTTTTGTCTCCCTCCTTGTGGCAATTGTTATATATTGATTAGACCTCTGTAGGAAATTATTTGTGTCAGTATCTGTTCCTTTATCTGTTTCCCCATTTTTGTCAATAGCTTGTTTAAATAAATAATGTTCATGTTATTTTAATTGTCTATTATTGCTTCTTATCCTTGTTTTCTTCTAATTTGATTGTGAATTTTTTTCCCCTAACACGTTAATGGGCTGATTGTATAAAAGATGTTGGTTTAGAAGTAACTTCCACATCAATAAATAATCATTTTCTATCTAAGAATCAAAATCATTTTTTATGATATTGTCTGGTGCTCACTGTACCCATTGCCTTCCTGTCTTCTTAGTCTCTTAAAAAAAAAAAAAGTACCATGATATATAAGCATGAGATTTCTGAGTAGTCTATAGACCTTTATCTTTATTTATCTTCATCCTGAGACATATTTTGATTAACACAGGGCAAAGAATGGGAAGGATGACCCTATACCCATTGATAAAATTAAAAATTAAAATGTGTGTGTGTGTGTGTGTGTGTGTGTGTGTGTATTGGAACTAGTCCTTTGATTTTATTGGTATAGAGAATTATGAGTAGGAAACCCTTTTTATCAGTATAGCTAAGTACATATGTACAATTTATACATTTAAGAAATTGTCCGGGATACTAAGAAGTAACAACTAAAGGTCACACAGCCGATGTGTACAAAGGATGGGACCTGAACTGAGATCTTCCAGATTTTCAGGCCAACTCTAGCCACTATGCCATCTTTCATTAAAATAAAATAATTTAATTTAGAGGGTCTTATCATTTGTATGTAATTTGGGCCAGGTAAATACAAACTTGAACATCTCAAGAATAGTAAGTACTCTCTTCCTATTTCAGTGATTATCTTAGGTTTAAAATCTCTATTTTCCATTTTTGTTTTATGCTTTCCTGTCCAAAGATCTTTTTTTGCAAAGAAAACAGTTTCAAAAGTTGAATTGAGTATCTCTTCAATTATCATCATCAAATGAAGGAGATATCCTATCCTCTTATGATTTATACAACCTTAAAAACAAACATACCTTAGTTTTTCTTAGTTTTAAAATCAATGTGAGCTATAGTATTAATGACACTATTAGAGGATTATATTATGTTATATACTCTTCTTCCACAATCTATTTACTATTGCTTCCATTTTCTGTACTATATTTAAAAAAACTGAGATAATTAACAAATTCCCCATATATCTACATCATCTCTTCAATAACTGTACTTTGTTCTTGTGGTCAGAATTGTTTCTCTTTTTGACTTTAGAATGTCATTTTTTAGAGGACTCCCTGTCTTTCCATGGCTGATTCTGCCAGCACATTACAATTTAAATTTTCTTAGTTCCTTGTGTCTAGGTTTATAGCCTCTTCTTACTTTCTATGCAGGTAGTATTTCCTTAAGCCCCCATTTTCTCAACTGAAAAATGAGGTGGCTGCGCTTAAGTAGTCTTTGATGTCCCTTCTACTTTTAGGTTTTCATGGAATTTCTTTACTTCTTCAAACTCTGCAATGAATACCGGTTATTAAAATAATTAATTATTATAATGTAATACAATAATTATAATTAATGTCAACTAATTATCTTCATCATAGTTATTGCTCCTTTTGAGAATTTCTAGGTGAGATAGCCAAATGTTTCACAAGGTATTTGTTGTTGATGGATACATGATAAAACAAAGCTTATTAACTCTTTAATTTTACTTTCAATGGAGAACTCGCTAATCATTTCTTCCATTTGGTTGTAATGTCACATGTTTGGACTCTTCTGAGATTTTTCCCTTTACTTCATTCCCTATCTCCAATTAATTAACAACTCCTGGACATTATATAAATCAATCAACCATTCCAAAAGCATTTATAAGTACCTGGTGTATCCTAAACAACATACATTTGTGGTACATAGAGAAAAAACACCAAAATATATAGAGAACTGACTCAAATTTATAAGAAATCAAGCCATTCTCCAATTGATAAATGGTCAAAGGATATGAACAGACAATTTTCAGAGGATGAGATTGAAACTATTACCACTCATATGAAAGAGTGTTCCAAATCATTATTGATCAGAGAAATGCAAATTAAGACAACTCTGAGATACCACTACACACCTGTCAGATTGGCTAAGATGACAGGAAAAAATAATGATGAATGTTGGAGGGGATGCGGGAAAACTGGGACACTAATGCATTGTTGGTGGAGTTGTGAACGAATCCAACCATTCTGGAGAGCAATCTGGAATTATGCCCAAAAAATTATCAAAATGTGCATACCCTTTGATCCAGCAGTGTTTCTATTGGGCTTATATCCCAAAGAAATACTAAAGAAGGGAAAGGGACCTGTATGTGCCAAAATGTTTGTAGCAGCCCTGTTTGTAGTGGCTAGAAACTGGAAAATGAATGGATGCCCATCAATTGGAGAATGGCTGGGTAAATTGTGGTATATGAATGTTATGGAATATTATTGTTCTGTAAGAAATGACCAGCAGGATGAATACAGAGAGGCTTGGAGAGACCTACATGAACTGATGCTAAGTGAAATGAGCAGAACCAGGAGATCATTATACACTTCGACAACGATATTGTATGAGGACATATTTTGATGGAAGTGGATTTCTTTGACAAAGAGACCTGAGTTTCAATTGATAAATGACGGACAAAAGCAGCTACACCCAAAGAAAGAACACTGGGAAACGAATGTGAACTATCTGCATTTTTGTTTTTCTTCCCGGATTATTTATACCTTCTGAGTCCAATTCTCCCTACGCAACAAGAGAACTGTTCGGTTCTGCAAACATATATTGTATCTAGGATATATTGCAACATATCCAACATATAAAGGACTGCTTGCCATCTAGGGGAAGGGGTGGAGGGAGGGAGGGGAAAAAAAATCGGAACAGAAATGAGTGTCAATATAATGTAATTATTAAATAAAAAATTAAAAAAAAAAACAAATAACTAACAATAATAAGTTATACTTGCAACAAGATTTAAGAGTTACAAAAGGATTAAAAATTTAAGCATTATTTTCTGGATGCAGCTAGCTGTTAGTAATCTGTCTCTTTTCAAATTATACCGAATCTATGTATTTACATGTATAATTACAAAAATTTATTGTAGACTATGAACCAATCACACATTTTTTTGGAGTACATACCATATTCTAGGCACTATATATGCTAGACACAGGAATGAAATAAATAAATAAATAAATAAATAAATAAATAAATAAATAAAAGAAAAAGAAAAAACAGAAAGTCTCTGTTCTCAAATAACTTAAAATCTAGCTAAAAGTATAATAGGTACACATACAGCTTTCTGCTTTATTAAGTATATGGTGATTTAATTGTACTAGCAACTAGGAAGATTAGAAAAGTTTTCATATTTAAAAATATTGTTTGAGCTGATCCTTAAAGGAAACTGGGGAGTCTAAGAGAATAGTTAAAAGACCACTTTGGAATGGAGTGTATTTAAAGGGGAATAATATGTAATAAGGCTGAAAAAGTAGCTTGAGACCAGGGTATAGAATGTTTTAAATGTCAATTAGAGGAAATTATAGTTAATACTTGAACTAGTAGGAAGCTGGTGAAATATCTTGAGTAGTCATATTCATATTTGTTCTTTTAAGAAAATTATTTTGTCAGTTATGGATTAGAATGGGGAGAAACTTCTGGGAGAAAAAATTCTACTGCAATTGAAATGATGAGGTTTGAATCTATTGACTTTGTGAGTGCAGAGACAGGGACAAGTGCAAGAGATATTAAGATAAAAATGACAAGATTCAGCATCTGATAGGAGATAAGTAGGATAAGAGAGTGAGAGATTCTTGATGATAGCTACATTGCAAATATGTAGAACTAGAAGATCTGAAATTTAAGAAAGATAAAGATCTAGAAGTCATCAATATAAAGATGACAGTTTAAATCCATGAGATCAAATGGCATCAAGAAGAGAATATAAAGAGAAAAGAGGACCTAGGATATAGCATTGGGGATATACCCACCAATCTCATAACTTCCCCATTCACTGCATTTGTGTGGCCATAATCCTAGTCCATACTTATACCATCATTCTTGTGGATTATCGTAATAATCTTCTTCCCAATCTCTCTGCCTCCATCCTTCTCCTCGATAATTTTTTTTTGAGACAGTCAGGATTAAGTGACTTACCCAGTAACACACAGTAGTAAGAGTCTAAGGTCCTCCTGACTCAGTCCTTCTGACTCCAGGTCTATTGTTCTATCCACTATGCAGCCTAACTGCCCTTCCAGTACATTCTTCACACCACCAAAATTTCTTTCCTATGGTATAGATTTGAACATCACTTTCTTGCTCAAAAATTTCAGTTTCTGCTCATTGTTTATAGGGTATAATATGTTCATCTTTGAATGTATAATCCAAATTGTTCTAAAATTGAGCATGAGGTAGGGGAATCAAAAGGACTTGCCTATCAGGTTTATAAAAGAGGGAGAGCTTTATTTGGAATTTGAAAAAAAAATTCCAAAATCAGAAATCTGAGTATTAGGGAAGATGGTAGTATCCCTAATATAAAAGAAGCACTGAGAGAAGAAGATGAGCTTGGGAGAGAGAATAAAATGTCCTGTTTTAAATATATTGAGTTTGTTACTATGCAGTAGTACAGTTGTTCCTTCCCCAACATGATTTTCCCCATCACAGTTTTGATATATTTTGGATTGGAGTAAGAAATTAAATGGAATTTTTTGGGAGTTTTGTGGAAGACCAGAAGATGACATACAAAATGTAGAAATTCTGAAATGCAAAAAATATATGTATAGTATTACATAATATCAACATATTTTATCTTTTGACACTATATTAATTCACACTTCTCTTATATGAGAGAAGGACCACAAAATTTTACAAATTGTGGGAGTGCTATACCACATACCTGTGATGTGGATGGAATAATTATATATTGGCCTGAGATTTCCAGATCCTAAAACTGAGGAAAGAAATAAAGCCTAGATATAAAGATTTGAGGAAAGGTTATAATTGAAATCATGGAAGTAATATGCTTGTATGTATATAAAAAGAAGACAACCCAGGACTGTTGAAGTACTAAAGTGCATGTAATAGAATGTTGCTGAACTATAAGACCAATCAGTGTCATTTCTGCATAATACCTTATCATTTCTTTTTTTTAGATTAATATTATCTTTATTTTTTACTTTTTTTAAATTTTTAAATGGCTATTTTATCCTCTGATTATAGTACATCAGAGCAGTTTTCTTTTATAATTTTTTGAAAGATGTTGTCTAGGTTCTTTTTTTCATCATGGTTTTCAGGTAGTCCAATAATTCTTAGATTGTCTCTTTTGGGTCTATTTTCTTCTATTTTTTTTTTTTTTGGTTCTGTTTTTGTTTGCCTTCTGTAATTTCACAATCTCACAGTTAGTCTGCTGATCCACTGGTTTCTGAACCAGGACAGAATAGCCAACGCTGCTGTATTTTGATTAAGAGCCTCCCAGTAGACTCTCCCAGTTTACAGAGGCCTCTTCTCCCTGGGCTGCCCTGGGTCTTCTTTCACTGTGTCTGCATTGGGCCACCTCCCTCCCCATCCCACCCCCCCCCCCTGCTTGAAATTTATCTTTCCTGAAGTTCTTCCAAAATATCTTCCCCTGGAATTTTGTTACATTCCAAATTGTTATTGATTCTGTCTCTCCAAAACAAGTTCAGAGGCTTAATCTGATATTGATCTGAGGAAATAAGAGCTCAAACAAAGACCTGTCTGCTCTCCACCATCTTGATTCTACTCCTCTCTCTTACTCCTTTTTAAAAGTCTTGGCTCACAGAGTAGATGGAAAATATATTCAGAAATAGATGTGATATAAAAAACAAAAGATAGCAATAAAAATTAATTAAAGATGAATATCCAGTAGTAAGCTATGTACTGTGCTTAGGGAAGTAGTTCTTAACTTTAGGTCTATGAATGATGTTAAAGAATCTGTGGACTTGGATGGGGTAGGGAAAGGGAACATTTATATCCTTATTTTCAGTAACCTTTATCTGATTTAGTATTTCCTTCAATATTTAGAAAATATTACTGAGAAAGGGTTCATGGATTTCACTAGACTGCCAAAGGGGTCCATGACAAACAAAAGGTTAAGAACTCCTGACTTAGGTGACAAAAGGAGAGAATATCTAAGAAATTGGGAGTGGTCACTAATATCATAAGCTGCAGAAAGATGTAAAAGGAAGAAATCTCAGAAAGTGCTATCAAATTTAGAAATTGAGAAAGATCATTTGTAACCATTCTATCATCCTATATCTGTCTTCCTTTTCACTGCCAAATTTCACACTGTATGTGAGGGGAGAGTTGATTATGCTTCCTGTTTCTATTTCTTCACATCCACTCATTTCTTAGCCTTTTGAAATCTCTTTTCCTACTTCTTCACTCCATGAAAGCTTAAAGGAATATAAAATTCTTTTAAGGATATGAGATAATGGAACCTTCATGAAGTCAGAAGGGGTAAGAGAGAGAGACATAGAGAAATGGACCATGTATGAAACAAAGGGAGCTCTTAAGAGATGGCCTTAATTTTTTAGAAAAGTAGGAGGTAAGATATTCTGTTCAAACAAAGAGGTTTGGGAGTAATTTGAGTATTTGAGGAGGTCTGGAACAGGTATCACAGGAGTTTTGTTATAATTTAATCAGGAGAAAATAAGAATTATTGTGGTGCCATGAGACTTCAGTTGAGAACTAAGTACCATGAATTTGTAGAACTTAACACAATTGCCTAACTTTCTCTAGGAATGTTCAACATCTCATGAGTAGGCATAGAGAAGGCAAATGGTGGAGGATCTATAGAGTTGGTGTACTGAGAATTGGTTTCCTACAATTAGCTAGTGTTTATATTGTGCTTTAAGGTTTTCAAGGCATTTTACATGAATTATCTCGTTTGCTCCTCATAGCCACTCTGGGAGATTTGTGTTATTATTACCATTCTACAGGTGAGGAATCTGAGTTTGAGAAAGGCTAAATGACTTGCCATACAGCTACTAAGCATCCGATTTAGCATTTGAACTCCTCTTCCTGGATCCATGTCCATCTAGCTGCTCAAATGGAATGGTGATAGCATTCAACATGGTTCTCATCCAAGCCACGTGATAACAAATTGCTAAGGAAGCACTAGAAGTTCAGAAAAGTCTGACAACTCAGCCAGGATCACATTGACATTGAGAGAGAAAGAGAGAGACAGGGAGAGACAGAAACAAGGGGAGACCGGGCAAGAGAGAGAGAGAGATGGAAGAAGTGTGGAGGTTGAGATGGGATTTGAGGCCAGGCCTTCCTAACTTCCAGCCCAGCTCTCTGTCTAACATGCCTGCTCTCAGAGGACTCCCAATCTAAGTGGGGATACAGCATACAAACCATAATTTATAACCAGGATATAGGCGAAATGAATTAAAAGTGATATCACAGGGAGGTCACTAAGATTAAGAAGGGCAAGGAAAGGTTTCAAATAGTAGGTGGGACTTTAGCTAAGTCTTGAAGGAATCCAGGGAAGCTAGGAGACAGAAATGAAGAGGGAGAGTGTTCCAAGCATGGTGGAAGCCAGTGAAAATGTTTGGGAGAAGAAATTAGAGTGTCATGTGTGAAGCACTGGAAGAATGCCACTGTTAATGGATTGTAGATTGTTTGGGGAGGATAAGGTATAAGAAGACCAGAAAGGGTGAAAGGGGCCAGGTTATGGGAGGCTTTAAAATCCAAACACAGGATCTTATACTTGAACCTAGAGGCAATAGGAACCACTAGAGTTTATTAAAAAGGAATTGATAAATCTGGTCAGATTTATGTTTTAGAAATATTAGTTTGACAGCTAAATGGAGGATGAGCTAAAAGAGGGAAGAGAATCCACCAGGCTATTGCAGTAATGCAAGTAAGAGGTGATTGAAGACCTTGACCAGGGTGATGGCAATATTAGAGGAAAGAAGAGAATATATAAGAGATGGTAGCGAGGTAGAAATGATAGGTTTAGCCACTACATGTGTCAAATGTTTGACTTGTTTGAAACGAGAGGTTTTTCTAATGTATAAGCTTTATTTTCAAAGTATTAATGCTATTAGAGTTATTATAGTCATGTATGTATTTTTATTTTAACATATTGGATGTAAAATCTTGATTAACAAGAGTGGTCAGCTTAGATTTTTTCTCCTAGACAATTGATATTTAATTAGATAATTATTTCTGTTTCAACACTATTAAAAATCCTTCTAAAATGTATCTATTTAAATACTCTTTTGCCTTAATATAGTATCATGAACATAACTGAATTTTTGTGTGTTGATTAAACACTTCACTCTCTCGACTCACACCTACTACCACCTTGTTCAAGCCCTTACCACCTCTCAATTGGGACTATTTTAACAGCCTTCTAATTGGTCTTTCTGTTCAAAATCTCTCTCCCTCCGATCTAACCTCCACACCTATACTGAAATAATCTTCCTAAAGCACAGGTCTGACAATGTCATTCTTCTGCTTTAAAATTTTCAAAATAACTCAAATCACAACTCCAAAATGCCTTTCCCTATTCCCCTTTCTCCCAGCATGACCCACTTAACTCAAGTCATCCCCTCTTCAGACCTGAGCTCCTCTAAGGACAAGTAATGTTTTGGTTTCCTTGTATCTTCAGCCCTTTGTTTAATATCTGCACCTAGCAGGTGCTTAATCAATGCTTGTTGACTATTCACCTCACTGGTCCTAGGGCAAAATACAGCAAGTCCTAAAAGTCAGTGCCACTTAAAGCTAGTTAAATAATTAGAGGTTAAAACTGAATTGTAGGTATTCCTTAGCCTACCATTTAAGATCCTTCACATCCATCTGTGGCCATCCTTTTCATCCATATCACATTTTAGTCCCTTTCAAATGCTCTGTATTCTAAGAAAAATATACTAATCATTTCTGCCTTTGGGATACCATAACTTTTATCTCTGGCCATTTACATAAACCATCCCTTTATTCCTGGAATGTCCACTCTCCTCATCTCAATGCTTACATAGTTCTCTCCCTTATCAAATTACTTTTGATTTATTACTTTCTGTTTTTATATGATTATAGATTTTGGAGCTCATGTAGCTCATTTGACAAATGAGAAAACAAACTCTCAGAGAAGTGAGGGTCTTACTTGCAGCCTCCCAAGTAGTGACAAGAGAGCTAGAATTCAAATCCAAAACTTTTCCACTGAACCATGTGACTTATTGCATCATGCCAAATGAGTTTAAACTCATTGAAGAAAAGATGTTTCATTTTTGTCCTCTATTGTCAACATGGAGATTAATTCTTTTCATATAGTAGTTTCTTAAATGTTCATCCAACTGAAACAGTAATAACAATGACTGATATTTATATAATGTTTAGTATGTGCAAAACACTTCTAAGTGCTTTACAATTTTCTTCACAACAACCCTGTAAGGTAGGTGCTATTGTTATTCCTGTTTCACTGGAAAGGAAACTGAGTTGAATTAAACTGAACTAAATTGATGATCTTATAATATCTCAGGGTAGATTCTCTGAAGACCATTGTTATTATAGAGTATTGTCAGCATAAAAGAAATGTTTTAGTATGTACTGACCCTACAATGTATCAACAAATTGTTGTGAATATTCCTTAACAAAAACAGACTTCAATATTTGACTTAACTAGATTTTTGTTGTTGTTGTTATTGTTTTATTTTTCCTGTCTTTTTAAAATTAGAATATGGCAAGGGACTGGAGAATTCTAGTTAACTGAATGGTTTGGTTAGTTGATACAGGTAGGAAAACATTAATATGAACCAATTAATAAAGTCTAAACTTATTTTCCACCTTTCCCCCTCTTCCCACTCCTTTCATAATATTAACTACACCAAGTTTGTGATACTTAAATGACAAGAGATTGGCATTTTGTTGAAGGTTTAAACATAACTTGGTCTTCAATTAACTTTAATCATGTCCATAGTATTCTCAAGGATTACTCTAAAAGAAAAACTGGAAACTGGATTTTCTCAAAACCCAACATTTCAAAAAAAAAAAAAAAGATTGGTCTATATAAAAGAATTTGGTTGATCATCATTTAAAAAAATTTATCTGTTTTATGAAAATAAATATAACAAGCATTACAAGTGAAAGATGATTACTTTTAGTTGACTAAAAGAGAAAATTAAAGTTGTTGTTTTCTTTTTTGGAAACAGGCCCATGCACAGTTAGTTCGAGAAGTTGATGTGGAGAAGGTGTCTGCTTTTGAGAATCCATATGTAGATGCAATAAAGAGTTTATGGAATGATCCTGGAATCCAAGAATGTTATGATAGAAGACGAGAATATCAATTATCTGACTCAACCAAATAGTGAGTAAATGTCATGAGGGCTCCTTGGCTATTTCTCCTCATTTCATTTAGATATTTGCTGAGACAACATATCTCTGTGCTAGAATGTAGAACTTCTATTATTAAGTGTTTTATTTGAGTCAAACTTCAAAATTGATTTTTGTGGACATAAAATTTCATACACATATAGTTCTGGACTACATTATGAAGGAGCTCATTGTGAGTAGAGATTCTTTCATTCATTTAATTTGTATCTCCATTGCTTAATACAATGCCTAGCATACAGGAGGCAACTTGTTGATTGATTCCAAAGTAACTGAGGAATGGAGGGATATGACTCAACCCTCCCTTCTCCTTCCCAAATTGCAAACCAGCTCTTCCCAAATACACATTCCATTGTGATGTTGAAATAGCATAATAATAATAATAATAATTTTCAGTAGAAATTTATTGTCTTGTTCCGATGCTACAAAACACCTACACACATTTGAAAACTGCAAACAAAAAATAAGCTTGATTCTATAGCTTCCTGAAAAAATTTCAAACTACCCTATCTTTGGCTGTTACATACAGAATCTACTGCTTTTTTTCCCCCAAAGGCAGCATCATTGTGATTGGCAGGTTTTCCTTTTCATGAGCATTGTGTGCGAGTCTAATTATACCTGCATTCCCAAATTATTTTGTGAGCTGTCAAAGAAAATAGTATGCACTGAGAATGATTTGCTTCCTAGAGAGATCTATTTGTTACTTCTTCTGTGTCTGCTTAGCAGAAAGGGAAGTGAAGACTTGGCAATTATATCTGGTTAATGTGATGAATGTAAACAACAATTCAATCAGGCCTTAAAATGGATTTCCCCCTTACTAGCCTGTTACTTAACCATATTTGGATCTTCACTGAACATCAAACCAATTATTTGTTGAATTTTCACTTGATCTGGATCTATATAGACAAAGGCAGAGTGGGAAATATTCTGTGGAATCTCAAATTAGTAGTTTGGTGCAGATTGTGCAGTACACTCAGAAAAATGGCAAATTGGCATTGAATCAGCAATGCCCTGGATACAATTGGTAGAGTTCCTATTTAAAAATTCGGTACTCTTTGTAATTTAATTCTTAATATCTCTATTACTTATTAAGTAATCTATAACAATTGACTAGTATTTAGCCCATTTTGTGGTTAAAATATTCTTTATCTTCCCTGGAATGCCTTTGTTGCTCATATCATTCATTTTTTAGCCTTTCTCCTTTTTCAACCTGTCTTTTCCCCCCATTTTCTTCCCCTCCTGACATCTTCAGCTGTTGCAGTACCTTTGCCTCTACAATTATTTGTTCAAGTTTCCATCTCCTCGTGGTCTTGTTTCCTTTCCTCTTTGGTCTTTCTCTGCTATCTCAGCTTCCAATAACTCCATCACATTCTATTACATTCCCTAATCATGATTCTGGACTCATGTTTCTTCTCTACCCATCACCCTACCAGCACTCTCACCTCTTGCAATATCAGTTCTACCTGCTACTCAACCTTTTAATATTACTTTCCTCTTTTCACTTTGTTCTGTTGGTGCCTGTTCTGGGATCATTTATTTCTTTCTCCTCTAACCCTCGTCTTTTCTCTCCTATACTTTTTACCCTTTTACGTATGTTTTATTTCTTCCCTGTGCTTCCTTTTCTAATCTTTGCCTATTCTTCCCTTCCTGATGGGGTTTTGCCTTCTGGGAATCAAATGACCATACCAGAAATGAAGTAAGTGCTCACCAGGATGAAGGCCTTCTCCCTAAGGAAGGGTGCATTTCCTGATTTGCACTCTTCCAGGAGATCCTTCATTGAGAACTTGGTGACCATCTTCACAATCTACTAGTTGTAGCTTTCCTGATGAGATCCTAGAGGTATTTATAGTGGTGATCTCTCAGTTATCCCAAGGATGCCCTGGGAGTGTGTCCATGGAATTGATTGAGATTAGTGGTTTTTGTCCCTCCTTATGTAAAGAAAGAAAAGTTCTATCAGGTAATATCCTTCTCATAGTAGGAAAGCCACCATCTGGGAAACATGCCAGTGCAGGATAAAGTGAGATAACTTAGCAAACATTCCTGGGTATAGCGTGTAGAGGGCCAACTGATGAGGAGTTAGGAAGGTCTTGATTTGATTCCAGGTGTCTGTACTTACTAGATAGATAGCCAAGAGCAAGACACTGAATTTCTCAGTAACCCCGGTAACTCTCTAAGAGTACATGTTGCAGAGGAGTTTTGTTTAAGTGAAAGGAGTTTCTATGCCATCAGTTTCCTACATGGGATTAAATGCTAGTATGAAAACCTACCTCAAAAATGCTACCTGGAATTTCTCCTCCCCTTACCCTTCCCACTCCCCCCAGTCTGTCCAGATTTTAGTAGTGTAGGTTGTAACTTCTGGTAAGGAAATCTCCATTGATAAAGATCAACTAGTATGCAATTAGGCAGCTAGATGCAATAAATAGAGCCCTGGACTCTAGTGACTTCCTGACTCCCCTCAGAAATCTGAATTCAAATCTGGCCTTAATTAGCTATGTGACCCTAGGAAGTCACTTAATCTCTGTCTAACTCAGTTTCCTTATTTGTAACATGAAGATAATAATACCTATTTCACAGGGTTGTTGTATTAAATATTAAAGGATTTGTAAAACCTTAAATTTCTGTGCATATATTATTACCATTGTTGTTATTATTTTTAAAAATAATCTCAGAGCATTGCCTAGGGCACTAAGCGGTTAAATTACAGATAAGACTTGAACTCAGGGCTTTCCTGGCTCTGAGACTAGCTCTCTGTCTACTGTACGACACTGTCTTTTCTAGACATACAGAAGCAAAATAGATATGTTTTCCCTATTGCCCCTATTATAACTCTGAGATGTTTAATTCTTCCTTTTCAGTGTTTTCACAAAAGAGGAAAGTGGAAAGCATGTTGCCTTTGCAAGCATACAGCTTGAGTCTGTGGTTTCTTGGATTCTTTCTTATGCAGCCGTGTTCCATGTGTTTCTGAAATGCTTTCACAGCAGATGCTGGAATAACTGACGTGGATAATGAGAACCAGGCTGCAGGTCATGTTTATTACAGATCATTCAAGCCCAAATATCAAGCAAATTTTTATATGAAAATGAGTCTCTTTGCATTCAGAAATTCTATTACTTTTTTTTTCTTTTTCATTTCTTTTTTTTTTTTTCATGCAAACTTGTAATATATCTCCTTCCAATTTTGTTTCACTTGGGGTTTCTTATTTAGATTTTTCAAAAAACAGAACCAAAAAGCCCAAATATCATAGTATCTGGGAACTAATTTCATGCAGAGTCCTTCCATAATCAGGGCCACCTTCTCTCAAGTATCATTCAGTAATCCTCAGGCAGGCAACCAGGTTCAAACAAGTGTAATGGAATCAAGCCAGGAACTGGTCACTGCCACATTTCATTTCTCTAGTCAGTGAGACTTATTGTGTGACAATATGAATTGGTTAATAGGATGGCTGAAAATCAAGTAAATTGGGTTGATTTTCCAAATACCAAATAATGTGATTAAATTACCATTCTGAATTTTTTGTTCTCAGGGAAGTCAGAGTTAAACCTCTCTTAGCTGACGTTCTACTTTGGATCATAGTGAATACAGATTATTTAATTAACAAACACAAAAGGAATGCACACATAGGCAGTTCTTTCACTTCTGAAACTATAGACAAGCTATATGATTTCAGGATGATGCAAATGACATTCTTGAAGAATCCATTTAACTTCCAAGGTTTGGCAGAGCTTTAAAGCCAGAGTATAAATTTCTATCTTCTCAAATCTTTCTGATCAGAACTTTTAGGGATCACTGAACATGTACTTGAAAATCATTATTCCTTATCTATCAAAGTTGTCTGTAGGGGCTTTTTATGCCCATGGGTTTTAAAAGGAAATTTTAACACTATAAATTTGAGGTAGGAGAGGAGTTAGAAAGCTTACAGTTAACAGCTTGAAAGTTGTATCCATATTTGGAGGGGTAAAATCAACAGATATTCCAGAAACTTCATTTGACCCATAGTTTCAGCTTTCTTCCTTGAAAAACCTTTCTCTGTGGTTATTTGTAAGAAAAAAAAAAGTAAACTGATTTGAGTTTCTCCTGTTCTTGATTATCCACTTTCTGATGGTAATAAAAGTGTGAAATGGTCCAAGAATAGGTGCAAGAAAATTGGCTAACTCATTAACTAGATAAGTGGTGCCATATAAAGTGGAGAATAGTATTAGCCTTGATTTGTTCTTGAAAACACATACACACACACACACACACCACATCTCTTTTGAAATTCTGGAAAGTTTCAAAGAATTCATTATTTCGTTTCTCAGTATTAACAAGAAGTCTAAGGACTTTAATTAATAAGAATTAAAAACAGGTACCCCTTGGTTTAAATTTTACTGGGATTCACCACCTGCTTTAATATACAAAGGAATCATTTCTAATGAGTTTACTGCTTACATCCACAAAAATACTGTAACATTAGCTAGGGAATACTCATATCAACCATACTATTAGGAGCCTTTATTTTTAGAAACCTTATAGTATAGTCATTTTTTTTAAAAATCCCCACTATGTAAAGAAGTACTTAGTTGATTCTTGTCTTAAGGTTACAAATTATCCAGATTCTTTTTTTTTTTTTTTTTTTTTTTTGACTCAAACACTTTGAATTGGATATATGGAAGAGAAGGATCTATGGCAGGAACCAACCAATTATCCATCATCTCTTAGCTACATCTTGGACCCTTTCAAGTGTCTATGGGTCAGCCATTCCAAACTCCATGGCAACAGAGATTGTATTATCTACTTCCAGATGGGACTCTAAAATTGTATATAGACTTCTAGTTAAACCAGAATTGAAAGAGTTTCTACATCAAATCTATCACTTAATATGTGTCAGACATTGTGCTAAGTCCTAGAAATGAAAAATAAAAACCCAAAAACATTGCTCCTTTCTTCAAAGAATTTGCATTCTAATAGACAATACAAAAGTAATTATGTATATATTATGAGATATATATCTTTAATAAGCTCTTAAGTACACCAAGACTTTTGGAACACCCTAAATGTATTGTGTAAATGTAAGATAAGCATGGTCAGAAAACACTACCAGTTAAAGGGACTAGGAAAGACCACCTGCAGATACTGGGATTTTTGCTGATTCTTGGAAGAAACCAAGAAAGGAGAAGCATCATTCCAGTCATATAACCTGTACAAAAACATAGAATCACAAGATAAAAGATTCATGTATGAGGAAGATTATGCAGTCTTTCTCAATGGCCTCTAGGAGGTCACTGTATGTAGATTATAGTGAAGCAGGAGTAAAATATAATAAGATTTGAAAGACAAAAAGGGGTCACGTTGTAAAGTGTTAAATGCCAGAAAGAGAATTTCACATTTCATCCAGGAGGTGATAGGGAATAAAAGAGTTTATGAATATAGGACTCATATGATTAAATCTGAGCTTTAAGAAAATTACTTTGACAGCTGAGTGGAGAATGAACTGAATAAGGAGAAACTTGAGGCAGGAAGACCAATTAGATGACTGTTGAAATAGTTTGGCCAAGAGATAGTGAAAAAGTGGTAGCTATATGAATTCAGATAAAAGACTGTGTACAAGAGATAGTGTAAAGATAGAAACCATATGATTGAGAACAGATTGAAACCGTCTATGAATGGGATCTTGTAAAGAAAAGCAAACAACCTTATAATTAGACTAAACTAACCAAGCTACAATAAAGCCATAGTGCAAAGAGTGATGACCAGAAGTTAGGAGGATTCTTCCTCCTGAGTTCCATTCTGGCCTCAGACACTTACAGCCTGACAACTAACCTTGTTTACCTTCTTTTCTCATCTGTAAAATAAACTGGAGAAGAAAATGGCAAACCTTTTCAATATTTTTGCCAAGAAAACCCCAAATATAACTAAACCAACTGAAGCACAGCATAGTAAATTAGTAGGGCTTACTTGAATATAAAGAAAGTAGCCAAGGTGAATTTATCTAAAGAAAATATCAATAATATAGAAAGAAAATATATAAAGAAAGTACCAATAATATATGAAACTTTTGCTTATTTTGACTATTTTTATCCATTGTCTGATATCTCATAGAAATTGTTTTCTAACAATCATTCTAGGTTTGTACTTATAAGACAGTCAAAAGTTTAGAATTGTACATTTGTCTTCCATGGAGAATTCAGATGCATACCAGTTGTGGTGTACTTATTCTTTCATTTTTAGTCTAGGTTACAATGTTTTTATTCTTAAATATGCTTTATCACTTTCTACCAGTCATTTTAGGAGAGCAAAGTGGTAGAGTTATCAAGCAATTTCATCTCACATTGTTAGAAAAGAATGGTCATAAGCAATATTGATAGGAATAGAGACTGGACATGTAATTTCACTGATGGAGGAAACTCCTAGTAGTATAAGTTGGTACCTTCTCAGCAACTTCTAGACTTAGAGAGATTCTTAAAGCACTAAGAGAGTAAGTGATTTACCAAGAGTCATGGCCATCATTTGTCAGAAGTGGGATTCAAATGAACTGGATATTTCTGATTTCAAACCTGCTTGTCTCTCTCTTTTACCTCATGCTGCCTCTCAACAACTCATTTTGATATATAGCATTTTAATGATTACAAAATACTTCTCACAACATCTGTTAAGTAGGTAGTAAAAAATATTTTGTTACCCACTTTATAACTGAGAAAAGTGAAATTAACTGTATGGCTTGTTTAGAATCACACAGCAAGTAACAAAAGCTAAGTCTTAAACCCAGATCGCCTGACTTCAAGGCCAGTGCCTTATATTATCCACTAACCTGGCTTCCCTGGAGGGGAAAAAGATAATGGCAAAACACTTGGATTTGCTTTTGTTCAATTGATTTGCCATATGCTTACAACTTGGCAGTATACTTGTGCCTCCATTCTTGGAGCATTATTGTAAGAACACAGCACACTGTGGCCAGCAAATTAATGTATGATTCTAATGCAGGGGACACAGTTGCCAGAGGTCTCCTAGGGAGAATATTCTTGGCTGGTTTTCTATTTTGTTTGGTTTTGTTTGTGACTGAATGAAATCAGATTATCTCATACTTCTAATCAGGATTTCCTTTTAAAGTAGCTTCATTATAACTATAGCAAATTATCTAATAATGACAGTCATTTCTTATCAGTGCACCTATTTACTCTTTTTTTTTTTTTTCTGACAATCGCAATTGCAAATACATGCTGAAGCTATTTTCTCCTAATGCTTCTCTTTGAAATGCTTATCTGGAGTTGGTAGAGATTGAGAGTAAACCAAAATATAAGACCCTGGAGCAGGGGGGAGGGGGGAACTTCCCTGGTCTTCTGAGATGTAAATTCCATTCTGTTATTTTATAATTGTCTCTAATTTTAATAAATCACAATGTTTCATTTGATTTTTTTTTTTAAAGAAAGAGGTCAATGTTTTTGCCCATTGGTCTCCTTTTTTTGTCTGGAATGTTCATCCTTTGAATCTCCTATTATTGAATCCTTTTCTTCCTTTAAGTTTATTAATGGCATAATGAAAACAATTCTGAGAAGGGGAAGTCAGAATACTTAAGTTTGAAATTAGGCAAGGCCTGAAACTTCTCTTGGCCTTTGTTTTCTTATGTGAAAAATTAGGAGATTGGGTTTGATGATCTCTAAGCTTCCTTGATCCTCTCAAATTCTATCAAATTCAATGTTCATTGTAAAGTCTTCTGTGGTCTCCCTTTTGGATGTAATCTCTCCCTCATTTTGAACTTTTATAAGCCTTCTCTGTAGCTCTCCTATGGCACATATAATTTTCTTTTTGTTATTTTACTTTTATTATTTCCTTACTCTCCTTGAAGGAGCCCTTTTGGGATAGTGAATAATTTTGGACTTCTCCAGTGACCTGGGTTCCAATTTTCATACGAATTTTAAGTAAAAATTTAGGTAAGTCACTAACCTTCTTCAAGCCTCATTTTCTTCATCTGCAAAATAGGGGTAAAATGCCACACATGATTGCATTTTGTGAAACTTAAAAGTTCTATAGAAATATGTTATTGTTAAATTATAAGAGCCTCAATTCCAAAGACTTGAGAGAGACCATTCTATGAAGAAAAGAGAACTAGCTTTAAAGTGAGAACATGTGTTCAAATCCTAGTTCTATCACCTCCTATTTTGTGTGACCATGAACAAATTGCTTCCTTTTCTGTCTCCAGTCATTCCCCTGAAAAGTGAGAGAATTAGATGACTCTGATTTAGACTGTCAGTTTTCAATCTATGATCTTGCTAGTCAGTAAACATTTATTAAGCACCCACTACGTGAGGATACAAAGAAAGGCTCCCTTTCCCCCCCAAAAAAAAAAATTTCTCTCTAAAGGAACATACAGGCTAATGGTGATAACGTGTAAATTACTATGTGCAAAGTGTAAGTAGGATAAATGGAAGGTAATAACAGAGGGAAGGGACTAGAATTTAGAAGGATCATGAGGGTCTGTTTTGTGGAAAGTGAAATTTTCACTGGGACTTTACAGAAACCAGAAAGCCTAAGAAGTAGAAATGAGGAGAGGGAGAATTCCAGCCATGAGAGGACAACCAAAGAAAACACTTGAGTTAGGAGATGAAGTATATTTATGTGGGGAAAAGCAAAGCCAATGCTACAAGATCCTAGAGTAAACATGTGGGGATTATTAAAGTGTAACAAGACTGAAAAAAGAGGGAGAGGCAAGATTATGATGAGCTTTAAATGTCAAACAAAGGATTTTATATTTTATACTGGAGGTGGTAGAAGCCATTGAAGTTTATTGAGTAGACAAGTGACATGGTCAGACCTGAGTTTTAAGAGCATTGATTTGACAGCTCATGAACGTTTGACTGCTGGAAAAGACTTGAGGCAGGATTTGAGATCAATCAAATGGCTATCAGAGTAGTTCAGAAATAAAGTTATAAAAGCCTGTATAAGGTTGTGATAGTGTCAGAAGAGGGAAGGGAGTGTGTTCAAGAGATGTCCATAAGGTAAAAATCAATGGAACCTGTCTATAAGTTGGATTTGGGGGTGGTGAGAGAGTGAGAGTAAAGGATGAAAAGTTGGGAGCCTGAATGCCTGGGTGTATAGTGGTGCTTTCAACTATAACAAGGAAGTTCAGAAGAGGAGAATGTATATTAGGAAAAATAATCAATTCAATTCTGAATATGTTAAGTTTAAGATGTTCATGGAATATCCGGTTTGACATATCCAGTAGCCAAATAAAGATACAAATCTACCCAAAGAGATACTAAAGAAGGGAAAGGGACCTGTATGTGCCAAAATGTTTGTGGCAGCCCTGTTTGTAGTGGCTAGAAGCTGGAAAATGAATGGATGCCCATCAATTGGAGAATGGTTGGGTAAATTGTGGTATATGAATGTTATGGAATATTATTGTTCTGTAAGAAATGACCAGCAGGATGAATACAGAGAGGCTTGGAAAGACTTACATGAACTGATGCTAAGTGAAATGAGCAGAACCAGGAGATCATTATATACCTCAACAACAATACCGTATGAGGATGTATTCTGATAGATGTGGATTTCTTCGACAAAGAGATCTAACTCAGTTTCAACTGATCAAGGATAGAAGCAGCTACACCCAAAGAAAGAACACTGGGAAATGAATATAAACTATTTGCATTTTTGTTTTTCTTCCCAGGTTATTTACACCTTTTGAATCCAATTCTCCCTGTGCAATAAGAGAACTGTTTGGTTCTGCAAACATATATTGTATCTAGGATATACTGCGACATATTTAACATATATAGGACTGCTTGCCATCTGGGGGAGGGGGTGGAGGGAGAGAGGGGAAAAATCGGAACAGAAGTGAGTGCAAGGGATAATGTTGTAAAAATTTACCCTGGCATGGGTTCTGTCAATAAAAAGTTATTATAATAAAATAATAATAATAATAATAATAATAAGATACATATCTAAAAATCTGCAGAAAGATTAGAGCAAGATAAGAGATTTGAGAATAATTAACATAGAGATGATAACTGAATCCTTGAAAATTGATCAGATCTAATGTAGAAGAGGGGGAAGAATAATAAACATTTATATAAAATCTGCTATGTGCCATAGACTCTGCCAAACCAATATTATCTTATTTGAACCTTGAAAAAATCCTGCCATGTGGATACCATTATTATCCTCACTTACAGTTGGGAAACTTAGGCAAACCAAGATTAAATAACTTATCCAGGATCATATAGTTGCTTATCTGAGGCTAAATTTGAACTCAGGTCCAGTGTTCTATCCAGTGCCTTTAGTGGGAAGAAAAAGAAAAAAAGAACCAGGATTGAACCTTGTGACACACCCACAGTTAGTGGGTATGATCTAAATAAAAATAAAAATTCAGGAAAGGAGACTAAGAAGTGTTCAGGAAGGTAGGGTAAAAGCTTCAAGTGAATGAAGCGAAGGTAAGGCAGTGTTTCAGAAATCTTAAAAGAAAACAGTATCAAGAAGAAAGTGATTGAGACTACCAAAGCTTACAAAGAGGTCAAAGATGAAGATTTTAGATTTATCAGCTAAGAGATCATTAGTATCTTTGGACAAAGCAGTTTCAGTGGAATGATGAATTTGGAAGCCAGAGTATATAGAGTTATGAAGAGAATGAGAAGAAAGGAAATGGAGACAATGGCTGTGGACACGGGTCTCGAGGAGTTTAACCACAAAAGAGAAGAGAGATGTGGGATAATAGCTAGTAGAGATGGATGACTCAAATGAGAAAAGTTTTTTGTTTTGTTTTGTTTTGTTTTGTTTTGTTTTTCATCTTTTCAAAGGGTAGAGGAGATGTGAGTATGTTTATGGCAACAGGGAAATAGCCAGTAAACACAAAAAGATTTAAGATAAGTAAGAGTAAAGATGATAGAGGGGGCAATTTGCTGGAGAAAATGGGATGGAATGGCATTCCTTGTGCATGAAGAGTGGTTAACTTTGGCAAGTAAAGTTACCTCTTTTGTGAGGTGGATGTGGAAGAGGAGATGGTAGCAGAAGGAATCTGGATGATTAGGTGAAAGGTAGAGGAGGAAATTCTCAGTGATGCTCTCAATTTTTTTTCCATGAAATATGAGGCAGGATTTTTCCATGAGAGAGTGAGGAGAAATGAACCAGGTTTGAGGGAAGAACTGTCCATGTTAATTGGTAGGGGATTTTAAAACTGACAACTTTAGTTCATGAGATTCTCTAAATTCTAATTAAATATTCCAGACAACTGAATTGCCATTTGGTTATTTTCCAATTCACACAAATCATTTCTCTTTTATGAGCCAGGAAAGGGTTAAGATGCCAGTTTTTACTGACAAGGCCCTCCTAAGTCTGACTCTTGATAACCCAAAAGCAGGCTGTTTGTTGCCAGAGTTTTAAAAGTAACAATAAACTGTTTTTCTGTTTTCCTAAAGTTCTCAAACTCTTAAATCTTTTGTTAACACTGTCAGTGCAAATGATTACAATTTACATATCCCTTTAGTGGGCTTTGATTAGGGTTCCTTTAAAACTGCTTTTGCTATTATATTTCAAATAACAAATTTCACTGAACTAAGTAGATTTTCTTTCTCTCCCTCTCACCCCTTCATCCATGTGTCCCTGCTACAGTCAGGGAAAGAGGAAAGGGGACAAAAAGGGAAAGAAATTCTTTTTCTTCTATGCATTATCCTCCTAGTCCTGGGGAGGCCTTAATTTGGTTGAATTTGTTTAATTTAGTTTACACACACACACACACACACACATCATTTATTTTAACACTGGAATTGTATGTTGGTCACATCTAAAAACCCATGTAAAGTTTATACAATTATATACAATAAAGCAGTACCATTCATATAGCATATGTTTTACACTAAGCACTTTTGCATTCATGTGATCTTCATAACAACAATATTATTATGTCTCTTTATAAATCAGAAAACTGGGCAGAGATAAAATAATTTGCCATAAATTACATAACTAATACAGAATAATGCATACTTAGAAATGAAACAGAGAATGATGGGCTTGCCAAATGTAGAGATTGGCTTTCTCACCTCACCCTGTCACGGGCACCTGGATTCCTCCCAAGCAGGTGCTGGACAAAGCTTGCTAAAGGGTAGGGTGATGTGCAAGGATTTCCCTTTGATAGTAGTTTCAGGCACCAGAATTCAGGTATTGCTGACCATGGGGCCTTTCCCCAACTCCATCCCCACCCTCTCAAGCTGGGTTGGGGAGGTATTTGGGCAAGTTTGTGTGGGGTCCTCACAGTTATTGCTACTTTCCCCATGTCTACAGGTGAGGCAGAATTTGAGTTTCCCTACAGTTCTTTAGCATTCTCTTTTCTTAATCTGATATGAGATGAGAGGGGTTAGCAAACAGAGGGGCTTGGGCTATGTCGATTTTGTTAGCAATCCCCATAACTGAGATAAACAGGACTCCTGGAAGTGGAGCTTGCTGAGTGATCAGAGTTGTGGAGAGGGTCCCTTCATACCTTCTGGGGTGCTTTCCAATGGAGCAGAAGGGGACTCCAGACAAGATATGAGTCAAGGAAGGGTTAGCAAAACATTGCTATTTAGATTTTTTTTTTCTTTTTCATTCCCTTTTTTCAGAATGGGGTAAATTCCTGGAATTATCCCCAATGTCTTAGGCATTTATTTTCATTTTTTTTTAAGTCAAAATTGTCTCTGTTTTCTTTTTTTTTTTTAATTTTTATTTAATAATTACTTTATATTGACAGAATCCATGCCAGGGTAATTTTTTTACAACATTATCCCTTGCACTCATTTCTGTTCTGATTTTTCCCCTCCCTCCCTCCACCCCCTCCCCTAGATGGCAAGCAGTCCTATATATGTTGGATATGTTGCAATATATCCTAGATACAATATATGTTTGCAGAACCGAACAGTTCTCTTGTTGCACAGGGAGAATTGGATTCAGAAGGTATAAATAACCCGGGAAGAAAAACAAAAATGCAGATAGTTCACATTCGTTTCCCAGTGTTCTTTCTTTGGGTGTAGCTGCTTCTGTCCGTCATTTATCAATTGAAACTCAGGTCTCTTTGTCAAAGAAATCCACTTCCATCAAAATATGTCCTCCTACAATATCGTTGTTGAAGTGTATAATGATCTCCTAGTTCTGCTCATTTCACTTAGCATCAGTTCATGTAAGTCTCGCCAAGCCTCTCTGTATTCATCCTGCTGGTCATTTCTTACAGAACAATAATATTCCATAACATTCATATACCACAATTTACCCAGCCATTCTCCAATTGATGGGCATCCATTCATTTTCCAGTTTCTAGCCACTACAAATAGGGCTGCTACAAACATTTTGGCACATACGGGTCCCTTTCCCTTCTTTAGTATTTCTTTGGGATATAAGCCCAAGAGAAACACTGCTGGGTCAAAGGGTATGCACAATTTGATAACTTTTTGGGCATAATTCCAGATTGCTCTCCAGAATGGTTGGATTCGTTCACAACTCCACCAACAATGCATTAGTGTCCCAGTTTTCCCGCATCCCCTCCAACATTCATCATTATTTTTTCCTGTCATCTTAGCCAATATGACAGGTGTGTAGTGGTATCTCAGAGTTGTCTTAATTTGCATTTCTCTGATCAATAATGATTTGGAACACTTTCATATGAGTGGTAATAGTTTCAATTTCATCCTCTGAAAATTGTCTGTTCATATCCTTTGACCATTTATCAATTGGAGAATGGTTTGATTTCTTATAAATTTGAGTCAGTTCTCTATATATTTTGGAAATGAGGCCTTTATCAGAACCTTTAACTGTGAAGATGTTTTCCCAGTTTGTTGCTTCCCTTCTAATCTTGTTTGCATTAGTTTTATTTGTACAAAGGCCTTTTAATTTGAAGTAATCAAAATTTTCTATTTTGTGATCAGTAATGGTCTCTAGTTCATCTTTGGTCACAAATTTCTTTCTCCTCCACAAGTCTGAGAGATAAACTATCCTGTGTTCCTCTAATTTATTTATAATCTCGTTCTTTATGCCTAGGTCATGGACCCATTTTGATCTTATCTTGGTATATGGTGTTAAGTGTGGGTCCATGTTAGGCATTTATTTTCTTGTAATTGTAAAATGACTAATTGCAGAATTCTTTAATCATTGCTCTCAAAACCTTGAGAATCTCCTAAGAGGTTATTTTAGCAGTTCTATAATTTTAATTACCTACCTTTATTTCTGAAGCCCTCAGCTTGGCCAGAGCTGGGGTCCACAAGAATAATTCAGACTTTTTTTCTCTTTTAAGGTGGGAATCAATAATGTTAAGAAATCTTTCCCAGCATTCTAATGATAGCATAGAAATGTTTTCTTGCTGGCTACATTTTAAATCTTTCTAGGTAACAAATCTAGCTCACAGAACAAACATGACACAGACATACTGCACAGAGACATAGACACAGACAAAAATGACATGGAAGAGGATTGTCCCATCTTTGCCAAAAGCCATAAAATTTCTTTGCCAAAAGCCATCTTATAGTACCTCATGTCCTCTGGCGTCCCAGAGGAGGTAGAAAGGTGGCAAAGATTCCCTAAGAACGTTGCCAAAAATTGTAAGAATTCCTAATCTGGGCATGCCTAGTCAAGGAAAATTTGCTGAATGTGGAACTCAGACTAGCCTTCTCTCAGTTGCTTAGGGTATCCTAGCTATAAGGACTGAGGGAGAAAAAAATGGGGAACTTAACTTGATAAGGAGGAGATGAAGCCAGGGGAGGTCAGATTTTCCCCATACAAGCCACCAAATGTTGAGGTTCAGAAAACTCCAAAATGTTGGGGCCACAGACTGGTGTCACAAGGTGTCTCAAAAGAATTTGCAGGCTTGAACTCCTCTCCAAATCAAGGGGCAAAGTTGATTGTAATTGAAATGCCACTTGAAGTGGGCTAAGTTCCAAAAGAATTTAGCAAATAACCAGGAGAAAGAAGTTGAATTTATAGGATAAAGAGAAACCAAAGCTTTTATTTGCTAATTTTATGGCTTGTAGATAGGTTTGAGGGGTGGTCTGTTCACTATTGTCTCAGAAACTTGGTTATCACTGACCAGCAGATGATCTGTCTTATAGTCAGCAATGTTGGTAGAGATATCCTAAGGCCAGAAGTCTTTAGAATCATTGACAGAGAGATTGTTGGAACAATAGCACTTTAAGGTCAGGGGATCTTAGGATCACTGTGGTATTTCCCTTAGAAGCTGTACCTCCTTCATGACCACATCACTCCCCATTCAAAAACCTCCAGTGCCCTCCCATTGCTTCTTCTGTTTAGAATTTCAACCCTTTTGTATCTTGCTCTAGCCAACCAAAAAGTGGATTTTGTAAATCCATGACTCCAGTGGCCCAGTTGCTGTTATAGTATTCATCTATGAAACTTCATTTTCTCTCTCCATGCCTTCGTACAGGCTTTCCCCATTCATAGAATACTTTCCCTCATCACCTTGGCAGCCTTGAATCCTAGCTTCAGGTGCCATCTTCTCTCTCTGACCTTTTCTGATCTCTCAGTAATGAATACCTTTCTAACTCCAAAATAATATGTAAATTTTGGAGATTTATATGTATCTGTTATTTCCCCAGATGGAATGTAAGTTACTTCATAGCTAGGGATGTCTTTGTATCACTAATACCTGGCTCATAATACAGTATATAGTGCCTGGCTCATAATAAAAGTATATTGATTAATTGAGTGATAAGATTTGATCCTTACAACAACCGTAAAAGACAGATGCTACTATTACTTCCATTTTATATTTGAGGAAACTGAAGCAAACAGAAGTATGGGACTTGCCCAAGATCTGAACCATTTCTGAATTAAAATCTTCCTAGTTTTAGGCTCAACACAATTCACTTTACCTCCTAGCTACACAAACAAAAGAATCAGAGTCCACTATTATGTTTGGGTTTTGTTGTTGCTGTTTTTAATTCCCACTTTTTTAATAAATGAAAACTATTTATGGCAAAAGTTAAAATCCTGCAATCATTTGGATACTTAGAATTGATAATCAAAACATTGTTTCACCTCCACAATGTATTTTCTCCTTGAATGAGATGAAAATAGATGTGTTGATTTACCTTTTTATGACTAACCAAGTAGATAAAAGGGTTATGTTGCCTCTCAGCAACAGGGATCACATCAAACAGGTGTGAAAGATTTGAAAACAGGCAATACACTTAGATGTGTAGTACATGAGGCAGGCAGGGAAGAAACTCTTTGAACTCTTCCTTTTCTAGTAGCAACTTTATTCCACTATTATGTTAATGGATTTTTAAAAACAATTATCTCCCTTTTTTTCCAAATGACCCCTTTTGGTTCTTCAGTCTCAACTATGTAAAGATAGTTTCTCAAAAATCACTGGATTTCTGCTCTCTCCTTGGCTTCCTTGCTTTTGATAATGACTCCTAAAGCCTAGAAGAGTGATCTAGCTTTTTAATTCCCTTAACAATATTACTATCACAATGAGGCCTCTTCTTAATTTTTTTAATAAAACAAACCTAGTTTCTGTAACCTTCTTTTCAATAATTAAAGTGTAAGAAGCTTGACAGAACTCTTAACTGTCCCATATCTTCAGCTTTATATCATATTAGTAATATGAGTAAAAAAGCTATACAATAATGGAGTTAACATCACTTCAGGAAACCTAGGTGCTGTAGAATTCCTCCATTTTTTTGGATTATGTTATTTCTCTAGTCTAAGAATCTGCTTTATTTATCTTTTTATGATGGATAGGCTTTGCACCAAATGTTATCAAAGATTCCTTTTTCCTCTTGCCACTCACCCACAGATATTTTTTCCTTTTTGGTTTCATGACTGAGGATTATATGCCTATTTTTTTTTCTGTTAGGTTTTTTTAAAATTCCAGCTGTAGTATAATGTATTTTACTTGCCAACTTTTGTCTTACATTTCCTAGTTTCTTCCCTCTTTAAAAAATTGCTTTTAAGAAGTCTGTGCTTCTTCTTTCTGTTTTTATTACCCTATCAATTCTTAGTTGGATACAGCCTTTGTGACTTAAGCCTTCCTTCAATTGTAAGGAAATCATTAATGGACAACACGGGTTGTCTATCATTCTACTTACATGGCAAACTTGCCTCCCTTTCTAGCGATCCCTCTTATGATTACCCTCTTTTTGTATAGCATTTACACAATTCTTCCTTGACAGTACATTACTACTTCCTCTCATAAACAGAATAAAGCGACACATGAAAAGCCATTGCACAGACAGGTATAAAATGGCCCTTTTGTAGTTGTCAATACTGAAGAAAGGGACCTACAAATTCTAATTCTTCCATGCCATGCTGCAATCAACCTTAGAAAGCATCTCATCCCACTCTTTGAATGATGAGCAACTATCACATTTCCCCAACTTTTTTTTTAAATAAAGAATTATGATTTTTAAAAAAAAAAAGCAGCATTAGATGACATTTTAGGCTGAAGAGATTTTTTTGGAGGGGGTAGTTATAAGACTTCTATATGCTGGCATTGATCATGAAGCTGTCAGTTATCTTAGTAATATGTTTCACCTGTGCCATGTTAGCCATTGCTTCCTGACGTCAGGAAAGAGCTTTTGCCAGCCATTTGTTACACATACATCGCCTTGGTAATGTACCTTGTGCCTGTCACCATAGCAACCCCCTGAGAATGACCTCAGCAGCCACTGGGAGTCATTTTTAAAAAACAAATTATAGCTATAATTAACTTTGTGAATTTACTCTGTGATATAAAT
Organism: Antechinus flavipes; assembly: GCF_016432865.1. Taxonomy (NCBI): domain Eukaryota; kingdom Metazoa; phylum Chordata; class Mammalia; order Dasyuromorphia; family Dasyuridae; genus Antechinus; species Antechinus flavipes. Next base: position 323,173,199 of record NC_067398.1, read on the forward strand.
TTGTTCAAACCTGGGTGATTTTTTTTTTTAAAAGGTTAAATGAATGGAATAATCTATGCCATCTCCCTTCCTTCTCTCCCACAGCAGCCTTTCTTTATTTTGTTCAGGGCTTACAAAACAATGAATGAGTACAATAAGGTTAAGAGATTGTAACTCTGTATCTTTCTCTGAATGTGACAAATGAAACAGATACACTTTCTCTCTCCTGTCTCTCCAGCAGAGTAGGATGTGTTGTATACATGAGCTACATACATTTTATCTCACTCCTGGAGAAATGGGCAATAAAGTTCATTCTATAAAACAGGAGTTCTCTATCTTTTTCAAAGGACATGCAAAACCACAGAGTGAAGAAAACACTCTGTGGGATGAAGAGTTGTTAACTCTAACCCTACCAGGACTGTCACTTAATTAGCCAGCATTTATTAAGCGCTTGCTGTGTACCCGGCATATAAAGATGGCTGGGAGGCACAGTGGACAGAGTACTGGGCCTGAAATCAGGAAGATCTGAGTAAAAATCCAACCTCAGACATTGGTTGTGTGACCCTTCACTCTGCCTCAGTTTCCTCATCTTTAAAATAATCTGGAGAGAAAAATGGTAAATCACTCCATCATCTTTGTCAAAAACTCCAAATGGGTAATAAATAGTCAGATATAGTTGAAACAACTTAGCAACAACAAATATACTAGGGATATGTTATAAAATGGAGAACTTCAACTTGTAGTAAGATCAGGAAATCAGCTCTTAATTAATTGTAGCTGTATTATTCAATTTGTGAATGACCAAAAAGCAAAATTTTTATCCTGGGTAGATTTTCATATCCTTCAATTAATTTTTTAAATGTATCAAGTATTTACCAAATATAAATACTAAAGCGAGATTTACCAAAATAAATACCAAAGCGAGATTGTCCTCATATCTCAGAAGCTAACATTTTGGAAGGCAACATGTATGGTGGAATGGTAGCTAGTGAGGGGAGTTTTTCATCTGGGGAGAATGAATTGGATTGTCATTCCTTTTACAGTGACAATTACTGTTTCCAAAGAGAAAGAAAAGGAAAGGGAGAAGCAGGGAGGTTAGTACACATATGGCAGGAGACTGGGGGTGAAATGCACAAGTGGGTCCTAACTGAATGGAATGTGAAACATGGTCTAGGGCAGTGGTTCTCAAACTTTTGTTTTCAGTATCTTTATCCTATTAAAAATTATTGAGGATATCTCCAAAGCATTTTTGTTTATCTGGGTTATATTTATAGACATTTACCATATTGGAAATAAAAACTATTTTTGAATTGGTAGACCCTCTAAAAGGGTTTCAGAGATCCCCAGGATTCTCTGCCAGGGGTCCTCAAACCTTTTAAATAGGGGGCCAGTTCACTGTCCCTCAGACTGTTGGAGGGCCAGACTATAGTAAAAACAAAAACTTTGTTTTGTGGGCCTTTAAATAAAGAAACTTCATAGCCCTGGGTGAGGGGGTTAAAGGTCCTCAGTTGCTGCATTTGGTCCACGGGCCGTAGTTTGAGGACCCCAACCCTAGACCATACTTTAAGAATCACTGGTCTAGGGCTTGGCTAGATAGAATGGGTTAGGTGAGTTTGTATTAACTCACCGATCAGAACACCTGATAATGGATTTCTAAATCCTTCTGTCACACTTCTAGATTGTTTTCATAACTACAAAGAAATCTTGTGATGAGGTATTGTGAATGGAACCCTCTGGATTCTAACTTTTTGCAGAAGACCATTATGTAATTAGAATGTGAAGATGTTCTCTTTTTACATATTAGACTGGAATCTAATTTTAAATACTAAATTTCTTTGCCTCTTTATGCACATATAATTGCACTATATATGAAAACACATAGGGTGATCATCCAGTTGGAAAAAAAAATGTTTTTGTCAGGAATCTGGGGACGTGCCCAAAGGCTTATAAAATGTACGACTACGTTACCAAACTAAAACAAAATATATTTTATTTGATCATTTGTTTTTTGGATTTACTTTATTAAAGACTAAGTATCTAGAGTATTATTTTGCCAACTGTCTGCAAATTTAGTTCTTAGAGGGATATTAAGTTTATATAACAGCACAGTGATTTGGTCTTGGAGTCTGAAAGATATTTGTCCCACCTATTAGCCTTGTGAATGTGGGCAAGCCATTTGAGCTCCACATGACTCCTTAGAATTAAACAACTAAGTTATAGAGGAACAATTGTCTTAGTGAAATAGTTCTTTCTTATACCAGGAGTTCCCTCCATTGACAAAATTATAGATCCTTCAAGTATTAAGTCAGAGATCTTTTGAAGGAGCTTAAGACTATAATCACAATTTACTATAATCACAATTTTTTTTTAGCATACTTCCCAAATACCAAAGCATTGTTAGAAGACCTAGAGTGTTGAACTTTTATCAAATTTGTAGGTTGTTCAGTATTTCATAGGTCAGACAGCTACTCTGCTATCCTACCGAGATGCAAGAGGAAAAAAAAAATAGGTTTCTTGCAAATTGGTCCTCTACATTTTGGAACATCTCAGACAGACAGATGACTTAAATCATGACTTCATATTTATAGATAGACATGATTTATTTTATTTTTATTTATTTATTTAAAGTCAGCAATTAAAATCAGGTACCATGTATAAATCCATCTAAGGTTCTTTCCTGTTCCTTAGGAATGCATTTTCTCTTACTGAACTGAGATTAAGATTGACCAAGATTCCCAGGTTTCACTGTGACAAAATGATGTCCCACTTAATGTGCTTTTCCTCTGTAAGTCCCATGCACAATTGAATATCAATGTTTATTAAAAGAGGAGTATCAAAGGGTAGTCTGTGGATTCACAAAATAGTAAAGTCTTTGTGAAACTGAGTCAGTGCATGAACACACAAGTTCATGAAGCAAAAGAATTATTTAACCAGTGACCAAAGAATATCAGGAAAAACAACATTGAAATATGCCAAGACCCCTCATTAGCGCAGTATTCAGTTTTGATTTCAAAAGATTAATAGCAAAACTTATTTCCCTTCTTTAAGCAGAAAAGTAGTGGACTCTACCTGCAAAATGAACTAGATATTGTCTGACGTGGTTGATGTATCAATTTGCTATATTTAACTATGCTTCTTTGTTATAAGAAAGGATTTTATTGAGGGCTTGGTGAGAAAGATAGGTAGAAATAGTCTTGGAGATGTGACAATGATGTTTTAAATAAAACAACAATAAAACATTTGTTTTTTTTAAGAAGAAATTTAATGTCAAGCTTTTTGCTAATCACAAAAAGAATTCTAGCTTTTCAAAAAACTCAGCATCCTGGATGTAATGGTAGTTACCAATGTAATAAGTTAAGTAGGTAATCATTGATTATCCATTGAAGCAAATAGATTCCAGTGTAAGCTTTCCAGTATAATTTCAAAGTTATTTAATTTCTGACAGTGTTGTTCTTTGTGCAATATGTAGCTGAATATATGCAATACAGGTTTCAAAATGGATTTTTGTTTTAGCTTTTCAAAATAAAATCAACACATGACAAACTGGAAAACTCAGATTTTGTAAATCTATTAATGCTGCAACTCATATTTTTGTCCAGTTTGCAAATGTAACATATAAGAAAAACCCCAGCTACTGAGACAAAGGAAGCATAGGAATTAGAAAAGAAAATCCTTTAGGACAGGGATTACTTTTGCCTCTTTTTGTATCCCCAGTATTTAGCACAATTCTTAAGGTACAGTATTTGCTTAATAGATGTTTATTAATTGATTGATTTTTGTGCTTAAAGGAAATCTATGTCACATACTTTGGCGAATCTTCAAAACTAAATACTATGTTCCAATTATACCTGTCAACACATAAAGACCACATTCTGAGACAGTGCTCATTGTTCCAAATCTAAAGTGTCACCTCTACCCTTACATTTCTTTCACCCTATTTCCTATCCTACCTCCCCATCTGGAATCTCCATTTGCTCTCATATTTAAAGGAATTAGACTGTTTCAAAATAATCAGAGGAGTACAAACTTCTATCTTAACAAACATTCACCTGTTCGAGGTTAGACCCAAAAGAATAATAATTAGTTGCCTGGAAGAAGTCATTGAATGATGTTGTAGAAGATTGGATCTATGATTTCAAAGAAACCTGGATCTGTCCCCATGAGGATCCTCTCTCTACAACTTCTCTATAACGTATATATTTAGAGAGTGCTGCCTCTGAATAATAGATTTCAAAAAGGGGATCTCATTGGAGCAGCTAGGTAGTGCAGTGGATAGAGCACCAGCCCTGGAAGGAGAACCTGAATTCAGATCCAGACATTTAATATTTCCTAGCTATGTGACCCTGGACAAGTCACTTAATTGCCTCACACAAATAAATGAATGAATAAAAACAAAAAGGATTATTTTCTTTCCCCTCTGTAGTTAGAGAAGCATCTGTATTATAGTGGCTAAAGAATTAGTCTGGGAACAAGGAAGACGCCAGTTTAAGTCCTACTGCTGACAGATACTATCATGTGATCCTGAGCAAATCATTTAACCTTTTAGTGCCTTTGGAACTTTATTAAGTTGCAGAGAAGTCTGAGTTAGTAGAGGAGTTTTCACATCTTGGATTTCTCTGTGGGAATGAAATCCAGGTCCAGTCTTATCATTTCATTAACAGGAACTCATTCTTTCCTATGAGGGACTGAAGTTGATTAGAAATTAAGTGGAATGCTTTAATGAAACACTTTAAAATCTTCTAAGCAAGTAAAACTATATATTAAGAATTTCCATGCTGCAAAAAGGATATGGTTCTTATTCCAAGAATGTCATTTAATATAGATTTCATTTGAGCAAGTTGCCTGATTTTTCTGGGCTTTTATTTTTCATCTATAAACTAAGTTGGACTTAGGGATTGCTAATGACCCCTTCCAAATCTAAGATCTAAAATCCTCTGATGAGGATGTCTTTTAAGGTCTCTTCAACTCCAGAATTCTGTGAGTTGACAGATTCTTAATGCTTCATGATATGATAGTGCAAAACAGAAGAGTATTTAAGGACATATCTCATTCCTCTACTCATTCCCAAACTATTTCATGAAAATGGGTGGGAGGGAGGAGAGGAAAGCAATGTGATAGGTATAAAAGCTATACTAAAACTATGTTTCTGTGTAGAGATTAAAATTTTTTTTATAAGACAGCTCAATTTCCATAGTATTTTCACTGGTGTTATTTATGTATTTTACTTCCATAACTTGAAAGGACTTATAGTTTTTTCTCTTCTAAATCTCAAATCACTAGGGTTTGTTTATTGGTTTTAGCTATTCTGTTTTTGGTTTAAGGCTTATTTGTGATTTTCTTTTTTAAAATAATAGGTTTTTTTTTTTTTTTACATTTCAAAATACTTGCTATGCAAAGATAGTTTTCAACATCCACCCTTGCAAAACCTTGTGTTCCAAATGTTTCTCCCTTCCTCCTCCCCCTCTCCTAGACAACAAGTAATCCAATATAGATTTTAAAATGTGCAATTCTTTTAAACACATTTCCTTATTTGTGATTTCCAAAGTAAGTTAAGTATTTTAACATTATGAATCTTAAAATTTAGAGCCCACATCCAGAAACTGTGGGGGAAAAGTGACCTATTCAAGAAGAAAAAAAAAAAAAAACACAATCTAAATGCATCATTCTGTTCTTCTTAGGTCTAAGAAAATTACATTAATTTTGGAGTCACTTAGGTACCTGTATTTTGTACCTCCTCAGAATACCTCCAGTTATAACAAGTGATATCCTTTAAAACTCCTAAATACTAACTTTCATTCATTTTAATTTAATAAATGCATATAATAGGGCACTTTGGAGTATATAGAGGAAACATGGAGGAGTCACAGAATCAAATGAATTTCAGTAGATGATGCTTCTGTCTCAAAAGGAGATTACTGATTCATTACAGTGCTATAAATATATTAGCTGCTATCTTAAGAGTTTCGTATCAACAGTGCATTTTCTTAAGTGTCCAGTTTTATATGAAGAGCAACTTTGACATTAGAACATATTGAATTAAGAATTTGTGTCCTTTTGGGGGATAATAAGGTTTATCTAAAGGAAATTACTTTAGTATCCTGCAGATAGACTAGCTAGTATTCATTCAGTTTTGTAAGCGTTGGTAATCAGTGGTGAAAATAACAATTATAGATGAAATCCACAAATAATCCAAAAAACACATTAGCTTTATCTTCTTCTGCATCCCAACCCCCTACCAGAGCTGCTAACTAGCAAAGAAGTGAGGTGATTTCATTTTAATTTCCTGTTTCCTCTCCTCCTTGAATCACATATGAATTTGTCCCAACAAGTAATAAAATAGTCCAAAGGTGACAAGAGGAAGGAGACAAAATATGAAAACTGGGTAATTACAAACTGTATATTTATCCTCCTAATAACTGAAAGTTTATTCTTTCCTTTATACCTCTCAGATATCCCTTCTTTCTTCTCAGCTCTCTCTTCCTTTTTTTCTTCCTCCCATCTTTGTCTTCCCACCATTTCTCTTAATGGAATTTGGTATTATGGTGTCACTGATATCACTATTGTTTCTTCCCACCTGTAGCTATCTTAACGACTTGGACCGCGTAGCAGATCCTGCCTATTTGCCTACTCAACAAGATGTCCTTAGAGTTCGAGTCCCCACTACAGGGATCATTGAATACCCCTTTGATTTACAAAGCGTCATTTTCAGGTAGTAATCTAGTCCCTAAAACCCATTTTTGAATTATGTCATGTGTAAAATGAAAATTTGTTATATGAAAATGAAAATGAAAGCTTGTGTAAGTGTAAGGAAACTATATGAGAAAAACTGATTAACTGTGAATTTATTTTAAACTGTCCTTTAATTATCATTATGATTCTGATAATTAAAAATAATCTTTCCTTTTTTTACTTTGCTTTATTAATCTGTCAACAGAGAAAATTTTGTTTATAAAGATTTTCATATGGCTTTCCTCTACTTAATTTCTATTACCAAATACAGGACTTTTGACAAAGATAGTCTTGATTAAATCAACCTCATAGTTGATTGAATACCCATGAAGGGAGAAATAGAAGAAAGTTTATGTTTGTAGGAAGTGGAATTAAACTCAAATGGATAAATATTGATTCTATTCTTATATAAATTCATATTAACTGTTGAGCAACTTGTCCATTATTGGAAGTATATAAGGTGTGTTTGATGCTTTTATGAGGCTATCAATAGGAAAAATTGTATGTTACAGAGATTTTCATATTGCCTTTCAATTAATTTCTACCACATGCAGGATTTTAAAATGCTAATCAAATAACTTTTTAAAAAACATTTATTTATAAAGTTGAATATTTTAAAATGCACATAACATTTGTTGACTGATAGGGTAATTAGTTGGCCTCATGTTACAGAGGAAATGAGAAATAAACTGCCCCCCCCCCATCAATGATTTTTGACCGATGATAATTTTAAAATAATATCATGTGGGTTTTTCCCAAAAATAAGGAGAAAATAAACTATGTAGATAAAGCTCTGTTTAATCTCTTCTTCTACAGTCATTTGGTTATACTCCTAATTAGAATCCAACTGTCATTATACTTTGAGAAATAAAGAGCTGTTATCTGTGGTAATTTGTCACCTTGAATATGTGTCTAAGCAAGAATATATAAAGTTCCCTATGGATGTATACTCTGCCAATGTATCTAAAAAGAAAATATAGGCTAATTAAACCCAGTCAGGTCTTTTATCATCCTATACCAGTTTAGGACCTGTTCTTTCTAAACTATTTTTTACCTTTTGTCTCATGGTTACCACTAGTTGCTAGAAGAGTCATGCCATAAAACAGTGACCAAGTGGAATAACTTCTTGGTCTTGAAGACACAGCATTTTAAAGATCTGTGTTTTAAGATTGACGTTTTAATTATTAGTTTATGTCACAAAAGATTTTGAGAAAAAAATTTGCAAAAAACAAATTTAAAAATGGAAATTTTGATCTTTAAGGCACTTGGCATATGTGACTGATTGATCATCAATCCAGATTATTCTTTATTTCATATTTAACAGATTCATCAATCAAAGCATTTTTAGTAACATGATTCTGCTCTAGAAAATGTAATGTGTAACAAGGACAATCAAATGCCACTAATAATAGTTTTTTTTGGTAGAATTAATCTGGAAATAAATTATGTGGGATGAAAAATCTACTCTGGTTCAGATATAAGCACTTAATAGCTGTTTTTTGGTTGGTTGGTTTTTTTCCCCAGGTTGAGATCATAGAGAAGTGTTTTTAACATTTACAGTGTTCTACATAGACCTAAAAATATTCTATTTTGATAACCTCCATTTATTATTCTCCTTAACTTTATTGTCCATCATCTTATATCCTTTCTTTCCTATTTTTAGAGGTATATTTATAGAGTTCTTTAAAGATTCCAAAACTCTTTCCTTCAAATGATCTTTTGAGATAAGTAACATAATAATTATTTAAATGATTAAATGAGGAAACTGAGATCTAGGGAGATGATGACCTTCCTAAGTTATATGGGTACTAATTGATAGAAACTGGCATTTAAATGCAGGTCTGTTTCTAAATTCAGTTATCTTTTTTCTATACCCTGCTCCTAGAATCAAAATTTGTGGAAGCATTCTTTAAATCTTTAATTTATATTCAGTTCTATCAACTAAAAGTCATTATACTAAAACAAATTCATCAAGAGTCTTACTTGCTAAGTTTTACATCTAATTTAATTTAGTAGAAGAACTTTAAGAATAGTTTTCGTTTGGTTATACATTCACATCCACATTTGAATTTGGTATCATTCATTAAAATGAAAACATATATCTAACCTATACCACAATTGTGAGGACCTTTGCCTTATGTCTAAATAATCAAATCACTGAATCATTCCACAGAATTTTCTGCTTCCTGACTATTTGCAGTAATGTGGAATCCAATCTGGATCCTACAAATTAAGATTGTGGCTCATTTGTTGACTGCAGTCCTTGTTACAGGACATCTAGCACATTTGTTTTCATGATAGTCTGCCTCCAATAATTTACTATCCTTAACTTTTCATCATTTCTACTTTATTCTTTCAGTTAAATACTGGGTATATATATACTTCTGCTATTCACATTTTATTCTAGATCGATATTCTGAGCACAGGAAGTTTAACATTTTTGATCTGATCATTATGATCACACCCTCATTTTTTTTTTTCAAATGTGGCTTGGGCCACTTTGCCTTTTTGTTCATTATCTTGCTGAATTTGGTGACTGAGGTGACTGGATTTTTGCTTCAGTATTCCACTGCTTTCTCAGTCTTTAAGACCATTAGCTTAGATACCCATAAAGCCCCTACAGATTTTCTTGGAATTCTAAGAGGTCAATTATTTTCTAATATAAGAAGGAAGGAAGAAAGGAATGCAGGAAGGAAGGAAGGAGAAAAAAGAGGGAGAAAGAGAGAGAAAGGAAGATAGACAGATAGATAAATATATATGTCTGAGGTATTTACCACCAATTATTATTTCTTTTCTTCCTCAGAGAAATGGAGTTCTGCCTCTAAGGTAGCCTTTAGGGAAAACAGATCTTGTTGGATGACTTTGTGGATCTTGATTTCACCCAGTTCTACATACAACTTTCTTGCTTTAGTTGTATCTAGCATTAATCTCCTCAACAAAAATCAATGTCTTCTGGATTTAGATTACTATCCTGTTATACATTTATTCCTACCATTTTCCCCAACAGAAGTTAATTTCCTCTTGTAGTTAATACAGACAAAATGTTCAGAGACTTTTTTTATTTTTGTGTTTTTATTGAAATTGTCAAATAGTATGTATAAATCAATAACTGAAAAAGGGTTGGCTGAAAAACTATATGTGTGTAACAAGTATTTTTCTCTAAATCCTTCTTATTATGTGGAATACTTTGATTCTTTGCTAAATTAGCATTTATTTCCTTAGCTCAGGGAAATTTAATATATTGACAGAGATTTATTTTTGTTTAACTTTATCACGATTTAGCATATTAGGTTAACAAATATGGTTGTTGTCTAATTAACTTTAGTATCAATTCCATGTCAGAAATTATTGCTCAGCCTCCTAATGGTAAGCTCCTGATATATATCTAAGGAATATTGAATGTTCAGGCAGTGAAAAAACTGCTACAACAGTAAGCTCCCTTTGCTCTTTCTTCTGCCCCAGACTAGGCTATCCTAGAAAAAGTGAGATTTCTGTCATACTATTATAAGAATGATAAATCAAACTGAATGCCTCATTGATAGGAGGACCAGTAACATCTTAAAAGTAAATAAAAGTACCAAAGTAACAACTTAAAAGTCAATAACTATTACATTAATTAATTGGCATAGTTAGAGTAGATCAGAATTTTTATGCCTGTGTTATAGGAGAGGAAGCTAAAGTTTAGCAATTTTTCTCCAGGATGTTCAACATGTGGTAAATCCAGGACTAAAACTTAGAAATTTCTGACATTCATTAAGAATCCATACTGTTTGACTTGACAGTAAATGTGAACTTTTTAAAAATTCAATTTTATTTTATTTTAAATTTCAAATTCTCTCCCCTTCCCTATCTATTGAGAGGTCAAGGAAAAGAAAAAATTATAAATATGTATAATCATGTAAAACAAATGTAGAACATTTTGCAAAAAAAAAAAAATCATTTGCAAGGAAATTTAAATTCATTTCTAAGTCACGTCCTTTATTCCTTAAGAAAGATATAAAATTGGACTATATACTTTTAATGAATAAACCTTTTCAGACTAGGGAAAAAACAGAATGTCATGTTTTATCATACATGATAATACTTTTGAATATTTGTGTTCAGAAGATATCTATGACATACAAGGTATTTCCTATTGTGTATGGCCAAAGACAAAATACTAAAGTTTTTTTTTCTTATTTCAGGTCAGGATCATGTACTTAAATGCATGATTATTGATGTCTAAGTTTTATTGAACTTTTAAAAGAATGAAACAATGACCTTCCCCTTCTTAACACATAACAAATTATTATTAAATAATATAGTTAATTCTGTTTTCTGGCATTCAATTGATTAGCAACTTTCATTAAGACTCTAATGGACTCTTTCACTTTGAAAGTATGGTGATCATTATTGTTTATAAAAATATCATTGTGGCCACCCTAAGGATAAGTACCTTTATATCATCAAAGAAATATTAAATTATCTGCTTTACAGTTTTAGAACTAATACTAATTGATTTAGTGTATTTTATCTTATTGGATTCATTCTTTTAAAACTGGTTGTCTATGCAACAAGTTGTTTCTTTTTTCAAATTACACCCCACTATTTGTGTTAGTGAACAAAATTCCCTAAGTAAACATGTATTGATTTTTCTTAAGTTTTCCTTACCTGAAATTGATCTGTAATTTTTCACCCATACAGAATGGTGGATGTTGGGGGCCAAAGATCAGAAAGAAGAAAATGGATACACTGCTTTGAAAATGTCACTTCTATTATGTTCCTAGTAGCCCTTAGTGAATATGATCAAGTTCTTGTGGAGTCAGACAATGAGGTAAGTGCACACTGGAAATGCTACTAATCGATCATATTCTTAGTACATAATAGAAGTGATGGTGATGGTGTGTATGTGATTGTGGGTATGAGAAAAGGAGAGGAAGAGAGAGTGAGAACAGAAAAAACAAATGCTCTCTCCTGATCTCTTGCTAGCTGACTTGGGAATCTATTTAATATGCAACAAAAAAACCCACTTACATGTCCAGTTTAGATGCCTATGTGTACTAAAACTTTTGAGAAACCATAGTGTGTATTTATTTATATACATAAATATGTCTCTATTTGCACATACATAGTATGTGTTTATTATAGAAACATATATATATAATTTGAACATATATATTTATATGTCCTAAATCAAGTCTGTTTTACCAGGATGTATGAACAGATATAGTTGCAATTTTAATTTTAACCCCTTGCACTCACTTCACTTCAACAAGCACTTAGTTCTTACCATGTGCCAGACAAATCGACAAATGACAATAACAGCCTTGTGAAGGTCAGTATAATGGCCTTCATATAATTTTTTAGAAGCTTCCTTTGAATAGTAGATCTGGGTATCTTATGGTATGGTAATTAACAAAAGATGTAATTAACCTGGGATTTTTGTTTGTTTTTTGGTTTTGTTTTTTTGTTTTTATCAGTGATGGACAGATAGTCCTGAAGAGAATCTGAAGCTTGATTTTTTTTTTTAGCTGAGGATGGCTCTGTAGCTAAGCCAATTTGAGGATATTATGAACTGCTTTGAGGATTTGGTTCTCTGCTTTTGTAGATTGTTCAGGAATTCTCTAGAATGTTGCCTCTGTGCTAAGTTTTTAGAGATTTGTTCTCATGTTTTGAATTTGGGAGCAAAAAGATGAAAACAAGTGATACACTACTATGAAGAATTATTTTGCAAATGTTTAAATTGTTTTGTGACTGTTTTTTCTGTACATGAAAAGATGTTAGTTAAAAATGTTTATATGGGATATGGGATAAGACTTTTAATCACTTAAGTCTGAGCCCTTGGCTGGTGCAATCTAGGAGATACTCCTGGTGAATGCTGAGATCTATTTCTGTCATATTAACTTAGCTGAATGAGAATTCATAAGTCAGAGGTTAGCAATAATTTGTGTGTGTGTGTGTGTGCATGAACAAAAATAAAAGATGCCAAGTGACAAATGCAACGTGGACTAAATGTAAAAGTTTCCTCTTTTGTTAACATAATTTAGGCATAGTTCCCTTATGCTTTGTAAGCTAATCAGGACTTTCAGGGTGAACTTATATGCAGGATGTCTAAAGATAATATCTGGTGGAATAGTTAATTTTGATTCAAAGGGGATTCTTGCTGAAAAGAAGAGGAAGCTCTTTGCCCTAAAGGGTTAGATTCAATTAGGAAAAGTTAGTCTGCTGTTTGCAAAAGTTCATCTGTTTCATATACATATTGAATTACCTTTAAAAAATTGGTATTGTATCTTCCAAGGTTAACTGAGATAAACCTTGTATATTTTCTGTGTTTGCTCTCAAGGAAATAGAATGTTTACAAGACATGCAGGAGCTGCTGGTCTCAGTTCATTTTAATTTTCTGTCTTTTTTGTTGTTGAAATGAACAAATATCCCATGTACAATATGCCAGCAATTCAGCATCACTTTGCCTTCTATAATACATCCTTGATAAGAATTATATGAGTATCCCTTATATAGATCTACATCCTGAACATATTTGAAAGTAAAATATCAGGTACTGACCACATGCTTAATGTATGATATCCTTTGCCTAAATTTTTCTGCCTTTAGATTTCAAAAGTTTTGTCATGGTTCTTAGAATAAGTATCTGGATCAAGGAAATGCTTCTTTCTAAGAATGTGGTTTGTTCAGTTGTCCAACTGCCAACTCTTTGGATAATTCTCCTCCCTCCCACTAATAGACTGCTCCTTAGCAATAAAGAAAAGCAGCTAAACAAAGCCAGCTCTGAACCTGTAGGCCACCTTTCTAACAAAAAAAAAGAACATGTACTTGGTTATCAGTTTGGATAATAAGCAAAATTGGACAATGTATTTGATCTGAATTCTGCTGTCTTTTAATATTGTTTTTCTTTATAACATTGTGATTGGTATAGATATTTTTCTTTGCTTCTACTTTCTTTGGTCATATAGCTTTGCATACATCTTTCCATGCTCATATGAATTTTTTTATTCATCTTTTGTTATACAGTACAGTAATATCACATAAATTAGTAGTTATATTCCACAATTTATTTAGCTATTCATTTCTCACTTGGTAAGTACTCACTTTGTTTCCATTTTTTTTTGTTACTCCAAAAATGCTGTTCTAAATATTTTGGTACATAATTAGGATAATATAAAATAGTATTTTTTATTTTATTTATTTCTATTTATTTATTTTTTTGCTGAGGCAACTGGGGGTTAAGTCTGAGACCAGATTTGAACTCAGCTCCTCCTGACTTCAGGGCTGGTGCTCTATCCACTGCGCCACTTAGTTTCCCCTAAAATATTATCTTTAAAAAAAAAAGTTCAATACTAAAAAAAATAAAATAAAATATTTTGATATATATGGGAGTTTTTTTTTTTCCTATCTCTCACCTCTTTGGAGCATATGCCCTAGTAGAAGAGTTATTGGATCAAATGGTATAAAACATTTAGTAAATTTTTTTAAGTGTATCATTCTAAATTATTTTCCAGGACATTTGGACCATTTTGACAGTATATTAATGAATTCTTTCAGCTTTGACTATTTCTACTTTTTGTCATCTTTGCCAGTTTTCTGCGTTTAATGTTAAATCTCAAGGTTGTTTCAATTTGCTTTTTTTTATTGTTATCCAACTTCCCTATGTTTACTACTCTGCAGCCTAATTTAAAACAAAGGAAATATCCATAACCACAGTTAAAAAAAAAAAAAAAGCTTACAGGAAGAATAAATTAACCTGAATAACTATTATCAAGTTTTAAATTAGATAGGTTCTTATATTTAATTTTTTGTTTGCCTTTTTTATTTGTAAATATAAGTTTTTTTTTCACTGTTTATACATTTTATAGTTGTGGAAATAAGATTGGCAAGATTATATAAGAAGGATGAGAGATGGGAAAGATTCTCGGATGACTGAGGTTACAAATCTGAGGTTATGATCAAATGAAATAATATTTGTAAAGTGCTTCATACAGTACGCAGTACATGGTGAATGTTTATTACATCCATCCATCTTCCAAGCCTGTCTGAAAAGATAGTGATATTTTTTACAGAATAATACTGGGTTTTACAGTGAGGATATTTTCATTTTGAACATGAGTATGATATGCCTGAAAGACATCCAGGAGATATTCCATGGGTAGCTGACTGTATATGAGTGAAATTCAAGAGAAATTCTGATTTAGGCATCATCTATGTAAAAATGATACTTAACCTGTAAAAATGGATTACAACTTTAAGAAACTGTATGTAAAGAGAGAAAGAAGAAGGCTTAAAACAGAACTCTGATGGTTACCTACACTAAGATGGTAGGAAAAGGATGATGATCTAAAAAAGAGAGATCAGACAAGCAAGGGAACCAGGAGACATCAATGTCAAGAAAACTAATGGAAGAGAGGGAAATGCTACTCATTGTTCTGATCATATCTACAAATTCATTCCTGGTAGCAATGTGAGAACACTTTCATAACCTTGTTTCTATTTGGGCATTTCTTTTGAATTCTCCTTATTTATAAAGTTCTACTTCTCACTATCCCCTCCCTAAATCATTTAAGGATACTCATAGCTAAGAAGTTCTATTTTTTTCCTAAGGCTTAAAAAATATATTCTGTGCATTGGTAGGGTAAAAATGAAAAGAAATTCCTGAAAGGTTATCCTTAGGTTTGAAAACTCATGTTCATCACTTTAATCTAAAGGAGATTTCTTTATTCCTCACCTTGTATATACTTACAAAAATGATCTGAGAAATGATAGACCTGTTCTTATCCTGGAAAGGTAGAGGTAAGTGAGAGCTGAAAGGGGAGAAAAAAAGGAGACTTTGGATTGTGTCTATGCTTTTGATTTAAAAAAAAAAATACTCTGAATACCTTATACTTTAACTTTTATATTGCTGTGCTTTTGTCTGTTCCAACTGAACAGACAAGTGGATTTTTCTGGAGCTTTTTGATATAAATTTCTGCATTTGCTCCATTCAGAAAGACTTCTCACTTGATCCATGTTTTCCCTCTAGCTATCATCTGCCCCATATTTCTCCTCTTTTTTTATGGCTTAATTTAAAATGTCATCTATATAATAGGTGCTTAGTGGCTTAACTTAAAACGGCAGATATATAATAGGAGCCTCCCCTTCCTCTCCTCTCACTTTTTTTTCCACTTTTTTTTGGGGGGGGTAGGGGGTAAGGCAGTTAGGTGACTTTCCCAGGGTCACGTGGCTAGTAAGTATTAAGTGTCTGAGACTGAATTTGAACTCAGGTCCTCCTTATTTCAGTGCTAATGTGCTCCTATTTTGCCATTTAGTTGGCCCCTTTCCTCTCTTAATTTTCAACAACGTAGTTTCTGACTTCCTCACTCAACCAAATCAGTTCTCTCCAAAGTTACTAGTAATCTCTCTGTAGCCTTGAATACTATGGATCACCCTCTTCTCCATAACTAAGTTTTTGTAGTCCTACCCATGGTTTTCCTCCTATCTATTAGACTGTTCTTAATGTCAGTTCCCAAAGATTTGATTGTTATCTCCAAGCTGAAAATTTTTAAATCTACTTATCCAACTCTAATTTCTCCATTGACCTCTAGTATCACATCTCCAATAGCTTATTGGAAATCTTAAACTATGTGTCCTTTAAATATCTTAAATTCAACACATCCAAAATTGAACAGTCTCTTTCCTTCCTTCCCTTGTAACTGTTGAGGGTACCATTGTCTGCCCAGTCACCTTGGTTCGCAATCTCAATTGTCATTCTTGACTCCTCACTCATACTCTCTACATCCAATATGTTGCTAATTTTTATCAATTTTACTTTCATAAGGTCAGTCATATATAACCCCTTTTCTCATGACGCTGACACTTCCCTGGTAGAAGTGTCTACCACCTCATTCTATGACTCTGTCTCATATTGCACAATTCATGTGCAAGTCAAGGTATACCTTCAGAAGTTATTGGTCCTCTCCAAATGAAGGACAAATAACAACAACTACAGCAGCTCTTTAGGTAGTCTCTCTGGCATGAGTCTCTCCTCAATATAGTCCATCTTCTACTCAGTCATTAATCTGGTCTTTCTAAAGCATAGGTTTAACCATGTCACTCTCCCTACTCAATAAATTCCAATTGCTCCCTTTTGCCTTCATTATTAAATATAAACTCTGGTTGGTATTCAGAGTCCCTCACAACTTGACCTCCTCCTCCTTTCCAGTCTTTTTATATCGTACATCCCACCCCTCCAAGTATTTTCTGGTTCAATGACACGACTCTCTTT
Source organism: Antechinus flavipes (assembly GCF_016432865.1). Classification (NCBI taxonomy): domain Eukaryota; kingdom Metazoa; phylum Chordata; class Mammalia; order Dasyuromorphia; family Dasyuridae; genus Antechinus; species Antechinus flavipes. The sequence goes on from NC_067398.1 coordinate 323,190,159, forward strand.
GCTATTTCTTGGAGAAGACATTTCATCTCTCAACTCTGGGCATTTTCACTGGATGCTTTTTATCCATGGAATACTCTCTCTACATTTCTACCACTTGACTTCCTTGATTTCCTTCCACTCACAGCTAAAAATCCCACCTTTTATAAGAAAATTTTCTTGAACTCCCTCAATTATAGTACTTTTTCTCTATTGACTATGTCCAATTAATCTTGCATGTAGCTTATTTGTACATAAAAGCAATTGTTTTCATATATCTCACAAGTTTGACTATGGGTTTTTTAAGAGCAGGAACTGTTTTTGCTTTTCTTTATATCCCCAGCACTTAATACAGCAATAATAGCAACTTAAGAAATGTTTATCGACTGTCTGACCTCCTAAGAGTGCACTGAAATGATGAGGCACTAGCTCTCTTTTGGGATGCTGATATGGAAACTTTTTGTAATTTCCTTCATGGTGACTTCCAGGACAGTTACTTGTAGGGAGTAAGCTATAGTACCAGAAGTAAATTCATAGGGCCATCTACTTCAGGTATGATTACAGCAGTCAGCTATTTACATAAATATAGCTCAGTTTATCAGTGTATTTTTGATCAAGTATTTTTTTTTTTAATTCTTCACTGATTTCATTCAGATGTATGAACTCTGAGGGGAAGGGAGACATTTCCAGGATCACTGTACTTTCTTATTTACCACATGAGTTCACCGGTCAGCCTGATTACTCCTAACTGAATTTATATAACATTTTAAAGGATCTCAAAGCACTTTAGGCATTGTACAATAATCTTACTTGTGTGCTTTTTAAATAATGGGAATCTCTACAAATTACACTAGATAAATATTTGTGAATTTTATTGGCAAATGTTAGTTTTTTAAGAACTTAGATGAACATTTTAAAGACTCCTCAAGATACTGACTCTTGTTCCACCCATCCTCTCCCCAAATTGTGCAGCTAACCAGAAAAGGTTAAGTCAACCTAAGGTTGAAAAGGTAAAGTCCATGTGAAGTTATGCAAAACATAGGTCTCCTTCTCCCCCAGAAAAAAACTCTCAAGAAAAAAATGAAAGTTTAAAAAAGTATGCTTTGATTTGCATTCAGAGGCAATTAATTCTTTCTCTGAGTATGGATAGCGTTTTTCATAAGTCTTTCAGAGTAGTCTTGGATCATTGTATTGCTGAGAATAGCAGTCATTCCACAGCTGATCATCCCACACTTTTGCTATTATTAGCAAATGTACACAGTATATTTCACTTTGCTTAAGCTCTTGGAGGACTTCCCAAGTTTTTCTGATAGCATCCTGCTCATCATTTCTTATAGAACAATAATATTCTTTCATAATGCTATACCCCAATTTATTCAGCATTCCCCAATTGTTAGACATCTCCTCAATGTCCAATTCTTTGACCTGAGAAAAGAGCTGCTATAAATATTTTTATACATATAAGTTCTTTTTAAAAAATCTCTTTTAGATTTCATGCTTAGTAGTGGTATTGTTAGGTCAATGATTTTATAAGCATTTGGGATATAAATGATCTTTTGATCCTTTATCAATTGGGGAATGGCTCTTTTTTTAAATCAATTTAACTCAGTACCCTATACATTTGGGAAACGCTTCAAAATTCTTTTCATAATAACTGTTGTTAACTCTCCCACATTTATTGTATTCTCTCTTTCCTTTCACCCTGTACTTTATCAAAAGTGCTTTGGTCTGACCATTCCCTCCCCCTCTCTTCTGTAATACCCCTCTTCTCTTATCCCCTTTCCTTTCTACTTTCCTGCTGGGTAAGAGAGATTTCTATACTAATTTTGAGTGTGCATGTTATTTCCTCTTTGAGCCAATTCTAATGAGAGTAAGGTTCACTCACTTCTCTTTCTTCCCCCTCTTTCCCTCCATTGTAAAAAACTTTTTCTTGCTTTTCTATGGCATGTAATTTACACCATTCCACCTCTCCCTTTCCATTTCTCTCAAGACATTCCTCTCTCACCCCTTTATTTTTTTAAATATTATCTCTTCATATTCACCTCACCTCTGTGCCCTTTATCTATACATACTCCTTCTAGCTGCCATAAAAATGCAGTTCTCATAAGTTACAAAGATAATCTTCCCATTTAGGAATGTAAACAGATAAACCTTATGATTTCTCCTTCCTGATTGCCTTCTTACACTTCTCATGAGTTCTGTATTTGAAAATTAAATTTTCTGTTCATCTCTACTCTTGTCATCACAAATGGTTGAACATCCTCTATTTCATTGAATGGTCCACCTTTTCCCCTAAAGGTTTATACTTAGTTTTGCTGGGTAGGTGATTTTTAGTTGTAATTCTAGCCCCATTTTTCTCTGAAATATTATATTCTATTCCAAACCTTATGATCCTTTAATATAGAAGCTGCTAAATCATGCATTATTCTGACTGGCTATACTATACTTGTTTCATTCTGGCCGCATACAATATTTTCTACTTGACCTGGGAACTCTAGAATTTGGCCATAATATTCTAGGGAGTTTTCATTTTGGAGATCTCTTTCAGGAAGTAATCAATAGATTCTTTCAATTTCTGTTTTACCCTCTGGTTCTAGAATATCAGGACAGTTTTTCATAATTTCTTTAAAAAGAATGTCTAGGCCCTTCTTTCAAATGTACAGATTGAGCCCTTCCATCGGAATGAATCTTTCCATTGGGGCTAGTCTTAGGCATGACCTCCTTAAAAGCCTCCATAAAGGATATATCCACTCCACTGGAGATCACATGTACTTACTTTTTTGAGCTGGATGATTCCTTGGCCAACCCCATAATATTGAGAAGAAGAAGCTGAGATCCTAATAAGCTATACAGTTAGGGAATGGCAAAAACCTAAATTTGAACTCAGATCTCTTACTCTGTATCTAGAGATCTTTTTACATCCTTTAGGTCTGTTAATATATTGTGGGTATCAATGCCAAATTCAATATCTTTTGTCACTCAGTTTATTCATAATCAAACTTCTGATCTACATCTCATAAAGATTTAAAAGAGATGTTGGGTTCTTCAAAACTCAATGAATTAGAAGCTCTAAGAGGATCTTTGAATCTTCTGTTTTGGTGTTGGGAACAGACTGCTGCCTGAGGACAAGTAGAGCTAAATAGGAAGAGGCTCACTACCAGAAAGTTGGCCCCAAGTGATGCATTCTTTGGCCATAAGAATCCATGAAACACTTTGTTTTCTAATAAAAATAAATCATCACAGTGGGCATGAACAAATGCCAGCTGCTGGCAGAACACAGTCTGCATGTAAAACCCACAGGGGAGGATACAGGAATGAGGTGGAAAAGTGGCCTCTTTTTCCATGCTTCCAAGGGATAGGCAGTCAATGGAAATGGGGAGAGTGAAGAACAATATCTTTGCAAATCTTTACAGGCCCTTTAAAATTATAACCCATCTGTCAGCAAAGAACCACCCCCTCAAAGGAGTTGGAACATTGGGGATAGATACACTAAGCACAGTTCTTCCTCCAGTGCTGTTCTGTGAACTCAAATACCCGATATGGCACAATGTGCCAACCTTTACGAAATAGAGGTATTGTAAGAGCCAGTGTCCATAGGGTCCAACCAAGGGTGTTGTCCTTAAATAACATCCCTCTTCTGTGAAAGAGGCCCAAATAAAATGGTCTGTAGCTCTAGAATTCCAATATGATATGTATGTACTTTTTGATGTAACTAAATGAAGCAGAAGCTTCAGGAAAAGAAGATAATCTTAAAAGCACTAAGTGGACATGAAGCATGGGGAGACTGTTGGATGTAGTGAAGGCAGAAAAGGATTTGGAGGCGAGAAGCATACGTCCAGAATTTTTAAAGATGCAGAAGGGTCACCTGGGGACAAATACCAGAAGGATTTACTATCAAGAGAACCACTGATTTGTAGCAGTTGTATCTAAAAGTACAAATTATAAGACCTTAGAGCTTATTGAAATTTGAAAAAAAGAAACACAAGGCTATAAATTTTTTTAAAAAGTAACAACAATAAATTAGCAAGATTTTCTTGATTTTATCACTTCTATGTCAGCCCTAACTCTTTCCATGAACCATAAGATTTGGTATATTACCAAAATAATGGCATAAATAAAAAAATTTAAATGCCTGTCCAATATAGAGATAATAATAGAATTTTTTAAAACTGGGTCTTTCTTTCTCAAGTAAGTATGAAGACAACTTAAAGATCCTATCCTATAGGATTCTATATAAGAGCTTTACTCCTGTTTGATCTTATTATCCCATCTCTAGGCAGCCTGGTAGTTGGTTCCCTATTTCTGGGAATTCATTATATTGATGCTGGACTTAGTTTGGATGTCTGATCAGCTCAGCTCATTGCAGTTCAAAATTCCTGAGCTCAAGAAATCCACCAGGCTTAGCTTGTCTGGTAGAAGGATTCCATACCCAGCCTAATTATGGATTATTACTGGAAACTGGCATCATTTCATTATGTTACAATATAAGCTTCTGGAGGGCAGAATCTCTTTCACTTTTGGTTTTATATTGATATTATTCAAATTTTTTTCACAAACCTCCTTATGTTTTAGTTCCCATAGTTATAAAATGAGAATAATATAGTTCCAACTTTGTAGGTTTTTGTGTAAGGTTTGAGTTAGATAATATTTTAAAAGGCTAAAAAAATTTGAAAGTGCTATATAAATATTCATTCACTAATGGTGTTCAGACATTGCCAAGCTGGTCAGATATTGGCTGGATGTCACATTGATCCCGGTATTATTTGAGTAGGATAGAGAGGGTACTTTTTCCAGTATTCTGGGAATCTTTAAACTTTGCCTTTCCTCATCCATCCTTCACACCTGAATTTTTCTATCTTTTCCTAAACTGAAGAGAACTATAGAAATTCTTTCTTTTCTCCATTTGGAAGCATTTGGCACACAATACCTCTAATTTTAGAGAGCTAACATGATTTAGAGAGGCCATGTGAGTTGGGAGTCATGAAAATATAGGTTTAAATCTCAACTCAGACACTAAAAAACTATGTAAGCTGGGCAAGTCATTTAAATATTCTGTGTTTTTCCATCAATGGCTTCTAAAATCCCTGCTAGATCTAAATCTATGCTCTCCCAGAATATAGTGCACAGAAGCTGATAAATTCTACTTGTGTCTTGCTAAGTTTTATTAAAATAATTGTAGATATCTCTAGTCCTTACATCACCTTCATTTGTTTCTTTTTTCATCACCACTTTTTAAAAATATATCCCTCCCTACCTATCGGGTTGTCCCTCACAAAAAATAAAAATAAAAAAGGTGGGCAAAAACACTTCAGCAAAACTAACCTAGACCATCAACTTATTTTGATAGTATATGCAATGTTCCATGCTTATATTCTCTCACCTATGCAAAGAAAGGAAGAAGAGATGCCTTTGTTCTTCTCTTTTCCAAAGTCATTATAAATTTATATCATTTTGTTTTAGGCTTTTTTGATTATTCCATTTACATTTATTGTAATCATTGGATACATTACTTCATTTTTGAATCAGTTCATATATTTCTTTCCTTGCTTCTCTGAATTATTCATATTTATACTTTTATAAGACACAGGAATATTCCATTGTGTATCATAATTTGGTTGGCCATTCCCCAATCAATGTCACTTTCTGAGTCCTTGATCTGCATATATTCCATAAGTAGCATAATTTTGCTATGATTAGATTACTTCAAATAAGAATTTGCAATATTTCATTTCATATAGTCACAGAATCTTTATAGTCACAGTTGTGACAAACTGAGAATATGTTTTTAAGATAATTGTAGAACCTTAGAGTTGGATAGAACCTCACTAAACATTTATTTTGAACTACAGCACAAAAAAGAATTCCAGCATACTCAGCAAGTATAATGACTTTTTTTAAATTAAAAATAAATAATAGTACATGAATTGTGAATATAGTCTATTGTCAGCTAATAAAGAAAACTAAGGAATGGGAGTAAAACTGTGGGTCTTCCAACAAAGCAAGTTCTCATTTTCAGGCTCAGAATTTCAAAGGAATAAGGGAATAAACAATGTCTCTCTCTCTCAGCTGTCCAAAAATACTCATGTATTAACATTTTGCCAGTCTAAGCAACATTCCAAATGTCACTACTATATTAAATTAACATCTTAGACTCCTCCCCCCAAAAAACCTTGGTTCCTCAGGTGTTAATCCTAATCTCTGATGACCAACTTAAAGAATACTGAAAACTTTTTGAAAAACCACTTATTTTGCTAAAAGCAGAGAAAATAAATATAATTGTTCTTCTATAGGTATATTAACTAAAATAAAATGTAAATAGGAGTAAATATAGAGGGCTTAAAATGCCATGCTGAAGGAGTATTTTTTACTCTAGATAGAGTAGGGGTCCCCTGAAGATTTTTGAGCAAAGGAGTGTCATAGTCAGAACTGTATCACAGGAAAAATGCCTAAGAAACTTATGTGGAGAGAGGGAGGAGCCAAGATGGCAGAGTAAAGGCAGGGGCTCACTTGATTTCTCCCAAATTTGTCTTCAAACAACTTTAACATAACACTTCCAAACAAATTCTGGAGCAGCAGAATCAATTAAAGGACAGGGTGAAACAACATTTCAATCCAAGGCAACTTAGAAGATTGTTAGAAAAGGATATCTTGTTGGGGTGAGAATGAAGGATAGTTCAATACAGGCTGCTCACTTTAAGCCAGCAGCAAAAAGCACATTGGCAAACAGTAGGATGTGCCCAGCAAGCCAACAGTACTTAGCAAACCAACAACAGGATGAGCTGGCAAACCAACAGCATCTCAGCAAGCCAGCAGCAGATCTTGGGGGTGGGGGGGATTACCTTCTCAGCACACAAATGGTGAGAAGATGGGACAACTTGTCAGAAAGAGATTATTGAGCACACTTTGCTTGCACTGGGACTCAGGTCACAGGCCTGAGTCATAGTCTAAGGTGAAGAAGTCACAGCTACAGGAGAGTAGGGAGTCTGATCATAGTTCCAGGGTGGAAAAAAATAATGCTTGAGTTTGCTCACAAATCATATCATAGACCAAGAGAGCAGTGACCATGTCTCTTCTTAAAACATACTTGGAAGAACTTAAATTTTATAGACTCCAGGAACTAGCTCTGAAAATAGCTACACACACAAAAAAAAAAAAAAAAATTGAAGCTTGGGACAGTGCCCCTTCTACCTTGGGAAGAATTCCCATCTTTGACATAAAGTTAAAATTATGAAATGGGCTGATAAAATGAACAAGCAACAAAAACAGAAAAGAGCGTGATCATATAATGTTGCTATGGTGACAGCTAAGATAAAAAAACAAACTCAAGAGGAAAACAATGTCAAAATATATACATGCAAGTCTTCAAAGGAAATAAAAGTGAGGTGGAATCAGATCCAAAAAGATTTACTGGAAGAGCACAAAAAATTTTAGAAATCAAGTAAGAGAAGCAAAGAAAAATTGAAAAAGAAATGAGAATGATACAAGAGAATCATAAAAAAAAAAAAGATCTAACAACTTGGTAAAGGAAGCACAAAAAATGGAGAAAAGATGTATAAAAATTCACGGAAGAAAACAACTCCTTAAGAAACAAAATTTATCAAATGGAAAAGGAAGTATAAAAGCTCACAGAAGAAAATAACTCCTTAAAAAAGTATAATTGGCCAAACATCCAAAAACTTGCTAAAGAAGAATTAGAAATGAGCAGTGAAAGCTAATGATTCAATAAGGCATCAAAAAACAATAAAAAACCAAATCAAAAGAATAAAAAAAAAAAAAAATAGAAGGAAATGTTAAATATCCTATTGGGAAAACAACAGACCTGGAAGATAGATCCAAGAGAGAGAATTTTTAAAATACTGGATTATCTTATAGCCATGTTCACAAAAAGAACTTGAACATCATCTTTCAAGAAATTATCATTGGAAACTATCCTGATATTATAGAACCAGAGTGTAAGATAGAAATTGAAAGAATCCACCAATCCACCTTCTGAAAAAGATCCCAAGATGAAAATTCTCAGGAATACTATAACCAAATTCCAGATCTCACAGATCAAGGAAGAAATACTGCAAGCATCCAGAAAAAAAATTGAAATTCATGGAGCCACAGTCAGGATAGTACAGGATTTACCAGCTTAATTTACCATTAAAGGGTCAGAGGACTTGATATATAATATTTCGGAGGGCAAAGGAGCTAGAATTATAATTAAAAATCACTTGTCTAGAAAAACTAATGACTGTAATTCTTCAGAGGAAAAAATTGGATATTTAATGAAATACAAGACTTTAAAACATTCCTGAAGAGAAAAGATCAGAGCTGAACTGAAAATCTGACATTCATATACAAAACTCAAGAGAAGCATAAAATGATAAACAGGAAAAAGAAAACACAAGGGAGTCAATAAGGTTGAACTGTTTACATTCTTGCATGGGAAGATGATACTTGTAACTTGTAATTTTCTCATTATTAGGGAAGTTAAGAGCATACATAGAAAGCATAGGTGGGGTTGAATTGTCTAAAAATAAAATGAAGGGGGAGAAAAAATACATGGTGAAAGGGGAAAAGAGAGAGGTAGAATAAAAGAAGAACAAGAGAGCTTTTACAGTATGGGGGGAAAGGGGAAAGGTAGAAGGAAGTGCTTCACCTTTATTGTCATTGGAATTGGTTCAAAAAGTGAATAACATACATACATACTCAGTTGGGTATAGAAATCTATCTTATTCTACAGGGAAGTGGAAGAGAAAGGGAATATCAGAAAAGGAAGAGGTTGATAGAAGGAAGGGCATATAGAGAGAGAGAGTTGTCAGAATTAAAACACTTTTGAGGAGAGACAGAGTAAAAGGAGAGAGAGGAATAGGGTGGAGGGAAATACATTGTTAGTAATTATAATTGTGAATGTGAAACTTGCCTATAAAATGAAAGTGGATAGCAGAGTAAATTAAGAATCAAAATCATGTGATTTCAAAGAGGCCTGGAGAGACTTACATGAACTGATGCTATGTGAAGTGGATAGAAACAGATCATTGCAAACAGCAATGGCAAGATTACACTATGATGGATGTGGCTCTTTTCAACGAGAAGATTTAGACCAGTTCCATGGGTCTTGTGATAAAGAGAGCCATCTGCATCCAGAAGAGGATTGTGGGGACTGAGTGTAGGTCAGTACTATGTTGTGATCATCAACACAACATAGTACTCTCACTTTTTTCATTGTTATTTGCTTGCATTTTGTTTTCTTTCTCATTTTTTTTCCTTTTTGATCTGATTTTTCTTGTGTAGCATGATAATTATGGAAATATGTGTAGAAGAATTGCACACATTTAACATAATTAGATTATTTGCTGTCTAAGAGAGGTAAAGGAGGGAAAAAATTGGAATACAAGGTTTTTTACAAGGGTGAATGTTGAAAATTATCTATGCATATGTTTTGAAAATGAAAAAAATTAATAAAAAAGGAAAAAAGAATAAAAATTCTGCAATATGTTATTTACAAGAAACATGCATACAAAGTAAAGTTAAAGGGTTGGAACATAATATATTTAGCCTTCAATTGAAGTAAAAAAAAAAAAAAGAAGCACGGGTTAGTAATCATAATTTCAGTCAAAGCAAAAATAGATATAATAAAAAGAGATAGAAATTACACATTATTAAAGATACCAAAGACAATGAAGTAATATCAGTATTAAAATATATGTATTAAATGGTATAGGATCCAGTTTTTAAAGAAAGAGCTTCACAAATTGCAGGAAGAAATAGATAGTAAAATTATACTTGTAGGGGACTCAGCCTGTGAAGGAAATCAAAAATGCAAGTGGACAAAAACAGAGGGGTTGGAAATGCTATGTAGTGGTTCACACTCAATTCCCAAAGTTCTTTCACTGGGTGTAGCTGGTTCTATTCATTATTGAACAAATGGAACTGGTTTGGTTCATCTCATTTGTTGAAGAGAACCACATCCATCAGAATTGATCATCATACAGTATTGTTGTTGAAGTATATAATGGATTCCTAGTCCTGCTCATTTCACTCAGCATCAATTCATGTAAGTCTCTCCCTCTGGAAAATATTAAATGGGAATAAGAAAGAACATGCCTTTCTTTCAGTCTTAGATAGCATCCATGCAAAAATAGATCATGTATTAGAATATTAAAATGCAGAACCAAATGCAGAAAAGAAAAAAATATAACTGCATTCTTTTCACATCTTAAGATGATAAAAATTACACACAATAAAAGGTCATAGAAAAATAAATTAAGAATTAATTGGAAATTAAATAATCCAGTTCTTAAAAAATGAGAACAAAGAACAAATCAGTAAGTTCATTAATGAGAATGATTATGACATAGCATAACCAAAATGTATGGGATGTAATCAAATCAGTACTTTGGGGAAAATTTATTTCTCTCTATGCTTACATCAATAAGATAAAAAGAACAAATTTTAAATTCCCAATTAAGTACCAAATTGGAAATCTCAATAATCAAAAGAGGGATGAATAAAATCAAAAGTAAGAAAACTATTGAACTAATAAATAAAATAAGGAACTGGTTTTATGGGAGGGATAATAAAAATAAATAAACTATTGGTTAATTTGATATTTTTAAAAAGAAGGAAATCAAATTACCAGTATCAAAAAATGAAAAGAGCAAATTTATTACCAGTGAGGAGGAAATTAAAGCAATTATCAGAAACTCTTTTTTCCAATTATATGCCAATAAATCTGGCAACCTAAATGAAATGTATGAATGTTAGTGAGGAAATATTTGGTATGTGTTTTCTTTCATAACATGAATTATTTAAATGAAAATGTTTTATATGATTATGCACATGTAACATGTCAAATTGCTTTTCTTCTTAGGGAAAAGACAAAGGTGGAGAAGGACCAAATTTGGAACTCAAAATTTAAAAATGAAGATTAAAAATATTTTTACATGTAATGGGGGGGGGAGAGAATTTTTTAGAAAGAAGTTAAATAAGAAAGGGTAAGAGATGAGAGATGGAACTTAGAAAACCAAGTAGGAGGCTGTTGTAATAATCCAAGTAGGAAGTATTGAATTAGGATAGTGCTGTGCGAAAACAAGGGCATGACTTATTGCAATCTACCTTTCTCCAGCAATATGCTGATACCTTGTCTAATGTTCAAAAATTATATGCAAACTTTTCAGGGCATGGTTTCATTGCATTGACTCTATCTGTGATGTAAAAGTGCCTTTGTGCCAGTGCAGTCCTATGTGAAAAGGAGAGTGTGTGTCTTTATATGTGTATGTATGTGTATTTGTGTATCTGTATCTGTGTCTGTGTGTCAGTTGTGTATGTGAAGCATTAGGAGTACCATAGAAAAGAATATAATGCTATAAAAACTACAGTATCATGTTTAAATCTAAGTAGTGAAAGACAGAAATTTATGTTCCCCATTACTGATGACATCCCATTTCCTGAACTTGGAAGAATAATCTTTTAGTCTCAAATACAAACAAGGGCTTAATTGAGCTCACTTAATAAATTTTAAATGTTGTAATAATAATAGTCAGCAGACATTTATTTAATGCTTACTATGTGCCAATCACTGTGTTAAAGTTTGGAGACATAAAAAAAGGTAAAGAAGCTCACAACTAGTGAGGGAGTTAACATACAAACAATTATGTAGAAACAAGCTATATACTGGATAAATTTAATATAATCTATAGAGGAAAGGCACCAGATTGAGAGGGACAGGGAAAGACTTCTTATAGAAGATATGGTTTTAGCTGGGACTTGAAAAAATCAGGGAAATCAAGAGACAGAAATGTTTCCAGTCTCCCCTTTCCAGACTTTACTGAATATAGTCTGATCATTTACTATTCTGCTCAAAAAGTTATAATGACTCCCTATTGCTTCTGAGATAAAATGCAAATTCATCTAGTATTCAAGAGTCAGCTCTCAGAGCCTAGCATTTAATCAATACTTACTAAAATTAAAATTTAATAAGTTAAACAAAATTAAATTGGGCAGCTTGGTGGTATAGTGGACAGAGTGTTAGGCCTAGAGTCAGAAAGGCCTGATTTCAAATTCAATCTGAGACACTGATCATCTATGTGACAATAAGCAAGTCACTTAACTTCTGTGTCTCAGTTTCCTCATCTGTAAAATGGGGTAAGAATAGTACCACAGTAGTGAGGATCAAATGTGATGATATTTGTAAAATGCTTAGCACAGTTTCTCCTAGATAATAAGGTATATATAAATGCTAGCTATTATTATCACATGTTGTTTGAGTAAATTAATTGGATAACTATGTCTAGAGACAAAGAGAAGGATATTAAAGAGAATCTTAAACAGAGAATTTTAAAAATAAATTTATAAAACAGTTTTATAGAATTAGAACTTAAAGGGACCTTAGAGATCTTATCTAGAGGTTCTTAATCTTCTTTAATGTTTTGAATACTTCTAGCAATCTTGTGAAGCCTGTGGACCCCTTCTCAGAATAACATTTTGAAATACTTAACATAAAGCATTTGGATTACAAAGAAAACCCATTATATTGAAATACAATTATGAAAAAATATTTTAAACAAATTTATGAACCTGAGATTAAAATTTGGGCCAAAATGTTGGGGGGAGGGGGTTGGTTTTTTGTTTTTGATTTTTTCCCCACATAGTAGTAAGCAAGATCCAGCCTTTCTTGATTCCAAATCCGTATCTGTTTTACTACAATCCCTTTTGAAGAATCCCCCTCTAGCTAGGGAGCTTATGTAACTTGCAAGGCTTTTGTTTATTTGTTTTAAAAAGTACTCTTCCTTGGGATCTCTTCTCATTTCCCAGCAATTTCTTAGAAGAAAAAAGATGAAAGTACAAGTCTCTGTGAAAATAAGTACAAACTACTGATTGAAGAGACCACACAGCACAGCACATGATCAATATTTCTTATACTGAGCACTGATTCATTCATAACATGTCTGTAAAAATGAAGCCATTTTTAACTAGCCATAATAATGCAGCTGAAAGAGTACATTTAAATAAGGGAGAGATTTACTGAGGCCAGCCAGCTAGTCTCTCAGCACTGATTTCCTTGTCTCAAAAAAAAAAAATCTGAATGTTGAGATGGAAAAGTTTACATGAAATTTTAACCAACAATGTACAATCAAATGACAATATATCAGGCCCAGAGCCAGGGCCTATTCTTCCATTGGCCATTTTCAAAACCATGAATTTAACCAGCTTGAATTTTTTTTTCCTATGGACCATTAGATTATGCCTTTCTAAATGAAAGATTTACTTTTTAATGTATTTCCTCAAGATTTAACACTTTATCTTTAGTTAAATCTCCAAAGAAACTGATATTTTTATATACTATGATTACAATAGATAAATCAATAGAGAGATAAATAATAAGGGTGTATATAGTAAATGAATAGATTATAGATTTTTTCCTAACATCAGCCTGGAAGAAAGTAAGGGAACATGGAGACCAAATAAATTATCTCTAAGGTACTATTCTTCATCTTATGAGTATATGAACCTGTATTTCCAACTGGTAATCCATAACCTGCCTTAACAATCAGGAGCCCAGAATATTAACTATATATGTTTAGAATGGGTGATTGAAATAATAACAGCTATTTGTCAAAAGAGACAAGCTCTTGTTTGATTTTTGGCACTTGACATCCCGACTTAAATCAAAGAATAAATCTTAAAATAGTAGTGATAGAAGTGGTTTGAGGTTTTGACCTGTGGTTTTACTGGTGTAAGGAACTCCCAGTGGGGAAATTCTATCCTACAAATCTGGCAACTATTCTGAGGCTTAGTCTTAGAGAATTGCCTAAATCACTGACAAGTTGAGTAAGTGAGTAAGGTTACATAGTATCTTTAGGACTTTATCCCAGGTCTTCCCAATTATGAAGTCAGATTTCTGTCTACTAGATTATGCTGCTTTTTTGTGAAAGAAGAATTCTAATTTTTATTTCTAAAATAATAGCTAATCATTTCATCAGGTCAATAGATAATGTTGAAAAGAATGTTGGAGTCTCAAACTATAAATACTAGAAGTCATAGATAGAGTCAGTGTTTGGTTGATTTTTTTTGTGGGGGAGGGAGGGTGGGAGGAGAGAGAAGACATATTATTGAGTAAGTTTGGAAAAGTCCTGGTGTGAGAACTCCCTACAGTGATTCAGTTAAAATGTAAAAATATGTGAAGAAATGTTTAAAAGAATTGTAAACTTGTAGTATACATAAAGAAAAGTCCTGGAGAATGGGTCATTTATTCCAAATGTTTATGTAGAACTGAGGCAGGTCTTACTTCGGAAACATGCAACATTATCTCTAAAACATGAGCATGTCACTTTATCTTTCACTGCTCCAGGCCACTCTGACTTTAAGTCATTCAGTCTGCATCAGGGGAGGATGTTTCTCCATGAGAGTTTGCTATAACAATAAAATCACAGGTCCAGACCAGAAAGGGAGGGGAGAGGGAAGGAAGCCCTAGAAGATTTAACCATTTTATTTCCAGAATGCCTACTTCGGGTACCTATTATACTTACTAATGACCACTTTATGGTGATCACCCTATATAGACCTGTTCCTTCCATATTTTATTTCACTTCTTTTCAACTTCTCTGCAGCTACCTTGGTACCTTATGTATATCTTTGCAATTCATTGTTGTTTTTCAGTCATTTTAGTCATATCTGACATTTTGGGACCCATTTGGGGTTTTCTTGACAAAGATACTAGAGTGGTTTGCCATTTTCTTCTCCAGCTTATTTTAGAGATGAGGAAACTAAGGTAACAAGGGATAAGTGATTTGCACAAAGTCACATAGCTTGTGAGTGTGTGAGACCCCATATGAATTCATATCTTCCTAAATCCAGGCTCAATGCTTTATATCCACTATGCCTCCTAGTTGCCTTCCAATTCTGGAATCCTAATAAAATCAATACTGCCATTGTAAATAGAGAGGGCATGTCAATTTTGTCTTCTCTGACTCTATTCAGTATCATTATAACCTTCTAAATCAAAAATTCCCCATCTCCACTATTTCATTCTTTTATGTTTTATATCCTCCTTTTAGAATATAAGCTCAAGAGGTGAGACTACCTTTGCTTCTGTGTTTGTATCCCTAGTTGGCATGTAATAAGTATTTAACAAATGTTTTTTCATTAACCTATTCATTTACTATTTATTCATTCAGAAATAATAGTAGGATTTAGAAATCCAGAAGCCTGATTTTAATCCCACCTATAAAACTAATTAGCTATGTGGCGTTAAGCAAATAACTTTACCTCTGCTTTCTCATCTCTAAAATCAGACTGTTAAATTAGTTTAACAGTTCTCAAAGTATGCTTTGAGGATTCTTGGGGGTCCTCAAGATCCTTTCAAGGGAGTCTATGTGGTCAAAATTATTTTCATACTTTTCCAACATATGTGTATATAAAGCCAGATTTTCTTCATATGCTTAAGCCAAAAGAGCACATTTCAAAAGATTGAATGCAGAAACAGATATGAAAATCCAGATGTCTCCTATTAAGCCACATATTAAACATTACTAACATTCTCACTAATTCTTTTGGCAAATTTTTTCATGAAAATGTTATTCATGTGAACATGTTAGATAGATTTATGTTATTTTAAAATAAATTAATATTTTTAAATAATCTTAATTTCTGATACACTAAATATTGAGAGAGATAACCTATATAACAAAAATTCTTTTGAGTCTTCAATAATTTTTAAAAGCTGAGACCAAAAATTTTGAGAACTGCTGAGCTAGATGTCTAAAGTCCATTTCAGCTGTATGAGTAGAGTATCATCTGAAAGCAATAAGATTGCCATCAGTAGGAAATCTCTGTCCTGTATGAATTTTAATGCATCTTCTATTCCATTTGTGAACATCTTAAGGAATGTTATTACTCAATTAACATATGTTATTACTCAACAAGTAATTGAACCAAGTTATGTGCCTAGTTGTCAGCTAACATTGAATCTCCTGTTGTTTTAAACATTGATATATGTCAAAGATATCTTATTTAAACCCCTATTTTGTTCTTTTGAACCCACAGCTTCACCTCTACTCTCTCCACCCCCACCTTCAAATAAACAAATATGAGTGACAGAATCTTACATTTATTAGACTTTACAGTTTTCTGGTTTGCCCAGATCAAAGCCAACATAGGTCAGTGATTAGACACTTAACACTGGAGACAAAGAAACAAATTCTGTACCTTTGGACAAGAGGGGAAGGTCTGAATCAGGACAAATGGAAATCACAGGGCTGGATTAAGTCGGTTCCATAGTTTTTTGTTTTGATAAATTCTAATGGTATGCATAATTTGGGGCAAATTATTTCATTTTTTCCAACTTTATAAAATGAGGGAATCCCCAGTTTCTACATAAATAGCCATGACATCTCTATGTACATATGTGAGTACATATATGTATGTGTACATATATGTATATAAATCATGTGTTGTGCACATACATTTATGATATATACCTGTTTTATTTATGTATTGTGTGAATATACATATATGTATAGCCATACTTATGATAGTAAGTCAGCAGGTGTTTGTTTGCTTCTTAGACTGATAGCTTAAGATGGAAACTATGGAAATATTGACTATCATGGGTATAAAAGATTCTGCTTCTCCTGCAAAAGCTACCCTGAGCTCTGTGGCCAATTTTAAGCTGTTCCTTCATGCATTAGCTAGTGTTTTTCTCTCTTTCTCTGTCTCTTTTTCTCTCCCTCTGTCTCTCACTTTCTCTCTCTCCTTCCTTCCCTTCCTCTCCCCTCTCCATTCTATGTGTTATGTACACACATGCACACATGCGCACGCACACACACACACACAAAACCAAGAATATAGCCAAGTGCTAAATAAGTTTTTCTTGAATGAATGAATGATTTCATCAAATGAGATCAGATTTTAAAGCAATATAAAGTTTGCCTATTCTCTTTATTCTCAGTCCCTTCTTTCTCCTACCCTTCTTTCTTCTTTATCTGGCTCTTCCCTTCCTCCCCTCATTTATACCTTTCAATCCCTCCTTGAATAAAACTTTTCATGTGATTAGAAGTGAATGCAGAAATCTTTCTCCTTCCCCCCTCAGCTCACTTCATGGTGGGCACCTTTAACAAATCTCTCTCACTCCCAGGCTGAGATGGTGGTGACTAATCCACAGAAGTCAATATTTTGAATCAGGCCCATAATTAGAGATCTTTTAACATAAATATTCTTTTTCTACTTGGAAGTATGACCATGGTGCTACTTGGCTTTTACCTTGTGTGTTTAGTTTGCTCGCTCTGAAAATAAATCTGACATAAAATACATGTCTTTCTGGTTAATTTGTTTTTTGGGGTTTTTTTTGCTGAGGCAATTGGGATGAAGTGATTTGCCCAGGGTCACACAATTAGGAAGTATTAAGTGTCTGATGTCAAATTTGAACTCAGATCCTCCTGACTTCAGGGCTGGTTCTCTATTCATTGCACCACCTAGCTGCCCCTCTTTCTGATTAATTTGCCACATGTTGATATAGATTACAGTTAGCAGCTGATTTCCTGTTTCCTATCTCAGTGGGTGCCAGTCTTACTTTAGTGTGTAAACTGTATCAATTTTCTTTTTTTTTTTTTAATAATTTTTTATTGATAGAACGCATGCCAGGGTAATTTTTACAGCATTATCCCTTGCATTCATTTCTGTTCCGATTTTACCCCTCCCTTCCTCCACCCCTTCCCCGAGATGGCAAGAGTCCTTTACATGTTGAATGGGTTGCAGTATATCCTAGATACAATATATGTGTGCAGAACCAAACAGTTTTCTTGTTGCACAGGGAGAATTGGATTCAGAAGGTATAAATAACCCGGGAGGAAAAACATAAATGCAAGCAGTTTATATTCATTTCCAGTGTTCTTTTTCTGGGTGTAGCTGCTTCTGTCCATCTTTGATCAATTAAGGCTCTCTTTATCGAAGAGGTCCACTTCCATTAGAATACATCCTCAAACAGTATCGTTGTTGAGGTATATAATGCTCTCCTGGTTCTGCTCATTTCACTCAGCATCGGTTCATGTAAGTCTCGCCAGTCCTCTCTGTATTCATCCTGCTGGTCGTTCCTTACAGAACAATAATATTCTATAACGTTCATACACCACAATTTACTCAACCATTCTCCAGTTGATGGACATCCTTTCATTTTCCAGCTTCTAGCCACTACAAACAGGGCTGCCACAAACATTTTGGCACATACAGGTCCCTTTCCTTTCTTTAGTATCTCTTTGGGGTATAAGCCCAGTAGAAACACTGCTGGATCAAAGGGTATGCACAGCTTGATAACTTTTTGAGCATAGTTCCAAATTGCTCTCCAGAATGGCTGGATGTGTTCACAATTCCACCAACAATGTATCAGTGTCCCTGTTTTCCCACATCCCCTCCAACATTCCCCATCATCTTTCCCTGTCATTCTAGCCAATCTGACAGGTGTGTAGTGGTATCTCAGAGTTGTCTTAATTTGCATTTCTCTGATTAATAATGATTTGGAGCATATTTTCATATGTCTATAAATTAAACTATCAATTTTCAAGAAAATTCAAGAACTCAAAAATTCATTAAGGTTGTAACAAACCAAAATTCGCTGCTTAATGTATACCTTTGCTTCCCAATGGGATACAGACCATCAATTTACTGAAAGGGAAGAGACAACATTGAATTAGGAAGGGCTGGTATTCTGAATGTACGTTCATTAAACTGAGTTTCTAACACCCAGGGTTAATGACACATATATTTTCTTCTTTCCTTTCAGCTTTGCCCCTGACAAATTTAGTTAGCTATTTCCTTATTTGGGGTATTAATAATGAAAGAACTGTCATTTGTAGCCTACATAGCTGATTTTTTGTTTTTTGGTACTTCCATAACATATACACACACAAAAAAAAAACATTCAGAGTTTTATTCAACATGTTTTTGTTTATTAGATTTCTAAAATGCATGAAATTCTCTAAAAGCTCCCTGGGCACGTGTACAAAATGTTTATAAAATCATATATAATAAAAAAACATTCCAGAGGCAGCTTGGTGCCTAGAGAAATAACATAATTCAATTCCTTC
This sequence comes from Antechinus flavipes, assembly GCF_016432865.1. Lineage (NCBI taxonomy): Eukaryota > Metazoa > Chordata > Mammalia > Dasyuromorphia > Dasyuridae > Antechinus > Antechinus flavipes. Next base: position 323,209,202 of record NC_067398.1, read on the forward strand.
CAGCCTGGGAAGGGTCTGCCAAAGAGGTTTCTCTCTGGGACTTGTCAGACCAAAAGGAAAGAAAACATCCTGTTTAGTGAAACACAGGTTGGAACTACAGGTGTTCATTTATCTGGGAGAGGCAGGATGAAGGGAAAGGAGTTACACATCTACTATTCTTTCATCTTAGTCAAGTCAGGAAAGGTACCCACAAGCCTTATAAAAAAGGCCAAAGATTTTGGAAGACCAGTTGAGACAGATTACCAATATTTCTATACAACTTGGATTTTAGCTCTTTAGAGAAAAACAAGGTTCTAGCAAGGCTGTATTATACTCTTTTTTTATACCAACAGTTCTTCATCTTTTGCTACGTGATAGACGTATCAAAAATAGATTAATCAAATCTATATACCCCTTCTCAGAATCATGTTTTTAGATAATTGAAAGAAAAGCTAGATTCTAGTTTGAGATAACTGAAAAGAAAGATTTTTTTTTAATTCAAGTTCAAAGACTTCCTGCAATCTGTCCATGAATTCAGTTTAAGTACCCATGCTATGTTATCTTGGGTCCTAATTCAGAGTTCACCCTCTTTCTTCAGGGTTGTAAGCCTTACTCCCATCCCCCTCCTCAGTGATTATCCTAATGCTTGGCACAAGTCAGGCTTCCCACCCCATCCCTAACTTCCACCTCAGATTGATTTCTTTGGACAGTACTGTTTAACTCATTAAACATAATGCCTGAAGTATTATGGGATCACAAGGACCCCAGGGAAGAGACTATAAATCTTAAATCTTAAAAATCTTAAAAGATTTGGCTGTTCTGTGAGGATAAAGTGTTACTTTGTGGAAATCAGACTTCTGACTTAGGCATCAGGTGGCTTTCCAGAACTAGTACAGCTTTTATGAATACTGGGCTGTTTGTCTTTGGACTTGTGTAATGCTGCTACAGTATTTCAGTGATTCACAAACTTGGCATTTTAAGATCTGCTGGACTGAGGGATGGTAGTTAATCTCAATGATATTATCATCTACTTCTGGAATCCTGCCCAGCATTTTGGATTGGTCTGAACTGTCCCCATAGCACCCAAGCCAGCACTCATCATTTGCCAAATTAAGAGAAATGCCTCTTTGAGAAGGAAGAGATGAAATTCCAACAATATGTAATAGACCAAAGAGGAATTTGTATGCACAGAACATTGAATATTGCAGTAGGGCATATCTCCCCATCCTCAGCAAGGGGCCTATTCCATTCAATTCAGTGAACATTTATTAAGTCCTACTGTGAGGGATGTAGAAGACCCTTACCCAAAATGATTACTCAGAGATCACTCAGTAGAAGGCAGAAAAGTTGTTTATTGAAAACCTCCGGAGGATGAGCCATCCTATCACGAGATAAGAAAGAGAAAGCTCATGGTAGGAGGGCTAAAGAAGCAGTAAAGATACATAGTTTTTATGCAAGAAATTACATCATAAGTAAGAGAGCATTGAGAAGGGGAGAGGGAGGCATCTAATTGGTTGTTGCTATTTGGGGAGATTGGAATGGAAGGTTTCTGTTTCCCTGAAATCTCCTGATTTCTAGGAAATAGAAAGTCAGGCCTTCAGGCTTAATCGAGCACACAGTGGTCCAGCTAATAGACTAAATATCGATAAATGTCAAATACCAATAAATGTCATCAGCTCAGGTTAAGTAACTATATTCCTAGCTGGCCAAGGCTCAAGTAAATATGAGCCTGCACATATTATACAGGTCATAGGGGAAACACAGAAATAATAAAATACAGAAAAAGAATTCATACAATATTGTAAGTTCTTCACCTTATCTCCATTCCCCACACTACTATGTATCAGGTACTGTGCTAAGTACAAATAAGAAAAAAAGACTGTCCCTGCTTTCAAAGAACTTTCAATCAAATGGGGCAAGAACACACCAAAAAAAGTTTGAAAGCAGAAGGGAAAGGGACTACTAGGCGTATCCAGCATAAGTACGATGACCCCTGGAGTGGAAACCAAGAAGATCCACTGGTAGAAAGTGAAAAATTCTGGCAGAATTCTGAATTCTCTATAAAGGAAAGCATTGGGAAAAGTTTGTTGCTCCATTCTCCAACCCTCCGATCAGAGGGCAGAAGCAACTTAGCAGAGGGAGCTGCCAAGGTGCTGAGTATCAAACTGCCTTCCCTTTCTCAGATTTGAAGGGTACTACCACCACTTTACATTTAGTTTCTCTGCAGGTTTCTCTCCTGCTGAAGCAACACAAGATTTTCCAGTAGATACCAGAGGCAGAAGAAATATTTAATAACCTAAAGACTTGATTCATCTTAATCTCTGTATTGATACCCAGATTCACAGAAACTCTTAATTGTATAAAGAGCTAGATTTGTAGTCACTGGACTGGTGTTCAGAATCTTAGATCTGACATTTTTTATTACAAGAACAAGTCACTTGTGTTTTCTGAACCTCATTTCCTTATATGTAGAGTGAGGAGTTTGGACTAAGTGACTTCCCTTTTAGCTCTGAATTTTAAGCTTCTGATCAATGACACAATCAGTATCAACCATCATGATGATCCTTTTTGCAGAGGTTATTTTGCACACCTCCATGTTCCTGCTTACATGTTCACTTTTCCTACAAGAACTATAAAATCTAAAGGAAAGAGCTCCTCATGGTAAAAGCCACATTTGAAGATTTCAACTTAATTGAATGGAGAAAAAAAAAACCCACAAAACCATCATCATAGTCATTTATATATTGACTTTAAACATCCAAAGCACCTTCAGGCTACCCAGCAAATCAATCAATGCCAGATCCCTTGAACATGATTTTCTCCCTAAGTTTTAATTTACTTAACAAGCTGTATATCCCTCCTGGGTAGAAGCAATGAGAAGTGCTCCTTCTCTTTCTTTCTTTTTAATTGAAGCTTTTTATTTTCAAAACATATGCAAGGATAATTTTTCACCACTGACTCTTGTAAAACTTGTGTTCCAATTTTACCCCTTCCTCCACTCTTTTCCCTAGATGGCAAGTAGTCAAATATATGTTAAATGTGGTAAATATATATTAAATCCAATATAGGTATATATATTTATAGTTATCTTGCTGCATAAGAAGAATCAGATTAAAAAGGAAAAAAATGAGAAAGAAAATAAAGTTCAAGCAAACAACAAAAGAAGTGAGAATGTTATGTTGTGAATCACACTCAGTTTTCACAGTCCTCTGTAGATGGTTCTCATCATTACAAGATTACTAGAATTGGCCTGAATCATCTCATTGTTGAGAAGAGCCACATCCATCAGAATTGATCATCATATAGTCTTGTTGTTGCCATGTATAATGATCTCCTGATCATTATTTCTCTTGTTGGTTAAGAATTTTAAAATATTTTAATGTAAAAAAAGTAATACTTGAAAGAACCTAGGAATTCTGAGAGAAAAAAAAGGTAAGAAGGGTATGTATTCTAGCCATGAGGCAAAGAAGGCAAAGATTTCAGGGGATGTTATTCTTGGGTATGAGAAACAGAAAAAAAGGCCAGTTTCTGGCTTGAATGTGGCTAGCATGAAAGGTAATAAAGTACAACCAGAAAAGAAAGGCAAGTTGTGACTAGGTTGTAAAGGGCATGAAATACCAAACCAAGGACTTTCTATTTGAACCTAGAGGTAGTGAAGAGCCACAAATGTGATCCCTCCCCCAAGTGATTGCTCAGATCACTAGCACATATCATTTGCAGGAATAAGATATAGTGGGAAGAGGAAAACTCTAGTTTGTACACACTTAGGATAAGGTTCCTTTTTCAATATAGGTCTTTCTTCTTTGCTTTGAGATTGTGGTTTTTGTTTCCTAGAATAAGAAGAAAAACAAGATAGATTACAGATAGATAGATAGATAACAGATCTCTGTGTGTCCAGAATTCAGTGTTATCAGTCAATAAACATTTATGAATACACTGGATGACTTTTAAATGAATGGATTAATCAATCTAGTCAACAAACTATGTCTACTATAAGTCAGACGCTATGCTAGTTATTAGGAATACAAATATAGGAATGCAGTAATCTCAGTTCTTAAGGATCTCACATTTTAATGGGAGAGAAGTACATATATAAATATATTCAGAATAAATAGAAAGTAATTAAATACAAGTTCATTTGGAATGGAGGGCTCTAGCTATATGGATGCCAGACATATAAATGTGATCATCAGTAAAGGCTTGATGGGAATAGTGGTGCTTGAGCTGATCTTGCAAGGAGAGAGAAAAGTGAGAAAAAAGTACATTCCAATGTACAAGAGATGGAGTTTCATGTGTAAGGAAGAGATAAGGCCATTTTGGCACAATAACAGTAACTGAGGAAGAATTAATATCCATGAAAGTTGGAGAGATTGAGGCCAGAGTGTAAATGGCTTTAAAAACTAACAAGAGTATTTTTTTTTTTTAATTGTAGAGGCAATAGGGAGCCACTAGCGTTTATTGATTAGGGTGCAGATCTGTGATTAAGGAAAAATCACTTTGGCAGCTGTGTTGAGGATGAATTGGAATGGAGAAAGACCTGAGGCAGGAAAAACAATTAGAAGGTTGTTACAATTATCTAAGTAGATCAGGACTTCTTAACCTTTTCACTCCCTTTTTGTCTGAGAAATTTTTATGTGACCATGGATATATAGTTATATAAAATAGGTATACAAATCAAACATTTACTGATAATGAATCATAATTTCACACCCTCCACATTCAGTTACAGATGTGGCCCACTGTTTAAGAAGCTGTGATCTAGGTGAGAGGTGATTAGGGTCTGAAGATGGTAGTGGTGTGTATAGAGAGGGGGAGATAGTGTGGGGGTAAAAACAACAAGATCTGAAAAATGATTTTCTATGAAGTTCAAACACTAGCAACGATTATAAATCTGAGAGACTGGAAAAAGCCTGAAATTTCCTTGTAACTAGTATATACTGTTACCCATCCTATTATTCTCTAAGTATACTTCTTTTATTTAGAAAATAGTAGGATGGATAACAGTATGTAATATTCTCCAAGTCAAAAAAGTATACCTCTTAAAAACTAAAGTTAACTTTAAATTTATTTAAATGCTATTTAAGTAGTATCACTTTAACATGAAACCATAGTTCCTTTATGTGCATCTAGAATTATTAATGTTGAATGTCCAGATGCTAAATATAAATTCTAAAATTAGCCAGAAATTGTTAAAAATCATTCATCTAGTCATTTCACTGACCATTTCACTGGTCAACTGACCAGATTACTTCCATGGATACACAATTGCCATTAAGATTCTGATTCTTGCCAAGTAATCAAAGGAAACAAGTGGGCTAATTGAATTTTTATCTTAGATTATTTTTGTGAATGTCATGAGTGTTTAAGAATTTCAATTGAGATAATAATGCTCAGTGATCAAGGAACAGATGAAAATTGCAAAATCTATGAATTCCTATCTAGACTTTTCCACTACAATAATTTTGAGGGATGGCATCTAGAGAGGGACAAATTCTCTCTTTCAATGCTCTCTTCTGTTTATTTTAAGAGGACAGATTCTTCCTCTCTACAGTTTTGTGGACATAACTAAGGATCCAAGTATGATTAGCTGATGTTCCCTCAGTAATGTCTGTCATGAGCACAACCAGTGTGTTGACCAATGACTATAGAGGGACCAGGATCCCTCTAAAATTTCAATAGTAAAGGGCTGATATTATTACCTAAAAGTGTTCTTTGTAACATTTTCAAATTAAGAATCTGGTCATATTCTAATCCTGGAGAGGGGGCAACTTTTTCTTAGAAAAACAGTTTTAAAATAACAGATCTATGCTGCCTCAAAGGAAAGATATATAATCATGTAAACTCCACTTCACTAAGGGGAGGTTTGTTTGCTTATTTCTTTGTTTTGGTCCAGATCTGTGGTTTCATCGGTGTGGGGAACTCTCAGGGTGGAAACTTGGTGCAGTTATGGATAGGTCAATTGGGAATAACAATGGAGAAATTCTGCTAAAGGATTTAAAAAAGGATTTCTACTTTTAAAAAAAACCAACCATTTGAAGGTTATATTAGCATGAAGAAATTCCAACCATTTAATATTTCAAGTAATGAAGTTGCAGGGAATTGGCTTAAAGCCCTTATATGGAAGTCATAGAAATCAATAATTTCAGGGACATTCAAGACTTTCTAGACCAACTGTTCACTTATAGAAGAGAAAGCATAGGTCTGTTGATCTGCCCTAACCATTCTGCTCACCTCCGTCTAATTTTACATTGCTTAACTGCATTCTAGACATTTCTCAAACTAGATATCCTGTAGATTACCTTAAACAAAACAAGTCCAAAATTGAACTCATTATTTAGAGATGATAGAATGGGTAACAGTATATAGTATTCTCTAAGTAAAAGAAGTATACCTCTTAAAAACTAAAGTTAACTTTAAATTGAAATTTAAATGCTATTTAAATAGTATCACTTTAACATGAAAGCATAGTTCTTTTATGTGCCCTCCACAATTCTTGTCTTTTCCTATTTTCCCTATTATTGATGAATGTAACACTATTCTCCTAATCACCCTGCCTTGCAATATGTGTTATAAATTCATTACTCTTGTTTAACCAATCATATCCAATTTGTCACTTTTACCTTAATGTTTCTCTTATATGTTTTCTTCTCTTCTCTGACAGTGACACCATCTTAGTGCAATCTGTCACCACCTCATGACTGTGTTATTGCAATAGTCAACTAATTTAGTCATTCTGCCACAAATGTATCCCAGTCCATCTTCTACTCAGCTGTTAAAGTGATCTTACTAAAAAGAGAGGCCTGTTCATGTCACCCCCTACTTAGTAAATTCCAGTGGCTCCCTATCACCTCTAAGATCAAATATAAAATCCTCTATGAGTTTCAAAATCTTCTTCCTCCTCCACCTTTCTAGTTTTCTTTTACCTTATATGTCTATAACTATTCTACAATCTAGTAACACTGGCATCTTTGCTATTACTTGAGCCAGAAACTCCATTTCCCAATTCTAGGAATTTTCAGTGGCTGTTGTTCATGTATGGAATGCTCTTCCTCCTCATCTTCACTTCTTAGCTTCACTGGCCACTTTTAAGTCCTTGTTAAAATCTTATCTTTCTTTATCCCCCTTAATTCTACTACCATCTCTCTTTTGATTATTTTTTATTTATTCTTCATATTTATTGTTTGTACAAAATTGTTTTAGATGTCATCTGTTCCCAAAAAATGTGAACGTCTTAAGACAAGGGACTGTCTTTTGCCTTCCTTTGCATTCCAGGTTCTTAACAAAATGTCTGCTATAATGGGACTTAATAAACATTTATTGATCACCTACTATTGCCAATGGACTTTTTTTTTTAGCAAATTTAATGAAGAACCACCTTGGAGCAAGCCTTATTCTTAATCCACAGTTTTTAATGATGTTATTTTTGAGAAATTTGTGCCCTTTTTTCAGTAAAATTCAAAAATACTAGTTTTGATTTTCTTTCCTACATGGTACTTGGAATGAATTTTCAGCCTTTTTGTTGTTGTTGTTGTTGTTAGCTCCATCAAAAGTAAAGGTTCAAGAGGCAGCCTTCTTTAGTTTTAGTGATTAATGCTAGACATAATCCGACTACACAAAAAATCCTGATAATTATATAGATTTTTTAAAAAACGTATCCCTCTGCAGGAGTGGTGCTAGAAAGTTCATACAAGGGGAGTCATTCTTCAGTCTAAATTGACATTGCTAAGTAGGTCAAGGTGAGTCCTCCTCATATACTCTAACATGGATAGCAAAACAATCCCGGTAAATCAGAAACTAGTACAGAATGGGGCCACATACTACATCGGGGATTTTTAGCCGTTTTCAATCTCTTTACTCCTTTTCAGTAAACCTCCCATCACCCCCTTTAAAATGAAAAGAAAATATGTTTTAGAGGTTGTTAGGTAAAGTCACAGAAGACATTAAAAGAGTAAATAAATTCACTAAGTTTTATATATATATGGTTATATATAATTATATAAACTAGTATAGTTATTTACCAATAATATCTTGATAAGCTTCTGATAGTCTTGTACTTCAGGATAAGAATACGAGAAATGAACCTAAGAGATTAAAAACTACATCCCAATTTAAGGTCTCTATTCTATTCTCAACTGAAAAAAGGCATTAAAGAATTCTTTATCACATCAAAGAATAGCCTTCTCCTAAATATTTTGATTTTCTCAAAGTGCAATGGAAAATTCTCACTTCCTGGTGTTCTTAGGGTCTGTACCACACATTTTAAGTTTTAATCATATCCTGCCTTGTATTAATCTCTAATTGTGTTATGGTATAGTACAAAGTGCATTGAACTAGGAAGCAAGAGAAATCTGGATTTGAAATCTACTTTCAATACATATCATATGACCATGAGCCAATCACCTGAAATTTAGTTTCATTATCTCTAAAATGGAGCTAGAAATGATAATGGTATTATAAAGATCAAATTAGACAATCTGATATAATATTAGCTTCTTGAGAGCAAAAGTTGTTTTAATATTTTTGTCTTAGTCATTCTAGAGACTAGTGCAATAGTAGATGCTTTGTCAATACTTATTGAATTGAATAATCAAAGAAAAGTACTTTACAAAGCTCAAAACCTTATATAAATGTTAAATAGTATTGCTATTGTTTTTCATTTTTATTGTTGTCCTATCATCTAAATGAAATTGACCCTATCAAAGAATTTCATGTGTCAATGGAGGTGGTAGATCACCCATAGGATATGATCTTAGGGGTACTTAGAAAATTCCCCCCCTCTCCCCCGCCCAAGAAAGCCTCTCTCCTTCCCCAGTTCACTGTATAACTAAAATTCTACCATTGGAGTTTAATTCCTTTATTTTTTGTATTTTTCCTCCATTTAAAATCATACCCCTTGAAGAAGTCTGTCATATTCTGTCATAGCATAAGCAGAACAGTCACATGTCCCTTATGGTGAATAAGTAGTTCAACAACAATATGACCTACAATTAATGTTAATGACCTGGTTTCAAATCCCATATTCCTTACTACCTATATGAACTTAAGGAGATTGCTTAACCATTTTGGGTCTTCCTCCCAAAAATGAGAGTATTAAACTTTAAAGCAGGGAAGGAATCTTTAAATTCCCTCCTAACCCTGGATCCTCTGTATAGATTTTAATAGGGAAAAAATATGCATTTATGGAGAAGATTGAGGAGAAGAATTAGTAAGGACAGATTGGAGCCACAAGAAAAACATTGCTGCTTCTTATTACTGACAGTGACAGACTTCGGCTCTTGGAAGTCAAGGATATTTGATTTTTTTTGGGGGGGGGGGGGAACCCTTCTGCACCTATCACAATGTTTGGCTTCTTGGAGATTCCTTGGACAAACTGATGTACCATATAATAGGCAGAGGTCCCAAAGTCCTTCTTATCTCTGCCATTCATACTAAAACAGGAGCAAAGGGCTTTTCCTAATTTCTTTACTCCCAAAGAGCTTCCTGGAGGCAGAGGTGAAAGACTCAGCTATAACGTTTTCACATATGCTATCTGATGGCTGAGTATAACATCAATACTGTGTGCACAGAGTATATGTATAGCTGTACCTCACTACAGAATTCTCTTCACCATTCCCGGGGCTCTGGTGTAAGTAAGAGGGTTTTAGCATGTCATTCACAATTGTTTTATTTTTTTCCCCTTTTGGATCAAAGTAAAAAAAAAAAATCTGAGGCAACCAGCTGTCTGATCAAATGTGTGTGATTTCTTGGTAGAAAGCAACCCCCTGCAGGTTGCTACACAAGGGAGAAAAGTGTTTGTTTTTCTTCTTTGTAAATACAGTATTTCTCTTCCTGTTGTTAAAGGCTTTTCATGGGTTGCCAATGGCAATTCACTTCTTGTATGCCTTTTATAGGCTTATGAGTTACATATAAGCTATGAAACTTATTTTGCTCAGTGTGAACCATAGAATATTAAAGCAGGCAGGGGCCTTGGATATCATTTAATCTGATTTTTCAAATGAGGAAACTAAAAGACAGGAATATCAAGAAATCTATCCAAAGGCATTCAGTTCAGTTGACATTAATAAAGCATGTGAAAGACTACCCTTTTTAAGACAAAGAAAACTTTTCTAGTAGGATGGCTTGTTCAGTCTCCATGAATTCGCCTCCCATTTATATGCATGTACATGTACAAACACACACATACACAAGGGTATGTGAGGGAGGAGAGGAGACAGAGAGAGACAGATAGGCAGAAAGAGAGAGAAGGAGAGAGAAGGGTGAAGAGGAGAGGGAGAGGAAGGAAGATCTTGTAGGAGATTTTTTTGTATGTTTTTTTAAGCAATTTTAATTCCAATGCTTTTATCCTAACCCAGCAAACTATGTACTCAGTAATCCTAGTCATAAAACTATGATTGATTCTCATCTTCTTAAGATGATTTATTTCTAACTCTTCCTGAAATCAGGGAGAACAGACTGTTAAGAGCGTTTGAAGTTTCTTCCAGAACTTCGATCTTGTGATAAACAGCAGCAGTCGGGTAGTTTCATGAACTTTATATGCTCCGCATTTATGGTGAATGAACTCAACTAAATGTCCACTAGGTGGTACTAGAGCTACAATCACAGCATTACATGTGAAAATTAACATACATTCCTAAACCTTCATAAACCTTATGAAAAAGAATCTATTGCTTCCGAAATATACATATTTATATGGATGTATCTGCAGTATTAAACACCCCGCCAAGCGCATAAAATCTTAAAAGTGGAAGGAACCTTAGAAATGAGCCAGCTTAATCTTTTGTCTCCCTTCTCTCCCTCTCCATTTCTAAAGGAGAAAACTGAAGGTAGCAGAAGTTGAGTGGATTGGTAGAATTTATACAACCAGTTAGTAACAGAGTCAGGATTATAACCCAGATCTCAATCACAGGTTCATGATCTTTTCACCATTCCAAATTTCTTCCTTAATATTGAAAACTCCTCTATGATATAGGATAGTATGGTATTATACATTGAGAGCTGGAAAGAACCCAGGAGGTTATCAAGTACAACCTTAATTTCATATAAAAGGAAACTCAAACCCAATGAGTTTAAGTGATTTGCCTATATAACTTTAAGGCAAACCAGTTGCCTTGTATTAAAACAGAAGACAAGCTTTATTAGTACGATGTGGCAGATAAGATGCAAGTTCTGGGGATGCAAAGAAAGACCAAAACTACACAAACATCTCTGTTCTCAAAGAATTCATAGTCTGGCTGAGAAGACTACGTGACTTATTTACCTAGTATGTGTTGTTTTGCTCCATCATCCCCCCAAAAACATAAATTCCTTGGGAATAAGGATGGTTTCATTTGTGATTTTTTTAATCCATAGATGTAAAAAATCTGAGACCTTCTCTACCCATTATGCAATGCTGTCTCTCGCAGTATAACATACCCTTCACAAAGGTATGCTGATTACTGTTTAACAACGAGCTCTCTAAAAGAGAGAAAAAATGCACCTTGGCATTTTAAAATCTAAATAATCAATGAAACAATAACTTGAGCTTCAATTTGAGGATGTAAATCCTCACACTTAAAATTTGTGCTGATACCAGCACACTCTTAAATATAGTATGATGTGGTATGATAGATTGCATCATATTTCACCATAGTTATATAATAATAGAATAGCATATAATAGTGTGTCATATAATAAAGCTGTTCTGTATGAGAATGGAAGAAAAGAAAAAAGAAGAGAAGAGAAAGATTAAAAGGGAGGAGAAATAGGTAAAACGTCATAGATGGAAGGTAAGCACCTCTTTTTCTTGTTATCTTTCAGTATAACCTTTGTATGTCCATTTCCTCAACTATACTGTTTGATAGTACTTTTTTTCTCTGAAAGTATCATGAATTTGTAGCTGTTTATTAGATTAAAAATTCACATTGTTTTTACACTTTTTTCTTTTTAGACACTTTTAGACAATTTAGACTACTTGATCTTTTACAGATTTACCTATCTTTTCCCTAAGCAAAAAGAATTGCTTATCCTCCTCCAGTGTGCTTTATTTCTCACTTGTCTTGTCTGTTTATATTATGAACTCAGCAGACAAGGACACTGTCTCATTCTGTGTTCTGTACAGTTCAATAAGTGTTGATGATCTTGTTCAGAACAACTACTTATGTTTGTCCTGATAATGAATGTAAAAGAGGTCTTTGCACATTTGAACTAACAGAATATCCTAATCTTAAAAACCTGCACAGAAAATGTGTTGCTTTTCTTTTTCCATTCTTTTCTCTTTGTTTGTTATATCTCCAATTAGTTTTAGGCATTCTTTGAAAGGAGACTAACTTAGATACAATCAGTCAGTCAACTAGCATTTATTACTTCTATGTGGCAGATACTGTGCCAACTTCTGGGGATACAAAGAAAGGCCAAAACAACAACAACAACAACAACTATCTTTGTTCTCAAGGAGTTTACTATCCTATGAAGGAGACTAGATACAAATATGTACAAGCAAGATAAATTGGGCATAGTCCTAGAAGTAAGACATTAGGATCGACGCAAACTAGGAAAGGGTTTTTTGTTTTTGTTTTTTAGTAGAAAGTGAGACTGGAAGGAAGCCAGAGAAGCTAGAAAGGAGACAGAGATGTTCCAGGCATAGGACAATCTGAGAAAACATGCAGAATCTGGAGATGGATGTAACATTAGATTTAAGGGAAAAAACACAAGAGATTTCTTTTAGTGTTTCATATAATGTGTTAGCCTCCTGTTGTTTTCCAATTATTAGCAGAACCACCACATACAAACCACATACTCGATGTAGAAAATATAAAGGTCTCAAGTTGCTCTAGATTTTTGAGACCTGAGAAATTTGTTCAATATATCATTTTGGGGATGGAATTGTAGGAACATAGGTCTAGAATTGGAAAGAAATCTCAAAGTTACCTGGTCTTACCAACCTCATTTCACAGATGAGGAAACTGAAAACTCAGAGAGACATTGGTCTTGCCATGGGTCATCAGCAACAAACCTCAGCCTACTCCACATTTCTTGATTAAAGGACAAGATTCTTTCTGTGCTTTGCTCTGTGATTGTTCTTCATTTCAATTTGTCTGAAATCAGTAAAATGATTTATGAAACATGTTAGACAGAATGCAAAGAAATAAACAATCCCTGGCCTCCTTGAGGGCAGTTTCTGTCAAAGAAGACAACACGTGCCCAAAGAAGTAAATACCTACAACCAATATAAAGAATTTGGGGGTGAGAGAGAAAACTAAAAACTCATGATGTTAGGAATTATTTCACTTAGGAGATCACATTTGAATTGCACTTTAAAGAGACACAGAAACCATGAAAATGGTAAACTGAAGAGAGAACATTTCACGTATGGGGAACATCAGTTCAAAGACAAATGCCATGTAGAGGGAACAGCAGGAAAGCCAGGTTGGCTAGAATGTACAATTCATTAAGAGGATTAATGTACAATTAGCCAGAAAGGGTAAATTGGAGTCAGAGTGAAAAGCTTTAAATGCCGAAAAGAGGAGTTTGGCAAGAGGAAACTACTATAGACTGTAGAATAGGGTAATAGAATGGTCAGACCTTTATTTGAGTAATACCAATTTGGCAGTGGGCTGGAAGATTGATGGGAAAGGAGAGAAAGGAGAGCCAGGATGGCTGACTAAAGAGGTTCTGATGGTCTAGTTGAGAGGTGATGAAAGCCTAAACCAGTATGATAGGCACTTGAGTGGAGGGAAAGGCTCAATGGATGTGAGAAACATTATGAAGGTTAACTGATTGGCTATGGGGATGAGGCTGAAATTGCCAATTCCAATAAAATATTATATCCTGTTACCATTCATCTGTGGAAGTTGAAACACTTTATATTTTATGGATAGGCTGGAGGCATGCCAAGGAAACATTTCTGGGAAGGCACTGTATGAATATTCAAATAGTTTCAAGCTCTGGATACACTGTTTAGAGCTTTTTTCTTAAACTGCTATGAAGAGGGCAAGTTGTTTTGAAACCTTACAGAGTTAAGCACTATTTAAATTAAATAATATTTAAATAAATGATATTTAAATGAATATTATTTGTTATTTATGTATTATTTAAATTACAATGCACAGTAGGATCTACATTTAGAATTAGAAAGGACATAATAGGTTGTTGAGTCTAAATCCATCATTTTACAGGTGAGGAAATTAAGACTGAGTGATGTTAAGAGATTTGTCCAGAGAGCACAGCTGGTAAAAGTCTGAGGGGAGATTTGAATTCAATTCTACTTGGTTTCAAGCTTCACATTCTTATCTATTGTTCCCTGGAAGCCTTAGTGCCCCACCTACTGGCTTCAATGAATAAGGAAGTATACATCTGAGCACAAGTTATATTCTTTTATTCTAATCTCTGAAGAGTTCTCTGAGGAACTCTATTATGCATCCACGGAAGTAGCAACCACACCAGTGAAGCTGTAGGTCATTCAGCTTCAGTCTTGTTTTAGGATGCTGTGTACCAAGTTGTTTGGGAATTTGCTAGTTAATTACTAACACTAATAAAGTGGAGGATAACGTAAAAAAAAAATCTCAACAACCCAAAACACCCCATATATCAGTGTGTATGTATATATATGTATATGTGTGTGTATATGTGTGTGTGTGTGTGTGTGTGTGTGTGTGTGTGTAAGGGGCAGTTAAGTGGTACAATAAGGACCAAAGTTCAAATCTAATATCAGATACTTACTAACTGTGCGACCTTGGGCAAGTTATAGCTCCTGCCTGCATAAAAAAAATGGAAGAAGGAAATGGCCAACCACTCTAGTATCTTTGTCAAGAAAACTCTATGGACAATATTTTAAAATGCTAAAAGTCATGGTATTAGAAGATGAGCCTCTCAGGTTGAAAGGACTTATATGGTATGCTCCATCAGATCATGAAGACTCAGATATGAGTGAACAACAATTATATGGTGTGTGTGTGGTGTGTGTGTGTGTGTGTGTGTGTGTGTGTGTGTGTGATTGGAAAGCTTTTTATTCAACCTTTGAAAACCTTGTGTTCCAATTTTTTTCTCCCTTTCTCCCCCTTACTCCCTCCCCTAGATGGAAAGTAATCCAATATATGTTAAACATATGCAATTATTCTGTACATATTTCCACAATTATCATGCTGAATAAGAAAAAGGAGAAAAAGTAACCAAAAGGGAAAAAAAAGAGAAAGAAAATTAATGCAAGGAAAACAACAACAATAAAAGTGAAAATACTATGTTCTGATCCACACTGAGTCCTCACAATCCTCTCTCCAGGTACACATAGTTCTCTCCATCACAAAACCATTAGAACTGGCCTAAATCACCTTACTGTTGAAAAGAGCCATATCCATCAAAATTGATCATTATATAATCTTGAAGAAGAATTCTCTGTATATGTGTGTGTCTGTGTGTGTGTCTGTCTGTGTGTGTGTGTGTGTGTGTGTGTGTGTGTTTATAATTTGCTTCACAGGAAAGGATAATTTATATTGGATAAAGAAGAAAGTTCCAGAGAGCATGAGAACATAAAACAAAATAGCCATGTCTGGCTTAGACTAAGGATAGTAAAATGATAAAATAAAATAATGACTGCCATTTACATAGTATTCTCAAATTTATATTACTTTGTTTGGGTCCTCATAACAATTCTTTGAGTTGTACACTGTAGAATTTATTGTTCCCATTTTAAGTATGAGAAAATTGAGGTCAAGAGAAGTGAAGTGTCCCATCCATGGTGACACCAAAAATAAAAACATAGTATTCAAACTCAGATGTCTCCTCACTCCAGGTTCTGTATGCTTTCCATCACTTTGTATTGACTTTCCTGAGACATATCTCACACACACATACACACACACACACACACACACACACACACACACACACACACAAAGTATGTCTTCAATCAGTTTAGCTCAAGATCTACAAATGAGAATTTCTAGCATTTTAACTGGACTAATTTCCATATTCCCCACCCAATACTCGAATGTATATTGAAACCAAAAAAAAATTACAAAGTTCAGGACACTTGTGTTTGCATTCATCAGGAGTCAACTTTATTTAAATTTCCAGTTTTGAAGTCAACTAGTTTCAAGAAGATTTAAAGCAATTAAAATGTGCATGAAATATATAGCTTTATGTGCCAGCACCAGCTGGTTTGAATGCAGTACATCGATAAATTTTTACATACTTTTTCATAAAATCCAAGTAATGAGTTCATCTAATCTGTTTAAGAAATGAATATTAGCATATTCCTTTGGTCACACCTGAATCAAATTCTTCTTAATTACAGGTCTCTGTTAGACATACACTGAAGCACATGACTATTATACTAAATTTGCTGTCAGTTATAAAATGTTTAACCTCATGCCCACCCTGTTCAGAAGATAACTTTGATGGCTTCACAGTTTAGTAGAAAGAGACCTGTACCTACAGTCTGGAAAGATCTGACTCATTTAAATTCTACCTCAAGCACTTAGCTTGAACAAGTCCTTAAGACTCTCAACTTCAGTTTCTTAGCTTTTAGATTGGGTATAAAGGTGTAGGCTAAGAATCCTGTAAGGCATCACTAGTTATCACTGAAGTTTGTGGTACTTTTAATAGTAATTACCTACTATATTTAAATTCACAGTTCTGAGACTCCACAAGTGTTTCTCTGTACCAGACTAAGCTATATGAATCATGAATTGAAAACAAATATATTTAATTAAAACAGAATAGCATGGCAATCACAAGAAAGTGAATAAAATATTAAATAGTTTTGACATTCATTCCCAAGTAGTTCCATCCTCCAAATATACCTCAGGAGAGCTAATCAATTCCCATTCACCTGTCAACAACATTGAGGACCATGTCAGTTCATTCCCCAGATGCCATCAGGACTGGGTTGATAGACTGTATTTTGACACTGAATATTACAAATGCCAAGAATTAAAACAATGTTAAAGAATTAAACATTCTTCAGGTAACCCAGTCATATTCTGTTTAAACAAACCAAAGTTCATAAAGATGAATTCCTTAGAGCTTTATTTTGATACTGTCTTAGGACCATATTCTAGCAGTATCCCAAAGAATAATTATTACTGGACTGTATGATAATTACATAGCAAAATAAGTTCAATAACAAATTTTAGTTCTGTTTTCCCGATGTCAGTCTTAGACTACCTAATAACCTCCTTAGTGTGATAAATGCAGGAATGTGGTAAAGTAGAACACTACATTTGGACCCAGTATACTCAGGTTATAAGCCTGGTGCTAACATTTCCTGGCTCTGTGAGCATCTGCAAAGCAAAGATAATATCTCCATGATAACTGCCCTGTGATGTAATCATTAGGAAAGCTTTTTGTAATCTCCAACAGATAAATCAATGTGAATTATAGTTATCTATTTCCTTTCAGCATATTCTTATTCAAATGCTTTCATAATGCCTTTTCTTTTCTCAGTTACTTTCACTGATATCCTGTTTTCTCCAAGTAAAGTATAAACTGCCCTTTTCAGTAACTATAAAGAATAATCTGGCTCCACTCCTACTTTTTTTCTACTATTCTCTGATACATTCTGCTGTCACTGTTTCCCATGCATACCTCATTTCTGCTTCCATGCTCTTGTTACTCTCCCTATCCATTTAGTAAGTACTCAATGCAATATGTTAAATATTTGCACTGCAGTGATTGACAGATATTTACTTGATAAATAAATGTGTGTCAAGTGAAAAAATATATTTCTTGAACGAATCCTCTCAATCTATACAAATTATATCCAGCTCAAGTAATAATTCAAAGCATAATCTAGAGGAGGAGGTGGGGAGAAGGAGGAGGAAATTGAAATACAAGGCTTTGCAAGGGTTACTGTTGAAAAATTATCCATGCATATCTTTTTAGAATTAAAAATATTTAATGAAAAAATATTAAAAAACATAATTCATAGCATACAGAACATTAGAATTTGAATAGACTACAGAATTATCTGTCTTTTCATCGTTTATGAGAAAACTTAGAAACGTATAGTCTATTGTCCAAGGTCTATGCATCTAATAAATAGCAGAGGTGGGATCAAACTTAAATCTATTGTTTCTTCTTCTTCACCATGTTGGATACATTTGTACCTCCCAAATCATCCCAGTACTAAGCTACCATATTTAAAAGCTGCACCATGTAATTTTTTTGTACTTGATTATAGACTGTCTTGTATTATTTGATAATTGTTTTAAATGTGTTAGCACTTTAGTCTTAGAAAGGAACTTGGAAATTATCTATTCAACTCCTTCATTTTACATATTATTTTAAAAAAATAGCAACTGAAACTGAGGTCCAGAAACATGAAGTGATATATCCTTATAGTGTCTCTCACAGTGCTAAATACATGATAGCTATTAAACAAATATATGTGCATTGATCACTAACATCAATCCATAAAATTCCATAATCACCAAACAATGAAATTTTATTTTTTTGAATATCTATTATATGTAAGTATCTCATGTATGGTAGCTATGGCTTGATGGAAGTTCATCTGACAGTAATGTAGGAGTTTTAGTGGACTGAAAATGCAAAATGACCACCAAGAAAGTCAATGCAATCTTAAAATACATTAAGAGTGGCTTAATGTCCAAGACTAAGTGATCTCACTATAATCAGATCAGGCTATATCTGAAGCATTGTATTCATCTCTATGCACCACATCTTAAGAAAGACTTGATCTGTTAAAGAGAGTCCAGAGAAGGGCATTCAGGATATGAAGATTCTAGAGTTCATATGGATCAGGTGAAAGAACTAATGATGGTTATCCTGGACAAGAGAAAATGCAATAGCTTTTTCCATGTATTTGAAGGTCCATCTATTAAAGAAGAATTAGATTTATTCTGTTTTTCTTCACATCAGAACTAGGAGCCACAGATAGAAGTTACAAAAACATAAATTTTGATTTGATATAAGAAATAACTTCCTGACAATTAGGGCTTTTCTGAAGTCAAATCAATTCTTTCTGAAGGTTGTGGTTTCCCTCATAATTGAAGCCTTTTATAATGAAAGGCTGCATGACCATTTGTTAGTATGTCATAGAGAGGATTCTTTTTCAAATTATACCAAATGGTCTTTGAGGTCCCTTCAAGATCTGACATTCTGTGATTCTATGGGAAAAACAAAATCATGTGAGACATGAACTCAAACACAATATATTGACTAGTATTTGTTAAGTACTTATTATGCATCAAGTTCCAAGTTACCCCTGGCATGGTCCAGTGAAAAATACAAACAATACAAAGTCATCAAGAGATATTATGTATATAAATGCTAAATGAGTGATGCAAACAAAATAATTTCTCTGACTTCAGGTAGTAAGGGAGATCATTTTGAATTAGAATATCATCTTGTAATAATAATAGTTCTTACTTATATAGCTCTTTATATTTTATGAAGTGCTTTCTTAACACAAACCCTGGAGGTAGGTGGTACAAATATTATTATTCTCATTTTGTAAATGAGGAAATTGCTCCTTGGAGCAATTATGAGACTTGACCAAGAGTGAATAAGAACTGGAATGAGTAATCAAATCCAGGGCTTCAGTGGCCCCCCTCCCTGCCTAACATTTGCCTCTATTCAAGATGGGTCTTCAAGAAAATAATTGTCATCCATCCCTCAAAAGAAAACAATCCCTCAAAGTTCTAATCTGGAACATTCCAAGATTAGTTCTTGTACTAATGTAATATATACTAAGATTTCTCAAGCTTTGCTACCACATGTGGAATTCCCTCCTTATCATAATTGGGATAGCACTATTGCCACGTTTTGTCCTATATAATATCAGCAACATTTTTTTTCAGTTGTGGATTTAATTCCTAAATTAGTATCCCAAGGGGAAAAAACAGATTTTGTTTTTAGAATAATGGTTGTATTTTTAATACTATTTCATTTAGGTTTTACCCTAAAGGCAAATATGTGCTTTTAAGGTTGTAGGTGTATATATTTATCAGTGCAATTCAACAGCATGGTATTACACAGTGTGAGAATAAGTTTTGAAATTTTATGTTTCATCTCAAATTAGAAGAATATTGCAGATACCCTAAATCAATAGAGTTAATTTCATAGTGGTAAGTACCACACACTTTTTTAATAAATTGATTCATATTGCTTTTGAAGGGATATATTATCCATTAATTTGACTCCTTCTATTATCAGAAAACAATGGCTTTAGTAATAATGCAATGTTCTGGTTAGCTTTCTGGAGGGCCTTCTGACCAGCCTTCATACTAGCAAAATAATAACCACGGGAATAGTCAGGGATAAAGTCCAAAGTCTTTATTATTTCCTTCCCAGAGGAAACCCTCTGTCAGTCAGCACCTTCTCCGAAACTTTTAATCTTAAGAAAGCTGCCTGAAGAGACTTACCAATAAATAACAGAGATGGAACTGAACTTGGGTCTTCTTGGCTCTCTTTACTCTGCCAAACTACCCTACTTGGGGTAATAAGATTTGCAAAGAGCTTTAGAAATAATATCTCATTTGATCTTTCCAACAACTCTGCGATGTAGGTGCTATTAGTATCCTCAGTTTACAGATGAGGAAACCCAGGCAAACAAGTTCAGTGTCTTTATTCAATGTCTCATCTAACTATGTGATTTAAAAAAAAAATCAATGAGTCTTCTTCACCTGAGGCCAAGCTAGCTTTCTGGAAGTCCTTTGGAATAGGTCTTGGTTTCAGTGGAAGGAGGCAGGAGAGCCACCAGGATGGTGGTCAAGTCTTCTCTTTCAAAGTGCAGGAGGCAGGTGAGCCACCACAAGGCTGATCAAAGATGGAATCTCTGTGGCTTTTTCCTCAGTTTAAATACTCTATTACAATTACATCAACTATAGAACTATTACATCACCATGCTAGGTACTAAGTATATTTAAACTGGATAACCATTGTCTTATCAATTCCATTGAATTAACACCTTGTTGTAAGAATCCTTGTTTCAAGTACATTTCTCCAGAGTTCTGGCCCATTACATAATAATATCTCACCTTCCCCCCCAATGAAGAAAATTAGGTAGCAAATTAATCTTTCAGATATTCTGTTTGGCTTTTTAAAAGTAGTTTTACTCATTGATTTTTTTTTTAAATCACATAAGTGAGACATTGAATAAAGACACTGAACTTGTTTGCCTGGGTTTCCTCATCTGTAAATTGAGGATACTAATAGCATCTACATCACAGAGTTGTTGGAAAGATCAAATGAGATAATATTTCTAAAGTTCTTTGCAAATCTTATTACCCCAAGTAGAGTAGTTTGGCAGAATAAAGAGAGCCAAGAAGACCCAAGTTCAATTCCATCTTTGTCACTTACTGGCAAGTCTCTTTAGGCAGCTTTCTTAAGATTGGAAGTTTCAGAGAAGGTGCTGACTGACAGGATTTCTTCCTCTGGGAGTTCACTCTGTCAATGAACTCAAAGTGCTTATCCCTAGACCTACTTCACCCAAATTATACTAGCCAACTGAGAATGATTTTTAAAAACAACCAACTTTTAAAAGCAGCAAATCAAAGTTTGCCTGATTAACATCTTAGTTTGATTTACTGTCAGAATGCTCTATGGAAAACTGATTTTCCTTCTTCAAAAACAAATTAATCTGTATCCTTATCATTCCAGAAAATATTCATGTGTTAACAGGAAACAATGAGAATAGCTATCTGTATTTTGGAAAGGTAATAGATACTACAGAGCATCTACTTGATTCAGTGGATAGAGTGCCAGATCTAGAGTCAGGAGAAGCTGAGTTCAAATACCACCTTAGATTTTTAGTAGCTATATGACTCTGGGCAAGTCATTTAACTCCATTTCCCTTAGTTTCCTCATCTTAAAAATAAGTTAGAAAAAGAAATGGTAAATCACTGCTGTATATTTGCCAAGAAAATCCCAGATGGAGTACAAGGAGTCAGAAATAATTGAAAAACAACTAAAAACAAAATAGATTATACTTAGCTCTCATTTGACTGCATAGATAAATAAATAATATAATTTATTATTACTATACTTATTACTATAAGTAATATAGTAATTATAAAGAAAATCTAATCTTAGAACAGACATAGGATCATGGTTTCATTAATCAGGGCTGAAAGAGATTTTAGAGGTCATCTAGTCCAACCTTGTCATTTTACAGGTCAAAAGAGTGTGATGTTTAAAAAGTTTGAGAAATGTAATTTCTGAGTAATTGATCATTCTATTAATAATGCCAGGATTAATAAGATGCCGGTGATATTCTCAAATGCCAAAGACCCTCATTATGGCAGGCTCATGGCTTTTATGCTCTTTGAGAATTGTTCCTGAGGATGGCAATCAGCGTTGATTGGTTAACATTAATGAAAAATGGACTTTACAAAGAGAAATGAGCTCACTCCGATGAGGAGTTTGAAGTGACATCATTTCACTCTTGGCCAGAGACACTATCCCTATACCTCAAATACCCTCAACCTTGAACAGTTTAGACAACGAATCTATATCCCCCATCCAAATATAAGCTAATTGGGTGAAGTAGCAATAACCAGAACAAAAAATGTTCTTTTCATTTTCCATAAACCCTGTCCTTGAGAGATTGGGCAGGGAAATAGGATGGGGGAAAAAAGCTTGGGTCTCTCCAATTTTAATTGGGTAATTGATTATTAATATAAGAAAAAAATCATTTCTCTCAAGAGTTTAGGTACCTCATCCAGGAGTTCCTTAGCATTGTCATTTAATGCACATATAATAATATTTGAGGGTCAGAGTTGGAGAGTATTTTAAAGTTCACTTAATCCAAACTTCTTATTTTATAGAGCATGAAACTTAGGTTTGAGAGGTAAAGTAACACACTAAAAGTGTCAACAAGAATGAGTGGCAGCAATCTGGAATTATGCCCAAAAAGTTACCAAACTGTGCATACCCTTTGATCCAGCAGTATTACTTCTGGAATTATATCCCAAAGAGATACTAAAAAAGGGAAAGGGACCTGTATGTGCCAAAATGTTTGTGGCAGCCCTATTTGGAGAGGCTAGAAACTGGAAAATGAATGGATGCCCATCAATTGGAGAATGGTTGGGTAAATTGAGATTTTTGAATGTTATGGAATATTATTGTTCTATAAGAAATGACCAGCAGGATGAATAGAGAGAGGCTTGGAGAGACTTACAAGAACTGATGCTAAGTGAAATGAGCAGAACCAGGAGATCATTATATACTTTAACAATGATACTGTATGAAGATGTATTCTGATGGAAGTGGATTTCTTTGACAAAGAGACATAACTCAGTTTCAGTTGATCAATGATAGACAGAAGCAAGCTACACCCAAAGAAAGAACACTGGGAAATGAATGTAAACTATTTGCATTTTTGTTTTTCTTCCCGGGTTATTTTTACCTTCTGAATCCAATTCTCCCTGTGCAACAAGAGAACTATTCGATTCTGCATACATATATTGTATCTAGGATATACTGCAACATATTTAACATATATAGGACTGCTTGCCATCTGGGAAGGAGATGGAGGGAAGGAGGGAGGGGAAAATGTAAAAAATTATCCTGGCATGGGTTCTATCAATAAAAAGTTATTATAAAAATAAATAAATAAAATAAAATAAAATGACACCACCAAAAAAAAAAAAAAATGAATGGCAGCACCATGTTTTTTAACTCCACAGCTAACTTTTTTTCTATTATATCATTGATTCTCAATTCATTAGTTCTGAGCATCACTATCAGCAACAACAAAAATAAAATGTTATGAACCACAGGATAATTTTAAATACTATTCATAATATTTCTTATCATTATTTGTTGCTTACAAATTCCCTTAAAGAATATTTAGACCAAATCCTTTGGACCATTGTTATAAATCTCTGAAGAGTCCACAAACTTCTAAATGGGAACCACTGTATCTGTGTCTGGTCTCTTGATTTAGGGAATTGTATTCAGATTCTTGATGCCTTTTACTTAAAGAACTATAAGTAAGAACAACTAAATTCTAATAAATTCCTTCCATATTTTGAGATTCACTTAAATTTAAAGTTAATTAGGAGGCAGTTAAATTAATCTTATACATGATTTAGCTTCACTGGACCCAATGAAATCCCAGAAATTAATTGGATATGAAAAGGAGAGAAAAGAAAATCATAAGAACAACATACACAATTGAATATTTGTAACAATGTGGACAATTGGAACAATATACATAATACAAGGATGTGAAACAAAGTAATACTAAAAGACAGTTCAATTCAGATTAATTACAATCACCAATTTAGTTCAATAGATCAGATGATGATATACCTCCTTTCTCTAAAGGGAGAAGAGAGGGATTACAGATTTGCAATGCTGAATACACCGACCACTATATTACTAGGTGTTCTTGACTATTTTTCCTCATTACAACGGGAATTTAGTGATGTGAATGTCAGGAAAGAATGACACAAAAACAAACAAAAAAAGTTAATAAGATTAGTTTAAAAAAAAACAAATATAACATTTACATTAGCATTTCTGGGATCATACATATATAGATATGAAGCCAAAATCTTTTCATTGAACTTCAGTCTCCTTTCACTAACTAACTTCTTGACATCTTAAACTCAATATGTGCAAAACAACTCATTATTCATCTTTCCATTTTCTCCCTAGCTCTCAACTTTCCTATTATTATTGAGGGCACTCCTATTCTAGTTGTTCAGACTTCTGACTTTGGTGTCATTCTCAACTTTTCACTAAGGCATATCTTACATAACCACTCTACTAGTAAGTCTTGTTGTTTCTACCTTCATAGTATGTCCTGTACATAATTCCTTTCTCTAGCCTGTTACAGATACTCAGCACCTCGTTACTTAACGTTTATAGTAGTTTGCTTTTCCATTCTCAAATCTCTCTCTACTCCAATCATCATCCACTTAGCTACCAGAATGATTTTCCTTAAAGCACAGGTCTGTACTTTCCATGGCAACCTCAATTCACTAAAACGTAAGTGACTTCCAGGTACTTCTAGGATCAAATATGAAATCTTGTTTGGCATTTAAAGCTCTTCACAATATGCCCCCTTCTTACATTTCCAATATCTCACAGTATTTCCTTGCCATATACATTTTGATCCATCTATAAGGACCTACTTTCTAGTCCTCCAACATGGCATTCCATTTACAGGCCTTTTTATATGGAGCTCACCAATGGGAGAAAAGCATTAATAAGAGAGAGGGAAGTTGCTGAGTAATAGATTCTTCCTTCCAGTATCTTTACTGTAACATAAAGATATAACAGATGTGTGTGTGTGTGGTGGTGGTCCAGTATCTTGTGATAAGTTAGAGATATTTGAAGTGTGTGCATGATGTTGCCCCTACCTTAAGGGAGCTTCTGTTTACTAGTAGAATATATTATTATTATAACATTGCATAGTACTTCTATAGCATTTGTAAAACATAGAGTTTGGAAGTCTAAGGAAAGCAATAGTCATCTTTGAAGGGGAAGAACAAGCAAGAGGGAGGAATTAAGAAAGTGGCATAAAATCAGGTCCTGGCTCTATTGCTTACTATATGAATAATATTAGGCACACTTCAGTTCTTGAAGGAAAGTGGGTTGCTTTATTTTCTATCTATATGAGAGAGTTCTAATATATGATCTCTAAGGACATTTCTAGATTTACAAATCCTATCTGTGATTCTATACACATCTTAGTTATGTTAGCAACACAATAGTAACTGTAGTCACCAGAGAGTCCTCATTCATATGCCACTTGAGTCGAGTAGTGATCCAGCTTCTAGTGTGCAAACATGAAAAAGGTATCAAAGAGTAAGGCATTTGGGAAGACTTTTTCTTTCCATTTTACAACTTTTTCATAAAGTAGAACATATACCAGGGTGATTTACTGACTTCAAGTGACAAATGTGGTCTTTTATTCACAAGCTTATAGACCATAGAGCGAGAACTGGAAGAGACCTCAGAGCCCATCTCTGTTCCAGCCTCTTATTTCTCTCTACTGTTTGTCCATGAGCATTAACCCATGTCATTTTGTCATTCAACCCAAAGAATATTTGTGATCTGACATGCAGGGTTGATGAAATTGGCTCTACAGTGGCTGTGTAAATTGAATTCATCATAATTCAAGCCAATGGCATATCTCATTCCAAATTCTTTTTTTTTTTTTTTTTTACATTTCCTTTGGCAGAGTAACAGTTCCTTTTGGAATTCATATAATAACTTTAGCAACCTGTTTTCTTGGAGGTCACTGTTCCTTGGCTCCCTTTCCTGGTTGCTATGACAACAGTCTGTCAACCTGAAACTGCAGGAAGTGAAAGGTCTTTCTTATTTATTACCAGAGAGAATGAAATCCTGCTGACTCAGATACAGATTGTAACCCTTGGTTACTATGGGGGGGAAGGAGGGAGTAGACTTGCTTTTAATGAGGTCAGCAGCCTCTTTTTCCTTTTCTCTGGGTTAAACCTGTTTCATCTTACCTATAATCCCTGCCACAGTTATTAACACCTGGAGTCCAGAAAACATACCCCTCAATCTTCAACAGTCACCTGTTGATTCCAGAATGTAAAAAACATAGGCTGCTTGTTCTTTGAAGTGAGTCACATTATTTTCTCTACTCTCACCTTTTAGAACTGTTTCTGGCAGTTGGGTTCAATTAGGGAAGTCCTTCAGGCAATATGGAATATTTCTACTCTCTTGGAAACACCTCCAGATGCAATGGATTAAAAAAAAATGAGCAGGTTCAACCATGTATGATAGTCAACCTTCATCAAAAAAAAAAAAAAAAAAAGGTTAGGTAAATTCCCATGATGCCAAGCTATGTAGCACTAGTTCCTGGGTATATAATGGGTTATTTTCCACCCCAAGAAATGTACTAAAATTTGATGCCTGATACTCTATATCTTTCCATGTGGGGACTTCCATTGACTCCATGGAAAGCAATTGCATTTGGACTTCATTGTAATGAATTGAGGAGGAATTGACACAAATTATCCAAAGGTATAGAAATAGCTACATTCATTAGAAATTTAATTTGACACTTATTTAAGTCTTGTAATGCTAATTTCATTTCCCTTAGGTTTATATCAATTTTTCTATGTTTATATTCTTGCTTAGTGATTGATTTCCCTGCCTAATTCTATGTTTCATAATATTGTGCCTTGAAAATGTTCAGTAAGTATTTATTAGTAGTATAGTCATGTTTAATTATATATGAAGGACTAAAAATAACATTTATTTATTTAAGTATATGCTTAATAGTTTGTTATTAGATACTTAGTAGATAATAGTAATAATGATAATAGCTAATGTTTATATACTCCTTACTATGTGCCAATCACTGTGGTTTACAATAATAATCTCATTTTATCCTCCTAACTCTAAGAGATTAGATGCTTTTATTATCCCCATTTTGCAGATGAGAACACTGAGGCAAACAGTTGTTAAGTGTTTTGCCCAAGGTCCTATGTCTAGTAAGCATCTGATGCTAGATTTGAATTCCATTCTCCCTAACTCCAAGCCCCACACACTATCTGCTGCACCATCTAGCTGACTGATAAACAATTCTTCCATTTATTATCTGTGTGACCTGGGCAAATTACTTAGCCTTACTTATCTTCACTCTGCCTCAGTATGTTTATTTATAAAATGTTGGAACTGATGATTTCTGAAGCCCCTTCCAGCTATAAGTCTCTAACCTACACTTCTGTGATGAAGTTCTTTCAGAAACAGTAAAATTAAAAAGAATATATTCGTTTTCTTATCTGGACTTGGTATTGCTATGGGAAAAATGCCGAAAAAATAGCTAAGAGTTTCAGATAAATTATTTCAACTTTCCCCACAAAATTAAAATTCATGGAAAAAGCAAACAAGAAAGAATAGAATGTATTAAGTTTCATTTTAGATTGATTCCCTGATTTCCTTGAGAAGACTATTATTTCTTTTAGGCCCTAGACATATGGGCTTTTGTCAGAAAAATCCCCAGGGTGTGGCAAATTAGACTTACCAGTCTCATTTAGCATGAGTTGATCATATTTACACAGGGGGTGGGGATGGAAGTAAGGACTGGCCTAAGCTCACAATGAGTCAATAGGTGTCATGGTAGCCAAAAAAAAAAAAAAAAAAAAAAAAGCTAATAGTATTCTAGTCAGGATCAAGGAAGACAGTGTTTGGGACAAAGAAGACCATTCCTCTTATTCTGTGTTCTGGTCAAACTATATCTGGGTTACTTAAATTCAATTCTGGGTATTACATTTTAGAAAAGGTAGATATAAGTGAATTGGAGTGTGTCCAAAAGAGGGAGTGGAGGTGCTGAAAAGGCTTCTGAACATGTCAGGATAATCATTTGAAGAAGTTAAAGATGCTTGGCCCAGAAATATGTTCCTATATGAAGGATTGTCATGTAAGACAAGGATTTCACTTCTTCTGAATGTCCCCACAGGGCAAAATATAAGAACAGTTTAGAATGGAAGTTACATGGAGGCAGATTGCAATAGAATGTATGGACAAATTTCTTAATTTTTATAGCTGTCCAGAAGTAGAATGGGTTCCCTTAGAAGATAATTGATTAGGGGCAGCTAGATGGTACAATGAATAGAGCATCTACTGAAGTGAGAAAGGATCTGAGTTCAAATTTGGCCTCACACATTTAACACTTACTAGCTGTGTGATCCTGAATAAGTTGTTTAACCCCAATTGCCTTGAAGAAAGGAAGAAAGAAAGAAAGAGGAAAGAAGGTAATTGATTTCCTCTTTTTGAATGTATTCAAGCAAAGAATGAATGACGACTTTATTGAGTACAATGTAAAAAAGGTTCTTACTCAGGCATGGGCTAAATTTGATAGTTTTTTGAAGTCCTATCTAGCACTCAGATTCTATAATCTCCTCTCTATGTAATATCTATCTTCTCTTGACTCCTGGTACACTGGTAGTTAGATCTTTACTTAAATGGTGCAACAAACTTAAATATAGCAGGAAGCACTGTATAAAATATTTAAAATCTTACATTCAGCCAACAAAAATCATGATCTCCAAGAAACAAAGGCTGGCTACTTAGCCGCTCAACTTCACCCTCTCACTTTCCATTATATTCCTTCGAATTGCATATTTGGTTCATACTAGATAGAGAATTGATTAAGCACTTATTCTTCATTTATATTTAGTAAGGCATTGTGATAAGGACCAGGGTAAAATATTCAGTCAAGACAATCTCTGTCCTTTCTCAAAGAATTAATATTTGAATAGAAC
The DNA here is from genome assembly GCF_016432865.1 of Antechinus flavipes. Taxonomy (NCBI): domain Eukaryota; kingdom Metazoa; phylum Chordata; class Mammalia; order Dasyuromorphia; family Dasyuridae; genus Antechinus; species Antechinus flavipes. Next base: position 323,238,370 of record NC_067398.1, read on the forward strand.
AAAGGAGAACTGAGAGGAAAAGTAGAAATGGTGATAAAACATTGACACCTAGTTCTGGTCAATAAAACACTAAAGGTCTCCTATCAAACCCCAGAATCTTTCTAGGGGCATAATCTGAAGTTCTGGTGGATGAAAGATGAAGATCATGGTCAGAGACCAGTGAACATGATCTGGAAATGATAACACATATCTGTTCTTTTGAGGTATTCAATTTAATTCAGCTAGCTTTTATTAAGTATTTACTATTTTCAGGGTACTTTCCCAGGTCTAAAAATACAAAAACAGAAAGGAAATAATGTCTTCATGTTCTACTGGGACAATAACTGATGGAATTTATTGTTGTTGGTTTTTTGTTTTGTTTTGTTTTGTTTTTTTATGTGAGGAGCTCTTGTAAGCCTCAGTCAGTGCTGTGAAAACAGTATTCCAGGTAAAGTTATTCTCATTTAAAAATGAACTAAATGGCAGAGATGAGATTTGAATCCAAACCTTCCTCCCTAATTCTTCAGTCTAATATTTGATTTACTACTTAATTTGCAAAATAGTGTCAAGTCATTTTTGTCAGTTATTCCTTTTTATAATGCCCATTTCTGTTTTTATTTTATGGATTTAGAGGCAGCAAGAGAGAAGTCAGGGGAAATGTAACACCGAGAGCTTTAACAGTGGTCCCCAGTATTCACAAAATGATTCAGGAGTCAGCCCAGGATGAGACTTGAAGTTTAGATTTGCATTGGTCATTTCTCCTGATTTAGACCAGGCTTTAAGCCTACCTACTCTGTAATCAACCTCACCACTTCTTCCTAATAGGAGGCAATTACATCCAACATTTACTTTGCTGCTTACACAAGACTTCATGCTCTACAAAGTACTGTCATTTGTCCTTAAGTGCTACTGAAGTTAATTGGGGTGCCAAGAACATTTCCTTTTCACTGAACAGCAGCAATTCCTTTGATCTCTGCCAGCATTCTTCTAGTTTAGCTCAATCAGGTTTTACTAATATAATTTTATTGCCTAGGTTTGAGCTTTTCAGTTCCCTGAAACTGCTACATATAGTCTTTAAGGTCCAAGATTAAAGAAAGGATAGGAAAATTCAAGCAGGCAGAACAATAGACTCCAAAGTACAATGCCAGTGAGATAATAAAGTGTGTGTCAAACAAATGTGAAGCCATTTAAACATCACAACATCATGTATTTTTATTTTATCTACATGGATTCCACCAGTTTTTACTGTTGAGGCCACAGTTTGCAAGGAGACATTTTAAAAGACCATTTTGAATCATGGAGTTATAAAATGTCACACCTCAAAACTCACTTTCTAGCCCCTTCAATTGTTTCCTGCTCTTAAACAAAATTGCAATAGAGATTAAAGTCAGGCGTTCACTTCTCTCCTTGATTTCAACTCTACTTCCCTGTTCCTCAAAATCTAGTATCCTCATATTGTTCCCTAACTAACCCTACAAGACTTGGTGTCTGACAAGAAAATCCATATCCCATACTCTACTTTATCCTTGTAAGACTTCCCCATTTACATTTGCTTGTCCTACTTGGCTCCTTGATAAGCAAACAAACAAATACAAAGTATTCTTGACTAATAATGGCTTAATACTCCTATTTGCTTTTTTAAGAAAGACTCTTGGGAAGCTCTGTGATAGAACTATGGTTTAAGTTTTTATTTACACACACTCTGTGCACCATCGGAAGATTGAAGAAAAGATGTTTTTTTGACAAAATGGAATATCCTTAAAATACATCACCTTTCACTTAGCACTCTAGGAACTATGATTCTCCTACATTATTCTTACTTGTCTGATGATACACCCTTAATATGAGTTTCTATAGCAGTAGCCAGCCATATGTCACTTGGATTTATGCTTATAGTGATTCAATTTGTTTTGGAATTATCTTCTTCCTCAGATCAGGGGTTCTTAATCTTTTTGTATCATATGGACCACTTCTAAGAATAACATTTTTAGATGCATAAAGTAAAATATATAAGATTACAATAGAAATAAATTATATTGAAATACATTAAAATATTTTAATATATTGACATCCCATTGCTGTATTCTTTCTCTGGATCCAAGATTCAATCAATTAATCAATTAATTAATTAAAGCTTTTTTATTTATAAAGCATATGCATGGGTAATTTTTTCCAACATTGACCCTTGCAAAACCTTTTGTTCCAAATTTTCCCCTCCATTCCCCCACCCCCTTCCCTAGCTGGCAGGTAGTCCAATACATGTTAACTATGTTGAAATACATGTTAAATCCAATATATGTATACATATTTATACTGTTATCTTGCTGCACAAGAAAAATCAAATCAAGGGGGCAGCTAGATGGTACAGTGGTTAGAGCACCAGCCCTGAAATCAGGAAGACATGAGTTAAAATATAGCTTCAGACACTTAATACTTCCTAGCTATGTGATGCTTGGCAAGTCACTTAACCCCAATTGCCTCAGGAAAAAAAAAATCAGATCAAGAAGGAAGAAAAAGAGAAAGAAAACAAAATGCAAGCAAATAACAACAGAGAGAGTGAGAATGCTATGTTGGGTTCTACACTCTGTTCCCACAGTCCTCTCTGGGTGTAGATGGCTCTCTTCATCACTGAACAAGTGGAACTGGCTTGAATCATCTCATTGCTGAAGAGATCCATATCCATCAGAGTTGATCGTTGTATAGTTTTGTTGTTGCCGTGTATAATGATCTCCTGATTCTGCTCATTTCACTTAGCATTAGTTCATGTAGGTCTCTTCAGGTCTCTCTGAAATCATCCTGGTCATTTCTTACAGAACAATAGTATTTTATAGCATTCATATACCATAATTTATTCAGCCATTCTCCATTTGATGGGCATCCATTCAGTTTCCAGTTTCTTGCCACTACAAAGAGGGCTGCCAGAAACATTTTTTGCACATGTGGGTCCCTTTCCCTCCTTTAAGATCTCTTTGGGACATCAGCCCAGTAGAAACACTGCTGGATCAAATGGTATGCACAGTTTTGATAACTTTTTGAGCATAGTTCCAAACTGCTCTCCAGAATGGTTGGATCTGTTCACAGTTCCACTAACAATGTATCAGTTGGACCCAAGATTAAGGACTCTTTCCTTAAACTGTGAGCTTCAGGAGAAATTTTCTTTTGTATCACCCTTTGCTGTGTACAAAGCTGGATTCAATAAGTATTGCCTGGCCATATTGATGCGGGAAAGATTCCTTTCTTTGTGATTCCCAATCCCCCTAGTTAATGTAATTACTCTGTAACTCACAAATCCTGGTCCCTTTGTATTGCAATAGAAGATGTGGACCTGTCCCAGCCCCCATCCGGATCTGAGCCAACTCGGGGCTTTTGGGTGTAGCCTTTCTAGCTAAATCTCCCATTATAAAAGGGACACGCTGGGACCTCCTCTTTGCAGAGGTCCCAAACATGCTAGTCATGTCAGGACTTTCTGTCCACTGGACCCTCTGTCTGGTGTCCTTCTTATGTCTACCTTCGCCTATACTTTAACCTTGCTTCTAAACCCCATAATAAACCTTTTATCAATCTAGCTCTTCGGGACAATAAATGCCTTTACTGGGGACTCGTGCCACTATTAGACCTCATTTACCGTCGTATCCTTGCGCTGAATCCAATGGGGTTGCAAGGGAACTTTGCTTGACTTCCTGTACCCCAAACCTGTCACTAGACCTCAGCTAAACCCTAATTTCATTAGGTACCCCAAATCTAGACCTCATCAATATCACATGTGTTGTAAGCAAAGACAAAATGGTTTGTAAAGTCTCACAATCAAATTTCCTTTCAGAACAGTTAGCAAATAGCAAAGTAGCATCTCACTCTCTCCCTTTCTCTCTCTCTCTACCTCTCTCTCTTTCTCAATTTCTCTTGTCTCCCTGTCTCTGTCTCTGTCTCTCTGGTCTCGATTCCTCTATATACAAGTCTCCCTGTAATATTACCTGTAGAATCACTGAGAAAACAAAATAAAGGAGAATTCCATACCTACTTTAGGTATCTATGGAAGATAGAATTTAAAGAAACAGTGGGTAAATCTCCCTCTTCAAATGTAGGTATATCTGAGGCAGCTAGACAGCAGATAGACCACTGATCTTAGAGTTGAGTACCTGAGTTCTAATCTGTCCTCAGACAGTTAACTTGCTGTGTGATCCTGGGCAAATCATTTAACTCTGATTGCCTCCCTCCCCATCCCAAAAAATAAATTTAGTCAGAATGAATTGGCACAAAAGCCATGCTTCCCTTTCTCTGCCAATAGGGTTTGAATGCTGAATGAAGACATCTAAAAGGAAACTTTACACATGTGAAACATCTAGGTATATTCATGTATAGCTGTGTCACTGAAGATCTGATTTCATATATGTTCACCTCTCCTGCGCAATGGGAATAAAAGAAAGCTGATGATTTTCTTAAGGAAAAGGGGGAAGAGAATCTTAAAGGTCTACCACCCACTTGGGAACCATGAACATTGAAGGGAAGAAGACCAAGGCTGGGAATTAAGGAGAAATTTTTTTTGTTGTTCTGCTTGCAATCCAAATGATGAGAAACATAATTTTTATCATTACTTCAGGAAGTTAAAGTTGTATTAATATTTTCATACAATATGTTGCATTTATTTTTGTGTTCTTTATATAAATTTGGATAAATGTGTAAATATGCTTTTAAATTTTATGCATATAGATTTGGATAGGTTATTGACAACAATAATTCTCAAGTAAAATCAAAATAATCAAAGCTCAAATAGGAAAGGGGCAAAGTTATCTCTGGATCCAATCAAAGTATCCTGGGAATATTGGAAGAGAGAGGGAATACTCTAAAGTAAGATCAACAGGGAAGACATTGGGAAAGAGAAAGTACTTGGAATGAGCTTTAAAAAGAAAGACTCCAACAGGCAAAGTTGAGAAAGGAACATATTTCTGACAAAGGAATTGGCCTGCATTAGTCACATTAAAATTTATAGATTAAAGTGTACATAAGGATCTCTGCAGACCACATATTGACTTAGAAAACCACAAATTAGAATTATCTATATTTTATTGTATTTTGATTTTGTTAAACATTTCTCAATTACATTTTAATATAGTTCAGGCCACATTCAGGAGTGTTGTGGGTTGCATGTGCTGGACTACATGTTTAATACCTCTGACTTACATGACTACATGGAGCCAGGAGAGTAGAAAATAAGATATGGTAACATAGTTCAGCCCAGCTAGAAAACAGTGCATATAAGAAGATAATTTGAAAGTAAATTAAATATAAAAGTAGATTAAAATCATATCGCAGTGTACCTTAAATGCCAAGCTAAAAAATTTATACTTTTTCCATATTAGCAAGAGGGAACCATAATGGAGTTTTTGACTAGAGAATGACATTGTAAGTAGCAAACACTAGGAAAATTATTTTTTTAGAAGTCATTTTAAAAGTCTAGAGATATCATTTCTAGGTAATTAGTAATTTTATTAATAAGAGGAAATATTATTTGACTGTCTCTTGAACCAAAAATGAATCATGACAATGGGCTTACAGTTTATATACCCCTGAAAGAGTTAGGTGTTCCTAAGGGTGGCAATAAAATCTCATTGGTTAACAATTAATGAGAAAATGAATATAATAATGAGATTTGGGCTCATTCAACTTAGGGTTTTGGAGGTTATTGACTTGGATTATCCAACTCTTGGTCAGAGGAAATCCACTTCTACCCCAGGTCTGTGTGACCAAATAGGAATCCACTAATTCTGCTAGCCTGATTGGGTAAGTTTTTCCAAAATTTCTGGATAAAGAAGTGGACAAGGTGGGGAGGCAAAGCCAAGATGGTGGAGTAAGGCAAGAAGTGGAAAAGAGGAAGAAACTAGTTCTTAAATAGAAGAGAGAAACAATAATTTCTCTATAGGAATGTGAAAGATAAAGGAGAGCAGAAGTGATTAGAAGTTAGGAGGCCATTGCAATAATCCAGGGACAAATGAAAAGTGGGCAGAGAAAATAAAACAAAAATGAATTTTGCTCCTTGCTAACAACTTCAGATATAAAATTGAGTTAGAAATAGTTAAAGTTCTCAACTAAAATAAAGGTAAATATTATATGGATCATATTTATATATGCTAGTTTTATGTCCAATGAGTATGGCTGACAGAATTGGCTATTTTAGAAATACATTTTAAAAAATCATTTCCTTTAAATACCTTGAATAAAAGGAGGGAAGTTAGAAAATTGACAATCATTTTTCCAAATAAATTTTTTTAACTTCTAAAATAAAAGAAGATAGTAGATGGAAATAACAACTTAAAGGAGTATTAATAAACTGATTTCAAATATGTATCTGACAAAGTCATTTGAGAAACACACCTACAGTTTAAATGAGGAAGAAAAAAAAAACAACAATTAGCATTTACATAGTACCCACTATGTGTCAGACACCCTTCCAAACACTATAAAAATACTATCTCATTAGATCCTTACAAAAACTCTTAAGAGATAGATGCTATTATACATTTTACAACTGAAGAAATTGAAACAAAGAGGTTAGGTGACTTGCTCAATGTCATACAGCTAATATGTGGGTGAGAAGAGATTTTAATGTCTTCCTGATTCCTAGTGTAATGCTCTATCCCCTGCATCACCTAGCTTTCAACTCGGGGAGAGAGAAAGAATAACTAAAAAATATGGATTAAAAAATGAGCCTATCTCCAACTACATTCATTTTTTAAAGTCATTATCAACAATTTTATAAAGATCTCAGAACCTCAAATTCCATTCATAGTGAGGAAGGCCCTAAATTAATTAGAATTTGTCTTAGTATAAGAAAATTGAAAAAGTAGAAGGGATCAGATTTTGAAGAGATTTAAATGTCAAACAGAAAAGTTTATATTCAATCTTCCCTAGAGATAATAAGGAACCAGGAAGGGATTTTTATTGAATAGCAGACTAGACAGGAACTTGGAGTTTCTCGTTGTAAAGCAGCTTAAACTAAGAATGATTGGACAAATCCACACTGACCACACTTCCTAAACTAGGAAAGTGACTGTTTTCCAACCACAAAAGGGCAAAACTGAGAGATAAATGTAATAGCTTTTTGAGAACATCACAGATTGGTATTATCCTTGGGTAGTCCCTTGATACTGGGAGGAGAGTCTAATTCCTAGGGTAAATCCAAGTATCTGGTTTTCAATGTTGAAAGGAATCAGGTAACTAAATAAATTGTTTTCTGGTGGTATAAATATGGCTAATTCACTGTTTTTTCATTATAAAGCAACAAAGTTTAATTCAAATTATGTCTTAGTACTCTGTTGTTATTTCTTGTTTTCTCTGGAGCCCACTGATCTATTAGTGTTTCTCCCAGTATTAGGAGAAAGGAGCAAAGCCAAAAGAGTGGAAGGATTATTACTGGCTGCCAGCCTAACCTGTAAATTCCTCTCCACTGGCTCTTTTAAGTGGATGTCTATCTCTAATGGCTTAACTCAACAGTAATCTGTTAATGCAATGTTACTGAGGAACCTAGTCTTATAAGCAAACAGATTGGTTTTGTGCTTTTCATTTGGATGGCAACAGATGCAAACTCAGTGAAGTTCTGCCTCTGATCTTGACACATTTCCAGTGCGTTCCTTAGGGTTCTATATTTGATACCTTTCAACTATAGAATTAGTCATAATTTATAACCTTAGTTGTTTAACAAGCTCTGATAGGACTTAAAATACTGTAGGTTTTCATCTCCCCAAACCTGCTATTCTTCCTGACTTCCTTATATCTGTGAACTTTTGAATCAACTTTCAATCTGTCCTCAATTTCACCTCCCACATCCAATCAGTTGCCAGGTCTTTTCAATCTCTGTAATAGCTAGGCCCTGATTATGACTCCTGCGAAGTAGTTGTGCTATTTAAATTCACATTAATCAGCGTTATAATCATATGTAAAACAAGACAATTGGTTGCAGCCCTACAGAAATATTCAGTGAAAATTCAAATAATTATTTGCATCCTTTGGTACCCTCCCGTTTCCATTATCTCTATCTTTGAGGACATTTATTTACTCAGAGTCATTTAATGATGACACCCCCTCGCCATCACATCTTAACTATGACAGTTTGAAGCAAAATCGCTTAAAGAGGAGCTATTCTGCTTCTTCCTAAAAACTGATCTGCAAGTACAAAGCAAGTATGTCCCATTTCTTTCTTCTTTGAATATTTGGGTTTGGTTTTTGTTTGTTTCTTTGTTGTTTTCATTTTATTTTGGAAGAGGTGAAAGTTGAACTCTGAGGAAATAATGACTTCTGAATGCTGAGGATAAACTGGATAGTTTATTTCCTATCCTGTCTATCCTTCCATAGGAAGATATGCATGTACTTTTGATTAGTACAAACATCCCTTTGGTAGAGGAGAAGTTTCTTCCTAGAGAAAATGATGGATTTAGAATCCTTTTGTTTCTACTTTCACATTTCTCACATAGTCCTCTTGTCTTTACTCAGTCCCCACTGTATTTAAGATCTTAATCACCTCCTATCTGAACTGTCACAATAGTTCTAATTGATCTCCCTGCCTCAAGCATCTTTTTTTTCTCCAGTCTAATCACTCAAAATGATTTTCCTAAAGCATAGGATGGGCAACTAGGTGGCATAGTGATTAGGATGCCAGGTCTATGGTCAAGAAAATTTATCTTATTGGATTCAAATCTGGTCTCAGATGCTTACTAACTGTGTGACTGAACCCTAAAAGACTCAGTTTCTTTGTTTATAAAATAAACTGGAAAAGGAAATAGCAAATCATTCTAGTATCTTTGCCAAGAAAAAAGTTGTCTGGAAAGTCAAACTCTACAACCTGTCCCCTTCCTGCCTTTCTAAACTTCTAACACTTTCCCTACCTAAAAAAGGTCTACAATCCCTCTATGCTGACCTTGTTCTTCCTCTTGCACACTTGAATTCTTGTCTTCATGCCTTTTTATGTTTGTCTTCTGTAGACAGAATTCTCTTCTCCTTTTACCTCTGTCCTTTAGTTTCCCACAAAATTGTTTGCTCATTTTTTGTCTCTTTTTGAATCCCAGACCCTTAGAATCTAGCACATAGTAAATGCTTCATAAATATGAACTGATGGACTGAATCCAAATTCAAGAAGGCTTAAACCAAAAGGTCAGATCAAGTACGTGGTACCAGGGTTTATACAGAGCATAAATCCAGAGTTGAAGATGAAAGTAAGAAACTGATCCTAAGAATATATTCAAACTATAGTAAGTCAATACTGAAAGAAGAACAATATAGATGGTGATTATTGGAAGGATGCTTTGTTTGCCTCAATCTCTTCCCCCCCCCCAAATTTTATCCCGTTATTGGTGGCTGCATTCTACTACCACCTCTCTTCTGACTCAGATTCACCAGAGAGATCATGGGCTCTGATATTTCCTAACACAACTTCTACTGTTTGCTAATGGGAAAAATGATTGACTCAAAGAGATTTTAAATATAGAGAGTATCCATCAATATGATATTTAGCTTGGAAAAAATATAAATTGCATCAGTACAGGGATATTATCTGACCCATAAATATTCTGTAGAAGAGAAAGAAGTTATGATGAAAGTGACCTTGGGGCAATGGTTGACAGAAAATTAGATATGAGTTTGCAATGCGATATGACAATAAAAAAAGGCCAATGAATATGAGACATCACATCATAGAGCAGGGAGGTGATGATCCCTTTCTCTCAAGATTCTGGTAGCCCTATCCTGGAAAAACCAAACACACACACACACACACACACACACACACACACACATACACACACACACACAATTGTTGGCAAAAGGAGTTCAGAAAAACACCAGAATAAAAATAATTAAGGCATTTGAAAGATTAATGTAAGAAACATGAAAGGGATTCAGTTATATGGGGCTTGATTATGTAGCAAGTGAATGACAGTGGTCCTGATGTGAAGAAAGATTTGTTTATTTTTATTAAGAGGTTCAATTTGGATGATAGACATGAAATGAAATACAGAAGTGATAACTTTAGGTGGTGTTCAGTTGACCCTGCATTACAGCTGAACTTCAAGAAAAATGGTAAAGAAAACTGAAGGAGATAAAAAGAGGAAAGGACAAAGATAGGTCAACAACAGGGAGAGGTGCCTATCGTTGCCTAGACTAAAATATTGTGTGGAACAGACAAAGCCATACCCCAACATCAGTGATGGAGGCAGATGGCCAAAACAGACTGCAACCAGGAGGCATGGAACCAAAGGGAAAAAAAGTATCTTGGGATGCTTGGCTCATAATGGTTATTTTTCTTAATTTTGTTTAGCTGAGTTTGTTACTGAAGACTCAGTGTACTCAGTGCTGATGTGGATTATCTAACACCTTGGTAAGAGTAATTTATATACTACTACTAAGGTGATATGAGGGCAGCAAATGAGAATAATACTACCTTGAGAAATATGTGAGGATAAGGAGAAACCAAGTGCCAGGGATGATCCTGCTTGATATAACCATTTATGGTTTTCTTAATTAGATTAAATATATTGTAATGTGTTTTATACTTTGAATAGAACAAAATAAAACACCAATGGGGGCTCATGAGCTGTAGATATAGACCTAAATACCTTGGACATGGAGTGGCTTTTGGGTGACCCATGATTAGAAAGGGGGCAGAACAGACAACATGAGTAAGTTTAGGATGTTCCCCAGAGGATTCTTTTTGTACAGTGGAAAGAGAATATACTTAAAGTCCCAGGAGATGATTTTAGCTCAGCCACTTGCTACCAGTGTAATTTTAGAAAAGTCTTTTAAATCCCTTTGGGCTTGAGTTTCCTCTTCAATAAAATTAAGATGTTCTCAAGAGCCTTCCAGCTTTAGATCTTTGATCCTAATAGAGACCAAAAAGTTTTTGAAAACAAATTGCTCCCTGTTGACTTGCTTAAATTAAAACACCAGAAAAATATCGAATTTTCAATAGCATCTGACATCCAAAGAGAAGCTCAGCATATAGTGTCAGTCTATAATTCTTTCCTCTCTAGGAAGAAGGCAAAAAATAAGCATTTATTAATGGGTATCCATTTATTAAATGTCTACTGTGTATCAAGCACGATTGTGTTAAGTACTTTGCAAATATCACATTTGAACCTCATAACAATAGGGATAGGAATAAGGGGCTGTACTTATGATTTCATTGGTTAAAAAAAACAAAGGTAGGTGTTCTTATTATTCCCACTTGTCAAATGAGGAAACTGAGGTAGTCAGAGATTAACTGACTTACTTAGAATTCATAGGGCTAACAAATATCTGTGACAGGACTTATCTTCCTAATTCTAAGCCCAGCACTCTCTACTGTTCCACTTACATATCTCATCTACAACCTTCCTTTTATCTGGTCCTCTGCTTTCCCTTTTCTCTTTCCTATAGTCTCTCTATAAATTTTCCTTTCCTAATAGCACAACCTAAGCTAAAATGTGTTTCAAACTTCTTTCTCACTGAAGAGACTTCAACTAACGAGCTGGGGAAAGATCAAGAACCTTCCCACTTTTTCACAAAGCCTGGCTTGGAGGTGTAAACCAAATGTATTTCATTTTATTTCTTCAATAAACATCCGGTGTAAGAGCCTTACATGTATTCATATGCTGAAATTATAATATGTAAACCTTCTGGAGTCATCTTCATGCCAAAAGACTATGCCAAGTTTGATTTCAAATTATTACTGGCTCTCAACTAAGAAAAGCTTTAAGATAAGATTATTCAGCCTACATCTTGCTATCATTGCTATGCCCATTGACCAATCAGAATAATGGGAAAAGAATTGTTAGGAGGCAAAGTTAAATGTCATAATCCATCGACTTCATTAATATGTTCTATGTGTGTATGTGTGTTGGGACTGATGTCAATGTGTGGGAGAAGTGACACAGCGTTAAATCAAGAATTTCCCTTGCTAGTTCCTCTTCCTCTTCCTATGGCCTTAACATAAGCATTCCCTAATATTCTGTTCTTGGCTATCTTTTCTCTCTTCACCTTCTCATTTATTCAAACAGCTGCAACTCTTTCTGTGTGTCTTACCCCAGTCTCTGTTTTGGGCTTCCAATTCCCATCTGTGTATTATCTCTCCATGCTCCAGGAAGCTGTTTTAAGACCACAGGTCGCAGAGAAGTTACAAAACCTATATTAATATAGGAAATTTCCTTACCTGGGAGCTTTTTTGTTTCTTTGTTTTTTTTAACCAATGAAATCATAGGTACAGCCCCTTATCCCTATCCCTATATTACACCAGGGTCTAAATGTAGAACAATGCAAAAAAACAATGATTCTGGAGTCAGATGATTTGGTTTCAAATTTTACCTCTGAGATTACCTCTTGTGTGGACAAGGCACTTAATTTCCCTGGACCTCATTTCCATCATCTGTAAAATGAGAAATTTGGACCTGATGGTTCCCAAACTCCCTTCTGTTAGATTTAAGGGAACCCCAAAAATGTTGACGTTCCAGACCAGTATTTCAAAATAATATGTAGACTCAGACCCATCTCCAACTCAAGGGGAAAAGTTTACTATAATTGTAACTGATGTGCTATTTTTATAGCTTAGAGATGGAGTTGAGGAGTGGTGTGATTCTTCCTTTGTGCACAGATGGAGTACCTATAGTTCTTTGGGCAGAATTCACAGGGACCTTCCAGAGGTGTATTTTTAGGCCTGAAATGTCACGAGGTCAAGTGGCAGACACCCAGTTCTTTTCTTCACCTGTGTAACTTTAAGTACTTAATTATTGTTGCTCTTTAGTTTCGGAAACTGTTGTCACTGACCAACACACTGTTATCTGACAGCAATATTTGTAGGCTCAGCATCTTAATTATATAGAATAAACTGGGGCAGTATAACCTAGGAGAAGAAATATATAATTTCTAACTACATCACTCCCCAAACCAAGTAGCCTTGGGGCTATTGCTATATCCTTCCTAAGGGGTATACCACATCACTTCTACCTCTAACTCTATGATAAGTATGTAAATCCAAATTCATCTTTCCTCCAAAACCTGATCTTTCTAATGACCTTGTTTTTGTAAATGGAACCATTATCCTTCAAGTTACCGATTCTCTGCATCATCTTTTAGTTTTTCCTCTTCATCCTCCCTGAGATCTAATTATTTGCCAATTCTGACAATTCTCCTATAATATTGCTCACCTCTATCACCTTCATTCATTCATTTTCCCTGCTACCATACTAGTGCAGATTCTCATTATCTCTCACCTGGACTACTGCAATAGCTCTTTAATTCATCTTCCTGCCTCCCTCTTTTTCTTACTACAGTCCATTCTATGCAAGGCTGCCAAATTTATCTTTCTAGTGCACACAACTAATCATTTCACTCCAGTGCTTGAAAAATCTTCAATGGCTCCCCACTGTCTCCTGAATCAAGTCCAAACTTCTCTGTCTGACATTTAAACTGTGTATAGTCTAACTCCAGTCTACCTTATCGAGCTTTATTTTATACTTCCTTTTATATACTATACACTTCAACTTAAGTAAATTGTTTCTCATTCCCTCAACATGTTCTGTGCTTTGAGAATCTGCAGAGATGTTCAGACATTTTTGTCTGAAAAGGTTCTCTACCTATCCAAACCCCATCTTCTGAAATCCTAAAAATCCTTTAAAGGCCTAGCAAAATGATAACTCTTCCATTAAAAACTCTGATCCCTAGGATAAGAGTGATCTTTCCTCCTTTTTAATCCATAGCACTTTGTGCTTATCTTATGCATTTGTTCTATTTTAGCTTGAATTATAAGGTGTTTTTGTAAGTCTCATTCATACTAGATTTTTCAGATCCTTCAGGACATGAACTAAGTCTCATTTTTTCAATTTCCCTCAATACTTAACATAGTGTTTTGCATATGATAGAGATGTAATAATGTACATAGATGGAGAGATAGATGGATGAATGGATAATCGTAAGGTGAGAGAAAATATTCTAAATATTTGTAAAATATTTATAAAAATATTCCCCAGTGAGTGAAGTATCTGAAACCCAGATACTTTTCCAGCTGTATGTACTTTAAAAATGTGACTTCTGAAACACAGGCTTGGAGAAATTGGGAAAAAACTGACCAGCAAGAGGCAGTATGCTAAAATGAAAAGAATTCTATATCTGTATTGGAGTAAGTGTACCTGTGTTTGAGTGCCTAGTCTGCTATTTACTCTGTGAACTTAAAAAAAGTCATTTAACCTCTGGGGGGAAAAAAAAAGTTTTCTTACCTGAAAAAGAAGGGGATTAGACTAGCTGGCTTCCCAAGTTCCTTCCAACTCATTATATATAACATTCATATTTTGCAGCTAGACTGGAAATGTGAAGCAGAGCAGAGCAAAACAGCACCTTACAAACTAGCCTTCATAGAACTTTTGAAATCAACATTGTACTTGCCAAAAAGAAAAAAAATCCTACAGAGTATTCTCAGATAACAGATTTATGTCAATTTTTTTTCATTTTCTTTTCTCTCTCTGAGCAACAGGAACTTGGCATAAAATATGTTTTGCATTATTGTAGTGTTTACATCAGATAGGACACATAATGATGTGATCCTGAGGAGGATACAAAGTCAAACAAACAGTTTTATCCTGAATGATCAGGGAGGGGAAAAAAAAACATACAAATGACCCAACTTGCAAATTTCCCCCCCTAATGCTTTAGAATTGTCTCTGAGGATGTGGCATTTATTTATCCAGTAGCCATTTGAAAATAAAATAACTTCTTAAAAACACATAGGCTAAGCCCAGAATTCTTGTTAGTAACTTAGATTTCCAAATGGTTTGAGGACTTGGTAAATATAAATGATAATTCATTATGAATGGAATTTGCCTTGGCTGAAGAACATTAAATACAAAGGCAGGGTCAGCCAGCCTTGATCTTTTTTAAAAATAGACTCTTTAAAGATCCTAGTTGTAGGTTAGACTTTAATTAGGTAGAGATTGAAGACATGCAAAGCTTGCTACAGCAATTTAAAAAGTGAAGGGTAATGTCTAAAATGGGGTATTATTGAATTTACTCAGTTGGGATTCCTTTTCCCCAGTAATACCTTCGAGTTCTTTACTCAATCATAGAGATCAAAATTGCCACTTAAAATGCACTTTCTGAAATGAGAAAATGTACTTCTCTTTCTCTTCTTTGCAGAAGTGAGGGACTCTTGGTTTGGAACACTACATGTAATGACAGACTTAGTTAATATGTTGTTTAGCTTTGATGATTTGTGGTTTTTTTTTTCTTCTTTGTTTTTTCTGACCTTTATTTCAAAGGCTGGATAGCAAAAGAGGATAATAAACATGATTCCCATTTAGACTAGAAGCTTCATGAAAGCAAAGAGAGTTTCATTTTATTTTTGATATGCCCAATTTCTAGATGCACAGTAGGTACCCAATAAATGCAAGTTCATCGATTGATGTTTAATTAAAAAAACATTCTTTTAAAAATGTAAAATGTACCTTCTGTGTGCATTTTCACTTTGGAGATGTAAAGGAGTTTTAGCTGGGTATCAAAATGAACTGTGTAGGAGGTAGATGTTACCATACTGTCTAACTCAGAAGATCCATGTTAAAAAACATTGTAAAATGACACAGTGAATGTTTTCTTCTCTTGAGCAATCTTGCTGCTACAAAGCACTTCCCAGACATACTCATTAATCCTCTCCACTGGCTTGTTATCTGTCCTTTGCTTGTCTGAGTATAACTAATGATTTCATCTGGCTTTTCAGCAGAGGGTTCAGTGAAGTCTCCTGCTATTAATATTGCATCATTGCCAACTGTCCGCTTCTCATGAAGCAACGGAGGATGGAACACTGAGCTAAGAGTCGAGGCATTCCAGGATGTACTCACATTTACTGACCCTATAACTATCACTTAACTCTTCTGGTCCTCAGCTTCCCCATCCTTAAGAAATTGAAATAACAGCCTACTCCTTGCACTTCATAGATCATAGAACTATAGCAAGGATATCAAGAAAGGTAACTTAAGCAAAAGCTCTTTGAAGTCTAAAACCCTGGATAAATATCAGACATTTTATACATCTAAAAGTAGAATCAGCTTGTGCCACTTCATTTTTTTTTTCCTCACTTACTGGCAGAAAACTCCAGAATACTTGTGTGATCTCCAAGACTTGATGCCTGTCAATAAGAACATGGTTAATATCGGTTAAAAGAAGCTAATGTTTAACTGGAGAATTCTGAATGATAGCAGTCCATCAGTCAGCAAGCCTTTAAGTGTCAGGTACTATGGTAAACCCTGGTGACAAAGGCTGCAGATTCTATAGGCTTCCTATGAGAAATTAATGAATCTTAGGGTTAGGTACTTAGTGATTCACTTGTTACCTTCAGTGCTTATTTTTTCTGTTTTTAATTTGAGTGGTAGATTTGCATTTTGAGGATATGCAGAATTTATACAGCCATAGTTTACCAAAGTGAAAACTTCCTGACATTCAGCAGGGCTTTTTAAATAAAACATATTAACAAAGACATTTCAATAAGTCAATTCAACTAAGCAAACATTAATGTAACACATTAGTTAATATAACAATCTATATTTATTTTGTCCATTAAGATTTGCAAAATGCTTTCCTGCCAGTAACTTTGTAGAATAGAAGTATTATTAGTCCCTCTTTTTAGATGAGATGCAGTGTGGAGGGCCAGTTTGAGGCCAAAAAGACTATGGTATCTTGGGCAAGTACTTAAGCCCTCTGTGGCCCAAGCTTATTGTTGTTAGTTGTTTTTCAATCATGTCTGATTCTTCATGACCCTTTTTAGGGTTACTTTGGCAAAGATTCTGTAGTAATTTGCCATTTCCTTCTTTAGCTTATTTTACAAATGAGGAAACAGGGTTAAGTGACTTGACCTGGATCAAACAGCTAATAATTATCTGAGGCTAGATTTGAACCCAAGAATATGAGTCTTACTGACTCCAGTCCAAGAACTCTTTCCATTTTGCCATTTAGTTGCCCCATGCCCCAACCAACTTCTATCAAGACTCAAATATCAAAAATTGTAAAGCAGTTATTGATACTTGTTAGTTCAAGGGATTTTCCTCGTTGGAAAATCCTTATCCCCATCAAATCAAATGTATGGAACTGATAATCAGGGATAAGGTTACTTGTTCATGGTCATTCAAATTATATGTCAGACTAGGATTTGAAACCATGTTCTCCAAACCAGTAGTTTTTCACTCTACAACTGTGCTTTGCCTCTTAAAAAATTGAGGGTTCCTTGCTAGTGTGTTACTCTCTATATTGAAAAAAAGATAGTGCATTCTGAGGAATATATTTATTGCATTTGCACAAATTTATTTGAGACTAACTATAGAGCTGCAGAGTTTTCCTCAAAGGCATGCCATCAAGAAGCAATGAGAAGGTATGGTGGCAAAGACATTGGATCTGAAGTTAGGAAACCGTGGGTTCAAATCTCACCCAAGACCCTTGATCTGGATCACCCTTGAATTTTTGAATAAATTTCTTTGTAAAACCTTAAACTAAATCTAAATCTATGAGGGAGTACTGATTTCTTTAGCATTTTTGCTTGTGGTCACTTTTTCACCAATTTCTTTTAATTTAGAATTGCTTTTGCAAATAATTAAAGCCAAAACGAGGGCATTGTCCTTTAAGTTCAATTACTGAAATGGAGTATGTTAGCACCTTATTTTTTTTTTCAGGCAGCTAATTATCAAGCCTACCTATAATTTAGACCTCACCATTCATTATCAATTGAAGACAAAAAAAGTATTATTATTCAATATATTTTTAATGTCATTCATATAAATTGAATAAAATTCATCATCATCATCTGTATAATTCCAATGAAATTATTATTATTGCTGTTATTAAATGTGTGATTACATTTCACCTATACAATATAAGATTGGACTTCATATATGCTTCATAGATTGTTGCATTTTCTTGAGTTTTCCATCCTAATAAAGTTTATGTCAGGAAGAAATGCCACTCATTCCTAACAGGATGAATTTTCTTCCTTAATGAACAATGATAGTGATTCAGAAGAAAAGATGAAAGATTTTAGCCAGAACTTTCATGACTCTCTCATGTTGAAATTCTTCAGTGTCTTATTCCATCCTTCTATCATTTCAGCATTCACTTCTTTGTCTTCCTGGATTTACCTTAAGTACGAGATATCTTGAAGAAAAAATTTTACACTAAAACAGAATTAGTTGGGATCCCACAAAATGAAATGCAGAAGGGCAAAGAAATGGCCATATCAACTTATATTGAGGAGGAAGTGGTGGTTCCTGGAGCTGTGGTACTAGAAATCAGTTATGAGTTTTAGACCACAACTGGGCAGGGCCTCTGTGCATGGTTGATTGTGCACAGAAACTGTGTTTCTCATTGTTAGTAAAGCAATTACATTTCCCTCATCTGGATTTCATTTTCTTCATCTGAAACCAATTAACCAATGAGTGTTTATTGAGTACCTTTTTGTAAGTATTTCACAATTCTGGGCACTGTGGGGAACAAAAACACATAAGACACAATATCTGATCTCTCTGGCAATATTTGGGGAAAAGTAACATATGAGCTAATTAATAGTGTAAGGCGATATCACTTCAGCCAAATGAATGGCACAGATCCTCAGTGCTAAAAGAGTTCAGAGAAGGAAATAGTCCCCATCAGCTAGGATGGTCATTCACCTAGAAGTTGCTTAATAAATGATTGATTCATTGATTGATTGATCAAAGAAGTTTTTGCATAGAAGGTAAATGTAAGCCTTCCCCTTCCTTGTTGTTTGGGTTTGATGGCTCAGAGTATAAATAGCAATTGTTTCTATTCTGGTCAGAAACTCTGAGCAGTTTTTCCCTTCCCAGATAGATTCTTTTCTGAAGACAAACTAGTCCATCTTTTACCTTAATTCTTACATGGCCTTTAATTACTAATGGGTATTACCTCAGACAAATTGAGATTAGGGAAAGGCCTTACCTTAAAAAAAAAGTCTCGGTTCTCCCACTGCATCCTAGGCAGATCTTAACCTATCTCTTGCCACTGGATTCAGTGATTCTGAAGGAAAAAATGAGGCTAATGATTCTACATAATAATTCTGTATAGCTCTGTCTCACTTAAATCCAATTGACTTGCATGTCAAGACATCACTCTCCTGATGTTGATGGTCCTTTCTCTTTAAAAATGAATGATGGGCAGCACCAACCAAATGGAAGCCCCTTGAGGATGAGAACAATTTTATAATGTTGTTATTATAGCCTTACCACCTTAAGATGTGTGTTGTTGAGAAAGGCCTTGAGTTGGGCCTTATAGAGTGGGATTCAAAGAGGAAGAAAGGAAGGCAAGGGCAACTTAGAGGGAAGAATACATTAAGTGAGGGCAGTATCATAGAAACATACATTTAGAACTATAAAGGAGTTTAGAAGTCACTTAATCCCACCTCTGCAATTTGCAGGTAAGGACACTGGGACCAAGAGATGTCAAAAGTGTGACTAGACCAGTCTGATTGGAGCAAAGGGTTTGTGTAGAGTAGTTGAAGGTTAAGCTGTAAGGCTATGAAGGGAGGAACATGGTGAAGGACTTTGAATGTCAAACAAAGTAATTTGAACTGTCTCCCTTTGACAGAGGAGAATCAGTGAGGGTTTTGAACAAGCATGACATGACAAATGGGTTTTAGAAAGATGAATTTGTTTAGGGAGTTTTAAAAGACATATTAGTTTATTGTTTTTTACATCCTTGACAAAAGGTATGCTTTAATCTTGATCCTGCATTGTAGGATATTAGATTTAGAGGTAGAAGAGATAAAAAAATCCATTCCCCTTATTTTACAAATAAGGTCACATTCAGCCCTTAATACTCCCAAGTATTTTCCAAACTAAATTCAACTATAATTGGGAAATTTTTAGTGAAATAAATAAAAATACAATATAAATATTATTTTAAAACAAAGTAGTTATGTACAGTTTAGTCGTCTTCATTTCTTCTTGAGTTTGACACCGAATAATAGCCCCATACAGAACCATAACTATGGTAGTCCAAATGGAGCTTTGTCCCCATGGAACCTAAATTTGGAGTAAACTAATAGCACTTATAATCCTTCAACAGATAGAAACAATATATTGTGCCTATTTAAGAAGAATAACCTGTTGATATAGGACGTTTTTGAGATATATAGGTTATCAAAGTAGATAGAGAACTCACCTTGGTGTCAGACCTGAATTCAACTCAGCCTCTGACACATTCTGGTTATGATCCTAGGTAAAGCTCTTAACTTCTCATATGTCTCGGGCAACTCCATTAGGCTTTAATGTATTATGGATGTTGCATTGGTAGGGTAAATTTCCTTATCAAGAATTCCTTATTCTAATATTAGAAATAACTAAGCTGAGCCAAAAGGAAATTACCAGCTAACATGCTACCCTTCTTCCACTTCTTTTAAATGAACTCCTCCTTGTACTGTTTTCTCCCTTATTGGTGATCTCCTCAGATTTGACCTTGTGATATCTTGCAATCTTTACCCATAGGGACAATTTCCCAAGGAAATTCATCCATAACATTATGTATCCCAAAGTTTCAAGTTTTATTTCTAGTACTCTCTATTCAATACTCACCTCTCCATACTTTTGTCTTAAAAAATTAAAGTGGAGAACCAAGATGGTAGAATACAGAAAGAACTTAGCTGAGTTGTCTGAACATCCTCCTTCCAAACAATTTTAAAATGACGCCTGAAATTGAATTTTGAAGTTGCAGAGCCAACAAAAAGTCAGTGAGACATTCTTCCAGCCCAAAACTTAGGAAGTTGGAAAGAGATCTGTGATGACCGCATAGTTAAAATCAGCCGGAGTCAGGAATTCAGGTTAAGGGGAAAATCTTCAATCTTTATTTTTTTTGAGGTGAAGGAGGATTGCAATAGCAATATGGGCAGCTGCGACAGGAAGCCAGCCAGCAGAGGTGAAGGGGGATTGCAGGTGAAAGGGGAACTGGAGGTGAAGGGGGGATCGCGATAGCAATGTGAGCAGCTGTGACAAGATGCCAGCCAGAAGTCTCTCTTTCTGCTTCCCTTTTCACTCCCCTGCCTCCACTCACCAAAATCATTATTTCCTATACAACACATCAGGCCCTATACAAAGAGTGGTGGGGGCCATTCTTTCTCCAAGCATATATATTAATAGAGTATGGTCCAATTATTATTTAGTCTCACATGCTTGGGACCTCGGTACATCAACTCAAGCCTCAGCCCATTACAGAGCTCTGTGACATAAGGGTCAAGGCTAGCCCAGAGCCCATATAGATGAACACCACTTAGAACTAGAAGGGGGAGATAAAAGTAACAAAAGCAACTTCAGGAGCTCTCATATCAGGGGTGATAAAGGGTCTGGCAACTGGTGAGAAAGAGAATTCAAGGGAACTCTGCTAGCACCAAATGCACAACCAATGTTTGGTATTTCCATTGTCTATACTCACTTTTAGATCATTGCTTAAGGGCAAGTAGAAATATATTTGATGAAGAGGGAATGGGAGCCCTTCAAGGAATCATTGCTTTTGATCACAAGGAATCAGGGACCCCAAGGAAAAGTATCAAAATCCCAAGGGATCGGGTCCTTTCCTGGGTAGGGAACAGACCACATATCAGGAGAACAGTGACCACATCTCTTCTCAGACCATACCACCTGAAAGCACTAAAAGCTTCCAAACCCCAGAACTAACTTTGAAAATGGTTGTACAAAAAAAACTAAAACCTAAGAACATGTTCTTCCCACACACAGCCACCAAAAACAGAGCCCAACTTTAACATAAAATTCAAAATCAAGAAATAGGATGGATAAATTAACAAACCAACAAAAGGGAAAAAAAATAATCTGATCTTAACTATTGTAACAGGAAAAATCAAGACATAAAATCAGAAAACAAGAAAGTCAAAATAGTTGTGAGCAAAGCCTCAAAGAAAAATGTGAATTGTATACAAGTTCAACAAGAATTCCTGAAAGAGCAACAATCTATTTTCAAAATCAAAAGTTGTAGAGAAAAATTAATTAAGGAAATGAAAGCAAACTAAGAAAATTATGAAAAGATGATTGGCAGCTTGATGATAAAAGAGGTACAAAAAATACTGAAGAAAATAACACTTTAAAAGTAGATTTGGTTGGCCTGAGACATGCAGCACTTACTATCTGTGTGACCCTGGGAAAGTCATTTAATCCCAATTGCCTCAGGGAAAAAAATAGACTTGGCCAAATGGGGAAAAGAAGTATAAAAAAAAAAACTGAAGAAGCTAATTTCTTAAAAATTAGAATTGAACATGTAAAAGCTGACTCTATGGGACTTCATGTCAAATGAATAGGAAAAAAATAGAAGAAAATGGGAAATATCTCTTCAGAAAAACAACTTACCTAGAAAATAGATTAAGGAGAGATAATTTAAGAATTAGTGGACTACCTGAAAGTCATGATTAAAAAAGGATCCTAGCCATCATTTCAAAAGTTAATGTTAGGGTATCTGTTGTGGTTTCTACTCCAGAATCATTTTGTGGAATTTACTGTAGGATCCAGAATTGCTGATTATGGTTCTAGTCTTTTTTCTGGGTCAGAGGGAACATATATAGATAAATATTGAGAGAAAAGGCAAACCAATACACTCTTTTCAGTGAGGCAGTGAAAAAATTACATAAAATTAAAATTTTTAAATTCATTATGATAGTAGAATTTTTTACTATTAGAAATCACCAATATTCAGCCACAAATGTGGATTTGGATCCCCATTCCTCCATCATGTGGTAGTGTTCTTTTAAGAAACATATCTGCCTTCTTTATAGTACAAAGAATTTTCTTTGGGTTTGTGCATCTATAAATCTGTTATTAAGACTTCTGCTCTTCTCTAGTTTAAGCTTAACATTACAAAACTTTTTGACTCTTAAGCTAAGCACCCACTTCTCAGTGACTGAATTCTGAGGTTATAAACATTTGTGATTTGTTGGACTCTAGTAACCAGACAAGTTGATGTAGATTTGCATAGACACAGGTATGCTTTTTATAGACTAGTTTTTGCTGTTCAAGGTTTATAGGCATATAAATGTAATTTATGTCCATCTGAAGAAGTTTATCCAAAGAAATGAATCTCTTTAACAGGTATCAAGTGTATTTTTAATGGAACATTTTGCATACCCCATAGGTATTTAGTTGTTTAAAAACTATAGGCAAAAAGATAATGAGGGAAGGATTCTGTGAACAATTTACTTGAAGCATGGAGGCTGACAGCCAAGTGTGCTGTTTTGACTTCATCTTGCTTGGCACAATTTACAGAACAAAAATGAAAACATGCTAAGTGCCTAATAATCATGTTTGCTGAGCCTAGTTTCCTGGAGATTTCTTGGAACAGTGATCAGAAGGTTATGCAAACGGTTCTATTTTGCCTTCTAATTCACTGTCATGAATATTAGGGAAAGATGATTCTATGTTAGCAAGTCAAATAAGTTGACAATGTTACAAGCCTTACTTGCTGGTCACACATGGATTGTTCATCTACTTATATCATTCATTCATTCAACTAAATTTATAGAAATTTTTTGAAAAAAAATTCTTTAATGAAATAACAAGGGTATTCCACCCAGAAATTGATTAAAAGTGTCATCTGTAAAGGTCGTAAGGTGATAGTTCTAGTTGGTCATTTAGAAAACATTATTGTGTACCAAGCATTATGCTAAGTGATGGGGATACAAAGAAAGATAAAGAATTATCCTTCATTTTATACTTGAGGAGACAGGTTAGGTCAGTCAAGTGACTAGCCAAAAGTTGTACAGTTAATAAAATATCTGAATACACTTCCTTTCACTTTGTTGCTATTAATCTGTAACTATATAGCATAACTATGAATGGATTTGGGAAATGGTTTTAGGAGAGAATCTTTGACTCTGAAAGAGAATTGTCCAGGCTGTGTGGGGAAGGGAAAAAAGGTTCTTAGGATGACAAGTACAAATCTTAAGAATGAAAATTATTTGACTTGTACTTGATATTGATTAGCAACCAGATTGATCATTTTGAAGTCCAAACACATTTCTGACAAGAGCTGTAACAAAGACTGACTTTAGAGATCCAAGATTTTGGGGGCAGTAACTACAAGTAATTAATGTTTGCATATTTTTCAACAATTCTACATGAAAACCAGGAAAAATACTTTGAAAAATAGATAAATAAAAGGATCCTAGATTTTGAAGTAGAAGAAACTTCTGATGTCATTTAGACCAAGAACTTTATTTTATAGAAAAGTTGAAACTTTTCTGTAGATGAAGAGGTGAAAGGGGCAGAGATTAAAGGACTTGACCAACATTGCATAAATTAATGACAGATTAATTAGATTTGAACCTGTCTTTTGACTCCCTAATCTCCATGCTCTTTCCAGTATTATCACAGATGTTATACAAATAATAAAGATAGATATAGATGTAGATGTACATATATACATTTCTAACAAGTATCAAGTATATTTTAATGGAACATTTTGCATATCCCATAGGCATTTAGTTGTTTAAAAAACAATAGGCAAAAAGATAATAGACATAAATATATAAATATATATTACACATGTTTTTAAATGGGTGACTAGGTGGCTCAATGGATGAAATGCAGGAAGATTCATCTGCATGAGTTTAAATCTGCCCCCAAGCATTTACTAGTTGTGTGATCCTTAGCAAGTCACTTAACTGTTTTTGCCTCAGTTTCCTCATCTATATAATGACCTGAAGAAGGAAATGACAAACCATTGTAGTATTTTGCCTCCCTCAGAAAAAAAAAAAACCCACATGGCATCACCAAGAATATAAGACAACTGAAAACAACTGAACAACTGCATAAATTTAAATAGGAATATATAAATATATATGTAACAATAGAATATATGTAAAGTAAGAAATTTATTCACAGATGTGTATATATCTGTGTTATATACATTTTCATTTTCCTTTGTGTACATCAATAAAAATAAGCATTAATAAATATTTATAACATTCTCAATATGAATACACTCTGTGACAAAAACATTAAACCAGCCGGTGCTTTAGCAGTGCATAAACAATTAAGCTTAACGTCAAAACACATTCTAGGAAACTCAAAATGAAGCCTGATTTCTAGTTCTTAAATCAGTTTTCATGCTTTGATTTAGTATATATAATTTTTAGTGGTGTTATATGACTGTAAACTAGCCACATATATACTTCTGGGCTTTGATTAGTTTTTGTTACAATCATAAAGTTTTTTTTTAGCATGATTTTCTATTGTTATTATTGTTTCCTTCTGCATCATTAGCTTGAGAGTTTGCTTAAAGGAAACAGCCAAGACATCAAATGAATCACTTAACAAACAAATTCTGGTGGAAGCTATAAAAACTCTATGCTACATAAATTAGATTCAGGAGATAAAGTGGCTGGTCTTGCAGAATGAATAAAACCAGCAGCTTTGGTTACCACATCATTCACTTTTTGTTTCTCTGATTTTATTCCAGAACCGAATGGAGGAAAGCAAAGCACTATTTAGGACAATTATCACATATCCCTGGTTCCAGAACTCTTCCGTTATTCTATTTCTAAACAAGAAAGATCTTCTAGAGGAGAAAATTATGTATTCTCATCTAGTTGACTATTTCCCAGAATATGATGGTAAGTCTCTCTCCATTTTCAAAAGAGGTGGAACTCTAGCTGATAACATTTTTTTCCCAGAGCAATAGCTGATGCAAGAGCTGGTTTTCCCTGTTATTACATTACAATGCAGCCAGTACTGTCCTATCATTGCCTTTGGAAACCTGCACATCATGATGAATAGATTACCCATTAATGTTTTCCCTTTTGGTTATTCTTAATGATGTTAGAAAATTACTCTCTATAATGAAACGGAAGTTCTAGAAAAATGAACATTGTTAAGTAAGGGCTAATAAAGAAGAAAAAATAAGTCTAATAGGAAACTTAATTTTTATGAGTCTTTTTAGTGACTTTTATCAACACCATATCATCATAAGTCACCAGATGCTTGAAAGCCCATTCATTCATAGCATATAGTATACAAAGTGCCACAATGGATAGAGGATCAGGCCTGGAGTCACAAAGACTGGGTTCAAACCTGGTCTCAAATACTTACTAGTTGTATGACACTGGGCAAGTCACTTAACCCTCTTTGCCTTAATTTATTCATCTATAAAATGAACTGGAGAAGGAAATTGGCAAATCACTCTAATATTTCTGCCAAGACAACTCCAAAAGGGATCATAAAAAGTTAGACACAACTAAAAACTGACTAAACAACAAAATGTCTACAATTTGTGAATATAAAATACATGCAAAATAAACAGGAAAGAATTTGGGAGAAGGAAAATGGGAAGCAAAGCCAGAAAAAGCCCTATTCTTAAACACTATATATAATTATATAAAATCATATATATATACTTAATATACAATATTATATTATACAATATACAAATATATATATGTATATATATATATATATTTATGTATGTGTATGTATATATAGTACTATACAAGTCTGAATTATGTTATTTTTAGAATTTTTTGTTGCGCTGTATTGTTAATTATTCTAAGTGTATTAACCTCATTTCTCCCACTATATTACTGATTACAAAATATTGGAAGAGAGACAGTATGTTTGATCTTTCTTCTTATCTCGCCTCTTGTTCTCTCATTGACTTTTACATTGATAAACACATTATTTGTTACCTAAATCACTGGTTATCAATGATAATTTATTAAATCTCTCCTTTTGTGAGGCATTTTTCTGGGTATTAATAAAGTAAGTTAAGTTTTACTGCTTGTGTTGCAAAATAGACATTAAAACACATACATGTTATATATAGGAGCATATAATAATAATGCAGTGGTCAGAGAAAAAAAGATAATAGATACATTTTTATGTTTCATATATTGTGTATATAGCTAGTGAATAGAGTTCTAGACCTGGAATCAGGAAGAATCATCTTCCTGAATTCAAAACTAGTCTCAGACATTTTACTAGCTGTATGACCCTGAACAAATCACTTCTTCCTGTTTACCTCAGATTCCCATTGTAAGATGAACTGGAGAAGAAAATGGTAACCAACTTCAGTATCTTTGCTAAGAAGAATTGGGCAGAATTGAAACAACTGAATAACAACAACAAAAGAAAAATATATTATACACACAGACACACACAGATACACACACACACACACACACACACACACACACACAATTTGAGATGACTTGGCCTCAGAGTCATACTGTTACATTTTTACAATCTCAATTTTTAAAAATAATATTAGTTGTTTTTATAACTATGCACAAATTAATAAATACCCTTAAATATTTAAATTTTAATCTCTTCACAGACATTAAATAATATTATTTACATTATAACTGTATTCACTTACCAGAAGATTGTAAATTTAAGCATATGAAAAATTATAGAATTTTAGAAGTCACTTTAGAGAGTGATTACATGTTCCTTGTTTTACAATGAAAAAAGTGAGCCTTCAATCAAGATGCGTTCACTTACTGTGTACCAAGCCTTGTACTAATGCTGGGAAACTGAGACTAAGGGAAATAAAGTGCCCACAAGAGAATCACTACTCTGACTTAGCTTTCTAAGCTTCTAGACACATTTTTTTTCACTGTATTACACCGGATGTTCTCGGGTATTGAGATAGCTTTTTCCTTAAGTAAGAAATGGGGCTCATATTTCTCATAGGTACACTTTCCTTTATGTTTTGCTGTTCCTGTAAAAGCAAATTCTTCCCTAAGTATAATAGTCTTTCTCTTTATTGCTCTTAATTTACTGCTAGCCTTGAGCCATAAATTCCTGAGAGTGTATCTCTAGACAGTAAAAGCTATGGCAAGGAAGCAGTTCTCAGTGGGAGCAAAGGCACTTCTGCAGAACAAAAGACCGATTTTTTAGAAGTTAAACTTCAGAGAAATTGAAATTGTCAACTTGTATTTTTCTGCCTAGAAGGTTCTGAGCTGCTTCCCTATCTTCTAGAATTTTATGCAAATCAATTATAGGGCAGATCTTAAAATACTTTAAAGTGGCCATTCTTCATCCCTACTCACCCACTTCTCCACCACCTGGATTAAACATCTGCTTCTCCAACACAGGTTGGAATGTTAGTAACACTGAAGTAAGCAGAACTAAAATGGATAAGTCCATTTTGCATAATTTAAAACAAACTTAAGAGCAAGCTTTTTCATCTTAACCTAGAGCATCAAGTCATTTGCTTTTTAGTTATTCCAGTTGTGAAATATCAGTGAGGCATGGGAACTACCCTGTTTCTCCATCTCTTCCTAATTCCTTTCATTTGGCCTTTCTCTAATAACTGTCCCTAGCCATTAGTTTTGTCAATTCTCCTTGCTTGTCAATTCACCCCTATGATAGGTGCCATAAAAATAGTTTATTGATATCTTTAAATAAAATATGTTACTGTTACTGAACACCTCAACATTCATTCATTCATTCATTCATTCAGCAAATATTTATTAAGATCATAGTAGCCCATGAAGAACTTGATAAATGACTATTAACTTGGCCCGTCAATGACCTACTCAACTCTTTTAAAACTGGGAGTACCATAATGGTTGTGTATTTGCATTAATAGTTTTTTCATTGAAGAATTCACTCTGCTGATGAAATCACAAATATGCTTTATCACCACTACCACCCTTCAAAGAAAATGTGAAAGACAGTGTGTCTGTAGGTCCTATAGGAGATAAGATGACAAAGGCAATTTTCAGAACTGTGATGCCTATGATAATTTCATAAGAGATATGTACACAAATATATATTCAAAGAGTAGTAATTGCAAAAGAGAGACATGATATACTGTGGGAATTCACAAGCAAATACATACACACACATGTCTACTATAAATAAAATGTTTTAGTTTTTTTTTTTTTTTTCAAGTGAACCTAAATCTTGGTTAGGTGGGGAGAACGTCATAATTCTTATGAGATGAACTAAAACCAAGAAAAACCCAAGCCCATTCCATTGTGTTGTTTTTAATAACAAACATGAGTGTGTTTATATAAGTGAAATTATAAAATTCACTGTGTTTTTACAGTTATAACATCAAAATTATAGTGAATACCACTTTGATACTTATCTTTAGTAAGTAGAATTATCATTTCCATTGTACATTAGAAATTCATAAATTACCATACTGTCTGCATGTTTTAAGGCATGATTATCAAATTTCATTATAGATTAGATTTCATCAGACACCATGATTTATGCTCATAAACAGGAAGCACATCAAGAAACTTGAAATTGGTTTTTATGCTTAAACACTGGTTCTGCTACTATTTTAAGTTAGAAAATAATTCTTCCCTACAAAACTTGAATAACTCATCATTTTTTATAAGCAGTACTTTAGAACTAGTAAGTTACTTTTTTGAAAACCAATAATACAATGGTTAATGATTATACTTTTTTTTCAAAATTGTAATAATGTATTTGTGGAAATATGTGTAGAAGAATTGCACATGTTTAACATATATTGGATCACTTGCCAACTGAGGGATGGGGTAAGGGGGAAGAGAGGGAAAAAATTAAAATACAAGGTTTAGAGGGGTAAATGTCAAAAAGTATCCATGAATATATTTTGAAAATAAAAAGTTTTAATTTGGGGGCAGCAAGGTGGTGCAATGGATAAAGCACTAGCCCTGAAGTCAGGAGGACCTGAGTTTAAATCTGTCCTCAGACACTTAGCACTTCCTAGTGTGTTACCCTGGGCAAGCCACTTAAACCCAGCTGCCTGGGCAGGGAGAGGGGGAAAGAAAGCTTTAATTTTTAAAATTGCAAAAAAATAAGAATAAAAAAATAAAAAATAAAAGGACAAAATTATAATCATGGATTCTTAAAGGCTTTCAAAATTGTAAAATTATCTTTTTTTTTTTTTTTTTTTTTGGTAAGGCAATTGGAGTTAAGTGATTTGCCCAGGGTCACAAAGCTAGGAAGTGTTAAGTGTCTGAGGCAGGATTTGAACTCAGATCTTCCTGACTTCAGAGCTGGTGCTCTATCTACTGCACCATAGCTACCCTCTACTTTCTTAAAGACAGCAAACTATAAGCTTTGACGATTGTTTTGAGCTAGAAAGGGGTCAAGTACAGTATACCATCTGAGGACCCACATAGCTGATGATACCATGGATAGAATATTGACCAATAGTGGAGCAGACTTAAGTTTGAATTCTGCCCTTGTCATACTGGCCAAGTCACTTATTTTTGTCTGATTTAGTTTTCCCTATGTAAAATGGGGACAATAATGGCATCTACTTCCCATGATTGTTGCTAGAATCAAATAAGAAAATATTTGTAAAGTATCTTACAATGCTAAATAAATGCTAGCTGCTGCTTCTGTTGCTACTACTATTACTACCACCACTACTATTACTGTTATTAATAGACCCATCACTCTCATTTGTTTGCTAAGTAATAAATTTCTTGGTCATGGCAATCCAATGTCATTTAGTGATAATGGCTTTCTTCCTTATCTGAATCCATTTCCATTTGTTGTTTGGTTATTTCGGTTGTATTTAACTCTTCATAACCCCATTTGGGGTTTTCTTGGCAAAGATATTGAAGGTTGTTTGCCAATTCCTTCTCTAGTTCATTTTATATATGAGGAGATTGCGGTAAATAGAGTTAAATGATTTGCTTAGGTTCCCCAGTTAATAAATGTCTTAAGCTAGATTTAAACTAATGAAGATGAGTCTTCCTGACTCCAGACCCTACACTTTATCTACTAGCTGCCCTCAGTGGGACTTCAAGTAAAAATTCTAGGCGTAATCAATATGCAATAATTATACAATTTTGAAAAGGACTTTGCTCTCATGAGCCCTATATTCAAATGCTAGAAAGCATTCACAGCTTTGTTTGTAGGAAGAATCCTTGACTTAAGAAAGAGTTATAGGCAAGTTGTTGGTAAATCAAAATGTTCCTTTGAAAAAAATTAGTAGTCAATAAGCTTCCAGATCAGTTTTTTAGAACTTTTTAAATTCATTCTTTAATTGAATTTCAGTATCAATAGTTCTACAATGTGGTGTCATTACACATTAAAACCATAATGGGGAGTCAGGACTTTTAAAGTATAATATACTCCCAGAATGAAAATTCTCTTTTCAGATTCATCTTGGAAATTCATCCATAATTTGTCAACCTAGAAAGGTGCCTAGATCATTGGATTTGATCGCACAAAGCTAGTGTTTGAGGGCTCATCAGGCCTTCTTGCCCCCCAAGGCCAGCCCTTTTTTCACTACCTAATAACACTATATTACTATTAATCTCATAATATTCTATTAAAGTATTGAGATAATTAATCTTATTATTAATAAGCTTATTTATTATTATTAACAAATAATAATCTTATTATTAATAAATTGAGTGTATAAGAACTTCTTGTGAGGGACAATGAGATGGCCTTCATCAGTACTCTGGCAGGGCGACTTGGATTCAATTCCAGCATTTTACATGTCCTAGTTAGATGGTCATAGAAAAGTTATGTCATCTCTTAGTTCCCCATGTATCTATCTAAATGGTACAGAAGAATTATACTCTGCATCAATGAAGGGAGCCTCCATACTTAGAGTTCCTCATAGAGATAAAAAAAAAACCTAGAGCAAGAAAAGCAACTTGTTATATATTATTCATAAATTTTATATGTATACACACACATATATAATTTGTATATCTATGTGTATGCACATATATGGTATTTGTAAATTTTATATATTTGTGTGTATGTGGGTGGAAGAGAGCATTCATACATTAGGAGTCCAAGTCCTGGATTATAAGAACAAAATGGTACAAAATATAGGAGGAAGGAGGAAGTTTTCATTTCTTCAGTAAAGGTTTCATCTAGGACAAACAGTCTAAGAGAGTGAGGTGTAACTTTAGGCAATTGAATCTACCCTCCAGGCCTGGGATCAGATATATCAAAATGATCTTAGAGATCCCTTCTTAGCTCCATTATTCCATGATTCAGTTATATGCTCTGATCAAGAGCTGGCCGTCACTCATTCTTACAACCTCCTTGCAGTAGCCTTTTCTGTTTTTTGCAGCTTGTTTTCCTATATTTCTGAACCCACAGATAATCTCTATACTAAATGCAACAAGGGGCTATGGCAAGGAATTGGAGGTGAGATGGCACTGATTAGAAAAATAGAATTTGTGTTCCAAAGTTCTAGCCTATAAAGACTTTCTTCCATTTTTGATATCAAGAGGTGTGTCCTGACATTAATTTGTTAAGCATATCATGTCATTGCTGTGAGTCTGTTGACTCATTAATGAACTAATCTACGAAATCTTTAAGGTTTTTTCTTGTCCTAAATTCTATTTGTGTACACATTACTGTTTTATATTAAAATCATTAAAAACAAAAATAACAGAATCTAGAGCTGAAGGAAATCTTTCAGGTCATCTAGCCCAACTCTTTTACTGTATAGATGAGGAACTGAAGCCCAGGGAGATTAAGTAATTAAGCTTACAAATTAATAAACAAGAAGGGCCACAATGTGAACCCTAGTTTTCTAATCCCAAATCCAATCTACTTTCCACTACTGACATAGGTAATACCTAACAGTTTATTTCTGGGTAACTATGGGGGAAATTATTTCAAACTACATGATTTCTGAATAAAAATTCATATTCATCATTTAGATCTAAAACTTAGATTTGGTTTATACAATATCCTCCTGAAAAGAAAGGGGGAGAAAATGTTATCCTGTTCCTATGCTTATCCATCCTTATAATATTATCAAAACGCTTATTAAATGAGATACAATCTAGAGTATTAGGAAAAGCCTGCCCCCACAGCATTCTGGGCCTGCCATGATGATTGCGGGTGCTCCAAGTGGCCATCCAAAGCTCCCACCAGGAGCCATTATATTCAAGACTGCTCTGAAAAGACCTCTTGCTGCCTCCCCCAGCAACATGCCTATGATTAGACAAGGTTGACTATGAAGAAAGCATTTGTGAAAACAGATACTCAGAGGAGTAGCTAGATGGTACAGTGGATAGAGCACCAGCCCTGAAGTCAGGAGGACCTGAGTTTCAATCTGGAAAGAGAGAGAGAGAGAGAGAGAGAGAGAGAGAGAGAGAGAGAGAGAGAGAGGAGAGAGAGAGAGAGAGAGAGAGGGGGGGGAGGAAGGAAGGAAGGAAAGGGAAGGAAGGAAGGAAAGGGAAGGAAGGAAGGAAGGAAGAAAAGAAGGAAGGAAGGAAGGAAGGAAGGAAGGAAGGAAGAAAAGAAGGAAGGAAGAAAAGGAAGAAAAGGAAAGGGAAGGAAGGAAAGGGAAAGAAGGAAGAAGGAAGGAAGGAAGGAAGGAAGAAAAGGAAGGAAGGAAGGAAGAAAAGGAAGGAAGGAAGAAACCAACTTATAGATATCATTATGGTCAGGTCACTTCATATTCTCACATAACTGCAGAACACTTTAGAGATCTAGAATACTTATAATTTCATAGCATCTCTGTGTAATATCCTGGCCATATGTTCTGCATCTTAGTCTTACAGAGTTCTCTAGTTATCAAGAGGTTAAGTGGCTTGCTTAGAGTCACATGGCTAGCATGTGCCAGAAGTATTACTTTAACCTACTTTCTGACTACAGGATCAACTTTTTAATATCTTAATAATGTCTTCCAATCAATTTTTAAATATCATCCTTTGTTTATCATACTTCTTTGGCCTTCAATTTCCCAATCAGGAAAATGAAGAGGTTGAATTAAATGATATTTTAAATACCTTGAGCTCTAAATTCTATTATCTTAAATACCTAACGGTATATTATTGTTCTGATTATTACAAGAAAAAAAAGCTACCTTAGTGAAATCTTTGAACTTTAGGAATTTAAACTTGAAGATAAAGTGTATAAGACAAGAAAAATCAAAATGCAGTATGATACCTGAGTTATCCAGAGTCACCTTTTGGGTAGCTTTGTCTACACACAATACAGTCAAGAACCCAGAAGTAAGGGAGAATAAAGAGTCACTAAAATAGGTGTCACAAAGTGCATGCACTCAAACTCCTAGATGTTATTTATGTTCTCAGTCAGAGTCCATTTGTTCTCATTTTAGACACAGTTGGAAAAGTCTTGGTTATCTAGTTCCTTAGCCTTCATTAGATTAGAAGTAGACAATTAGGGAAAGGTAATAAGCCTCATGAAAGCAGCAAGGAAGAACAGAGAAAGATTTTAAAGGCAGACACAGCTCAAAGAAAGCACTGTAGTCTGATAATGACTCTAATTCACTAGGAAAAGGTTAAATTCTATATACTATATTCAGTTTGAAAAACTAGGGAAGTAATACAAGATTATTGTGATTTTATCTAGAAATGCATTTTGTGGGATGGCTTATTTCTAAAGAATGTTATAGAAATAAGTATTGATATATAAAAATAATAGATGAAAGGAAAATGAAGCTGATATTTCCTGTATTTAGGATAGTTTAGGATAGAATTAAAGGCAAAACTAAGTATATGCTTCCATATCTCAGTAAATCCATGAGCTCATCAATAACGGTATGCCCTCCAGGAGTTCTCCTTTCAATACTTTTTGCCTTTTAACTCTGTGCTGTTCCTGTCATGTCCTCCCATGAATCCTCCACAGAGAAGCTGTCTGACATCTATCTCATGGGTACTCCTTTGATGTATGGCATGTGGCCTGCACTGGTACCCATCTGTCATCCCCACTCTTGCTATATGACTAATCTACCTCCTTTTTCTGTTTATACAATTCACAGATGATTTCTTTTATGCCATTTTTTTGCTAAGCAAATGCCTCTTGGAAATATGCCTACTTGCAACCATCCTATATTTCTCGATTGCCCTTGACATCATCCACAATTTCAGTTCTTCTGTAACTGTCTTATTCAATGAGTCACAGTCATATAGCAGTACTGATGGGATATTAGTGTCATAAATATAGAGTTTCGTGTCAAGGAGCAACTCAGCTTAATAGAAAGGGATTCTCTTGCCTTTCAAATTCATTTCCTAAATACAATCTAGCCTACTGTCTTTTCCCTTACCCCCATTTAATTATGTTGCCCAGCTCATTGGCCCTCTGTCCTTCACTGAGAGAGATAGAGAGACACAGACAGAGAGAGAGAGAAGATAGATGATAGATGAATGGATGCTGATGGATTAACACAAACCTATCCAAATTCATGTCATATTCTGGGCAGTGAGTTTTCTATGATTTTCTAGATTGCTAGTCTGATCACTTTTGAATGATGATCTCATTGAAGAAGTTTGTAGCATTTTATATAATCATCACAGTATCAGCTGTAAGCAGAAATTCTGAAGGTTTTCACCGAGATTTAGAGTTAGAAAGGACCTTAAAATAATTTGATCCAATTTTCTCATTTACAGAAAATAAACCCTTTTAGATTCTGGGAAGAATCTCCTCTGTGACTCTGAACTTCTTTTACCTCAATTGATAATAAGAGGATTATTGAATAAAATTAACTTTGTGGATTGTATTTAACAAAAGATCTTAAATAAATCTTCATATGGATATGAAGATTATTGAAAGACAACCATTAAGGCTATCTAGTTAAGCCTTCCTTCCTTCCTTCTTTCCTTCTTTCCCTCCTTCTTTCTTCTTTCTGAATTAATAAACATTACATATAGCAAGACCCTTATTTCCTATGCCTCTTCATCAGTCCTATGATTACTGAAGGGCTTTCTAGTGTTAGATCATCCTTCAGAAGACTAACTGCTCTCTTTTCATATTTTTAATATTTCCATACCCTTTATATATATGTGTGTGTGTGTGTATATACATACACAATTGCTTCTTAAAAATGTTAGATTGTAAAGAAAACAAATATATGACTTAGTAGCTGATGATTTCTTCTCAGTTACATCTTTTGGTAATAATACCAGCCATGATTTGTTTCCAATTTCTGATATGTTAAAAGTAAAACTTCAGTGTTTTCAGAATGTATCCCCTTCAATAAAAATTTCTTCTATGTATACTTGAAGTGGTCAGCGGATTTTATCTTTTATCTTTAATGGGATGATTTATCTTTTAAGGGTCATTTTATTTGCATCATATAGCACTGTGAGCACTATGAATTTCTCTAAATGTGGTGCTTCCAAAGTCATCAGTAATGAGAACAAGTCACTATAGAAGAAAACAGCATATGTTTCATTTTCCAATTGTTTGTTGCCATCCTTCTAGTTTCATCTATATACCTGTACCTAATTTTTCTAGTTGGGTCTCACACTAAGCATAGTTATCACATAGTAATTTTTAATGCAATGTACCTTAGTAATCTACAAAGCAATCCTTACAGGAATATTATTAGATATGCTAGGATAACAGGCCTGATTTTAGAGGGGAATGCTATCCATTTGATGATATGTTCAAAATGGTATTGACAGAATTTACCCCTATAAAGGCTTTGTCCTTACATCTCAGATCAATTAGAAACTCTTCAGACTTGTATTTATGACCTCTTATCTATTGATTTTTTTTGGAGTCCCTTAGCACTAGTGATGCCTTCCTTCTATGATTGTCATTAATTTATCCTCTGTATAGATTTTTCTATGTAGATCATAGTTCTTTGTTTATTGTCTTTCCCATTGGATCATAGCTCCTTCAAGGAAAAAACTGCCTTTCTTTGTGATTAACACAATGATTGCCACATAGTAGGCGTTGAATAAATGCTTGTTAATTTTATTTTCCCATATCTCCTTGAATTTTTCTCTCCTTTTTGCTGTTACTTTTCATCTCTTTGCTAACTCACTCTACTGAATAATTTAGGACTATATCTTATTCATTCTTACCTCTGACTTTGCTCATAGACTTTCCCCAACCTAAAAGACCCTCCCAAATCAACATCATCAGTCAATGTTATTATTTCAAGATCTGTCACTTTTCAAAAAAGTGTTCCATGTTTAAGTTTACTCTAAGTGTGTAACTGGCCTGTCTCCTGGATGGAAATTAATCAAGAGGGTGACTCTATGAAATTCCATGTGTCATTCAGAGCAAATCAGTTAAATTTTCTGGGCATCCATTTCTTTCTTTTAAAAGAAACATATTCTCTCTCTCTCCCTTCACCCCCTCTTCCTCCTTCTCCCTTTTCTCCCATCCCCCATACTCTTCCTTCCCTCTCCCTCCTTTTTTCCCTCTTTCCCTTTCTTTCCCCCTTTCTGTATTTTATGTACTTTTTAATTTGCTTATATTCCATATTTTAGACTAATCTTTGTCTAGATGAAAGTTTCTTAAGTATAGTGAACATAATTTTTTCTATTTTATAGATAATGATAGATATGGATATGTCACGGGTCTTTTTAAAATGTAACTTTATTGATATTTTATATATAACTCTTATTTCGCAGTGTATGACTCTCCCTATTCTCCCACTCTTTTAATAAAGAAAGGGGAGAAAGCTCATCAAAACTAACCATCCAAAGAATCTGATATTATCTGCAAAGAAGGAAGAAAGCTGCCTTCTAATATTTTTTTGAGTCCAAGCATGATCACCAGATTTAAGTTCACTTGCTTTGCTCTTCTTGTTCCTTTCATTCATATATTTGTACTCATTGGGTATATTGTTTTCTTGCTTATTTTGCTCTGGATCAGTTCATATGGATTATTGTATAGCACAGATCTTAATAAATGCTTTTGAGTTATTGAATACATTGAAGACATAGGCATGAACAGATATAGATCCATGACAAGTATGGGACAAATGAAATTTTGATCCAGGCTGTATCATGGCAGAGAGATTGCTTCTTCCTCCAGGGAAGAGGGTATATGTCTTTTCTGGGAGGATGCACTTTCTTCCCATGACTCATCATTCCTTCTCCTTATTTCTGGTTCTTACGCCACGTTGCAGCACTGTAAGGTACAATCCCGGAAACATTGCCACAGAACCCCTCTCTCACTTCCATCATTCCAAATTCTATGAGGATAAGAGTCAGTCTGTACAGTCTCCAACATCTTCACCTGCGCCTATAGACAAAATATATATATTCCACTGCCCACTACTTTCCAGCTACTTCATTCCTCTACATTTTTCACTCTAGATAAAAGAGAAACCTCCTAATTATGGCTCTATTTAGATGGTACTACAGCTTTCAGAAGTTCCTTTCCCTTTCTTCCCCCAGGAAATCCTATATAAGACTTTTTTCAAAAGAATAAGGAATAGTATTCAGGTAAAATTAACTTCTCCCTTTCTTCTTTGACTCACAGGACCCCAGCGAGATGCACAAGCAGCACGAGAATTCATCTTGAAGATGTTCGTAGATCTGAACCCAGACAGTGACAAAATTATCTACTCACACTTCACATGCGCCACAGACACCGAAAACATCCGTTTTGTCTTTGCTGCCGTCAAGGACACCATCCTACAGTTAAATCTGAAGGAGTACAACTTGGTCTAGATGTGTGCCTCATAGACGTATCTAGACGTGCGTCTTTCCTCCCTTTCCTTTCTAAACCTTGAGGCCAATTGATGAATACAAGAGGGACTGTATTATCTGTGAAAAACAATTTGCATAATACTAATTTATTGCTGTCCTGGACTCTGTGCAAGCGTCCACAGAGTTTATAGTAAATATTATGATTTTATTTAAACTATGAGAAGGAAAAACAAAAGACGCTGAAGTACATTTCCAGCACATTTCCTCTCTCTTTTTTTTAGGCAAAACCTTGTGATTCAATGTATTTTAAATTCTCAATAATGCACTCACAAAGGATAGGGGTTTGGGTTTTTTCTTTTTTTATTTTATTTTATTTTTTTGATAATGAGTATAAAGAGTTTATTTCCCTCCCTTTCCTTGCCTGTTTCTCTCTTCATTTTTTTTTCTTGAGGTTACAATAGCCTTTTCTCAGTTGTATTCCTCAGTAAAGCTTTTTTTTTTCCTTGAGTGATATTGACAGGAAAAATGTCCTTCAAGCCATCATTCATGAACCTAATTTAACAGTATGTACTTTTTTCTGAAGGATCAGAAGTATTACTACTGTGCTTTTTAAACCATTGACCTGGGTATAAAATCCATATGGTTTTTGATACTGTCGTTTCTCATTTTGGGCCTGAATAATCCTCAAATGGTAAAGTGTCATTTCTTTGGAATTTTACCTTTATCCATACCTTAGTGATTCAGAGAAATGCACAGAAGACAGTAAGGTAATTGCAAAGATTTAAAAAAAAGTGACTCTCCTGTTAACTTGCTGTGTGCCATTTTTTTTTTTTTTGACTTTTTAAAATAAATTGCAGATGCCAAACAAATATGCCAACAGACACTACATTCCCTAGTGATTGTAGCCTGGAATTTTGTTAGTTAGGATAGTTGTTTTTCTTTTTTTTTTCCAATCCTATTTCAAACAACCCTCCCCCCTTTTTTTTGGTTTTGTTTTGTTTTGAGTGTGTTTACTTCACACTTTTAAGATACTTTCTTTTGGGAAATAAAAATTGTGTTGCCAAAACTGGCTTTTTTATAAAAATAAAATAAAAATAGAAATTCTAATATCATAAAATATAAAATATGACCAAGATTGAAAAGCTAAAATGAACTGGTTGAGAAAGAACCAGCTAAGACAACAGCCAGACAATAAATAACTCTAGATTCAGTTCTCATGGTCCACCATTTTCTTTGCCCTCATGGAAGTTCTCCATTTTTGATATCCAGAACAGCACTGCTTGAGCATGCTGTGAGGTGCACCATGAACTCTGCTTATGTTCTCTTTACTTGAAGACAGTCTTACTCTGCTCAGTTACTCCCTCTAAGGTAGAGTCAGGCAGCTGAGAACATATGTTTATAGTATTATAATGGCACCTTTTAATTGTAAGATTGGGAGTCACTGACTGCTTATCCAATTCAGAAATTTTTATTTAAGTGGTGACTAGTTCCGAGGATTTAGGGAAGCTAAATGGGTTTAACTCTAAAGTAGCCTCTCAGTGTTCTGTAGAAGATTTATTTATATAATTGAACTTGTTAAGAAGGAACTTGGGAACTCTAAATGTGCAATTAAAAAAAAAAAGGAAAAAGAAATCACATATCAATGAGCCTCTACGAAGTAGCTTCACTTGAAATGTGATTTAAAATGATAAATCATGAGACTAGTAAAGCTTACATTTAAGTCAGATGCTGGTCTGATTTGCTGAGATACTATTAGGACCTAGGATAGAAATGCCTGGAAATCATAGTTTGGGGCATCAGAGAGGAGAGGGGAAAAATTAATGATGTATTAGTTGAGTACCAAAGTTAATTAACATTAATGGAATGTTTTCATTCTTAACTCTCCCAACCCCAAGAAACAAAGGTTACTTATTTTTTGCTCCCTCAAAAGAAAAAATCTGTAATTTAAAATTTAAAACAAAAACTGGTTGTAGGTATAGTGCAATTATGAATGCTATAATCATTGTACATACATCTCTATATATATGGCAGCATCCATATTGGCTTTGTAATCATTAATTTTTTGGCAGATTGAATGTGCTATATTGATATGTATCTATATAATTGTATTGTCTGTCTTATAGCTAATTCACATTTTGAATAATGTTATTTTATTTACTTTTTTAAGAGAGGAGAATGTAAAGTTGTCAGTTTATTTCTGACTAAGGATTTTTTTTTTCCATTTAGAAAACAAACAAACAAACAAAAAAATCTTTTTATCATACAGAGCGGTACTAGCATTGTGCTGTCCAAGATCATTTGCACA
The DNA here is from genome assembly GCF_016432865.1 of Antechinus flavipes. NCBI lineage: Eukaryota > Metazoa > Chordata > Mammalia > Dasyuromorphia > Dasyuridae > Antechinus > Antechinus flavipes. Next base: position 323,278,995 of record NC_067398.1, read on the forward strand.
TTCATGAGCAGAGGTATTACCTATTTTAAGCCCCAAAGGCCATTTCACAGCAAAATGCCTAAGTTCTATTGGAGCTGTTGCAAACGTGGTCACCAACTAGACAGGATTTTCGCCCACTGATCCCTGATTGAAAGATTACCTTTTCTACAAATCAAATTGGCCAATTCGCAGCTTAGTTTAGCGTCGCCTCCCTGATGGCCTTTATTAGAAAGGGGGTTTTTAGAAACTGTTGGGATTTATTAAGGAAATTTTTGAATGGCCATACACCACTGCTTCCTTGCAAATGTGGTGATGAATTTCGTGCAATTTTATCGCACGCACTAACTCTCTGGAGGCACGTGGATACTTTCAGTGGGAAAAATCCAACCTCTTCACAAGTATTAGTTGTAGGGAATTGAGATACTCTATTTAATAAATAAAGCTAGATGTAGACAGTTATACACAATCCCAAAGCTCTACAAAATGAGCAAAGCTTGTTGCATTGGTCATTGTTGGGATGGAACTTGCTATGCACAACTGAGGCTGTGTTTTCACTGTTGATCTTAGGGTGCATGACAATATCCCTTCTCTTAATGAGGGAATAAATTGATCACCCTGGTTGCAGTGATTTATAATATAAACCGAACTGTATCCACACTAGTCAATGGAGTTGAAAGGATCTTCCTTTCTTTTGTTTTACTTTCAAAGGGACTGTGGGGGGAGGGAGGGGATTCTTTTCAGTTTTGTATAAAAAAAAAAAAGTTTACTTATGCTCAGTAGTTCTATTGTGATTGCGAGAGTCTAAGAGTGTGCCACTGGAATATTTCTATTGAAGCTGTAAGTAAATGGGGCCTGTGGCAAATGTTGAGATGACTTGGGAATGTTTTAGGAAAAAAAAAAAAAACCAACTATTTTTTTTTCTTCCGCATACCAAGACAAGCCACCATTTCATGACTCACTCAACACAACATCACAGTGTACCAGTTTACAAAGCATTTTTTCCCCTCTTGAGTGACACAGCAATTCCCACTCACAGTGAATTACTCGTTATTTGCAAATTGGTGGTTTCTACTATGCCTTACAGAGCTTATGTCCAGAAGTTTGTGCCTCAATTCAGAAACTGAGGGGAAACATACATACATACACATACACACAAACATACACACACACACTCGCAAACAACAACAAAAATAAGCCCCACAACTGTTGACTTTTTACTTTACCGTAACAAAGAACTCTTGTTGAATGTCATGAATAGAGTGAAAATATTTTTAAAAATCCTTCTCGGGAATCTGTATATTCTAGATATTCACTAGCACAAGGAATCTGTATTGCATACATACGTGTTTTAAGAAAAACCTTAACTTTTTCATGCCTTTACTGGACAAATTGGCTGGCACCGTCCTGATCTGTCGAGAAGATAATACAGCTAATGGGCAATTTACTTTTTATAACTCAGACGATCTTGATTGTCAAGGTGTATGAACTGTAACTTAAAAAAAATCTTACTGCCACATGATTGTAAATTTCAGTTGTTTTAAGTTTGGAAGTGGGGCAGGGATTTTTATGTTGGACCTCAGTCAGAACTGACTGCATGATTTGCAAAAACTTTAAATGGGGAGAAAGGGCTGAATTCTATGATACTGCAAGACTCCCAGCTACTGGTTGCAAATGACCTTCAAGTTACTCATCCTAATTACCTTCTGTTTTCAATCCTTCACAAAAAAAGAATAAAAAAAGATTAATTTTTTTTAAAAAACCCTAGCATAATGTTAACACACATACAAAATAAAGTCTACCCAAAAACTGTAATGTATATTGCTGCTATTCTTGAAACTAAGGATTACCAACCACTTGACTGATAATTAACAACCATCATGATGAATAAAACTAATATGGTATATACAGCATATGTTAAATTGGCCTTTCAAAGATCTGCCTTTGGTTTGAATCACATATGATTTCTAAAAAAAAAAAAAAAGAAAAAGAAAAAAGTTATAATGTTTGTCTATCTGTCTGTCTATATTGTCGGCATATGTAGCGTTAAATAGCTCTGTTCTGGTTATCTTTGTCTTTGCAATTTCCTTTTGATACATCAAACTAGGAAAAGAAAATGAAGCTTAGCTCTATGTGGTTAGCAAACAATCCTTTGGACATTCAGACATTTGCCATTTAATATATATGATCCTATGTGGCATACTGTCTAAACTTTGTTTTGTTTTTTTTTTCACAGGAAAACAAACTGCTCTATTGGTCCTCCCCAATTACTACTGTTAGTTCAGTAGAAAACACTTGTCTTACTAGTTTCTCAGGATTGTATGTTCAAAGGAGTAGATTTGTCCTCACCCCATATAATATATTCGCTCCTCCAAATGATTCAGTTATAGACAAAATAATATATTCAAAGGAAATGGCACATATCAGTAATTCAAACATCCATTCGGATAATCAGTGTCTTTCCTGGATAAAGGGAATTCCATAATTTCACATAACCCTTTGCTAGGGTGGGGAGGGTGGGAGAAGAAAGATTGCTGGAGGGGGCAGAGAGAAATGAGAGGTAAAGAGAGAGCATTGGAAACTGATTAGGGGGAAAGAGAAGGAAAGGGTGAGAGGTATTATGCAAAAATTAACCAGATAAATGGAAATGTAAGAAATGTTTTGTTAGATTTTCCCCCTCAAAGGACGGTCTAAAACACAAACTATTGATGGACTCCTCACCTGCCATTGTGATGGAAGCCCTTACTAGAGACATGTATATTTAGGGAGTTTTGTCAGAAACATTTTTAACTTGCAGTATTTAAAAGAATCATACTTGCTGTTCTTAAAATGTCATTCAAATGCATGTATTGTCTATTGTTCTGGGATGGGGAAATAGTTTTGGAAAAAAAAAAAAACTAATGTTGTATAATAATACCCCAAATGATCTTGCTGGTTAAAAATACAGTATTTTTGGCCATACTTTTTTGTACTACAGTATTCTTCATTCCTTGAATTCTGCTTCTTTCAAAATTCCCCAGTTTATTTGTCCTCCTAGAACGCTTTTTATGATGATGAGTATTGGAATAAATATTTTTATTCCTTAAATGATGTTTCATACTACTACATGCCTTTTCCTAAATAGAAACATTTAGAAAAAAATCCAGATCTTTGCTTCGATTGAGGTGGGAAATCCCTTCTACTAACTAAGGTAGGCTGGCATCTGATCTGTGTGGTGGCAGAAGGAATAGAGAGCTGACTGGTGACCCTGGAAAGCCTGAATTCATTGTCCTACCTCTAACACTTAACAGTCTTGTGACTAGTGAAATCACTTAACTTCTAAGAGAAGACAAACTCTCCACCCCAAAATTTTTTCTCCTAAAATTATATTCAGTAAGTATACATTTCTGAGTAGAAGCTCTCTTTCTATGATAACAAGATAAATTGCTTACTCTTCTCCCTAAAAAGATATGATTTCTCTCAGTTAATCTGATTCTAAAAATTGGTTTTTTTCTCCTCTGAAATAGTTGTTTAAGCAATTAGAGAAAGAGCTGTTTGCCTTCGGAGCAAAGTAGTTAGAATGAGGCAGCTTTGAAAAATAATTTCCCTCTGGTCTGCTGGGCTGACAATTAGTTTTAAAGTCTGTAGGTACAGTGTACTTTGCAAATTCTCTGATCATGCAGCAAGTATGGCAATGCCAGCATCCCCACATCTTAATTCTCCTTGGGGAAAATAAGGCTTCGTTGTGGTTACCCTATGAAAGGTGGTTGCTTAATAATTTTGACTTTTGAAGTCAGTAGAAATTGAACTCATATCTGTAGGGATTTTGTGGTTCTGGAGTGATGATGGTAAGGGCTTTCTCAAGAAAACTTGGATACTCATGATAAGCTAAACACAAAGCAAAGGATAAAATCGAACTGGCCTGACTTTGGGGTATGAAATGTATATATCAAAGGATTAATCATTCAATACATGGAACTGAACTAAACAGGACACCGCACTGTGGACACTGCCTTGAACAGTGGATGGAGTGAGCAGGGGGAGAGCAAGAAGGAAGATCTCATGTGTCTTCCATATCCATTGTGATCCTTAGCCATGACTTATGAATTCTGAGTACCTAAACCACTCAGTCCACTAGAACTCTCCCTCTGGTTTATTTAACATTTGAAGTACAAATTCACCACTCACACTTTCCATCTAATATCTTTAAAACTTGCTACATGACCAAGCAATGGCCAGGTCAAACCACCTCTTTCTCTGGTTCCATAGTTCCTTGGTGATGATGATGATGATGATGATGATGCATTTTACATTATTCTTTGCATGTACATTCTCACTAATAATATTCTACAGGTAACTTGCCCCTCCTGGACATTTCTCACTATTCTGTGAATGATGAATATCTGTTATATTGATTAATGCAAGACCTTATGTTCCTACACAGCAACTTTGGGAGAAAATTGGAATTAAGATGAGAGCATATAGTGATGTGGGAAAGTAAAAATTTGTTTGGATTTATGGGTTAAAAGATCTATATATCTCTATATACATAATCCGGGGTGGGGGGGGACCAGTCAAATAGTTTTTGGAAGGGTTCATTTTTGGTTTTTTTATGTTGCTGGATCCTTTAAAGTTGTAAGTATAAATTGAAATTGACCTGGTCTTCAGTGCAGGTCTCATAAATTCTAAGTAGGTAACTGCTTAGAAAACAGTGTTGTTAATCAACATACCTGATATCATGTCTAAGTGACCTCTATTATTCTCTATGTAGCATACCATGTGAGATAAAACTCAGTGGAAAGGGAAGACTGAAAAAAAAAATCTATTTAAAAGAAATTCCATGAAAAGTATTTCAGCTAGTTACTGTAAATTGATATACTAACACAAAAAAAATGTACCGAGAGAGGTCTCCCAATTAATTACCTTGGAAGTCTCTGCAATCAATACAATTTACATAAAGTAATTTTTTGTTGTTGTTGTTAATGATCTTTTTCTTCTTCTGCCTCCATTCTTCTCTTACATTGTGATTTCTCCCACCTGCTTTCTGATCATTTACAGAATGGTCTATCTCTGAGAGACCAGATATAATCCAAGGGTTAGCACATTAAGATCCAATGGCCAAATCCAGACTGCTGCCTGTTTGTTTTTTTGTTGTTTTTGATTGTTGTTTTTTGAGGCTGCATTTGATTTGCATTGATTTTGGAATAGGTTTTACATTTTTTAATGGTAGGATCTGAATTTAAATTTCCCTGACTCCAAGTCTAGTACTCTATCCATCACTATACCACCTAATTAACTTACAGATGAATTTATGGGTCCACCAAATTATTGTATAAATTCAGAGTTTAATAATAGCCCAAGGGCCAAATCTGACAATTTGTACAGTCTCAAACTAAGTGAATAAAGCACTGGACTTGGATTCAGGAAGTTTAGATCTTGCCTTAGATGTTAATTGTAATGTGATATGAATCAGTTAACTTTAAAACACTTAAATAAGGAGTTTGAACTCTGGCTTCCAAAGTCCCTTTAAGATCTAAACCTATATTGCTATGATCTCTGTGAGCCTTCATACATCTCAAAACATTCAAACTTTTGCATCTCATAAGATTGTCTTCCATAAATCCTCCATAGAGGTCCCTCCTGACATCCTTGAGGACTTTTGGTTCTATTTCCATCTGTAGGATATAAATGTAATAGCCTGTTCCTCCCTTGCTGCTCTTTCTTGATATATCAGTCAGTCTCCTATTCCAGTTAAACATATTCTTTATTATGTCTTTTACACTGTGTCTTGAGAGACACACTGTGACCTAGATATGCCTATCTTGCATCCTTCTATTCCTCATTAGGTTATTCATTTTGATTCTTCTGAGATCATGGTATTCATAAGGTATCACTTGAAGAATAGTGGAAATTTCCCAAAGGCAATTTACCCTGATTTGTTCTTCCTTCTTCCTTAATTCTAGCTTACCTTCAGAGTCTTTCCACATTTGAATATAAACTAATGCAAGTTTCTTATGCCATCAAATATTGTCATCTGAGTAAGGTAGTTTTCCCCTGCTTAGTATGGAAGGTTAGATCAATCTCTTGCTTTATTATGGATTTCCCTAAGACCAGTTTGGAGTTTTTGTTACCCTTAGGTCAGTGTCATGTATGAAAAGGACAATTTGTAGAATCAGCAGGGTAGCCACAAAAAGCTTCACTCATGGAATGGAGATAACCTGGAGGTTTCTTTCCACATTGGAGAGGCTGAAAATGTAAGTCTGAAGATAGCAGAGGGGACTGAGAGGAAAGTTCTATTTTAGTTTATTTTCGTTTGAGGTGCCTATGGAAGCATCTACTTTTAAATGACCAATAGGAATTGTCATGAAAGGCTGGCCTTCAGGAGATAAACTAGGGCTGGATATAGAAGATTTCTCAAAAGTCTTGGTGCTATTTTAAATTTTGAACATATAAAACTGTACTTAGGGGACACCCAGTATAGAGTCATATAACAGAGAGATGAAAATGAAACTTATATAATCTAAAAATGTCAATAAATATGGATGAAGAAACGAAGATTATCCAAGACAGAGCCTTGGAGTACAATCACAGAGGGTGAGATGTTGATGGACCCAGAAAGGAGGTGGTGAAAGAACAATCATATCTATGGCTATGGAAAGTAAGTAATTTTGAAAAGAAGAATTTCATTAGAAGCCAAATTGCAAAGGATTAAGAAGAGACTGAGGGAAAAGGAAATAGAGGTAATAAATATAGATCAATTTTTCAAAGTGTCTTCCTTAGAAAGGAAAGAGATAATTTTTTGAGATCACAGGAATTGATTTTATTTTTAAGATTGGGGGAGATGGACACATTTTGGGGCAGCAGGAAAGAATATATACATAAGGATAGATCAAAAATGAAGAGTGAGGGGGTAATTGTATGGATAATTTGATAGAGAAGGTGGGAGATTAGGGGTTAGCCTGGGCAATAAGCATCACATCTTCATCAGAGTTTGGAATAAAGTAGTTTCAAGTGGTTATGTAATGTCAAGGAATAGGAAGGAAACTCCATAAAGTCTGAATCCTATGAGATTAGAGGAGTACTAGTATGGAAAGATTAAGGTAAAAAGAAATTATTTGGAAAAGTCATTGTGGGAAGAGGGAATCAATTAGGAAGAGTAAAATTATTGCCTTTTTTGCATTGAGGCCCTTATTGAAAGGAAACAAGATAAATTTATAATGCACCCATGTGCATGGTTGAGTGACTTTCTCCAGTTCTATTGGTAGCAATAAGCTAGAACATAGAATGCAGATGATGGGAGTCATTCAGAATTGGAGCAAAGGAAATCAACAGCTAGAAGAGCCAGGGATGTGAGAGTAAAATGTAGATGACAAAGGGCAGCTGGATAATCCAATGGTTAGATGCTAAGGCTGGAGTTAGGAAGATTCATTCTCCAAAGTTCAAATGCAGCCTCAAACATTTATTAACTATGTTACCCTGGGTAAGTGATTTAACTCTGTTTGCCTCTGTTTCCTCATCTTTAAAATGAGGTGGAGATGGAAATGTTAAACCTCTCCGGTATCTTTGCCAAGAAAATCCCAAGTGGAGCTGGACTCCACTGAACTGAACTGAACACTGAAACAACTAAACAAGTAGATGCCAAACTATATAACTTAGTAAATAATAAAAATTAGAGACTTTCCAGCAGAGTTTTTGTGATTTGGCCAGCATCACAGAGCTAGTAAGTGTAAGATGTGGGGTATGAACTCAGGTCTTCTTAACTACTCTTAGTCTAGCATTCAATCCGTTATACCAGGACGCCTTTATATGCATTCTATCTTTCAATGATTCCCTTACCTCAGATTACCATGATTAATTAATTCTATCCCTAAGAATTAATTGGAATGTCATACAGTCATTATCAGGAAAAGCCCTAAGATAAAAGTTCAAGATTTTGCAAAAGAGCAGATGGAAGATTGTTCTAAAAGTAGGTTGAAGATCACTTTCTCCAGCAATTCCAGTGCCTTAAAATAAATATGGCAGCATAGTCCAATGGAAAGATATTGGTTCTAGAGGCAGAAGATCTAAATTCAAAACCTGATCTTTCACTTAGCACCTTAGAGGCCTTGCACAATCATATCATTTCTTTGGATTTCAGTTTTCTCACTTATGAAATAGGAAGCTTGGACTGAAGATTCTTCTATATCCAAACTTCAGTCTAGCATGTTTGCTTTCCCTTCTCTTGTGGCCTTCAAAGGAACAGAGAGAAGAGCCTCTCCCTGTTGCTCTATTGTCCTCTTATATACCTGTCATGATAGAACCATATTTTATACAGTCTTTGAATTCCTGGATTATACTTGAAGCCCCTTAAAGTGGGCCAGGATTCAAGAATCTAGAAAGGGCATTCATTGGAATGATGTGGTTTTATTGATTTTTTAAAAAAATAATAATTTACTTTCTCTTGCTTGCTTCTTCCTCTCTTCTTGGGAAATAAGAAAGAAGCAAAGAAAGAAGGAAGGAAGGAAGAAGAGAGAGGGGGGGGAAGGAGTGGGGAAAGAGGGAAGGAGAGGGGAAAGAGGGAAGGTAGGAGGGAAAGACAATGTGAGAGGGAGGGAAAGGAAGGAAGGAAGGAAAAATGGAAGGAAGGAAGCAAAGATGGAAGGAATAAAGGAAAGATAGAAGGAAGGAAGGGAGGAAGGAAGGAAGGAAGGAAAGAAGGGAGGGAGGGAGAGAGGAAAAAACAAAGGGATGGAGGGAGGGAAAAGAGAAGAAAAAAGTAAAGAATAATATACATAGTCAAGATTAATTCTGATATTAGATATGTCCAAAAATATGTTACATTCTCCGTATTTCATTTATCAACTCTCTGTCAAGAGATAACATTATTCATTATCAAAACTCTGAATGTATACTATTTGTAAAGGGTTTCGGGTCTTTGGGACTTTTTGTACATACCATTATGGTCCCTTTAGGAATATTCAAAGGCAGTGGACAGAGAGGTAAAGCCTAAAAGACCAAACTGATGTTCTGCTCAGGGTGTCCATCCATTTGCATGGAATCTGATGCAACTGCTAAGAGAAGCTTTGTAATAGATATAATCAAACCCTTGCCAATAGAGACACTGGGACCTATTGTCTATCAAGGGTAGAGCAGTAGTTATGTGGCATCATCCTGACAGAGGAGAACTCAACCATTATTAGTTTGAAAAATAGTAAGGGCAGCTAGATGGTACAGTGGACAGAGCATTGGGACTGAAGTCAACAAGACATCTCCTCCTGAGTTCAAATCTGATACTAGCTGTGTGATCCTGAGAAAGTCACTTAATCCTGTTTGCCTCAGTTTCCTCATCTGTAAAAAGATCTGGAGAAGGAAAGAGAAAACCATTCTCATTTTTTGCCAATAAATTCCAAATGGGGTCACAAAGAGTTGGACAGGACTGATGCACAACAAATTAATCTTCAGGAACAAAACCAACTTTCTTTTTTTTACTTATTGCCATCTTTAAAATACTTAAGAGTCATTGCAATATTGGCACTCCGACCTTACATGGAGGGAAAGTTAGGCTGATCGAAATGATAGTAAGAATATTCTCTTTGGCATCATTCTCCCTTTCATGTCCTCCTGAACATGGAGTCAGGAGGGACAAAAGATCATTCTTGTCGGGCCTTGATCAGAAAACAAAGAAGCTTTGTTAGAAAGATGAAATCCTACTGAAAAGGAATTCTCTTTGTTCGTGATGGAAGGCAGTCATAGGGATTTGTGTCCTAGAATTTTAGTCCTTCGGATCTTATGGATCTTAAATCACAGGATTGGAATGCAAATTCAGTGGTATTTTATGTTCAGCTTGGTGGATGTCTGTGTCATCAGTCTGCCAGAATCTTTGAGCTGATATCTTTTTTGGTGAATACAGAGAAAAAGGCTCTGGAGTAACGTACTCAGATGACTATATAGACTGAAATGCAGGATAACTAAACCCCTGTACGTGTGCCTAACATCTAATCCATTTCCAGCTACAGAAGAGCATCTAAAAATGGTCTTAGCTCACTAAAATTCTGAGAATGTACGTGTGTGCTGATAAACAGCTAATTCCCATGGAAAGGAAGAATGTTTGCATTGAGACTCATCTATAATAAATCATATCCTCAAGTCCTTACTAATCTAATTAAGCAGATGAGATATTAAAATCTATTATCATCAGTTATTTCTTCTGAGCTAGTCTCACAGCCAGATTCAAGTGCCACTTTTGACCTCTTCTGGCTATGTGACGCTAGGCAAGTCATCTACTTAAAGGGCAACAATTTACTTAAAGTTGGTGGAAGTTCTGCACTGATAAAAGGAATTTCTCATCTGGGAGTTTCCTGAACCAATTAAATCATAGGTCTGGTCCCTATCTCTCCCCCTCCCCCCCCATAGAAATCTATCTGTCCATCCAATGAAAGTGTAAGCTATGAAATAGTAAATTTAGAAAGTGGTCAGACTGAATTGGGCTAGTGCTTTGGTTATATTCTAGGACAAAAGATAACTAGGTCTATCTCTATTAGAATATAAGAAATATACATAGAGCGTGTGCAAGATCTGAATAGTGAATATTAATTTAAGCTACTCCCAAATCAGATATTCACAATGAGGTTTTGTGATCTCCCCTCCATCCCTAACCCCTGTTTAATGCCTATGAATTCCCAGGACCTGTACAGATCTAAAAACAAGGGCACATTCAAAAGCCCAGTACCATGACTTTTTGGATTGTGTGCCAATCTTTGGATTATCTACATATCTATTCACCAATAATACAAACCCAGATTTTTTCTGTTGTTTTGTTTTATGTTGTTGATGACAACCATAGGGATCTATCTCTTGGAATTTCAGCCTCCATAGATCTTAACCAGAGCTTTCTCTTTGGTTTCACAGGTAAGACATTTGAAGCTAAATTAGTTTCCACCTGACTTTGATTTTAAGCCTATTCTTTAGCAGATGGCAGCCTAAAACATAACCATCAATTTCATATGGATGATACATAAGTGTAAGATAAGTTTGACCTTATGACTAAAATAACAATCTTTCCTTGAAGCTACCTTTACCCCATAAAAAAGGAAAGAAATAGTCAGGGATTCACACACACACACACACACACACACACACACACACACACACACACAAATACCCACAAATATTGTTCTGACCATTTGAAATATTTATATTTAATTTTTGTTTGAAACCCTTCTTTAATTTCACTCAGTGAATACTTTGTATTTGATATTTCCCTTCAGGAATCAACTCATCAACTTTAAACACACTGTGTCCTGTAAGTAAGTCTTAAGAAGCAGCAGGGCTATAATGGGTAAAGCACCAGCTCTGAAGTCAGGAGGACCTGAATTCAAATGTGACCTCACACACTTAACACTTCCTGGCTGTGTGACCTGTGTAAGTCATTTAACCCTGATTGCCTCAAAAGAAAAGAAAAGAAGAGAAAAGAAAAGAAAAGAAAGAGAAAAGAAAAGAAAGGCATTTTAAAAAGAGATGAATCTACGATTTGAAGATATTTCAAATGCAAAGGATTATTAGCTAGAAGATATAAGGGAGGGAATACTTAGGTGTTAAAAAAAAATGAAGTCAGCTTCATAAAACCTAGATGACTCCTTAGTTGTATCCTTAAAAGACTAAAAAAAGAAAAAGAGGGAACCACTGTTTCTAGGTAATTGTCTAAGTCTCTAAAGTAATTTGAATTAAAAGGTATAATACCAGTATAATTATTTGTTATTATTTTGTTGTGTTCAAAGACATGCTTAAATTATATTTTGCTGTTTAATCACTTTATTAAATTTCTGCAGACCTTTGTAGAGATCTTCAATGAACAGGTTTCTAATTGGAGGCTATCTATGTTTATAGTCTTTTTTGGATCCCCAAGAATAAATACAATTCTGTCCAAACCCAAATCCTTATATCCAAACCAATTTTTTTAGATTTCAAATGATATGTACGACTTGTACCATTTAGTAGTAGACAGATTCCTCCCTTCCCGCCTCCTCCCCGCTGCCCCGGCTCAGTTCTATAGTGGAAGATTATAGGTTCACAGATCAAGAATCCAAAGGGATTCTTAGAAATTTAGTTTAACCCCCTCATTTAACTGATGAAAAATTTGAGGTACAAAATTAAGGAACTTTGAAGAGAGTTGAGGCAACATTCAAGCCCAATGCTCCATAGGACTGATGATGATATAGATAATACTTAATAGATCATTGGTCCTGGAGTTAGGAGAAGGGGATATTTTAAGGCAAAGGCAAGAACCTGTGGTCACTTCATAAATGTTAAGTAAAAAATAGCTCATATATTAAACATGTATGTGGCCATATACTCATAAGCCTAGAATTTAAAGGGGGGAAAAAAGAAGAAAATAAAATCAGCTAAGTTCAATTGAAATAAGCAATGAATACATGAAATCACTTTCTTGTTCTGAATAATATAACCAAGCGGTCCAAAAAAAGGTTGAATAAACTCTGCTTCTCTAATCTCTTTCTTTGACTCTTTCTCGAAATCTTACCCTTCCTTACCTTCCATTTTTCAGTTACTGAAATACACTTGAAATTCAATTAATCAGAGGTTAAATTATGGATAACTTTGGTCCTACATTTTTATCTTCTCTTGTTTTCCTCACTTTTGTCTTTATCAAGATTTATTAGCATATCCAAGAGCAGTAAAATGACAATGCATACACCAACAAGTATGGAGAGAGAAGTAGGGAAAATGCAATCCTTCAATTTGTTGAACATTACACATAGTAAGAATTTAAATAATTATTGAAAATTATCAGATTTTAATTATCTACCTCATCATCAAGGATCATTAATACTTGTTTATATGCTGCACTGAAGACTGATTTAATCTCTTTTTTGCCCCTTTTTGTACCACAATCATATCCCTTTATGCTTCTTCCTTCCACTGAACCCTCCTTTGTAATAAAGAAAATCAGTTAAGCAAAACTGACCAAAAAAGCAAAGAATTCTTTTATTCCTCCTAGAGATTAGGTACCCATCAATTGGGGGATGTGGCACCTGAGTGTAATATTATATACAAAGGAATGTAACACTGTCACACTGTGGAAAATGACAGAAGCAACTCAGACAAATAAACATTGATAACAATTTCTTCATTTCAAACTCTTTGCAATATAGCAGCCTTCCCTGATTGTTCCTGCTTTTTTCATGTTCTTCCTCCTCCCATACTCCCAAACATTATGATCTCTTTCCCTTTTTAATTCCTATTTTGTATCATATGCATGTGTAATAACCCCCAAGGTATGGAACCCCTTAAATTCCTTAAGAACAGAACCTGTTGGGGCAACTAGGTGACACAGAGAATATAGCACCAGCTCTGGAATCAAGAAGACCTGAGTTCAAATCTAGATATTCACTAGCTTGTAACCTTGGGCATGTCACTTAACCCCAATAACCTCCAAAAAAAAAAGAGAGTAGAACCTATCTGCCTTTCTGACAAAAGGCTTCTTAGAGAAAGGAAAAGGAATTTAGAAGGTTCTAAAGTGCAAAGATGAGGAGGGGATGCATCCCATGAGTGAGTGGACCCCAACTTGTGTGATGTACAGAAGGGGGAGATGCCATTCTTGAATTCAAGAACAACTGGGTTTAACTAAAATGTAGACCACCTGAAAGATAATAGGACACATATCTAGAAATGTAAATCAAATTTGGATTGCAGAGGGCATTAAATGAAGAGACCGATTCTATGTTTGTGTTCCTAGCACTCTGGTGTTTCTTTTTGAAATGGACACAGCTCAATTGGCTTAATATCATAATGGATAGATGGATGGATGGATGGATGGATAGAGGGATGGAGGGATGGATGGGTAGATGGAAGAAAGGAAGGAAGGAGAGAAAGAAAGAGAGAGAGAGAAAGGAAAGAAGGAAGGAAGAAAGAAAGAAAGGAAAGGAAGAAAGAAAGAAAGAAAGAAAGAAAGGAAAAAAGAAAGAAAGAAAGAAAGAAGGAAGGAAGGAAGGAAGAAGGAAGGAAGGAAGGAAGGAAGGAAGGAAAGAAAGAAAGAAAGAAGAAAAGAAAGAAAGAAAGAAAGAAAGAAAGAAAGAAAGAAAGAAAGAAAGAAAGAAGGAAAGGAAAGGAAAAAAAGGAAAGGAAAGGAAAGAAGGAAAGGAAAGGAAAGAAAAAAGGAAAGGAAAGGAAAGGAAGAAAGAAAGAAGAGAAGGAAGGAAGAAAAGAAAGGAGAGAGAGGAAGGAAGGAAGGAAGGAGTATTTATATAATGCCAGAAATTGTGTGTGGTTTTCAAATATTATTATTTCATCCTTACAATAGCTGCTGTGAGATAGGTGAAGTTATTATCATTGTGTTATAGATGAGGAAACTGAGGCAAATTGAGGTTGAGAGAATCACACAACACATAACTAGTATCTGAGGGCATATTTGAATTCCAATCTTTCTTACTCCAGGCCCAATGTTCCATCCCACTGCACCAACTAGAACAGTCCCAGACAAAGTTATTTAATAAAAGAAGAAAATCATTCCAGGATCTCTGATCAAAAGAAGTTGGATGCCAAAATTTGTGAGCCTTGTAGATTTTGATTTGAAATTTAAGCTTGTGATATGAGTGGAAGGAAGGCCTTGAATAACCAGGAGAACTGAGGAAGTCATACACTGGCTATAGGATGACATCTATAAGCCATATAGATGCCAAAACTGAAAAAAGAGTTAAAGGTGGGCATGGGAAAGACTCAGGATGAACATAAAATGGTTAAATGGTGCCATAAACTATTAATTGTTATTGTCAGGGACTTTAGGAAATGTGGGTAGAGAAGGCAGGAGATATAGATAAATGTTGAACAGCCTGGAGAAGTAGCATATGCACTCAAGGCACTTTAAAATTTAATCTGCATCATTAACACTTCCTTTAGTCTCTAGGCAATCAACAAAACAATAAATCAAGGCCTTATTAACAGCATTTTCTGATTTCCAAGGTGTAAATGGTGACACTAAAAATTTAACAATTAGCTGCAGCTAGTTCTACCTTTGGTAGAAAGTCTGTTCACAATTACCCTACATACAAAATTTCAACAGACTAGCAGTCCTATTTTCTAGCCCAAAAAACAGTTGGCAACAGCAAACACATGGTTTAGGATTGAAAATAACTGTCCCAACCATTCAGACAGGCTCTCTTAACAACTAATTGCTGTGGTAGCAAAAAGCTTTCTTGGAGGTGGCAAACTTACATAAACAGCCAGTTCTTCTAATATTTCTTCAGCCCCTGACTTGGACTGAATGAAATGGAGAAGGCCAGATGTGTTTTCAGGATAAGAGCCCAAAAGAGATGACTTTAAAAGCTTTTTTCCTCTGAAAAGGTCTTATGGAGCCAAGAAGTCTTTCAGTGGGAAAAATTTTACTGCTTCCTAGTCAGGTTAAATTAACTAGCTATTACCTAACAGCCACTGGGTTGGATGAGGAGAAATTTTAGTCATTAGTTCAGGTGTCCTGGATCTTGGATAATTTAGGACTTTAGAAAGCAGAAGTTGAGTCCTATAGAGAATCTTCAACAGATGGAGGTTCTCCAGAAGTCATAGTTTCTTATAAAAGGCTGGAAATCATGAAATCTCCAAGGGAAAGAAATGATACAGGCAACAAACTATGAGAAGCACATGCTTTAATCATTAAGGTATTTGAGCAGTTGTTGAATGCCAAAAAACAAAACAAAATAAAAGAAAAACCTTAGTCTGTACTAACCTCAATTTATTGGTTCCTGCTCTTGCCTTCAGATAAGGACTGGTCTTGTCTGTCTGGTCTTTCTAAGTCTTAGTTTTTGATTATTTATTAATGCCTCTAGAAGGAAGCAAACAGACAAGTAAGCCCACCCTTTCCTTAACCTATATATTTGGTTTCTATTGGGATTTCCCACTTGACAGTTGACATCAATGGTTCTATATCTCAAATTTTACTATGAATGCTACAAATACTACCATATTAGCTCTTTGGGAACCTGACCAAAATCATTCTGTGGTTACAAATGATGCAATCTGCATGTACTCCATATTTCATAAAGACAAATAAAATTAAATTACATTGAATATACGTATAAATATATAATATGTAAAATTATACAAAAGTTATATATCCGATTAATACAAACTGTGTCACTG
This sequence comes from Antechinus flavipes, assembly GCF_016432865.1. Taxonomy (NCBI): domain Eukaryota; kingdom Metazoa; phylum Chordata; class Mammalia; order Dasyuromorphia; family Dasyuridae; genus Antechinus; species Antechinus flavipes. The sequence continues at coordinate 323,295,078 of NC_067398.1, forward strand.
TGACACGTAGCCCACACATATACATCTGCAACTCCAAAGGTTTGGTGAATTAGAAGTAGCCAACTCATCAGATTATCATCCATGCATTTGTTTAACAAATATCTTTTTTTCACTTAGCAGTATTTTATTTTTTCCAACTATGTAAAGATAGTTTTTAACATTCATTTTTGTAAGACTTTGAGTCCCAAATTTTTTTCTCCCTCCCTTCCTTCTTTCTCCCTTCCCCAAGACAGCAAGCAATCTGATATAGATTATACATGTACAGTAATTTTAAAACATATTTCCATATTACTCATGTTGTAAAAGAAAAATCAAAACAAAAAGAAAAAACCACAACAAAGAGAAAATAAAAAGGGGTAAATAGTTGTTTCAAACCACAGTCAGTCTCCATAGTTCTTTCTCTGGATGCGAATGGCATTTTCCATCCTAAGTCTATTGGAATTGTCTTGGATCACTATATTGCTGAGAAGGGCTAAATATATCATTGTTGTTCATTTCACAGTCTTGCTGTTATTGTGTACATGTTGTCCTGGTTCTACTCACTTCACTCAATATTAGTTTATGTACGTCTTTCCAGACTTTCTGTAATTAGCCTGTTTATCATTTCTTATAGAACAGTATTCCAATACATTCAAATACAACTTATTCAGCCATTCCTTAACTGATGGGCATCCACTTAATTTCCTCTTCCTTGCTACCACAAAAAGGGCTGCTACAAATATTTCTGCTCATGTGGGTCCTTTTCCCTCTCTTAAGATCTCTTTGGGATATAAGCCCAGTAGAAACACTGATGGATCAAAAGGTATGTATAGTTTTATAGCCCTTGGGGCATAGTTACACATTGCTCTCCAGAATAGCTGGATCAGTTCATAATGCATTAATGTCCTACCAACAATGCATTAATGTCCTAATTTTCCCACACCCCCTCCAATATTTATCATTATCTTTTTCCTGTCATCTTAGCCAATCTGATAGATATGAGGTGGTCAGAATTTAACAAAAAAATTTTAAGTACTTATTATATACAATATACTTTGCTAGGCATTGAGGGAAATACAATAAAAAATAAGGTGCAGTAGAATCCCTGCCCCAAAGGAGCTTACTCTAACCCTCAAAAAGTTATAGATTTAACCCAAACATAGTTGAATCTCTCTTAAGAAATTACTGTAAGTCATCTATGGCTGTATTCAAATGGTGTCTAACCTACGTGTGTGGGGGTATGTAGGTGGTCTAGTAGATAAAGTATTGGACTTAGAGTGAGGAAGAACCAAATTTAAATATTTTCTAAGACACTAACAGGGTATATGACTGTGGGCAAGTCATTTAACATCTCTGAGACTCAATTCTTCTGCTACAAAATGGAAGTAATAATAGTACCAGTGAAGAGGATTGTTATGCAGATCAAATGAAATAACACAAGTAAAATTCTTTGTAAACCTCGAAGCATCATACAAATGCTAACTACTATTTTATTTTCTATGTTACATTATAAGAAAGGAGAAAGAACATTATACAAGATAATTATATATAAGATATGAGTTTTACTTTGCTGATCCTGATACTTATGGGCTTTGTGATCTAGAGCAAATCAAATAACTTCTCTGAGCCTTAATTTGTTTGTAGAACCTGTTCCCCAGAGATCAAGAGAGAAAAGCATTTTGTAAACTGCAAGGTACTTTGCAAATGAAAAAGTTTTTGTTTTTGTTTTTGGCTTTTTGGCCAATGTAGACTACTATTGGATTCATTCTCCATCCTTGGGCAAATCACCTCTCTGGGACTTGGTTTCCTTTTATGTAATTTGAGGAAGCTGGATTAAGTGGCTTTCAAGGCTCCTCCCCTATTGCCAACTCTTAAGATCCTTTGATCCTTCTTCATGGTATGAATTTCATTTACTTTCTCCCAACTTATTCTTTCTCTAGCAATTGCTGGTATTTACCTAAGGCAGAAAGAATAAGATAATCAGAATATGAGAAAGTTCTGCTTTACTTGGCTTTGGAGGCAACACTTAAAAGTTAAGGTCATACTTGTAATGGAAAGTGCCCCATCCACACCCAGAGAAAGAACTATGGAGATTGAATATGGATCAAAGCATAGGATTTTCACCTTTTGTTGTTGTTTGCTTGCTTGCTTTTTCTCCTTTCTTCATGTTTTATTCTCTTTTGATCTGATTTTTCTTGCACAGCTTGACGAATGTGGAAGTGTGTTTAGAAGAATTACACATTTTTAACCTATATCAGATTGCTTGATGTTTTAGAGAGGGGTTTAGGGAGAGAAGAAGAAGAAAAATTTGGAACACAAGATTTTGCAGATGTGAATGTTGAAAACTATCTTTGCATGCATTAGGAAAAATAAAATACTATTTAAAAGTAAAAAAGCTAAGGCCACTTAGATACAATTCTCAATGTGTATTAGCTGCCTAATTGATTAGAGGTGTTTTTCATCTTTTGTTTTAAAGAGGACCAATGATATCATGAAGTGATACTTTGACTGTTAACATGAATTAGAGGCAGAACCAGCCTCACTTTCTCTTCCAGAATCACTGAAGTGTGATGGCACAAAAAAATCAAGCAACTGGTGATGGCTTGGGATTCAGTGGATGTCCTTAGCATCTTCAATGTCTATCCAGGCTTCATAGCACCTTCTTCAACTACCTTCATGGCTATTGTAAGAAATTGTTCTCATCCATCCATTCCACCAGGGGAAGATTTCCCCATAACCCCTCACTGAGTTTGATGTTTGTCAGTTAGTATAAACTATCTGCCCAGATGGTTTTACCATTTTGGAAGGAGAGGTGAGAGTTGATCGAAAGATGGACACCAAAGATGTATGAGTAGCCCTGAAAGAGGCTAGTTTTCCCTGAATGCTCCATGTATCCCATTTGTTTAAATATATTACTGGCTACAGTGAACCACTGGCCTATACAAAATGTCCTCTATGAAGGCAGAATGCATACATGTAGGAAAATGGACACTTAGAAGTCTGTTCAAGATCCCCTAGGTAGGCTTTCCATGATCATTTCACAAAGTTTTTTCTAGATTAAAGAGCAATTGGGCTATTCTTTTGCCCTGCATAGGAAACAACAAAAGCTATAGCTTTTCATTAATCTCCCAGAGACACATACGACCAGTAGCTAGGTGCCAGGAATGGTCATTAAATCCATCTGTAGTGCTCTCAAAAATGTCTTAGTCACAAAAGAAATTGCTGGGGAAATGATAAGGGAGAAGGATAAGGTATAAAAAAAATAAATCATCGTCTTGGAAATATGGAAACTAAGAGCCAAGAAACTGCCAAAAGCTTCAACACACAAATATCAAATAATTCAAATTGCCCCATCAAGCGCCTAGAGATAGAGATAATGTGAAAATGTTGCTTTATTTATTTATTTATTTTTGCTTTATTCAACCAACCAATCAATCAACATTTATTAAGTGTCTCCTATGTGCCAGGCACTGTGTTAAGTGCTATGGACAGAAAAAGAGGAAAAAGATAGTCCCTGCCCTCAAATTTATACAAAGAAAGATACATTCAGGATAAATAGAAAATAATTAACAGAGGGAAGGCACTAGAATTAGGAAGGACTGAGGAAGATTCCCTGCAAAAGATGTATTTTAGTTGAAACTTAAAGGAAACCAGGGAGATCTGTAGTCAGAACAGAGGAAGAGGAATGTTGCAGGAATGGGTGACAGAAAAAGAAAATGTCAAGAGCCAAGAGATAGAATGTCTTGTATTACTGAATGGAAGAGTATATGTAGGGGAGTAAGATGTGATAACACAGGAAAGGCAGAAGGTGACTAGGTTATGAAGAATTTGAAATGCCAAGCAAAAAAAATTGTATTTCATCCTTCAATAACTACCCTATCTCTTTCCCCTCTATGTGCCTTTCAAAGGTAGGCTTTATGTCCCAATATTGTGATGATTTCCCAAGTCTCTAGTTTCTGATGCAGATTTATCCAAAGTGATTCCATTGGACAGTGTATTTCTTGATCTAGAATCTCCCTCTATGGATGAATATTACAAATCAATCTAAAACATGTAGGCATGTAAAGGAAACAAGTAGAGAATTGCCCTAAAACATTAAGCCTTTTTTCACATCAGAAACAGTTCATGAATCCAAGTCTTTCCATAGAACATGCATTTACTTAAGGCAAGAACTGTTTTCACTGTGGTCTTTGTGGGCCAGTGGTTAGCATAGTTTCTGGCTCCTCTGGCTTCCTTCAAGTCCCAACTAAAAATCCTACCTTTTACAGAAAGGCTTTTCGATCCCTTCTTAATTCTAATGTCTTCCTTCAGTTATTTTTTCTTTTTATATGTTTGTACATATTTGGTTGCTCTTTCTCACATTAAACTGTGATCTGAATGAAGACGAGAACTGTCTATTGCTTCTTTTTGTCTCACTATTGCTTAGCAAAGTGCCTGGAATATGTAGATGCTTAATAAATGCTTATTGACTTTCACTAAAGTTGCTTAATTAATATCTGTTCATTTTAATTGAAACAAATTCCTGACTCCAAGACAAATCTTTTATCCATGATGCCATATTTTCTTGAACCAAAATCCAATCTAATCAGATAAAACTGAATTGTGAAAGACCAAATGGAATATTTTCGTTCTAATTTCCCATTGATCGATTGATCATAATTAATCCTGATCAATTTGTCTATCTTTCAAATGCTTTATTTAAGGTGTGTACATAGAAGAAATAGATTCTGGTACTATAGGAAGTCAGATGATGGGCTTAATTATTGCCCTGTTTTAATCTATTAAAAAAACAGGAAGGAAAACTTCAGGTCTTTTGGTAGTAGTTTTCCTTCCTTACACGTGCATTGTATCTGAAGCACAGAGAAGAATAAATGAAATATAAAATAGCTGTATGTTGCCAATTTTATATAATTGCAAAAAATGTAACAGAAATCAGTCTAATGAAGGGAAGCTATGAAGTTAAGGGGAAAAGGGGGAGAGGAACAAACAATAAAGAGTTCTTAAATTCCCTATATGGTACCTCTGACTGCTTTTAAAATCAATTCTCTGTTTTTAAAGCCAGAGACAGAGAGGGGAAGGGAAGAAAGATGGGCAGGGAGACGGACAAAGATGCAGGAAGGTGGGGGAGAGATGAAAGAAAAGAGATAAAGAAGCATTTTTATGTACATTGCAATGAACTAATTTTCAAAGGACTTGGTTTTGGAACAACAGAAAGGAAAAAAAAAAAAGGGTAAAGACTCTACAGAGACAAAAGCATAGATCATCTCCAGCTGGAAGAGGTTTTGCAAAGTCATTTAGTTAGAAATCTCCTGCCAGAAAGCTATGAAATCATGCAGAAGACATCACTCTCTACAATTTAATTCACTGACAAAGACTTTGGATCCCTAATGTGATAAACAAACATGGACCATTTTATCCTTTCTGTCTGGAGAAGCTGTCCAGTCATGCTGTTTCTCTCAAAAAGAGGAAGCTGTAGAGGTCCCCCTGGTGATTATTTGGTGACTTAGAGAAATGCAGCTGGGTCATAATATTGGAAAGCAGTTCTAGTAGCCCCATCCTTCATCTGTCTTTAGGGAGACCAGGGGCTAAGATTATTTGAGGTCAATCCTCCTCTCAGCAAACTGTCTAAAGAAAAAAAAAAGTGTTTTAAGCTATATCTCATTTAAATTCTAATGTTTAAAAAACCCACATTAACTATAAAATGACAAGGCAAAAATGTGTTTTCTTCAGTCATTTTCAATTCTTTGTGACCCCATTCTGGATTTTCTTGGAAAAGATATTGAAATGGTTTGTCATTTCCTTCTCCAAATAATTTTACAGATGAGGAAACTGGGGCAAATGGAGTTAAGCGACTTGCCCAGGTTCACAAACTAGTAAGTGTCTGAAGTTCTATTTGAACTCAGGAGTTCTTCCTCACTCCAGGCACAGTGGTCTTCACTGCACCACTTAGCTGCCCTCCAGATGTGTTTATTTATCTCCTAATTTACTCAGAATCCTTAGATATGTCATTGGATTGACTTTAGTTGAAAGGTATTTTTTGGAAGCAAACAAAAATTATGGGTTTGAGGGGTTTGGGGTTAGTTTAACTTAGTTTTACATAGAGGAACATACCTAAAAGACTTAGATTAGCACTAAACTCTAAATTCTTTCTTATTAATGTTTTCGGTTAATAAAAAGTGTTCAGTGAAAAAAAAGCTTTTTTCAGTTTATATTTGTTGATGTCTACTGTCAAAGTCAAATTTAAGAGATGATAGTCCCTTATATTCTGACACAGCCAATCTGTACCACACAATTTGAGCTGAGTTCAAATGCAGCCTCAGACACTTATTAGCTTGTGAGCCTGGGCATGTCACTTAACCATGTTTACCTCAGTTTCTTCATCTGCAAAATGAGTTGGAGAAGGAAAAGACAAATCTTTCTAGCATCTCTGCTAAGAAAACCTTAAATGGGGTCACAGACATTGGGCACAACTGAGAAATGACTAATGAACAAATAAAAAAGTTGCTTCTAAAAAGTAAAATGACTCACAGATTTTCTTCAGAGAAACAAATTAAGTATGGGAGGAGGAAATAGAGCACCATTCAGGATGGTTGACCCATGTCACATAAGGATAAACCAAAGGTAGATTTATCCTAGAGATGAGAAGTCTCACAGGGAACACAATGGCTGTCAAGTATATTTTTCAAGGTTGTCACTTGCAAGAATGGCTAATTTTGTTCTGTTTGGTCCCAAAGAACTGATCCAGGAGCAATGGGGGAAAGTGGCAAAAAGGCAAATTTAGGCTTGATGTCCTGATGATCTGAGCCAGTTTGAACTAGATAAGATCAAGAAAAAGACCTTATGACTGATATTCAATCTCTTATTCCCAAAATTTCAAATCTCTATTTGGGCTATTTCATATGTTGTCAATCTCCATCTCTCTTCATGTACCTGTAACTACATCTATATCTAGACCTAACTACAGTAGAAATAGCAGTAGATTTGTAGTAAAAATAATCTCTGCCAATTTTACGTGTGTGATTTACAATCTGTGTGAAAATCAATGCACTTCTCTAAATCGGTTTCATCATATATGAAATGAAGGCATGATGAGAATATATGATCTTGACGATCCCTTCTATCACTAGGACCAAAATCCTATGATCTGTGACAACATTCTCTGTATCTCCTTTACAAAGATAATCTGTCCAGTAAAATGACTCTCTGACATGACCTAAAATTGCTATCCTAAGAAAAGTAAGCTTTCACTGCATGGAAGTTTGTCTTAAGTTCCTTGCTTCATCCAACTTGGCTAAAAATTGGACATAATTTTTATGTGATAATGTTCTCTTTTTCTTTCTTCTATTTAGTATGAATTATTGTCACTTTTTTTTTAAAAAAGTATTTATGTCAAGCTGAGGGCTTTGTCATCTGAAGTGTAAGAATATATCACCTTCATGCCAACTCTCTGGCAAGCAATGGCACTTATTAAATGCCTGATAGTTTGGCCAATCTAATAGGAGAAGCTGCTGCCCCAAGCTAACTTAAAATAATTTTTCAAAGAAGGAGATTTTTCAACTCTACTACACATTTGGAAGTGTAGCTTTTGAATCAAAATCCTGGCCATAAAGTGAAAATGAAAATTGGACGTCATTAAGTAGCACTCTCAGAAATTGAGTGAACCTGAGTCCTTTTCAGGGTTCTGTTGCTTTAGGGTCATCAGAAATGAGACTTGTTCAGACCAGTAAGCAAGTTTTTGGGGCCTGTTCCTTGCAGGGCATGTAACAACCACTACAAATTACCTGTCAGAGAAAATTGGAAATGCCAAAGAAAATCAAATAGACAATTGGAGTGAAACTTTACCACTCTTTAAAACAGCAACACCCAGACACTTAAAGCATCTATTTTGAAGAGAAATTGTTTGGTCTGATTAAGTAATATTTAATATACTTCACTTTGCCATTGAATTCTAAAATCCATCTCCAGGACAGTCAGCCCTTACCCCATTCCCTGTATTTGGTAGATTCACTTATACAATCTTAACAAACCTCATTCTCTCATGGCTCTCAGAAATAAAAGAGGCTTGATAATTAAAATCAGGAAGAGAGTTTATTGAGATTGTGACAACTATATTGACTAAGGGTCGCAAGCATCATGGAACATTTACAAAAGAATGAGAATCCCACAGGATGAAAACATATGGAAGGAGTATTATGATGAGATTGAAGATCAATGAAAATGTCGAAATATAAATGAGTATTCTTTGTTGTTCTTTAAATCTCTTCATGGTGATTGCTTCTTAAATAGGAACATGAGATAATTCTTAATGTTTCACTGTATATATTCACACAGATATTTCATGAATCTGAATCAGTTTAATGGAGAGAATGTTGACTTGGGAATCAGAGAACCAAGGTCCCAATCCTACTTTTAACACTTCCTGCCCATGTGGTCTTATCCAAGTCACTTAAACTCTGGTGATCTCTGTCCTCATCAATCAATTAACTAGCACTAATTAAGTACATACTACTATGCTAAGCACAATAAAATGAAAGGGTTGGACTAAATGACCTCTATGGCTTTCTGATCCATCAGTCTTATCACGTGATTCTTACTCAATTCCTTCTATCAATCTTCCATCCATTATCTATCCAATGCACTTGAAGCCCTGTTGGTTTCATGCTTAGTATCAACTGATGCAATACTCAGATTGTCTGTTATTGTGCACACTCTATAATTGCCCTACTCCCTATTTTTTGGTCATACCCATCTTTGAGAATCTCTCTTGGGATCATTCTCGAGAGAAAGCAGTAGTGGAGACACTGTGATAGAGTGGAAAGGGTATTAAACTTGAAATCACAGGACTTGAATGCAAATCCTGCTTTTACTACTTCAGTCCATGCTCTATTTAGCTACCATTTTCCTGAAGCAGAGTTCTGACCGAGTGTATAACACCATACAAGCCAGTGGTTCCCTAGTGCCTCTGTTAGGCATTCAAAGTCCTTCATACTTTGACTTCTCTCCCCATCCCCACATCCACCTTTTCAATCTTCTTATACCTTATATTTTCCCCCACCGTTTTTTGATCTCCTGACACTGGCCTCCTGGCTGTTCCATGAATAAGACACTCCTTCTCTCAGTTATTATTATTTGGGGGGGGAGGGGGGAGTGTTGTTTTTATTTTCTCCAGTTGTGCCCTATGCATAGAATACTTTCCATCTTTATCTCTACCTTCTGGCTTCTCTAGCTTCCTTCACGTCCTAGATAAAATTTACCTCCTATCTGAAGCTTTTTTCAGTCCCTCTTTACTCTTGTACCTTTCCTCTGCTATTTCCTTTTTATCATGTATACAACTTGTTTGTACATATTTGTTTTTTTACTGTCTCCCAATTAAACTCTGAGTTTCTAGAGCAGGAAATGTTTGTTTTTTTAAAATTTTATCCTTATATCTTAATACAGTATCTGGTATGCATTATGTAGTAAAATAATAGTTTATTCAATAGACTTAATTATATATATTGATTATCTATTTATATATAATTATACATATTAACTATATATTCAAATTACATATATTTATACATAATTCTATATTAATTGTATATAACTGATTACATATGTACTTAATGTAATTAAATGCATGCAATTAATTAATTACAATTTAAATTCTTATTGACTGACATACATACATAAGAGTACATAAAATGTGTACAAAAATACAAGGCAATTTCTGTATCATATATAAGAGAAAGTTTTATATCAAAAGTGGTACTTGAATGAGTTTTGAAAGAAGGTAAGTTTTTGGTAGGGTAAGTAATGAATAAAGATATAAGCAAGTAGTTTTTAAGGAGAGGAGGAAATGAAGTATTATATATAGGAAACATAAAGAAATCCAGAATGACTAGACTAAGAGTATATAAAAGGGAGTAACATAGAAAAGGTGTGTTGGAATCAGGTTATGGAGTTTTATGACTCCAAACAGAGGTATCTGTATTTGATCCTAGAAGTAATAGAAAACCACTAAGGTTCACTAAATAGAGGTATGACATGATCATGTCTGTGCTTGGAAAATAATGCTGTCAGTGTTGTGGAATATGTAATAGGAAAGAGAGAAACTTGAGACAAGCAGGGTCAATTAAGATGCTATTATAATTGTCTAGATGTAAAGTTTGCATCCTGAACTAGGATAGTGGTTCTGTGAATGAACAAAAAGAAATATAGTTCTGAGACATATGTTAGAGGTAGAATTGACAAGATTTGGCAGCTGACTAGATATGTGAAATAAGGGAGAGTGAGGAGGAATAAATGAATGAAAATTCTTTTAATTTGAACAAAATGAAACTTGCATACTTCCAAGGTTGAAAATCTAAGGACTGGAAGTATTTCAACAAGAATGGGGTGATTCAAAAGAAGAGATTTTGAGGAAAATATACTTAAAATTAGGCATCTAAATTTTTTGAACAAAATATGCTGCTTTATTATAAGACTAACTTTTCCTAGAGACAATGTAAGTGGTTTCCAACTAGGTGTCCTTTAGTGCTGAAAAATCCTCCTGTACAAAAAATATTTACCCCCAAACTATCCCCTATTGCTAGTTTCACTGTTTTGGTTTAAGCTACTTTTTTTCCCCTCTTAAAATGCAAATATTTCTTGGAGTGATGTCACCATTATCTTGAAGTAATAACAATCATTCTCAGTCATTAATATTCAAAACAACCACAAAGAAGAGGCTTTAACAGTGAAAAAGAAGAGAATAGTTGAGAGAATATGGCAAGATAAATGTAGTGTTAGGAGAACATTTGAGGAGAAATCAAGAGAAAGTAAGAGACATATGTGCCCATGTGTATACATATATATGTGTGTATAATGTATATGTGTGAATATACACACAGAGACAGGAGAAAGGGTATAAAAGAACATTTCAATTTTGCTTGGAGCTAGTCTTACCCATTAATGCATACAGGGTGGCCTAAAAATCTTAGCATATTAACTTTTGGGCCACCCTGTATAATCATAGAACATCATTATTGGGAGAAATATGAATTAATATAAGCAGAACTAGGAGAACAATAATGCACAATGACTACCATAATGAAAAGGAAAAGGAAAAGGAAAGACAATTTCTGATGGCTGGTTGGTGATTATCCTTCATTCTCAAAGAAGAACAAAATGACATCACTATGTTAGTAGAGTTACATACAGTGGGTCCAACGGGCTGATCAGAACAATATTAGCTCAAAATGCTTGGCCACAGATTGAACATAAATAGTATCTATGAATATTTGTGGTGACTTCTTTAACTATGTACCCTAAGTTTCTTCTGAGCTAATTCAAATCTGCTTTGTTCATAGAGGACAGCACCTTCTCTGTTCAGCCTTATGCCAGTGTATGTCATACAATCAATTCTAAAGTTCTTAAAAGAGAACTTGAGAGTGTCCTTATGTTGCTTTTTCGAACCACCTTGTGAGCACTTGCCCTTTGTGAGTTCCCCATAAAGTAGTCTTTTTTGGCAAGCATTCATTTGGCATTCAAACCATGTGGCCAGCCCAAGGGCTGCAGTAGAATTGGAATGTTGGGCAGTTTAATTTGAGAAAGGATTCAGGATTTGGTATCTTATTGGAAAGCTGGCAGTATTATAACTGTCCTTAAACATCCAAAGAGCTTACTTATGGAAGAAGGATTAAACTTATTCTATCTGGCCCCAGAGAATAGAATGGGGAGCAAAAGAGGAGATGGTAATAAAGAGGAAAATCAAGGTTTGATGTCAGGATAAACTAGTAATAAGAGTGATCCCAAAGTAGAAAGTCCATCTTTCTTTCTCCAACTGGTTTTCTTCCCTTTAAAAATTAATTAGTTGAATAGTTGATTAATTTATATATTTAAAACTTAAATGCAAAATAGGAAAAGAGAGGGTTCTGGGAAGATGGTAGAGAGGGTCAGAAACTTTTAAACCCTCCAGATTCCCCCCCCCAAAAAAAAAAAAAAAAAACAAAGCAAAATTTCACCTCAGGACAAATCTGGACCAGTGAAAAACAACTAAAACTTTCAGTAGAACTGGAGTCCTCCTAAGACAATCCAAGAAAATAAGAAAATAAGATCCCAAAAGGAAAAATCCTCCCTCTCCCATTAACTTCTTCTTTCTGAATTTAGAATTGAGAAGACTTTTATACCCTTCTAGATGTATACTTATTCTTCCCTCTTTTAAGGAGGTCATTTTCAAGGAATCATTTTATTCCTCAAGATTCTGGATCTCCTTTTCTAGTGGGTTGACTTTCATAACCTTGTTTTTCTTAGATTGTTCTGATATATATTTTTTTAATTTTTCCATTTTAAAGTCTGTTTGGAGTACTTCTATGAATTCTTTTTGGGCAGGTGATCATTTGTCATTACTCTCGGATACAGGAGAGGCTTTTTTTCCTTTAGCATTATTTTCTGAAGACAAATCCTAGTTTTCTTTATTCTCATAGTAATTTTCTGTAGTTGAGTTATTTTTCATTTGCCCACTCCTTTTAAAATTTATTTATAGCAGTTTGGTTACAGTAATCACCTCTAGTTCTGGGATGTGTGTGTGTGAGTTGAGTGGGGTGTGGTGGAAATAATGCCTCCAGCCTCAGATCCTCTTTAAGTTCTTCCTTTTGACCTGGAATATGAAACCAAGAGCTCCATCTTCTTGTAAGTGCCCATAGACAACATAATCCCCATTTTACTTCTTCTGAACTCACCAGGCATGGGCTGGTTCCTTATCACTCATCATGGCTTCTGGTTAGCACAACTGGGCCTGATATTCCTTATCAGCAGAGGTTCCCTCATTCTTCCCCAACTCAGACACCTGACTTTTCACATTGTCTGGGAGATCAAAATTCTTGTGGTTGGGCTGGGGCTACCTCCCAAACCAGCTAGCCCCAAGGCTTGCCCACTTCCTATTCAATAGAGCTAAATTTGAAGTGTTTCTACTTCATAAGGATTAAACCTCTCTCCTGTTATCTTTCTTTGGATCTTTGCAGATTGTCCAGGAATACTACTATTCTGTCCCAAATCTTTATTTTTACCACTCTATATCCACCCTGAGGTACTATTTTGTCTTGTTTGTGGGGGGTATTTGGAGAGCTCAGAATTTTCTGAGCCATTTACCATCTTCCCAGAAACCTCCTTCTTAGAAAAATCAACTTCAGGGATAGTGGTTAGATCCTCACTAGGAGTATTTAATGAAAGACTGAATTAATGACTAGTCTGATATGGGTATAGAAGGTATCTCTGAAAAGTTGGTGGTGCAATGGATAGAATACTAATCCTAGAATTGGGAATATTTGTTCAAATCTGGCCTTAAATACTTAATAGTTGTGTAACTGTGGGCAAATCACTTGATCTCTTTTTCTCAGATTCCTTATTTATCCAACAGGAATAATAATAGCTTCTATCTCTTAGTGTTGCTGTGGAATAAAATGAGACATTTGTAAAAACATTTAGTTCAGTGCCTGACATATCATAGTAAGTGCTTAATAAATATTCGTTTAAAAAGTTTGGATCAGGTTATGTGGTTACTGAGATGTTTTTCAACCTAAAGACCTAGTAGTTTCATAATATTAAGATTGCTTATCACAAACTAGGACAGCTAGACATTTACTGCTTATTATGACCCTTAACAAGCCACTTAATCCCAATTGCCTTGCCCCAAAAGGCAAACTATCAGCCATAGATTATTTTGTTATAATATTTTATATATATGTATATAGTACTATTGCATGAATTGATTTACTTAAAGATTAATTCTGTTTTTAAGGGGACTTAGCTCAGAGGAAGCTAGATTCTAGTCCTAAATCTGTCGACTTACTGTGTGACTGTGGGGAAAGCTTTCTAAGTCTCAATTTCTTCTCTGTGATATGAAGAAGACAAGTTTGATTAACTCTTAGGTCATTAACATTCAGTGAGATTGACTATTCCAGTGGGATCATTGTAGGATAATATGAGATTCTTGGGTTCTTAGGAAGAGTAGGATTGAGGAGAGGGATATGGAAAGTGAGATAGGAGGAAATCAAAGGCAAAAAGTCCATTTAAAGCTGTGGTCTAGAACAGGAATTATTAACTTGAGATCTGTAACCTTTTAAAAAATCTTTTGATAACTGTATGTCTATAAAATTGGTTGTACAATTCTATGTATTTCACATTATGCATTTTAAAATATTATTTTGAGTAGGGATCCATAAATTTTACCAGACAGCCAAAGGGTAAGAAACCCCTCATCTAGTACATCTCTTTTATTCTGAAAAAATATAGAGCATATATACTAATTCTCCTCACATTATATGAGCCACTGCACATAGGACCTAGATTTCAAATACATTAAGGGATTAAAAAAAGTATTTGTGGGTTGACCTAGAGACCTGATCATCATTTATTTATGCATTGTTTTATGGAAAATGCATTTAGAATTTCCAAACTAACTTTAAAATTAACTTGTAGGATCTAACTGGTCAGAAAATGGAAAAAAAAGTTTACTTAACTCCCATCATAAAAATAGATTTTCCCCCCAGTCTAATAGTTGGTTATTTCAGACTCATACTATATTTTATCATAGAATGGAGAGAGGGACTGGGCTTATGTTTTCCAAGTTAAGGAAAAAATTAGAAATAATATCTAGAAAATTCTTGGCTTAGTGCCTGCCATAGTAGGCACTTAATAAATTCTTGTTTCCTCACCCTTCCCCATTGCAGGCTGGTATCTTCTCTGCAATTGATATCCTAACAGAATCCCTTACATCACTGAGAGGTTATTCATTTTGTAAGACTTTCATGTTCCAATTTTTTTCTCCTTCTATTCCCTCCGTTCAAAACAGCAATCTGATATAAGTGCAGTTCTTTTAAATATATTTCCATATTTTTCATGGTGTACAAAAAAATCAGAGAAAAAGGGAAAAAAAAACATAAGAAAGAAAAAGCAAACTAACAAACAAAAAAAAAGTGGTGAAAATACTGTGCTTGATCCATATTGAGTCTCCATAGTTCTCTTTCTGAATGTGGATGGCATTTTCTATCCCAAGTCTATCACAGTTGATCATCACATAATTATTCTGTTACTTTGTACAATGTTCTTCTGGTTCTGCTAATTTCACTCAGTATCAGTTCATCTAATTTTTTTTCCAGCTTTTCTGAAATTAGCCTGCTTTTCTCTTCTTAAAGAACAATAATTTTCCATTACATTCATATATCATAACTCATTCAGCCATTAACCAATTGATGGCCATCCCCTCAGTTTCCAATTACTTGCCACCACAAAAAGAACTATTACAAACTTTTTTATACACATGTGGGTCCTTATTCTTCTTTTATGATCTCTTTGGGATACAGACCCAGTAGTGAGATTGCTGGACCAAAGAATAGGCGCAGTTTGATAGCTCTTTGGAGTTCTAAATTGCTCTCCTGAAGATTGGGACATTTCACAATTCCACCACAATGCATTAGTATCCCAGTTTTCCCACATCCCCTCCAACATTTTTCATAATCTTTTAGAAAGTGCTAGGTAGGCACAGACTAGGTAACCTGCTCCTGGTCATGTAGCTAAGTATTTGAGGTGGAATTTGAACGCAGATTTTCTTGATTCCCAATCCAATGATTTATTCACTGCACTGCCTAGCTGCCATGTAGTATATATAGATTGGTTTGATGGTCCCTAACCTTTCCATTTCATACTTCCTTTGTAACATATCTAAAAAACAGGACAAATCTACCTTTTTCCATAATATCAACCGGATTAGGTCAGATTTGTGACTAACCCTCCCAGAGGCAGTATAGACCAATCTTATGCTCCTTTTTCTACCCCAAACTTTCTCAGATGCAAATTTGTGTTTTAGAATCACTTCTAATCCAAACTGAGAATACAGGATTTCAGATGTCCTCTAGCTTGGTTTTCATTAATTAGTCAAGCAAGGAACAAACAATTATCAAGCAACTGCTATGTGCCAAGGACTTTGTCAGAAGCTGATAAAAAGACAAAAATGAAATAGCCTTTGCCTTTAAGCAGTTTACATTACAGTAGGGGGATACAGCATATACATATATAAATAATTACAAAACTTAGCAAAAAAGGCATCAGAAAAGGCTTCAGAGAGAACATTTCAGCTGCTTTTTGAAGGAAACTTAAAGATTCTAAGAGATAGAAGAGTAAAGAGTATTTTTGATCATCATGGATAACCTGTTCAAAGGTACAGACTTAAGAGATGAAATATCATTACATTAAGAATTAAAAATTGCAAAGCAAATTTGGCTGAAGAGTTCAAGAAAGAGATTAATGTATAATAATGCTCAAAAGGTAACTTAAAGTAGAATTGTGTAGGGCTTTAAATTATAAATGAGTTTATACTTGATGTTATAAGAAGTCATTAGAATTTTAAGGAATGCCATGTGAGACATAAGAATTAAGTATGCTATGCTTTCAAAAGTAAACATCAATTTAATTTTTAAAATTACCTTTTTTTTCCAAATGTATTTTATTGCTTTTATATCACTTTTATTAACAAATAGAGCCCCCTTTCCCATCTTATCTTCAGTGAAGCATTCCTTGTGGCAAAGAAGAGAGGAGGGAGGAAAAACAGCTTTAAAAACTCTAATTGCATTTGCCAATATATTCTGTGTTCCACCCCAATAATATCCCATCTTTGCAAAGAAAGAAGGGAAGTATATTTTCTTCAACTCTTCTTCTGGGCCAAACTGTCATGATAATTATACAGCATTCAATTTAATTTTTTCTTTCCATTTGCATTATTGTAATCATTGCAATATTGTTTTCCTAGTTCTGAAGTCCTCCCACATGTTGTATTCTTCATATTCATTGTTGTTATAGTATTAACAATCCATTATTTTCATGTACCACACATTAGCCTTTCCTCAATTAATAGACATCAATTTTATTAACAATTACTTTTTAAAACATTCATCAGTATGATGAAAATTTTGACTAGTGTTAACTTTATTTTCCAACTAAATTTATATGCCTCCTTTAGGTATGAGCAATTGACCTTGTCTATATCTTTATAGATAGTAAGTAAAACAATCAACTATATTTTGTTCAGTTTCAGTGTACTCAACATTTTTAAAGAATTTTGAATATAGAACTGATCCAACTATTCTAGAGAGCAATTTGGAATTATGCCCAAAGGGCAATCAAACTGTGCCCCCTTGATCCAGCAATACCAAACAGATAATAAAAATGAAGAAAGGACTTACTTACATATACATAAATATTTAAAGTAACTCTTTCTATTGTGGCAAAGAATTAGAAATTGAGAGGATGTCCACTGATTGAGCAACAACTCAACAAGTTTCAGGATATGCATGTAATGGAATACCATTGTGCTATAAGAAATGATGAGCAGATAGATTTCAGAAAGTCCTGGAAAGACTTACATGAACTAATGCTGAGTGAAATGAGCATAACCAGGAGAACATTGTACACAGTAACAGCAACATTGTGCAGAGATCATCTTTTGACACTTAGCTCTTCTCAGTAATACAATGATCCAAAATGTAATTCCTAAAGACTCATAGTGGAAAATACTATCCACATCTAGAGAATGAGCTATGGATTATGAATGCAGATCAAAGCATACTGTTTTCACTCCCTCACTTCCCCCATAATTTTTCCCTTTTGTTCTGTTTCTTCTTTCACAATATGACTAATGTGGAATTATGATTAACATGATTACACATGTATAACCTATACCAGATTGCTTGCCATCTTAGGGAAGGCTAAGGGAAGAGAGGGAGAAAAAAATTGGAATTCAAAATCTCATAAAGTACTGAAAACCTTGGAAAATCAATTCATTTCTCCTCTCTCTCTGGACCTCAGTTTCCTCATCTGTAAGATAAATGCATTGAAAATACGATCTCTAAAATCCCTTTCAGTTCTAAAAACTATCAACTATCCCATATATATCATATATATTCTTTTTTTGTTTTTTTTGGTAACTTGGACCTCTTTGGCATCTTGATAAAGACTATGATCCTTCTCAGAATAATGTTTTAAAGTGCATAAAATTAAAATAATTAGGATTACAAAAGAAACCTATTACATTGAAATTACCAAAACATTTTTAAAATGTTCACTCATCCCAAGTTAAGAACCTTTATCTGGTACAACTTGATGTTAAAGGTGAAGAAACTGAATGAGTTGCCCTGAGGTTAACTGACCAGTTAGTTTCCTCTGTTGGGTGGATTCATGATCAGAAGATCTTATTTCTCACTTGGCTGTACTTCTTTGGGGACCTCTCCGACTTTTCTACCATGACTTTAGGGTATCTTTCTCAGATATTCTCTCCCCCCCCCCTTTTATTTTCCTTCTCTGTGTTTTCTTCCCCTGACCTCCAGGAACTGTTGTTTTTTTTTTTTTCCTTTTTTTTTTCTTTTTAACATTTATATCCCCAGAGCATACTTATCACAATGCATGGCACATAGTAGATACTTAATTACTGTTTATGAACTGACAGGTTATATAACTTACCAATTCTAGAGAGGCACTACAATCCAGGATCCCTGATTCCCCAGGCCAATGCTCTTAATCAACTCTTGTTAAAGAGAAATGAAATCCTACTACCTATCTTGGATTTTTTTTTTCCCCTCGACATTTTTGGCAGCTGGTAGCATAAATGGCTGAGAACTCTGTTTTCTGAGCAGATGTCAAGTTTTTTTTTAAATTTTGTTCTTTAATCTTATCTAATGTAAAGCAACTATTAATTTTTTTTAAATTTAATTTTATTTAATAATAACTTTGTATTGACAGAATCCATGCCAGGATAATTTTTACACAACATTATCCCTTGCAATCACTTATGTTTCGTTTTTTCCCCTCCCTCCCTCCTCCCCCACCCCAAGATGGCAAGCAGTCCTATATATGTTAAATATGTAAAGCAACTATTAATTTGACAATTCTAAAAATCCACAGCCCAGATACAAAATGAAATCATAAAAAGGGAAAATGTGTGGTTAGCACACGCCAGCACTCTAGATAGTTTAGGTTTCACGTCAGGTTACTTTCCGGTAGGGGTCACTGTTAGCACCAAACAATTTCTGTTATGGTAAAGGCGGAAGAAATAAGCCGCAAACGTTTAAGAATGCATGAACATAATAAGTTTTTAATGCATGACTAGTTTACATTCTTTGGATTGTAAAATAAACAGTACAACCCTGCAGCAAAATAGTTCCACCTTGCCAAGCTCTTTATGCTCTATAAAAAAGACACGCAACTCATTTCACTGAACATACTACCCAATTATCAATGATTAAAAGATACGATTCTCCTTCTAAACTTACATTTGCCTGTTCTTAATTAGGCATTACTAGCTAATTATCTGCCGCTATAAAATGTTTACAGTGCAAATGCTGACTCAAAGACTTGAAGTAATAGAAACTTTAGTTACTAAAGACATCAATCTCCTCACATTTTCTTTTCTACTCGTCCCTCTCTCCTCTAGATATACCTGTTCTTGATGCCTCAATTGATGCATGGTGAGAAAGAAGAGGAAGACGAGGGAGGAGGAAGGAAGAGGAGGAGGAGGAAGAGGATGCATTCTGCCTATTAGATTTGATTTTTTTTTTTTGTTTGCTCCTCATCAGTGATTTTTATCAGTTTAGGTGATTCCCCTTGTAGAAATCCCACTTTCTCTGCAGATAAGCGGTACATCAATAACTTTGTGCTTTAAAGCGTCACCTGGGAGCATGGAAAGCTTAAGTGAGTCAAACTTTGCTTACTAACTACCAGGTGTTCTAGACAATACTTGAACACAGATCTTTCGGCATCCCAGGCTAGCCATCTAGTCCCAACAGTATTTCGCCTTTCTTATTTGCATATACAAATTTTAAAAGACAGACTTCCCCACACACCCATAAGTTATATTTAGATGTACAATATGCATAAATAGATGTACACGCAAACACATGTACCCATAAATATCCATAAAAGTGCGTGGCGGGGGGGAACCCTTTATATCTAGTTTTCATATAAATTAACTTAGAAGGATCTGTGTCGAGCAACTGCTTTGAATTAAGAAAACGTCAGGTGTTCAAATGCTCTAACTTCCAGAAGGGTTTTGTTTTGTTTTGTTTTTATCTATGTTAAAATATGCAAACTATTCATCAGTTTCCATTTCCTCTCTCCCGAACGCCCTTTCCCAAATCCGGTGCGTGCGGAAAGGACAGGACCCAGAGATAATATTTGCACGCGCTTTCACTTACTCTATAGCCTGAGGGTTTTTAACACTTTCCAAAACGCAGTAGCGGGGACCCTTTGATTATCAATACAAAAGCTATTTGGGAGTTCTAGAGCAATCTATCTAGGGAAGACGTCTGAGGCGTCTCAACTCCAAGTGAAGGCAGGAACTTTGGCTCTGTTCCTTGTGCGTTCACTTTCTTTAGCCTTCTCCCCCGTTGTTGGGGAGTTGTGGAAACTCCCTCACCTGTCAGAACCCGGATTTGCAGAGGAAAGGAAGGAGGGCACCCTGGACTTTTCTGCCACTCCTCTAAAGCACCTGCAACAGTGAAGAGTCAGGAGCAGCGCAGGTGCGGAAGGTTTAGACCGAAAAGTTAGTGGCCCTCAGCCCCCATCCTTCTCCTACTCCAGTTAGCCTCACCGGGACCCACTTCATAGCTAACAGACGCCATTAGGCAGGGGTGCCCAGCTTGAGAACAGAAACTGCATCGTAGTGTTCGTGGACGCTCCGCCTCCTTCTCAATCGCGAACAGTTTCTGCGAACAGCAGAAACCTTTCCCTCAGACCTTGTCTGCTAGAAGGGTGGTGGCCCTTTCTGCTTTCGGTGCTTGAATATCCCTAGCTAGTCCTCTTACCCTAGCTTCCTGAAGGGGCTGTCTCCTACTCCTCAATTGCTCCCTCTGGCCAGTGCTCTCGGAGTGCCTGGGCGCTCCACCCCAACTTTTGCGCGAATCGCGCCCCCTCCTCCCGAGCGGGTCCCCTCTTCAGGTCCACCTACTCAGGCGCATACAACAAGCAGTTCTCGAGTTTGGAGGAAGCCAACTGAGACCTTCTCTTGATCTCGGAAGAAACGAACAAGGTTATTTCAACTCCTGACGCGAGCAGATAGCGCGCTCTGCACAAACGACACCCTGGAGTTCAAGGAGCCCTGAATCTGCCTTGTTTATGCTTCTGAGGAACTATTTCTCAGCCTACCAGAAAGAAACCCTTAGAGCAGATTGGGACGTGTTTTAGAGAAAAAAAGAGATTCTCCTCTCCCTCCCTCTCCCCTCAACACTAATAAACTTCCTTGTTTATTAATCCTTCGATTACATTGGGGTTGGAAAAGCTGAGGAAAGAGAAACCACTTTAGAGGAGAGAATTCGAAGTCGATTCTAAGTTTGGTCCCGACGCTCCAGGCGACCCGAATTTAGAGGGCAGAGCGAAACCATGGCCGGCTGCTGCTGCTTGTCCGCGGAGGAGAAGGAATCGCAGCGCATTAGTGCTGAAATTGAGAGACAGCTGCGCAGGGACAAAAAGGATGCTCGCAGAGAGCTCAAGTTGTTGCTGCTAGGTGAGTGCATTATGGGGTGCAAGTTTGTTCCCCTGAGCCCCATCTCTCTCTCACACACACACACCCCAATTATAGACTCGATCATTCCCACTCAGAAGATGCTCGGATGGAAATGCCAACGCCACACAGTGAGACTAATTACTAGTAATCTAATTACTCTGATTTCTTATTTGGCACATTTTTCATTCTTTCCTAAAGTTGAGTCAGGTGATTTGCAAACTTAAGATCTAAGTTCCTTCCACGAAACTTTTTTTTTTTTTTTTTTTTTTTTTGCTTTCCCCTAGATCACGGTGATAGCCCATCCTACCACAAAACCGGGGCCAGGGACTTGACTACTTGTTAACCACTTTCCCTTTTGTCTTCCTCCTAAAATAATAAGTCTCCCTTCTCCTCTTTCTCATCTCCTTAGCTAAGAGTCAGTTGGATTGAACTCTGGAAGTGGCCTTTACGTGAAAAAAAGTTTGTTGGGGTAGGGTACAATGCCATTACTCATTCCACTTTGCTCTATGCTCTGAGAATAGTCTGTTCCCTCCTCAATTTTCCCAACACTCAACTTTCTACCTTATTACCACGCTTTCAACCCCCACTGATCTTAGGCCTGACTGTCATTTCAGAAACCCTCTGAGGTTGTTCACCCTATATAAAAAGTTCTGGAACTTTGCTGTCGGAAAACCCCCACACAGCAGTGCTCCGCAAGTGGTGTGTGAGTGTGCATGTGTGTGTTTCCACTGTTTTTTCTGACGGACAAAGCTATGTTTAATCTCTTTTTAATATATTTATGTGCTGCTTTACTATAATGACAGATTTGTTTGTCCGTAGAGTGCAAGGCTTGGAGTAAAATCAACATTTGGGCTTTTTACCACCTTTTACTATATTTATGTGATCCTGGGCACATTATTGAATCATTGTGCTTCAAAACAACTTAATTTTCTAAAACATGTTCTTAAGAACAGTCAACTCTAGAACAGGGTCAGAAAACTCCAATTGTTTAAAATTTGATAACTCCTGCAATCTTCATAACTCTATTTTATGCATTTAAAAAATGATTCTGACGAGGTCTTTAGACATCACCAAACTGTTGAGATAAATTATTTTCTATTCTATTTCTATTCTATTATATCATTATTAATTAGGGTCCAGATTTTTTATTTACTCGCTCTGAGGCTGGTCCCTGTAGGTCACTCAGTCAGTTTCTGAAAAGCATGATTTTTAGAGGAAAATGCTCTAATATTTGGGGTACTTGTTCCTCAATCTTGATCAAGAGCTCACCCAACTAGGAGACCTTGTGTTTGAAGTGTAAACAGAATCTAATCTAGGTAAATTCTTGACTGGAGAGAACAAGCCCATATTCTTATATCCTTTCTTTGGAGTTCATGGTGATCCAGGTAATGAAGAAGAAAACTGACTAGAGTGGTAGGTATATAGAAAATGTCTCTATCCAGGTTGTTGAAGGTGGCTTGAGTCTCTTGATTAAGTCACTTTCTCAGCAAGAGGAACTAAAGATTTTTTAGCCCACTCTCTTATTTAAATATCCACCAACCCAGGATTGATTTTCACCTGTCAAATGGCACCCCCTTTTCCAAAGGTATCTTAAGGCTTCTTAGTTCTTCATGGCTTTACCATAAAATACAGAGAGAAACCATTGGCCATCAATTTAATTATTAGCAGATCTCATTAATAAAGTGATGACTAATTACTCAGAAACTGTGCCTCAGATTTTTCATTCATCACACTGACAGAGAAACATGACACAGAAAAAGCTAAAAACCCAGGTTTTTAACCAATAAATGAGACATTTTTTTGTTAAAATCCCAGATCCAGTGGTATTGACAGATAAGCTATTTTATATATATACAGTAAGAGTTCATCCAGCCGTTGATTAAACTCATAGTGTGTACAAGACAATTATCATATTATCCCAAGTCTTCTCTTCTTAGGATTAAACATTCCAAATATTTCCTTTAAAATTTATCTTCCCCACCCAGATCTTGACTTTTAGACAAAGGGATATCTTGCTATGCCTTCTCCATCTTGTAAAGTGTTTTTTTTTTTAAGCTTAAGGTATATTTGTGAACATTTGTGACCATTGAATTTTATCTTATTTAGTTCACCTCTGTGTCCATTTTCTAGCTAATAATAAAATCTGGCTACTTCATCAACTTTTTTTTTTTTTGAAAACTCCAAGGACCCCACAGTGACTTTCTAATCATTATATCCAGTGATCTTTGTAATATTTTTTCCTTGAACTCCCTGCTCATATTTTACTTTTGATTATCTTCTCTTTTGGCTTCAAGACAACACACTCCCTCAGTTCACCTTTTATTGCACTAAATCTTGTTTATTTATAGAAACTTTCTTCTTTATTTAACTGTCAATTGTTATAAGGTAGATGTTTCTAAAAGTTCTCGCTTCCTTAACCATCTCATTCATTCCCATAGCTTCAACTCTCCCCTGTACAGAGATGATTCCTATGTCTTTTTTTTTCTCCAGCCCTGATTTCTCTTCAAAGCACCAGAATTTAATTTTCAACTATCTATCAAAGTATTTTCATCAACCCCAGCAGTATTCAAACCAGATCTTTTCAGATCTGCCCTTTCTTGTGAAGACAATTTCTGAATTGGCCCATGTTTGAAACCTTGATGGTTTAGATTCTTTCCTCACTTCCCACACACAGTCCAATCAGTTCAATATCTGCAACTTTATCCCTACCTGCCTACCACAATGTATTCTCATTGTCCTAGTGCAGGCTCTTCTTACTTTGTTTATTAGAGGTTGTTTCAACAGGTCTTATTGCCTCTACCTAATCTTTCTAGTCATTCTTTTATTCTGCTTCCTTAAACACATAGTCTCATCACTTTTTCAAAATCTGCAGTATTTTATCAATAATAAAATTCATTCAAGATTCTTGGTGGTTTGGTGACAATATGCCATTCTAGCTTTATCTCATAGCCCTCTTCTATATGTACTCTCTGTTTCAGCCAAACTGGACAACTTGTTTTCCCCTAGAAATGCCCCATTATTTCATATCTCGTGTCTTTGTGTTTTGCTTTGTATCTGAAATGCCCTCCATTCATAGCTTCTTATCTTTTGAATTCCCATTCATCCTTTAAAGTCCAACTAAGACTCCTTCTAAAAGCTTTCTCTTCTCCTTGGTCATTACTTTTCTTTTCATCCAACAAAACTTGCACAGAAAACTTAAAAACTTATCATAGTAATTGCAACATTTATCATAGTAATTTGTCATAGTAAGTCTAACATTTCTCTATTTGGTTCTGTTCCCTTCTGGACTTGTTTCTACTTTATTCTGTGAATTCTTAACATGTGATCTATTGAAGGAAAGAGAAGAAAGGACAGAAGCACGGACAAGCAAGACAGCTTTGAAAGCTGAAGATTGAGTATGAATTTTACTTAAAAGCTTGCAGAGTTCTACAATATCATGTAGAATTGTCTTTTTCTCTTCTATTAAGTGTAGAGAGATGCCCACTGAGAGGGATGTTTAAGTTCAGAAAAAAAAATTATTCATTGATGTTCCCTTTTCCTTTTCTTTTTAAAATAGCAATATCTCTAAACTCTATCAACCAACCCTTAAATAAAGCTCTTTTTAAAATAACAAATCAGATAGTCAAGCAAATACCTGAAGATTAATTTTTTGAAAAAAAAATTTTATTTTATTCTTAAATGTCCTAGAAAAAGTATTAAGGGAAAAAGTAATTACTTCTTCCTATTGCTTTTATAATGAAGGAAGAGATAAAGACATCCACTATATGGCCATTCTAATAATTCAATGTGAACCAGAATTGGACTGGAAAATATTTTGTCTTGGCTAGCCAACATTAATAAGCCTGAATTTCTCTAGGTAAACTTAAAAAATACTATATTTGATTAAGTTGATATTGACTAGTTGATTTAGGGTTGTTAAATGTCCTGTTGTCAATCATATACAAGGTAAAGAAACTGAGCAACTTGATTGGAGATTATATAGCTGACTAGTTCTAGAGCTAAGACCTAGAACTCAAGTCTCTTGACTTTCCAGGCCAGTACTCTTCTCACAAATTCATCCACATTCTTTTAAAAATTATAGCAAGTGGAGTGCTTACTTAGGATAATTGGAAGTAGGCAATATAGACTAATTTGATGTAATGGATTTATAATGAATAATTACTAGGAGATCATTTTCTCCAGTAGTAAGAATAGGAGGTAAAAAGGAAATGAAGAGCAGTCTCCCTCATTCATTAACAAGTGAAAAATATCTCAAACCCAGTAAGGGGAACAAAAGCAAAAATCTTGTGTTACCTCTTCATCTTCCTTTTTGTCTCCCAGGATTTAGCTCTTGCCATTGATTTATTCCAGTTGGCCAGTGAGATTAAGCAGGATCTTAAATGTCTTCTAAATTGCATTTTTTTCAGTTGCTGGTGAGCTTACTTTTTTGGCAAAGGATGCAGCAGCAAACTAGAAAACAATTCCAAACATTATCTAAATGTTGCCTGGTAAAGGAGTGCAGCATATCATTTTATAGTTATCTGGAGAAGAGCAGCAGTTGAGTTACCAATATATAATCTTATTGAAACCTAGTCTGTGACATACCTTGATTAGGCAGCAAATTCATGTGAAAAATCTTTTTTTTGTGGTTTGGAAATTCAAATGGATTTTTTTTTCAGGTGACTGAAATGTTTTTGGAAAGAGAAGAATTGCTACTTCTACAGAAGATAGAAGGAAACTAGTTTTCATTTAATATTCTCTGTGTGTGTGTCTCTGTCTCTGTATCTTTTAACAAAACTGTTTCTTAGTTCCATTCCTGATAATTTGCTTTTATCCTTAACCTTTTTCTTTTTCCTTCCTTCCTTCTTTGTTCTTCCTCTTCAGGTTCTTAAAATTAAGATGTTAATTGCATCTTAATTAATGGAAATCTTGATTTCCATTGTAATGCTCCTTCAGTTGTTATACATAAATAATGGGAATAGGTGGTGGCTTTATCAGTTAGGAACACAATGAATTTATGGAGACTTACTTGAGAGTTAAAGCTACACCACTAAACCCTACACTCTAAAGAAGAAAAGCTGGAAATAGCGTACAAAGCAAGGAGAAGATGCCAATTCTGGAAAGTAGCTAATATTCTTGTGATAAAGACTTGGGAATTTTATAGGATGGCAAGGTCATTGTGTTAGTACACATAAACAGTGCTAGTATAGAAGGAGGGGAAAGTTAATATTATATTTGGCTGAGTCTAGCGCAAGGATTCTTAATATTTTAGCATCTTGGGACCCCTTTGGCAGTCTGGTGAAATCTATTTTCAGAATAATGGAAAATAGGATGATAATTTTCAGAATAATGCTTCCAAATGCCTAAGTACAGGATTCAAAAGAAACTAATTATATTGAAATGCAATTATCAAAATATGTTTTAAAATAATAATTCCTTTATATTTTGCTTTGATCATACTACATCTGGAGGCTTAGGTTTAGTTCTTGGCATCACATTTTATATGGGACATGACATACAAAAAATGAGTGAAGAAAGTCTTGGTGTATTGAGGCAATTATTTGAACTCAGTTATTGGAAGTGGAAGGACTAAAGAGAAAAGAGAATATATTTGCTCTGTCAGACTTTGAAAGGCATAACTGGGACTAATGGGTGGAAGTTACAAAAAGCCAAGAAGATTTTCAGTTTAACATAAGGAAAAATTGCTTCTGTCTAATGGAGCTGTCCAAAAAAGAAATGCAAATATGTGCCTTAGTAAGCAGAAGTAAAGCCCACACATGAGGATATTGTGATTGTGATTTAGAAGCTTGGACTAGGTGATCCCAGAGGTTCCTTCTGACTCTATTGTTTTTTGATTCTATGCCATATACAAAAGAATCGCTAGTTTTACAAACAACAAGAAAAAATAGACCTTTAAATTGAAGAAGAATTACTTTTAGGAAGGTTGCTGATGAAATAGGGAGAGTCATTTTGTAAGTGGTTTGAATTTAATTTTTGTAAATGACTGCATTTTTTTCCTTTGTCATTTTAAAGTGAAATAATTTGGAACCAGTCTTCAATCATTGGCAAGCCTGGATAGAAAAAAAACAGTTTTGAGTGGAAAGAATGGTTGAATTTCTCTAATGTCTCTGGCCAGTTTATTCCTGTTAGGCCTTAAAGTATATCTGCATTGTGAAGTGAAAGGCATAAGGAAAGAAGAAAAAAAATGCAGACATGGAACAAAAATAAACATGATAAGGAAATGATTGGCATATATTATTCAAAATAAAATTAGCAGAAGGATAGTTAAAATACCTAGAGATAAAAGGAAAAAGAACTAGAACACATTCCCCCCCCATATATGCACATGATATGAATCAGACTTATCAGACTTTTTCCTAGAACTTCTGAATATTTAAAGGGGTTGGCCCATGAGGCCTATATAAATTCAGTGAGCTAATTTGAAATTAGAGATTTCAGGGTATGGGAAGTGGGAACATCAAGAGCTAAACCAAAAAAAAAAAAAAAAAAAGATTGACAGCACAGGTCTCATAGACAAAAGACAAAACACAAAATACAGGCCAGGACTTAACTATAACTAAGAGAGAAGAGATTGAAGAGGACCATCATCTTTACAAGCATCTCTGAACAAAGATTGGCTGAAACCATCAGTTATAACCATGTTCTTAAGGGCTGAAGAAAATTAAAAAAAAAAAAAGTCTGTTCAAAATAAGTCATTTTGTCCATTATAAATGCCCAAATTACCTATGAAGGGCATCCAGAGAAAGAACTGGTGAATAGTAATATGTTTAGAATAATTTTATATATATACACCTATTTGTGGCCATTGATAGCCATCCTTGGGGGAGCAGGAGAAAAAGGCAAAAAATAATAATTTTGTGGTATATTTGAAAGAAGTAGCAGGTTCTATATAGTAGATTTGTAGTTTCAAATACGATTGTCTTTTTTTGTCATATGTTATGGAAATTCTTATTTTATTCCACAAATTAAAAATAAAATAAAATGAATTTTTAAAAAGCAAAAAAAGATATATTGGACAATTGCTTTCATAGAGATTATTGTTGAAGCCATTCAGTAGTATGAGTTTACCAAAATAGTATGGTGAGAGAAAAGGTCAAGGATAGATCTTTGGACAATATTTATGTGTAATGATAGTCATCAGGGTGGGGATAAGTTTATTATACATTTAAAAGGAATAGCAAGTTGTACTTAATTGATTTGTGGTTGCATTTGCAATCATCTTTATTGTTAGATACTGTTCTGGAAGTGTTTGTTTTATTCCATAAATTCAAAATAATTTTTTAAAAAGAGCTTCTACTTCCAGTGACTGTCTAGTAGCAGATACCCATCACATACTTTTGCCTCAACTCTCAAAGAGGCATTAACTAAAGAAAAAAGTAAATTCTAATCACAGCACAAAAGCCTATATGTTAGGAATCCTTGACTGGGGGCTTTGAGCAATTTTGGTTATGCTAATTTTTCATTTACTCTCTATCAGTTCCCGAAAGGAACACAAGAGGAATTTATGAGACTTGATGGGCTAAATATTGCTCTTAAACTTAGAATGAACTGGTTATTTAATGTAACAGGGTGTGACTGATTACATCTCCAGAGACAAAGTGGGTAGGAAAGGGCAGTGAAAATTATTGCTGAACACCTGCATCCTCCTCTCTAACAATTCAATAGTGTTACAAATTAAAGAGAAAAAAAAATCATTCAATAGGTTCTCACTATATTGCCAGGAATGATGCTCTGCCCTGGGGATAAACATGACAACATGAGAGACCCTATTCTTCCTACCCCTCCCCCCCCAAGCCCTTTGTTTTACAGTGAAGAAACTACTGAGTATGAGTATGTGCTCAACACTTATGAGAAATCTGCTTTCATTCTACTTTTCTCTTCTTTGTTTTCCTTCAAACCCCATGTACAGGATTTTGTTCTATCACTTTAATCTCCACTTCATAATCTCTTTTCTAAAGGTGATAGTTGTTTCACATAAAATTAATCTGCTTCTTATTCTATCCACCCTCTATAAATGCTATTTTCCTTGTTCCTCTTTCTTCATTATAGTTCCTTGTTTGATTTTATTATTTTTCTACTCCAAACTCCTTCTGTTTTATTGTGTGTACTCTCTTCTGTTCAGTTCAGACAAAAGTTCCCACTTCTCCTTCTTCCATGTTGGCATACTCTTTTTTTCTTCACATACTGAGTATGTGAAATAAATAGTAAGTTCTAATTCTTTTCCCCAGTGTATTCCTCTTTCCTCACTTTTTCTTTCTTCCCATAAATTTACCAAAACCAAATTATTAGTTATCTGTAAGGTTAGGAGAGGGGAAAGGAAAAGAAAAAAAAATTTACATGATAATTTTGTTGTATATTTGAAAGAAATATCAAATTGTGCAAGGTAGATTTACAGTTAGTTTCATGTAAAAACTTTTAATCGTACTGTTATAAAAATCCTTGATTTATTCCACAAATTAAAAATAAAATTTAAAAATTCAAATGAAAAAATCCACAGACTCTCAATATTTCTAAAATTCTTTGATACTTGAGGACATAAGGGTCTTAGTAGACATGTTACTTCTCCTTTAGAAACATTTTGTCATATAATTCCTTTTAATTGGTCCAGTATATTTACATTTTAGTTTTTGGTTTACTTAACTTTAAGGAGAAAAGGTCTCGGGAATCTTCTAAGGCAACAAATCATAGGATTGTGAATTTATAGTGAAACAAAGGAAAAAGGGGAGAGACAATTTCTGGATATAGTCAGTTTATTAACTAGACTAGTCAATAATGCATTGATGGTCAGTGGTTTCAGTAACTAAAAGCAAAACCATGTGGATGCAATAGTTTATGTGAAAAATGATCTTTTTCTAAAGGACTATAAGCTAAGTATTTGTTTCAATAAGGTGATGTTCCTTTTTTTCCTTCGGTGAATCTGTGATCTTGTCAATGTTGATACTATCTCCAATAATAGAAATCATACTTCATAGTGTAATTCTCTTATCTGTCTTCTTGTAAATCTTCCACAATTGACCACATAGAGGATGTGCAAAATGGTAGCTAGAAAAGTTAATACAATCTTAGACAACATCAAGATGTCAGGATTCCTGGACTTTGCCTGTATTAACTCACACCTGGAATATTGTATTGGGTTCTGAACACTACATTTTAGAGAGGCAAGTTGGACAACTCCCAAAGAAGGGGAACCAGTTGGATCTAGCATCTTATTTCTTCTCTCTCACCCGTAACATGGGAAGTCTTGACTTAAAAGAATTTCCCCCAAGCTAGTCTGGCTTCAGCTTTTATTCCTTCTCTTCCCATCTCTTTCAATCAAAATGAAGTAGGTCAATGATCCCCAGGACCTGATTGGTCCTTGCTTTACAACTATAGTTTCCTGGTCATCTGGGATCATAAGTCCCATCTATTTTCTCCATTGGGAGGATTGGTTGAAGGAATGTGGGTAGTTTAGCTTGGCAGTGAGAAGCCTTAAATGGAGAAAGGGAACAGAGAGAGGGAAGGGAAGGAAAGAACTTCTGCTTGGTATTATTTGAGGGCCTTCTTCATTCAGAAGAAAGATTATACTTGTTCTTCCCAGGGAACTAAGCTAGAGATGATGAGTGGGAGTTGCAAAGAGATTTCAAAGCTTTGAGAAATCAGGGGGAAGTCCTAAATAGATTGATTTCCATAGGGAATAGATGGCTCTTAGGTAGGGAGTGCTTTCTCTATAAATCTTCAAAATACTATATGTATTTGCTTGCTAGGTTTTGTAGTACAGTTTAATACCAGCACCCTCTTAGTTCAGATTTAGTTTTGGGATGAAATGAGGCACCTTTAAGTCAATGAGGTTTGCAACAAGGATAGAGTTATACTTGTCTCCATCTAAAATATGTCAGTAGGTCACTAGAATATGATGATTTGTGTAACCTTAGGCACCCAACATATCTGAGAGGTCCAGATTCCATATGGCTGGGACTTATGATCCTAGATGATCAGGAAACTGTGTTAGTGCAGCCAGGGCCAATGAAGTCCCAGGGGAACCTTTTCCTTGATCTACCTCATGTTGATTGGAACAGGTAGGAAGAGAAGGAATAAAAGCTAAGGCCAGAACAACTTGGGGGCAATTCTTTTAGATCAAGACTTCCATGTTACGGGTTGGAGAGAAGTAACATTAGAGAAGTACTGATCCTATCACACAGATTATAGAATAAATCAATTAAATTACAAGTTGGACTAGATGCCTTTTTGTTATGGGAGCCATCTGCTAGTGGCTGCTGGGGATCTAATTCTGACCCGCAGAACAGATCCCTTCATGTGAGAGGATGATAAAGATACAAGAAGACTGAGAGGCAGGTGCATTGTCTGACCTCTCTTCTCCTCCCTCTTGCCTCTAATTTTTTTCCTTCCCAATTCACAAGCAACATCTGTGTCAGTAAAGCTGGTTTGCAATTCCTTCAAGTATGTTATGATTCACAGCTGTGGGGGCTTTTGGAGACGCATCCTGCTCCTTCACACTTAGGCATGATCCTTAGCATACAGGCTACGTGGCCTGTCTCAGAGAGAGCAATGTCTCATTGCCCCTAACAGCTTCCAAGCTTCCTTTCAATAATATAATTACATACCCCCTTTATTGTCTGAGTATGTGACACGTTCAATTTAGAACTGGCAATATTTTTGTTCATGTTTGAAAATATATTTTGAATGTCTGCTTAAATTTAATTTTGACTCTTATCACACACATAACATAATTTTTCCCCTTTAAAACTTACAAATGGATCATAACAGGTCATCATCCTAACTTTGAGAGGTTCCCAGAGACTTGTCTGTGTGTTAAATTAAAAGATCAAAGAAGATTACTTTGAGTAATGAAAGTCAGTGCTTAAAAGACCAAATTTGACATGTCTTTGATTATTAAACTTTAGCTCTCCAACTTTATATTTGCATCTTCAGAAACAACTTATCATTAGCAAATGGATATGAGATTGGGTACTCTATATTATCTTTTGAAATTTGCATAAAAGAATTCAACCCCATAAACTTTAAGAACCAAATTTAAAAATGGCAAATGAATCAGACTATTATGAAAGACAAGTATTAAAATTATGTCAAACATAGAAAAATGTACTTTACATGGGGAGAAA
This sequence comes from Antechinus flavipes, assembly GCF_016432865.1. Taxonomy (NCBI): domain Eukaryota; kingdom Metazoa; phylum Chordata; class Mammalia; order Dasyuromorphia; family Dasyuridae; genus Antechinus; species Antechinus flavipes. The sequence goes on from NC_067398.1 coordinate 323,327,685, forward strand.
AAGAATCATCTTCTTAGACTAATGACTTAAGCTTATTAATATCATGATTTAACTCAAATTTTCTCTGCTTTAAAGTATCTTTCTGAGCGATTACTTCTTGTCACTACTTCCTCCCCCTCTTTATTCTGATGCAGTTACTAAATGATGATTATTAAGCCTGAAATTCTTGGCAACTGCTATAATCTGTCATTTGATGCTCATTTTCTGATTTTGTCACTTTCCTCTTCTTTCTTCAAACTAGACTCATCTAGACAGTATCCATTCTTCTTCCTGATGCCATTTTCCTAATTGGATTAATTTAATACAAAGATGTTAGTAAATCTGGGCTTGTCTTTAGTGATGAAGCTGTAAAGAACTGGGCTGAGAGAGTTGAGCACTTATACAAGTGCCAGACAAAAGGGAAGATTTCTTTGTAAAAGTGTTATTTTGGTTATTGAAAAAAGTGACCTTTTTCTTGTAAATGAGTTCTAACTGTACTTTGTATATCCTTTTATCTCTAGAAATTTGAAAATAAATGTGACACATCTTGTGTTTCTCCTCTGTATTTCTGAATTACTCCTCTCCTATTTCATGTGCTCACCCTTTTCTCTTTAGTAGTTAAAACCAAATTAGTACTAAGTAATCCTATCTTTCTCTCTCCTGTACCCCAAGTAAGTTTGATATTTGTTTTTTCTTCTTGTACCCAGCATAGCTTTTTTTTTAAGTTATTTTTTGTTTGTATTTGGCATTCATTGAAAATCTCTATTTCCCCCTTGGGCTTTAGCATTCCCAACACTTTTCTAGGGATATAACTTTTTTTAAATCATCTTCACTTACCTGCTCTTTCATCTTTTTGTACATATCTTTAAAATTCTTAGTTAGTTGAGATCTCTCTACAGACAAGTCTGTCACTTCAGAAAGCTTTTTTCCTTTCTTATCATGACATCATTTTTGAGCTCATTGCACTTAAGCCAATTTCCTGCATTCTTTAAACACTTTGAAAGTCATTCTTCTAAAATTAAGGAGATCTGTCACATTATGCTGGCTGGTCCATCTTTATCCATGATATGCTCCAAAATAGGATGGTTATTGCTTTCTGGACTTGTTTCTTTACCTATAAAATAAGAACACTAGATAACATGAACAGCTTTTTTACACTCTAAAGTGAAGCATGATACAGCAGGAAACCTGCTGGCTTTAAAATCAAAGGCCTCACATTCAAATCTGAATGCTGTTACTTTCTACCTATGTGATTTGGGTAAACTATTTAACCTCTGAGAACCTCAGTTCCTGTACTTGCTATGTCCAGAATAGCAGTGCCCCTCAATTGCTTCTACCTTTTAATAGATGAAATTATCATTAAGTCAATTCATCTTTTTCTCGACTGCCCCACTTTTACCAAATGTCTGCCTGGTTGAAATCCTCTATCACTGTCCCCTTGTCAGCTATTGTTATGTGCCTCTATAACTAATGTTAGAAGTAGAGTGAGGCTTTGTACCAAAAATTGCATCCAGGTCAAGTGACACAAAGTGTTTCTTCATTTGAAAAGATCAGTTGCCTTTCCATAGTACAGATAGAGATTCTGGGGCACTAGCATGAAACAGCTGGTGGGGAGACAGACCATTGAATCAATCACATCGTACGATCAGATAAAAAAGCTGAAAAAAAAAAAAACTTAGAGGTCATTGGGAACCTTTTTTTTTATAGTTGAGGATACTGGAGTTCAGAGAGATTCAATGATTTATCCAGAATCTTACAGGTGCAAACCAGCCTGTTGTAACTATTTCCTTTCTTTCTGTCTCTCTCTGTATCTGTCTCCCCACTTCTTCTTCCCTCTTCCCTTGCTCTGTCTTCTCCTTCTCTCCCTCTTGCCCAGGGTTACACAACTACTAAGTATCAAGTGTCTGAGGTCAGATTTGACTTCAGAGTTGGCACTCTATCTACTGCACCGCCTAGTGCCCTTGTAACAGTTTTTTACTCTGTATCAAATTCCATTGTTTCTGTGTAGTATTGCAAATGCTGTCAACATTTGTTAAATTTTGTATATTATTTCATTTGATTAAAAACTATCCTGAACTGCTTTGGTAAGACCATCTATCTAGTATTTATTTACAAGATGTTGATATATGAATGTCTTTCTACTTCTCGACAAGTTATTGCCTACCCTAAGGACTTCTTCTGCAGCCAATATTAACTGTTCCTTCTCCTGGGGATGTTTGTGTATGCTACTGATTCCAAGGAGTCCAAAAAGCTGCTTCATCGACAGAGTATTCACGTCTACTTATTCGAAAAGAACTTTGACCCTCTTATATTTCCTTGGTGTTTAAACAGCCTGTTTCTTCTCCAAATCATATTCTTTCACTGTTTCCAGCCTCCTAATCCGTTTAGCTTCTACTCTTTTCTTCCTTTCCCCTCTCCCTCTTGAGCATTTCTTCCATTCTTTCAAAGAATACTATAGACTCCTTGATAAGCCAGAGAACAGATGGGATAACTTTAGCTGGAGACTAATCCATGTGCGGTATATAAAGTCATTAGTTGGCAGCTAGGTGGCCCATAGTGTACAGAGTGCTGGTCCTGAATCAGGAAGGCTCATCTAAGTTCAAATTTGGTATCACATACCTACTAGCTGTATGACCCTGGGTAAGTCATTGTTAAGTAATACTTAATTGTGTCCTCATCTGTAAAATGGGCTGGAGAAGGAAATGGCAAACTACTCCAGTATCTCGGTTAAGAAAACTCCAAAGTGGAGTCATGGAGAATTAAACAACTTAAACAACTGAATAACAGCAAATTAATTGGCTCTAGAAAAACATATTATCAATACCACCTAATACAGATCACTAAATATTGCTTTTACCTTCCACAGTTGTAAAAACTGAGTCTCAGTTCTCTTCATGGCAGACCTATATGGGGCTGCTAAGCAAGACTTTTTCTCATAATGAATTGTATGTCCTTTCTTGAATCACACTGTCTTTTTCAGTTTATTCAGTGTTCAACTAGTAGATTCTTGCCAGTTCCCCTAGTGTGAAACAACTTTCTCAGAGGCTATGCTTCTTTTTACAAAATTACCTTGTTTCATTTGTAGTTTGATAAATCAAGTACCTATAATTTCATCTGCATTCTGTATATATTCTCTTCAGTAATATGTAGTAGCTTAACAGATAGTCTTCAAAAAATGTGGCTCAACATTTTATGTCCTTTTCGTCAGTGTGATGGTGAGCTCCTTCTGATTTAGGCATGTCCTCTGACATTCAACACCATTCATCAAATCATTCCAGAATGTTGGGTTTCTATGAGAGTGTATATTAGACTGGAATTTGTCTTTCCCGTGTTCTGTCATGCCATGATGAAGTACCACAAATAGAAATGTGTACCTTGCAAAATATAGACAATTGCCAAGAATTCTAAAATTAACTCTAGATTTCTTGAATATGTTTATAATGCTTTGATGGTTGTTTTAAACTGCCCTTTACCCTCCCTTAGCAGATCTAAGGGATAAAATGAAAAATCAAACAGCTTTACCTTAATAAATCTGAAGTAATTTGAGCAGGAGATTGAACATTTTAAAGTCAGATTTATTCATACTTAGATATGGGCTTTTAATTAGTCACTTAAAACACATAATTATTTAAGATTAACTAGATCAGGTACTCCTGATTGGGAGTACTTCAGATTGGGAACTCCTTGAAAGCAGTGATTAGCTTTTGCTTTTTTTCCTATCCATAGCACTCAACAACTATGTGCCCAGCTCGTAATAGGCACTAAATAAATGTTTAATGATTTACTCTCCCAAAATCTACCTATATTTTCATGAGATCTATCTTTTCATAATGACCGATTGTTTGCAAAAATACAAATTTTTAATGCTTGTAAGGTTTATTTTTTTGATATTTTAATAGCTTTTGATTTTTTCCAAGTACATGCAAAAATAGTATTCAACATTCACCTTTGTAAAACCTTGTGTTCCCCCCCAAAAAATACATATTTTCTTCTATGGATTCAGACAATAGAGTATGACAGAGGCAGTGCCAGATTTTAGCTAATATTCTACAACATACTGTCTGATGTTAGCCTGAGGGCCTATTTATTATTCAGTGTAAACCTAAGCAGTGAAAAATAAATATGTAGAGTAGTGGTGTGGAGGTGGGGAATAGAAGTGGCACTGGTGGTGATGGTGAAGAAGCAAGTCTCTCTTTTCTGGTCCCCTCCTTCTGGTGTGTGGTACCATGTTTTCTTGGTTACTCCTTCAAAGCTTCCCCTAAGTGTGACCTTGTCTTGTCACTCCCTAAGCTCTGCACTGTCCTTCCCACCCCAGGTTTTCTTTTCAAAGCTGCTGAGAGAAAATAGTGAGAAGAGAAAAATCATTGTTCATATTAGTCATAGTCTTTGTCTTTTCTATTGCAAATAAAAACTTGTGACAATACCTAGAAACAGCAATGTCCAATGTTTTTCATTCTTTGCCCTTGAAATTTACATCATAATCAATAATTCTCAAGCTCCCAACTAGAATTTTATACTGAAATTTGATGTATTTTCCTTCACTCTGTCCTCTTCCCCTTTCTTTCCTTCTCTTCCCCTTCCCCCTACCTTTCTCATTGCCTCACCTTCCTTCTCTCTTCCCATCTTAACTTTCTTTCCTTTCCCTTTCCCCAAAATGTTCCAATCATTTTATATTTCCTCTGCTGAATTTGAGTAATGAAACATATTATCAAAAATACTATGATCACATTTTTCTTTGAGAAACTGAACTTAAAGTCAAAGGAAAATGAGGACAAATCATTTTGCCTCTCTTTCAACAATAATATTTGCACTATCTACCTTAAAGTATTGTTATGAAGAAAGTATTTGGTAAATCTTAAGATGCCATAAAAATGTGAATGATGACTGACTTTCTTGATAGATTTTGTCAGTCAGCCAATAAACATTTCTTAAACTCTTAAATGTTTCAGATACAGTCCTTATTTGAGTAAAGCTTACAATCTAATGGGGGAAAGAAAAAAAAAGAAAGCTGGAGAAGAAGAAGAGAAGGGAAGATACTGGTTCAGGGAATGAGGAGAAAACTAGGAGGGAAATGAAGAGATAGATAACCTGAGTACCCTCCTTAAATGGAAATTCTATGAGGAGCCCTGCTCTACCATCTAATCAGAGAGGTCTTAGGGATTAGGGTACTGCTAAAGTGTGTATACCAGGGCCAAAGTGATCTTGAAAGATGATGAGATCCCTGGGGGAATAATGAAAAAACAATTCTTTAGTGTATATGGGAGTGGGTGCAGACCTTCAAGCTTACCATTAAGTCCCTTGGAGCTAATGAGCAATGTGGTAATAAAGGAAATAGAATGTTGGAGCTGGAGTTAGGAAGATATTTGCTACTTGTGTGACTTTAGAAAAGTCACTTAATTTTTGTTTGCCTCAGCTTACTCTTTGGCAAAAATGGCAATAATAATAGAACTTACCTTTAAGAGTTATTTTGAGAAAAAATATGATATTTATACAAAAAAAAGTGCAAAGCACTTTGCAAACTTTAAAGCCCTATATAAGTGCTAGCTATAATGTTGGCAATCATTCTGCTATTGAACTTGGATATGACATCACTTGTCTCATAGCCAAATAGGTCAACCTTATGGCACTTCATTTTTTATACCGATCTTAATGGCCATACAGTTAATTAGATCTATTATGTGGGAAGCTGAGTCTTCCATTAAGATATTTAAAAGACCAGTTTTGTCATGTTTTAATCTGGTAGTGATTTTTTGGCTTTGTGTATGTCTTGAAATGGCTTATATCTTAGTTTAAAACAAACACAGAAATGATTAATTGAAGACCATCTACTAAGTCATTCTGTGTTGATGGAGAATGCACTCAGGCAGATGAAATCAAAGATCTTTGAAGTGTTGAAGTTGTAGTGAGGCTGGGTGATTAATTGTAAAGAGACCTATCCTATTAATCTAAGACAAGCATAATTTCCAGCTGAGTTGAAATGAGAATGGAAGCCAAGACTCTGCCTTACATACTGACCTCCCAAGAAAATGTAATTCCCTTCCCTGGGAGACAAGATTCCTAACCCTCTCCTCTCAGTATTGACTATCCAAATAGCCTACTGCCCTATTGCCCAGAAGGCCTTTTTTTAGAATGGGGTCTACTGTACCTAGGTGGCTATGGTGAATGAAGATGTGAAGGGAAGTAGTTATTATCTATATTAGTTTTTTTTTAACCTTGGGAATTTTGTCCCTTTTTATTCTTCATCAACAGAAAAAATATTTTTATTACATTTTAGAATCCATGGTGCTTTATTACATTCTAGTCGAGTTTGAATCATTGGACTAGCCTGAATTAGACTTGCTCCAGGAGAGTATTCCTTGCATTCACTAGTATATAAAGGATAAAAGTATGAGTCAGTGTATTATTTCCACCACTACCATTTCCATACCTTCCCACCTTAGCTGCCATCTCTCAGCAGCAACCTCTCCTCAGAAGTTTGCTCCATCCTATTTAGATCCTTGTTGCATTATCTATGGGCTTCCAAGTCATGGTCTCTCTTCACTAATAAATGAATAACTTTAAGAAAATGGTTCCCATTCTTTCTACCTCAACCCTTCCCCATTCCAAGTCCCTTCCAACTCTACATCTATTATGTTGACCACCATATTTTTAACTCCTCAATTACTACAACTTTTGTCTTTATTATATCTCAATCACTGATCAAGTAAGAAGCATTTATTAAGTACCTACTCTATGCCAGATACTATTCTAGACACAAAGAATGAAAAATCCCTACTAAAAAGGAATTTATATTCCAATATACTGACATATATATGTGTGTGTATTGAGAGAGAGAGAGAGAGAGAGAGAGAGAGAGAGAGAGAGAGAGAGAGAGAGAGAATAAATAGAAGAAAGTTAGTGAGTGAAAGCTCTAGAAGTTGGTGGAGATGAGTTGGTGGGACTTCAAGGTATTCTTAAACTTTGTGTTGAAAAAGAAGAAGGATTCTATTAGGCAAAGAGAAGGAGTGAGTGCATTTCAGATGTAGGGAGATAGCCAGTGCAAAGATTCAGGGATGAAAAATGAGTATTATGTGTAAAGAACAGATTGGCTACTGTTTGTAGTGGCTAGAAACTGGAAATTGAATGAATGCCCATCAATTGGAGAATGGTTGGGTAAATTGTGGTATATAAATGTTATGGAATATTATTGTTCTGTAAGAAATGACCAGCAGGATGAATACAGAGAGGTTTGGAGAGACTTACATGAACTGATGCTAAGTGAAATGAGCAGAACCAGGAGATCATTATATACCTCAACAACGATACTGTATGAGGATGTATTCTGATGGAAGTGAATCTCTTCGACAAAGAGAAGATCTAACTCAGTTTCAATTGATCAATGATGGACAGAAGCAGCTACACCTAAAGAAAGCACACTGGGAAATGAATGTAAACTATTTGCATTTTTGTTTTTCTTCCCGGGTTATTTTACCTTCTGAATCCAATTCTCCCTGTGCAACAAGAGAACTGTTTGGTTCTGCATACATATATTATATCTAGGATATACTGCAACATACGTAACATATATAGAACTGCTTGCCATCTAGGGGAGGAGGTGGAGGGAGGGAGAGGAGAAATCGGAACAGAAGTGAGTGTAAGGGATAATGTAAAAAATTACCCTGGCATGGGTTCTGTCAATAAAAAGTTATTATAAAATAAAATAAATTTAAAAAAATAAAACAGATTGGCTGGATTACCAAATTCAGGAAAAGTAATATTATAAAAGATGGCTAGAATAATAGAGTAGGATCAGTAAGGGCTTTAAAAGTTAAACAGAGAAGTTTATTTTTGATCCTAGAGGAAATAGCTAATGGAGTTTGAGAGAAGGAGTGTTATGGTTAGATCTAGTTCTAAGGAAAACTACTTGAGGCTAAATTGGAGTGGGGAGAGATGTTTAACAGGAAAATCAATTGAGAGGCTTTTGTAATAGGCTAGGAAAGCTGTGATAAACAAGGTAGCTATGTGAGTAGAGAGATGGAGTCATTTGCAAGAGATTATAATGGTAGACATGATAAGATTTGTTAGTTGCCTATGTAATATGGAGAGAAGGAGAGGAAGAGGGAGAGGGAGAGAGGAGGGGAGAAGAGAGGGAAGGAGTGGAGGGGAGAAAAGAAGTAGGGAGAAAAAGGGGAGAGGAGAGAAGGGGAGAGGGAGAGAGCTACAATAATGTTGTCATTATGATCCTGAAAGATGAGAAAAAAGAATGTTGACAGAAATAGTGAAATAGGGAGAATTTTCAGGGAGGTTATTTTTTAAAATAATCAGTGGATTCTATTTTAAACAATTTGAGTTTCAGTTGCCCAAGGAACATTTGATTTGGGCTGGAGTGATAAATCTGCTTAGAATTAATCAAATCATGCAATGTTACATTATCTATAGTAATACACCAAAAAAGGGGCAGCTAGATAGATAACACTCCTAGTCTAGAGTCAGGAAGACTTACCTTTCTGAGTTCAAATCTGGCCATAGATCCTTACTATATGATCCTGAGCAAGTTACTTAACTTATTTGTCTCAGTTTCCTTATCTGTAAAATGAACTGGAGAAAGAAATGGCAAGCATTCTAGTATCTTTGCTAAGAATACCAAATGAGGTATTCAATGAACATTGTTATCACAAAGATCTTTTCTCCTCTCCTCCACCCCCAATGGAATTTGCCTCAGATGTTGAAAACCTTATTATGATTTTGATCTCTAGTTTCTAATATACATAATAGTATATTATGTAGTTAACAAAGTACTTAATTTAAATTTAGACAATTCAGTTTAAGATCATTGTAAACTTAAAATGATGCTTTGTTTTCAAAATATACTTAGAAGAGCATTTTGCTTTTTTAAAATTATGAAATGTTGGATTATACATTCATCTAAATATTACATGAGATCTATCTTCAGAATACATTTATTTTTCATTTGTTACATCTCCAAATTTTACATGTTCATTGTTAACAATGTTGATTGTATCATAAATTTTAAAACATTGACTTTTTTCTAATACCATTTTTATTTCATATAATAGTTTCAAGTTAGAAGTAAAAGTACTAAATTTACCACTCCTGAATAACTTAGTTACTTTTTATTATCCCATATGGGAAAGGAAATACTTTTTTTGGACCATAGTGTAACCATGGACAGGTACATATAGTTGCTGTTTGGCTTATAAGTGAATGGACTCTATGTGTCTCATGCACCTTTACTTTACAGCTCTGAATTTTCTTGTAAACAGATAGTTAATATAGGGTGTAATCTCCTAGTAGCAGGACCAGTATGTTGAACAATACAGTATAGATCAGATTTGAATGTGGTTTACAGAAATATGTAGTGTGTATCTACATGATGGCTACTTATTCTACCCTTCTGAGAAGGGTATGTTTCCTAAAAAATTCACTTTAGGTCATGGAGACAGACTCGTGGGCTTTAAGTCAAGTGACTAGTTTTAGGGCAGAGACTGCCATGGGTTCATTCAAAGTATGATTTATTCATTATAAGCTTCTCGAGAACAGGGACTATATCATTTCCCACCTCCCCTCCCCATTTTTCCCCTCTGGCTCCAGTGTATTTCATGTTTAATGCTCATTATTATTGAAGTGAGTCAGTGAGAAGAGCATTGAATTTGGAGCAAGAAAACCTCAATTTGAACACTAGCTTTTCTACTTGTGGCATTGAACAAATGGATCCAGGTTTTTTTCATTTCTAAAATAGATATTGCTTATTGGACCATATGGTTTCATAAGATACTTTTAGTTCCAAACTGTGAGATTCAAAGTCACTTGGTATTATCCATGAGCTGCTATTGATTCATTTATTAAACAGTTAAGCAAGGTCTATTAAATCTAGAGCAGTGATTTGTAGTTGGGAAGACTGGAGTTTGAATCCTGCCCCAGACACTCAATAACTGTATGACTGTTGGGATCTTTGAATCCCAGTTTTCTCTTCTGTAAAATGAGAAGATTGGACTTGATCTTTAAAATTCTCTCAATCTATGATCCTCTGATTTGTTAGGATTAGAAGATTGCTGTGATCAATCTCATCTTAAAATTATGTAAACATAAAAAATATTTTAAATACTTTTTGTCTCCTAGTTAACTTCATCTTAACATCTTTATGTTTAACTTGCAGAATATGTTTCAATGTATGGAAAGTTACGTGACAAAGAAGAGAATTCTGGTTTAAGAATTGCAAAGGCAATCTAGTTTTAAGACCATTTGTAAGGCAAACAAAGAATTTAAGGTATTAATTTCTTGTCATATTTTTTCCTTTCATCTTTCCTTTAAGTAAATTGTTACTGTGCCTTAATGGACCTGTAAGAAATTCAATTCAGGGATAGAACTTATTTTTCAGATTGCAAGTAGTTAAATTAATATAATGCATGACCATTAGCCAGATGTAATACAGGCATCAACTGTGACTTGGTTTTTATAGTTTTGTAGTTTATTGATTTTGTTAATGTGGGTACTTTGTCTATGCACTTTCTCAGTTTTCTATATGCATCTCCAGTACTTTGCATGTAGAAAGTACTTAAATTATTTTTTCATTTATTTATTTTTCACACAGATCAAATACTCTCTATGACTTTCTAATCCTGAATGACTTTTATTTTGGTTTTTCAATGTAACTTTCATGTTCTTTGAAAAACAAAAAACAAAACTTTGGTAGAAATAATCGAAAGTACTTCCTTTATGAGACTATTTCTAGTATTATGGTTATTTCTTATTGACAATGCAAGATAGTAAAGAAAGCTGCATGCCTGTACCCTGTGAGGGAAAAGTAGTTCATTTTTATTCTCCTCTCTCTTAATCTTTCTTTCCCTTTCCTTCTTTCTTCGTGTGTGTGTGTGTGTGTGTGTGTGTGTGTGTGTGTGTGGTGTGTGTGGTGTGGTGTGTGGGGTGTGTGTGTGTAGTATGTGTGTCTGTTGCTATCACTGTCTCTTTCTTTTGGTCCCTGGCTCTGTCTCTCTCCTTCCCTCTTCCTTTCTTTCTTTCTCCCTCTCCTTCCTTCTCTTTTCCTTTCCCTCTTCTTCCCCCCACTCCCTCTCATAGATGTACAAGTGAATTGATTTGCCCCTTGTGGCACAAAGTATTACAAAATAGACTCCTGCTGTTTTTCTCTGTCATTAAGGAGGCAAACCATCACTTTTTCCCCTGTTTTTACTGAATATCCTACTGTAAGGCTCTGGTCCATGTACTGCATTTTAATTTGAGCTCAGCAGGATGGCAGACAGCTTTTTCATTTCTTCATCAAACCATCCCATTCATATCTTGTTTTCATCACCCTTGATCATAGCTAGTCAGCAGCACTAGCATCTAGAGATGCTGAAAACATTAGAAAAGATGAACATCTCAGGCTGTATATATGCATGATTTAGTATAAAATATTTAAAGGAAAAGGAAAAATTGACATTAATACTCCCACATAATCTGCCTCTACTCTCCACATATTCCAACTATGTTCTCAATCAAGGTTCACTTCAAGTCCCACATTCTTTCTGAAGCTTTCTTTCAGTTAAAATTGAGCTCTTCTGATTTGAACTCCCATAATATTTATTCTATTTAACCATCAAGGTCACAGACAAAATATCTGCTAAGTGGTGATGACTTAACTAAACTCTGTGTGCTGGGATATCCACTTTTTCACTTCCTAAGAGTATTTCCCTCCCTAAAAATTACATTTGAAGGATAAACTGTCATCTTTAGAGTCTTTAGAATTTAGAATGTTGGTGCTATCTGAGATTCTAGAATTTTCAGATGACAACATTATTCTTAAGTAGACTTGACCTTAGGCTTCTGATTGGTGAGCATTCATCATATCTAAACTCAATCCAGACCTATCATGCTGCTCTTAGCCATTCAATGGCATGGAACTCCATTCCACCCTGCATCTTCCTAATGGCTAAGAACAATAAGCAAATCAACAGTACCCTTTCTAAAAATGCCAATTAATTGCCCTATAACTCCACTGACTATCTGACCTTCACTCATCAAAATACCTCTCTCTGAGGATCATTCAGGAGTGTGCTGGAATTGGCTCAAAACCAGCTATTATTAAATTTTAGGATGAGCTTTACAACCCAGTAGCTGGCAGCACTATGAATATAGGTGATTTATTGTGTTGATGATTGTCTAGATTTGAAGTGATGGATAAAATGTGAATGATGCAGATGAAACTTGTGTCCTTCACATATTTTTTCCTCTTGGAAATCCAGTTGTTAAATATTAACCAACCTGCTATCACTTTCCCATATAGATTTAATTCATCTTCTTTGAATATTAGAGTAAAAGCTTATTTTGTATTTGCTTTCCCATTATTTGGCAAAATGCACACAATAAATGTCTCATAATTTTATTCATTAATTTATTCAATAAGGTATACGATAATGGGTTAGTAGGATCTAGAGAGTCAGTTGGAGGAGGACACTCAGCAAGGGAGGACAAGGAACCCAAAAAGAGATATTGTTCCACAATATGACTTCTCCCAGACACTTTGCTAACTACTCCAGGCTCAGAGTTCTCCCACCCCATTAGCCTGATTTCTTGCCATTTTCCTCTCCCATGATATGATCTTTTAGTATTGCCCTAGAAGTTTTTCAGTATGGCTCAGTGTGAACAATGTTGGATCTAGAGTCAGCAATCTAGGTTTATAACATAGCTCCATCACTTTCTTTGTGATCTTGGGTGTGGTTTAGCCTGTCAGGACCTCAGTTGCTTTATTAGTAAAATGGGTTGGATTAACTGACTTTAAGGTCTCTTCCAACTTTGAATCTGTAAGCCTATATATACCTTTCCCCTTCCCCTCCCTCTTAGAATCCTAGACTTGACCTTGGAAATCATAAATTCTCTCTTTTGAATGAAGATTAGTCCTACAAAGGTGAAATTGACATAGCCAAGATGACACATGTCTTAAAAATACTTCATAAGACTAACTTCCTCCAGGAAATCTTCCCTCATTAACTCTCTCTAAGCATCTGCTCAGCCCTAAAGTACACAGTAGGGATTAGTTTATTTTCGTTTCACTACACCAAGTACTATAATTCCCATTTCCTCAGACTCCTCCCTCCCCTCCACACCTCTACTACTCGGTGCTCTGCACACACAGCTGAAGGGAAAATGTTTTTGATTTCATGAGTAATGTAGGGGTTGGTTCATCAGCCTGGCACTAAAAGATTCAGTTTGCATATGCATGCAAGAGGAATCTAAAATAGTTGAGTTTCTGGTTTTTCAGGACACCATTGTAGTCACAGGAGGTAGAACTCATTAACTAGGTTGTAATAGAAACATAACTGACTTGATTTTAAGTTTTGGTCACAAATTAACAAGACTTTGTAAATATTTGTAAAAATTTAAAGGTTGCCAATACTAGAGAAAATGAGATTCATTTCCTGAATCCTAGAAAATTCTCATCCAGGAAAAGGGCAATATATCTCATTGCTTAATTGCTCACCAGTTTTCCAGATGACTGGATTACTTGCCCCCAAATCCAGACTTATTTAGGACAGGATAGACAAATAGTTTTTCTCATTATTCTTTGGGAATAAGAAACACCTTGGCACATTGATTGCTTCATTGCACAGCTGTTTACCTGGGAACCTCTTTCATTATGTGGCAGCACATCTTTTTGCCATGAGTAGTCAGCTATAAATCCCTTTTGACTTGTTTATATAAGTATGTACATAGACATGCATTGAGTACACATAAACATATGTATATGCATGTGTGTAGGTATACAAATATGTGCATATATACACATGAGACATGCCTCTAGATTGAAAGCTCTATGAAGTCAAATTTTACCTCACAAGTTGGATGACCATAAATAAGTGACTTAATGTTTTTCTATCTCAGTTTCCTCCATTCCTATAAATGGAGATAATAATAATAACACTCAACCTCCCTATCCCATTCCAGTTGTTTTGAGAATCAAGATTATACATATATATATATATCACTTAGTACAGTGCATAGCATATAGCAGACACTTAAAAAAGGCAAGTTCTGTTCTTTTTGTTTCTTTCATAGCACTAATCATAAAACATTGCCTATTGTAGCTGCTTCATAATTTTTTTTTCATTTTAATTGAATTGTTAGATTGGATAATAATTCTCCAAAAAGTATTTACTAACCTATTGTTATGTGCCAGGTATTGGAATTATAAAGCCAAAAATGAGACAATCCTTGCCCTCAAGGATTGTTTACTTTTTAGTTTTTGTAACTTCACTGGCTATCACATTGCCTGGGACATAGTATGCTTTTGTCGTAGTATAGCATTCTGCTCAAATCCCTTCATTTTGAAGATGTTAATAAACAAGCTCAGAGAATGGGCAAGTGACGTTCAAAGTTGGTTATTCAGCTAGTTAGTAATGGAGGAAATGTCAGGTCTTCTGTCATCCAGGCCAATATTCCTATCACAGCTCAGGACTTCAGCCTTTTCTTCTTGTTTTGGACTTGAAAAGGTTAACCACAGCAGGAGAGTATTTGTTGCGGCAGAGTGTTTTAGATTTTAATTATTTGTTCTGTAACCTATTGCTCTGAATGGCTCATGTAAGGCAGGATTTCTTCATTTATTTGACTTTGGGAAAGAGAATTATGAGTAATATATAATCTGATCTTTATCTTCAAGTTGTTTGAAAGATATTTAGGCTTTCACTTTTGCAATAAAAAAATAGGAGATTCACAGATTTTTTAAAAACTTTTTTTTAGCACAAAGGGATTTTAAAGGTAATGCATCCTAAAGGGGTCCAAATCTGGACTTTCAAAACTCCCAATTTCTTCCTGAACTTCCCGAAAAAATAATTGGAAATGTCTAACAAGATAAATAAAAATACAATAAAATCTAGATAATGTTAATAACTGTTTATTGAAATGAATTTTTTTTCCTATTTCAGTAGCTCTATTTGAGCTTGAAACCACTGATGGTTCCTTCATTTGACTAAAAGGAATAACTGCTTTCAGTAAGGTCATCCAAGTATCAGCCCTAGAATTTGAACTCTAAAGTAAATGCACTTTAGACTTAATGGTTTTGTTTGGATCATTTGCATTTTAACAACCCATTTTAAAGGACTAACAAGAGAAAAAATGATTAGTCTAATATTCAACCACAAAGAAAAAAGAAGGCAACAAAAATCTGGTTTTATGAAGGATGCTACTCTGTCACTGAATGAGAAAGAGGCATAATTTGAATCTTGAATATTAAAAATATCTAAATACTAAATATTTGAACATTGAAAGAATTTTGAGAACCATTGAAAATATGAATGAATTTTAACTTGTCAAAAACCACCATTTCATTATTCCTGAATGAATATTAAAAAACCTAACTTTTGTCTATCAGGTTTTATTCTAAATCTTGTCCTGGAGAAATTTCCTTCCTTGCTCATAGAATGTCTATCCCTTTTTTGGGGGGGGAGGGAGAGGATAGAGGTGAGAGGAAGATAATTGGGTTAAGTGACTTTCCCAATGTCACACAGTATTAAGTGTATAAATCCAGATTTGGATTTAGGTCCTCTGTTGTACTATATAGCTGCCCTCTTTAAAAAATTTTGGACCAGATTTTTAGTAACTTTATTAATGGCTAAAAAGTGCTCACATGAGGAAACTCTCCTCACAGAAGAAAAACTGACCATGGCTTACAAATCAGGAGGCAAAGAAGCCCAGCTTGTAGTCCTGGATTTGCCAATATCTAACCGGGTGAAATCTTAAGGAAGTTTTTTTTTTAACTTCCTCAAAATGGCATGATAGGTTAAATTGCAAATGGACTTTGTAGTAACTGTACTCCTTTCTTTGTTCTCTGACTTACTAAGATTTACTAAGACTTACTCTCTGCTTCCCTCCAAAGTTGGAGAATTATTTTTCCAGAATTTTATCATTCGGTAAGGAAAATCTAAGACTTCTTTAGTATAAGGAACTCCTAAGATGAGAAAGCTCCTTCTTCCAATGCAGGTGACAACTGCCCTAGTTGTTAGGGCAGAAAGCCCTTAAATGACAAGCTTAGAATCAAATAACAATATGTATCAATAGTATGATTTGATACTTTCAAGACTAGTTTTCTTCCCACCAACCAACATTATTATTATGTGAACAATTATTAATAAATACTTTTGGTTGATAGATATGCTCATTAAAAATACAGTTTTCTTAGAAGAAGGTTGTTGCCCCATTCCTTTTGAAAACAGACCCTAAAGGAAAGAATCTTTACTGGTCATTATCAGTAAAGTATGAATTTGTCAATATATATTAACCCTTGTGAAAATTTAAGCATTTTCTCTAATTATCGATTGGAAAATTTTGTCTGCCTGTTATATGTAAAAAGAAAGTCCTCATTTCTTAAATAAATCCTAGGTGTTTGACTTATTGTCAAAATAAAATTGGAAATTGTCGTTCATATCCTTTGACCATTTTTAAGTTGGAGTAGTTTTAAAAATTTGAGTCAATTCTCTATATATTTTAGAAATTAGGCTTTTATCAGAAACCTTATATGTAAATTCCCGCCCCCCCCCCCCCCAGTTTTATGCTTCTCTTCTAATATTCATTGCATTGGTTTTGTTTGTACAAAACCTTTTAAATTTAATATAATAAAAATTAGCCATTTTGCATTTCATGGCTCTGTCATCTTTACTATTTTAGTCCTTAAAAAAACTTTAACAAAAAAAGTTTGGATAATCATTTTATGGTGGCAAATACCATTTTTTTAGTAGTTTTCTAAATAATGTAACTAGTGGTACTTCAGAATCATGACCTATAAGAGTACTCCATATTTGAAATGGGGAGAAATTTTTGTCTGTTTAGAAAATGTCTGAAATGTTATCTGAAGTTATAGTATGATTTTTAATTCTATAGACTTCAATTTCTCCAGAAATAATGGGATTAAGAAGCTGAATGAGAATAGTATCTTAAAAAAGACTGCTACTCTATTGCTACTGCCTACTTTTTTTTAGACTGAGCTATAAGTCTAATTTGGCAGAGTATTTAGGAAGGAGATGAGAAACATAACTCATTTTTAGGAAAACAAAGTGAGATATAGTTGTGGACTAGGGCTAGATATTAGGAAATTTTAGTTCTAATCCTAGATCTTCTACTATTTATCTGTGTGCTCACAGACAAGTTATTTTATTTTACTTATTTTTAAAATTAAAGGCTTGAACTAGATTAAATATTTGTAATTTGAAGTCTATGAACTAGTTTAATTATTTTAAATAATTGAATTTTAATAAAATTAGTTTTTTGGTAATACTAGGCTTTTAAAATTATTTTAGTATAATTGGTTTTTTTTGAAATCTTTTTATTTTACTTTATGCATTCAAAAACATAGGCTTCATCAGCCTCCCAAAGTGGTCTGTGACACAAAAAAAAAAAGGATATGAAGTCTTGAACTAGATGATAATAAAATCTTTTATGGTTAATAAATATCTGGGTAACATTCAGTATATATCAGGCATTATGCCAAGTGCCAGAAATCTTTAAGGTGGGGAAGGGGGGGTGTGTCAAAAAATGTCTCCTCTTTTGAAAGAGCTCATATACCAAAGGGAGTGACATCATTTTTAAAAATTGTATGTTCTTGATATATAGAGAGATAGATATAGTGTAAATGGACTATTTGGATTATAGATCTAAAATTATAGTTTATTTAGGAGTAGAAAGTGTTGGGCTTTTCTTCAATAGGGAATTTTAAAAGAATTAAAAGGAACAAGTAAACGGTAGTTAAAAAGAATATGGTATGAGAGAATTGAGCAGAAAGTTTCCTTGACACTCTGGCATGCCTGATCAAATCCAAATTTGGTGCTATGGGGAGAGGAAGAGAGCATCCCTCATATATCCTGGGATGTGAGATTGTTTACAATTGCAGGTACTTTAGTACAGCCCTTCCTTCTTTTCCCATGTTGCTGACTTTAGGGCTCCTCACTGGGGCTGGTTCAGAGTTGGTAGAAAGCTACTCTAGCATCAATCTGAATCTTAGGCTGAGATTCTTCAACCTTAGCTAAACTGAGAAGATTCCTTTCCCCTAATGACAAATTTCTGTCCATTTACCCTTAGTGGGATTTTTATTTCCACTCTTCATTTTCTTTTGCAACCTGGCTAATTAGAAATAGGTTTTGCATAACTTCACATGTATAATTGATCTCAAATTGTTTATCTTCCCCAAGAGGAGGAAGGGAGAGAATTTGGAACTTAAAATTTAGAAAATGAATGTTAATTTTTTATATGTAATTGGGAAATATTTAATAAGAATTACATAAATATTAAAGTTATTAAATATTAAAGTTGTAAAAAGGAGATATTGACCAAATTCTCTTTATGTATAGGGAAAGTGTTAGATAGTGCTAGGTTGGCAAAAATGAGATAGTCCCTGCCCTTAGGGAGTTTCCATTCTTGGGATAGTTGTCAGGCTGATGGGATAGGAAATGATCATGAAAAAGTAAATGTAAGTTCTAAAATTTTGCCTACCTATAGACCTCTACTCCTGCTTATCAACTATTCTTTGTTGTCCCCTTTCTGCTACTTTTTTCGCAGGTTTATTATACATTTGGATATATTATAGGTCAATTGATGTCCCCTAAAACTTTTCACCTGTTTATACAAGGGTAGTCTTCTCCATTGATGGATAACTTTTAATTAAAACACAAGCAAAAGGTTTATTTTTATTTTAAAGTCTAGACACTTTTCCAAGCTCAGATATTTTAAAAATACAAATTTCATATAACATAGTTATAGATTCTCTCTGTTTTGTTTGCTTTTCTCTAGCTCCAGGAAGGAGAATGTCACTAAAAAGAACATATACTAACATTCTACATAAACTATTCTCTTTTACTACACAGAAAATGCTTAAATAAAAGGTTACAGGCACTAGAGAAAGAGCTATACTCTTATCAAGAACATATAACTTTCAGTTGTTAGTAATAATTACCACACACACACACACACACACACACACACACACACACAAATGCATATATAGAATACAGCCTGAGAATTAGATATATAATTATTATTTCAATTTTACAGATCAGGAAACTGAGGCAAGCAGAAGATAAATGACTTATTTGGATTTTCACACTAACTATGAAGTTGCTGAAGCTAGATTTGAACTCAGATCTTCCTGACTTCAGGTCTTAAGTCTCTGCCCCTTAGTATGTAAGAATCTTGAGATCAGAGGCTATTTTTGTTTTTTGCCTTTTAGCCTCAATGTGAGTATAGTATGATACCTAGCACACACAATACTTGCATTGACTTGAATAAAGTAATCTTTTTTTAGGTGTTTCAAGGAGATAAGAAATCAATATCTTCTAGTGTATTCTGCATTTTAATAGAATTTCTAGATTAGCACGTTGGTTTGAAAAATCCTGAAATTACACCTGTTACAAAGGTAATGGCCATTTGAGGCTGGGCCGGCTGCCAAACTAATAGCTAGAGTGGGCCAACCCTGAATAGAAAATATTTTTCTCCCTCAAAGTTTGGCCATAATGGTTTACCTATTGTATTTAATTAGCATTTCAAAATTAGGGCAAGATTTACTAATATTGAGACTCTCAGAAATCAAGTTTAATTCCATAGAAGGTCATATCAAAATTGGAAAATTTATAAAGGAAAGTCATATTTTAATTTATATTATTAACTAATTAACATATTGTTAACTAATCTGTTACTTGTTCAGAGTTAACAATTGATTTCATTGTATTTTTTTGTTTTTTCTGTTCTTGGTTGCTTTTAAAGATGCCAGAACAGAGTCATCCAGCTTTTTTGTAAAAGAAACTTGTCTTGTTCACTAAGAAATTCTTGTCTTGTATGTCCTTGGAATTTTGTATTTGCTTTAAATTTGCAATGTATCTGACTTCCTGGTCTTATATCAGAAGATGGCACCTGGAACTAATGAACATAAAATGAATGATGCTTCTCTATAAATAATAATTATTAATCATTACTACAGACTTTCTAACAGTTATTGGTCCTTCATTTTTTTTTTACAGTTTGAACAGTTCTGAAACAACTTGATTATTCTCTCTAAAATAAACATAAAAAACTCCTAAAGTCTGCTTGTTTGATTTTAAATTTTTAGCAGTAATGCTTGAATGATATGTTAGGGAGAGACTTATAATTTATATATGCAGAGAGAGCTGTGGGGAGGCAAGGAGAGGCAGAATCTGGTTCTTCCTGTGTCTTCCCATGGTCCTCTCAAATCCTAGGGACATGTTTGGTTATGATGCAAAGATGATAAAACAGTCATTATTGGTATGCACACTTCAAAAGTCTTTGTCAAATGGCTATTTTAATATGGGGTGGAAATTAAGGACAAGGTGTTCTGTATATCAGTGACAGGCATTCTAGCAGGACAACCAAGATCACAAAAAAGTGAAGTTAAAGGTACTCATGAGCCAGTCCAAGAAAATGTCATTGAACTTTGCAGAGCTGGTTTTTGTTTTTCTTGAGTACCTGCTTGACAGGCTCCATCTCTACTGAAAAGTTAAGAACTGTTTGACTTAAAATTGAGTACTGAACAATTAAAACTTCCTCACCCTACTTTTCTGTTTATATAGTCTTTGGACTTACCTAGATTTCCATTTCTTCTCTATGGATAACAAGAACTTCACTCAAAATGTATATTTCAAAGAGAATTCTTAGTTTTTAGAAGGATTAACTGAAGGAATTAATTCAACAATTATTGTTTGGGAAAGAGACTGATCCATCAGAAAGAGTCAGTGAACTTGGACCTGCAAGAGCAGTTTGAATCCAATTTTAAAAAATTATATTTGGAAGCTTTTGAGGGTACAAGTGATATCAGATCTTTTCATTAGGAAAATTAATGTGATAAAGCATAAGAATAAATGGGAATGGGAGCAAAGAAATGGACAACAGGGACAAAGAAAAAGATGTTTTTACAATAGTCCAAGCCAGTAATGAAAGAGACATTGTCCTATTTGGTAATGAAATGAAAGGGAAGAGATTAATTCCACAGAGATTGTCCTTTATACTCTCAGGTAAAATGCTCAACTTATTTAGGTATCTCTGTGACACTTATTCTACTCTCTTGATTTCTTCTACTCTTTTCTATGAAATTTGTGGGATGTCTTTCCTCTGATTAAATTATAATTTCCTTAAAATCAGCACTTTTGTTACAGCTCTTTTTATACCTCTAGTACTTTATATATTAACAGAATAACAAACTGCTAACATTCTCTGGATTGTGGAGAAAGCAAAGGAAAACATCTATTTATGTTTCACTGACTACACTAAAGTTTTGACTGTATGGATCAAAATAAAATGTGGCAAGTCCTCAGAGAGATAGGATTCCCAGATTATTTTCTGTATCTCCTAAGGAGCCTGTATGCAGGCCAAAAAACAACAAAATTAAAAATGAAACATATATACTATATATATAAACACAACAAAACCCTAATATTTTGGCAACTGATCCCATCACTTTCTGTCAAATAGAAAAAGAAGAAATGGAAGTGGTGCCAGATTTTATATTTTGGAGCTCAAAGATCACTACATATGGCAACTTTAGCCATGAAATTAGATGCTTGCCCTTTGGAAGGAAAGCTATGGCAAATCTGAATAGCATGCTAAGAGGCAGAGAGATCACCTTGCTGATGAAGATTCACAAAGTCGAAACTATAGTTTTTCAGTAGCATTGTATACCTGTGAGAACTGGACAATAAGTAAAGCTGAGTGCCACAGAATCAGAACTTTTGAATTGTAGTGCTAGAGATGACTTTTGAGGTCCTTTAGACAGTAAGAAGATAAATCAATACTTAAAAGAAATTAATTCAGGATGGTCACTAGAAGCTCAAATAATGAAGCTGAAGTTTAAATACTTTGGCCACAAAACAGACAATAGGACTCACTGGAAAAAATACTCATATTGGGTAAGATTGCAGGCAAAAAGGAAAAGGGATGGCAGAGGATGAAATGGATAGATAGTGTTATGAAATAGTGAACATGAACTTGTTATGATCCATGGGATCAAGAAAAGTTGGACATGACTGAAAATTAACTTTATATATGAGGATGATGGTCCACGCATGTTTAAAAAATATTTTAATAACCATTTCAAGCTAATTGGTTTCCATAATAATCATCTGTGTTTTAGTTTATACTTTTAAAAACTTATTCTGAGAAGGGGTTCATAGGTTTAACAAGATTTCCAAAAGTATCTCTAACATAAGAACGACTAAGAATTCCTGTATTAGAGGTGTGCGTATGTACACTAATAGACATTTGTTTATTAATTTTATTTGGCAGAACTTTGACTCTTCTCTCATTTCCATCTCTATTCAGTGACATAGAGAATTTTTTTGAGAATAAAGTTTGATGAATGGTGGTATCATTGACCACAAATCAGAAGGAAAATCTAATTCTGGAGGGTAATAAGAAAGAGAAGAAACATCTTATTATTCTGCATATTCTGTCTAAGATGCTTCCAGAATCTCTTCTTGTCCCTTCCTTTTTTTTTTTCCCCAAACATTTTAAATCGATGACTTGGAAAAAGACCCCACCTTATCAAATTACAAATGACCAATGACACAAAGCTAGAAAGGATTGCTAACACCTTAGATGAAAGGTTCTAAGGAAATATAGATAAGCTAGGATGTTATTATTAAACTAAAAAAGCTTAATTTAATGATGTCATCTTATGATTAAGTTCATGAATCTATTATACAAGTAAGATGTATGAGAGACTTGGCTAGACAACAGGTTTGGTTTGATTTGGTTTTTCCAAGAAAGTATTTAATACCTTTTAGTATGTAGATTGACATGGCAACAAAAAAATAATTTAAGTGATTTTAGACTGTTTCAAGAAAGAAGCTTGGAAGTAAAAATGTGACAGGTCCATTCTTCTCTTCCCTGATTAGATCACCTCTGAACTACTGTGTGCTGTTATGATCCACATATTTAGGAAGGATGTTGATAAATAAAGAATTATCTAAGTTCAAGTAGGTTTATTATGTGGAAGTGACTGACAAAGTTATAAATTATCCTGTACTTTTTTGGCTTCAGCAGGTAGAACTAAGGGCAATGGGTAGAAATTATAGCAGAGATTTAGAGGAAGATCTTAGATATAAAGAAAAACTTCCCAACAATTAGAGTTAAACAAAAAGGAATGGGTTGATCTGGACAGTCTTACTAGACGTCTCCAAGCAAAGGTTGGATAACCAAAAGATTCTATAGATATGAGCTGTAAGGGATAATCCAATCAAAATGGATCAAGAAATTAGGAAATAGGCAACAATCAAAAGGCACCAAAAGGTATTTCTTACAATGAGATTAAGGGAATAGATTCTAATATTGCTAGTGATGGCCAATTTTTATGTGTAACATCTCACCAATTATGGGTTTTTCTTTACTCAGTAAATATTAAATGTCATCTATGAGCAAAACATTAGTCTATTGTCCATATATGTGTTGTCATTAGAAACCAAGTGTCCCTCTCAAGCTGATCAAACTTGGACAGTGTTATTATGCCATCTTAAAATTTGTAAGGAAGAAAACAAAATGTATAATCAAACTTTTACTCTTGAATTTAGGTGAATGAATTTGATTTGATTCAAACAAAGGAAATATAAGATTGTAGGCCCCAAAACTCTAAAAAGGAAATTCATTTGAGGAATTTGAGATTCTCAAGAATGAATATGCAAAAATCAACATTGCAGGGAAAAAAGTGGTTTAGGAAAATGGTGTCCAATTAAACAAAAAATGAAAATTAACAAGAATAAGCACAAATATCTAAAAATAGACTATTGATTATAAAATGGTATACGATGCCATACTGTGCTATAAAAATAATATAAAGAATTCAAAGAATATGACACATGGTGGTTGTGTAAGCCTGAGCAAGTCACTTCATCTAGGCAAATAAGACTGTATGTTCAAAGAAAGTAGTAGCATGAGTTGGTAAGGGGAGTTCCCTCATCTGGGAATTCTTTAGATCAATGAAATTATAGGCTCATTTCTAATCCCTAGAGAAAGATGAATTGTTGCAGTGTGAAATAAGTAAAAATGGAAAATAATATTCTATGACTGACAATGTAAATGGAAAAACACTAAAACAAAATTGAATATTGTATAATTATAATTGTCAAGATAGACGTAGAGAAGCTATGAAAATGTACCTTCCTCTCTTTCTTGGAGAGGTAAAGGATTGTAATTGTAGAATATTGTATGCACTATCAGATGAAGTTGATATTGTTGGCTGGTTGTTTTTTCTTTTAAAAAAATTTTAAATAATCTGCATTAGATAAATCTATTGCTTTTTTTTTTCCTTTTAACATTTAAAAATCATCTACTTGTGGATGCTTGTGGATTCCTTGCCTTGCCAAAAGCAAAGTGAATACTCAACTTTTGTCTTACTTTACATGTAATTAATTTGTTCAAAGAGAAGAGGTGCCTCCAAAATGGGTAAATTCTATTTTGGTTTTGGTTTTCATCAACAGAGAGGTATTGTTTCTTTAAGTGGAAATGATGGAAAACTTGAGGGCAAGTAACTACTCCATCTTAGAAAGAAGCACAAATCTATACAATAGGAAGGCTAGTGTGGCAATAGTTCACAGGATGAATGGATAATAGGAAATTATGAAGGGTTGCCTTTTTAGAATAATAGATTACAAGTCACACTACCATTTTAAAATGTCTGTCATATTTGTCTATATTTTTCCCATTCAGGTGTAAAAGTGTGCCCCAGCTATCATACTTAAAAATGAGTTTGTCTCTAGATGTTGTGAAAGATTTAATGAAAATATGGAAGGGCATTGATAAGTAGAGAGACAGAATTATATAGTGTAAAAAAACCCTTATCTAATACTTTCCAATTTCACCTTTCCAAGAGTCAGTTTAGTATCATTTTTAATCATTTTTTGTTGTTGCTATTTTCTTTTTGTTAAAATATTTGACTAGGAGTTAGGAGAGCTAAATCTGTTATCAATTAACTCTCTTTACTTGGACATATTTCTCCCTCAGGGTCTAAGTTACCTAATATATCAAATGATGGTTAATTTAACAAGCTAGGTTAACATCCCTTGCAACTTCAATAGTCTCTGAATTTGATACCTCCAACACTTTCCAGCTGTGTGGCCACTCATTTAACCTCTGTCTTCCTCAGTTTCCTTAACTATAAAATAGGAATGAATAGTACTTTTCTTCAAAGAAAAATATCATGAGGATCAACTGACATAATATTTGTAAAGTGCTTAGCTGAGTGTCTGGCATATAGTAGGCACTTAATAAATGCTTGTTCCCACCCCTTAGCATATAGATTTACTATAAGTCCAACCTCTTTGATTCACCTAAATTCACTGTACCAGTGTGCTCTCCTACTACTTTACAAGTTCTGTTAATACAAATATTAATTGTAAGGCTTTAAAAGATATTGTGTTTTTAAAGAATACTCACTTCTGTGTGAGGCAGTAAGGTGTAGTGGTTAGATTTATGGTATTAGATTCCAGTAGATTTATCAAATCCAGCCTCTGACATCTATAGGACCCTCAGCAAATTACTTGCTATTTTTGAGGCATAGGCAACTCACAAATACAAAACTGTTATGGATCAAATTATGCCTTGGTTGAAGGTATTTCCACACCCACTGAAATCACAGACCTCTGACACATTGACTTAATTTCTCTTTAAGTAATAGGACAGTTGAAGAACTGATCTGTAATGCTCAAAAGGCACAAATACTTTTTGGGGAGGAAATTTCTACCTTTGCTGCCCAGTTTTAGTACTTAAGGCTGTGAGCCTTAGAAAATTTCCAACTAAAATGAATTCCTTCTCCTTTCCTCCTTGAGACAGTGAATGGATATAACTTATGTGAGAGGTAGAATGTTTTCAAATGAGAGTCAAAATCCATTCTTAATGCTTTATGGTTATTCATTTCATTTCAAGCTTGAGAATTCTGGACTAATTTCGAATTGATACATGCAGAGCATTGCTTGTAACATACTTTGAGACTGTCCTTGGATGAAAAGTACTTTATAGATCTGGTATTAATTACATAGGGTCAGGTACACTTTGGAAAAATTTCAATAATATAGGATATGAATGTCAAGAAGTCCATTTACCTGGAAGAAAGAAATTTAGCAACTATTGGAAATCTGCAACAGGGTAACTAAATTAGTAAATCAGGGGAATGCTATGGATATATTTTTGATATGTGGAGAACATTCAGAGGACCTTCTAAACCAAATTTGTGTTTTGTAGGGAATATTTGAAGGAAGTAGGGATGTTTAGCCATATATGTGAAAACTTGAGGGAGGTAGTTACTGTATTTGAAAGATTCTCAATTCAATTCAATAAACATTCATTAAGTGATTGCTATGTGCCAGGTACTTTGCTAAGTTAAGTACCTTTTACTTGAGAGTTCTATTTGGACCCTGATTGCAAGGGTAGGAATGGAAGGTATAAAGATTCAGATTTAGGTTTGCTATATGGAAAACTTTCTCATGATGAACCCAAAAGTGAAATGGACAGCTTTCGGGTCCAAGAGAATTTCCCTTTACTGGAAGTTTTATGCCAATGGCTATGATTGTCCTCAATCTTATAGAGCAAATTCAGAGACCATTCAAGTTGCAAGGGATATTAATTTAGCTTGTTAAATTAACCATCATTTGACCACAACTCTCCTGAACATGATCTGAACTAGATTAAAAAGTGGTTCCTGCCTGCCTGCATTTTGGATTTCCTTCACAGGCTAATTGTACAATATTTCAGAGTCTGTTTCTTTTTGTACAATAAAATAACAGTTTGGTCATGTATATTTATTGTGTATCTAATTTATACTTTAATATATTTAACATCTACTGGTCATCCTGCCATGTAGGGGAGAGGGTGGGGGGAAGGAGGAGAAAAATTGGAACAAAAGGTTTGGCAATTGTCAATGTTGTAAAATTACCCATACATATAACTTGTAAATAGAAAGCTATTTTTAAAAAAAGACTTTATAACCCCCCTCCAAAAAAAATGGTTCCTATCTGATTTTAATGTGCTGATCTATTAAAAAAGAAATATACATATGTGTAGCTTTCTAATTTAATATGTAGCTCATGCATTCTTATGTACGATTTAGTGGTCCCTATTTCTTTTTGAGTTTAATACCATTATTGTACCATATTCTTAGCCATAGAGGTTTCTTCTGATTCTTTTTTTTTCTTTATATCTTTCATCACTTAATAGAGTGTCTGGTAAATGAATGTGTGGGCTGGCAAAAGTTTAATTTCTTAAATTTAAAAAAATAATAGCTTTTTTTAATTTTTAAAATACATGCAAAGATATTCAATCTTTCAACATTCATTCTTGCAAAACCTTGTTCCAAATTTTTCTCCTTCCCTTCTTCCCATTCTCCTCCCCTAGACAGCAAGTAATCCAATAAATGTTAAACATGTATAATTCTTCTATACATTCACATTTATCATACTACACAAGAAAAATCAGATCAAAAATGAAAAAATGAGAAGAAAAAATAAGCAAGCAAGCAACAACAGAATAGGTGAAAATACTACCTTGTGATGTACATTCAGTCCCCATAGTCCTCTTTCTGCACACAGATGGCTCACAAGTCCATTGGGATTGGCCTCATTGTTGAAAAAAGCCATTAAAGTTGATATTCACATAATCTCATCATTGCTATGTACAATATTACCTTCATTCTACTCATTTCACTTAGCATTAATTCATGTAAGTCTTTAGGCTTTCCAAAATCATTCTACTGATTGTTTCTTATAAAACAATAATATTTCACACCATATATATACCATAACTTATTCAGCCATTTCCCAACTGATGGACGTCCACTCAGATTCCAGTTCCTTGCCACTGCAAAAAAGGGCTACTACAAACATTTTTTGCACATACAATATCTGATTCATTAAAGGAAATAGGTTTTATTTAAAACGGTATCTAATAACTATTTTCTGTATCATAAACCTTCTCCCTTTTTCATCATCTTTGACACACCAGTAAGCTTTTAAAAGATTCTTATTAATTGAAGAACTCAGAAATATTGTGATTTTTGATTATGTTAAAAGATTTTTGGCCTCTTTGTGCTCTGTGATCTTGCATACCATAGCTAAGACATTTTTCTATGCCTGCTGTTTTAATCATATGATCTTCTTATAGTCCTTCAATGGCTTCTCATATCTCTGGCTCAAATACTTTGCTAACTCCTGACCCTTGTCTTCAAAGATTTTCACAGACCAGTTCTGTTTTTATTTTCTTTTTATCTCTTGCAGTAATGTAGCCTCTAACCTTTATTCTTGCTGAAGATTATCTCTTAGCACATCTAGTCTTCCTTCATTTCATCAAATGTTTGCCCGATGTATCTCATCATAAATCTTTTCAACTCAAATAAACTCAATAAACTAACTGAATTCCTTAAATATCTGATTCATTAAAGGAAATAAGTTATATTTAAAATGGTATCTAATAACTATTTTCTGTGTCATAAACTAGATGTGGAAACTTATTTCCCAGAGATATTCTGGGAGGATATTAATAGAACAATGCAGAGGGTATGATGAATTTGAGAGATGAATGGTGGTTGAGACCAAGAGAAAAGACTAAGAAATATGTTAACCCTAGGTTTAGGTCTGAATTTCATTGTTGAATGTAAAAGTGCATGAGATCACATCATATTCACATTAATTTATACACATTCAGATACACACACACACACACACACACACACACACATATTGGGAAAGAGAAAAAGGAAGTGACATTTGAAAGACTGAAGTAGTCATGACACTCAACCTATGTATCACCCTAAGTGTAACATGAGAGAGATTACTGTCCATCTAACTCCTGAGAACATCTGGAGAAAGAAAGGCAGCAACTGAAGCTGTTCCAATCTCATTTGATGACCCAGCTGTCTGAAGTGATGAATTATATTAACTTAATATCAGTTTCATGTGGTCTCAAATGCTGATCTGAGCTTTACTTCTTCCAGATTGCTTTTCATTTTCTGCAGCAACAAATAGAGTACATCTTGGGCTGTTATTTATATTTTTAGGTTTATCAAAAAAAAATTAATTCACTTATTTTATATTCTTTCTTGTTTATCTCTATCTCCTTTTCCCATTATAAATTAATATCAGATAGCTTTAATAACTGATGAGTTTTCCTCCTTCCTTTCCATTTTATTTTTCATTGCTTCTCTTTATGATTTTGGGTCTTTTGATCTTTCAAATGTTTTATTGTTTTGTCTAGCTCTGGAAAAAATCCTTTTATTTAGTAAATCAATAAATCTGCAAATTAACTTTAGTAAAATTGTTATTTAAAATAGATTACTATGGTATAGCCATAAATACTGACTATAACTCCAACTTTTAAAGTTGTTCTTTATTTGTTTAAGAAACATTTTGTTATTCAATCTATATTGTTACTGAGCCCAATATATTTAGGTAGATTTACTACAAAACATCCTCTGCATTTTGTGTTATTTTGACAGAGTTTTCCCTTCTATTATTGTTGCCTAGATTTTGTTATTAAGGTATAGCAATATCATTGATTTTTGTGAGGTAGGGAACAGTTTCAATTGCTATCTCTTACTCTTCAGGTGTATTGAGAGGTTATCTCCCATTATCTCCCATATCATTAATATCTTCCTTATCATTTCTTTCAGTGAAATACAGATTAAATTAAATAGCTGGTTCAAAGCTTCATAATTCTGTTTATTTCACTTTCTCTACTGCTGTTTATTATCTTTAGTATATTGGTTGATTCCCTAGGTTTTCTAAGTAAATCTTCATTTAAAAATATCAATAGTTTTATCTCTTCTTTGCTTTTCTTTCATCTTTTTTGCTATATTGATATCATTAGTATTTTTAGAACTATATCAAATGCTAATTGAGAAAGGGGGCATCCCCATCAATTGGAGAATGGCTGGGTAAATTGTGGTATATGAATGTTATGGAATATTATTGTTCTGTAAGAAATGACCAGCAGGATGAATACAGAGAGGCTTGGAGAGACTTACATGAACTGATGCTAAGTGAAATGAGCAGAACCAGGAGATCATTATACACTTCAACAACGATATTATATGAGGATGTATTCTGATGGAAGTGGACTTCTTTGACAAAGAGACCTGAGTTTCAATTGATAAATTATGGACAGAAGCAGCTACACCTAAAGAAAGAACACTGGGAAACGAATGTGAACTAGCTGCATCTTTGTTTTTCTTCCTGGGTTATTTTTACCTTCTGAATCCAATTCTCCCTGTGCAACAAGAGAACTGTTCGGTTCTGCATACATATATTGTATCTAGGATATACTGCAACATATCTAACATATATAGGACTGCTTGCCATCTAGGGGAAGGGGTGGAGGGAGGGAGGGGAAAAATCGGAATAGAAATGAGTGCAAGGGATAATGTTGTAAAAAAAAAATTACCCTAGCATGGATTCTGTCAATACAAAGTTATTATTAAATAAAAAAATAAATAAAATAAAAAAATAAAAAAATAAAATCTTGGCATTACAAAAAAAAGAGAGAGAGAGAAAGGGGGCATCCTTACTTCATTCCTGTCTCTATTGCCAAACTTATGTTTTTTTTATATATATTGTTTCCTTTTATTTCTCTTCTCAAAAACTTTTCTTGAATTAAATATTTTTGTCTTCTAAATTTTAAAATCTCTCTCAAGTATTTTTGAGAGACTCTTTTGGTTTTAATTTTTTCTTGTTCAGCTCATTGAATTTTTAAATTATGTTTTGAAAGCTTTAAATTCTGAACTATATTATTCCTGTTTCTTTTTAATGTATTTTATTTCTCATTTACTATTCTGGTTTCTTGTTATATCGTGTTTCTTTGAGTGTATATCAAATGGTGTCATCAGGAATTGGTTTAGTTTATTTTTAAATATTTGTTTAGATCCTTTTAATTTCTTTGAGAACATAGTATTCTAGTTCTTCATTCTACTTTCTTCATTCTGTTTATAAATTTACTTTTGCTCTGAGATGTTTTTGTTGAGGGCTTTTCTTTTTGAAATCTTTGGTGTTTTAGCCTTAAAAAAAAATTCCACTGTTATTCACTTTCTGATTCCTTTGTCTTTGAAAGCTGCTTCAACCTTCAACATTAAAGGATATAATTAAAAGTCTGGGTCCCTGACCTAAACTTAAGCGTTCTCTGAGGAACAAATATGGCCTCTGTGAGTTTCAGTCCTCTTTCCTTTAGTCCTGAGAAGCCCAACTATACTGGTTTCTTGCACCAATTTCTCCCTTGGCTCTCTTTCTTTTTTTTTTCTTATCACTTTTTGAAAAATGTGAAAGTGTGGTGAATGTCTTTGGTCAAACCCTGTATATTCTTGGAGGACTAATGTAGATTCAGGTCTTAGTTAGAAGACAATACATTTTCAGCCTCTATTTCATACCCCGTATTGTTGAGTAGAATAAGTATCAGTATCTGTATGGGAATTGGAATCAGAGTCTCTGCAGTTCAGAGGGGAATCCTAATATGAATTTTATAGATAAGACTTCAAATCACTTTGTATCTGGGCAACCAGTTCTGGTAGGGAAGTGTGGTGATTGAACTATTTAAGGATTATCATTCTCCACTGTTAATTCCTAAGGATTTTACCTTATCATTCTTTCTTCTTGGACCTATAAATTCAACCATAACTGCTCCCTATCTGATGTATAATTTCTTTTCTTGAGGGAGAGAGAATTAGAGAATTAAAGGGATACCAAGAAATGAAAATGACTAATACACCATTTTCATAGTCAAATTTCAAGAAGTTTCCAAAATTCCATTTTTCAATAATGATCTTAATGTGGTTTATGCTTTGCTATTCATTTCTTGAGGGCCAAAAATCTACCTTATTTTCCTCAAAGGATAGGATCACAGAACCAAAGATGAAAGGTACCTCAGAAATCAACTAGTCCAAATGTCCCATTGGGAAGTGAGATCCAGACCCAAAGTCATACAGGTGTTAACTAGTCAGTTGTAGAACAAAAATCAGTAAGCTAAGGATTAGTTGGGGTCCTTTACCTAAAATATAAATGTGATAATGGTTCTAATTGCCATTTAAAAATACATTCAACCTATCTCATTCGCACTTATTAAAAAAGGTTTTATTACTTTACCAAACCATACCAAATCTTAATTTCGTTATCTGTAAGATGAGGCATTTCCAATCCAAGATTCCCTAATGGTTCAAGTTTTGATGATATTAAATTATGTTGGTGATGGAGGAATATTAGGTAAATTGGAAAGTCATTTTCCAATGTTATTTATAATTCTCAATTAACTTTTTGCTTGTGTAGGTTACAGTTTTCTTTTTTGACTTGTCTATGGATGAATGTCCATTCTTATAGTGATAGTAGTAGTAGCAGTAGTATGGTGGTGATAGTAGTATTTAGCATTTACATAGTACCTATTATATACCAGGCACTGTTTAGGCACTTTATAAATTATTTCATATGACAATAATAACAATAAAAATGATAGCTAACATTTACATACACTTTCTATATGCCAGGCACTATGTTAAGTAGTTTGCAATTATCTGATTTGATTTTCATAACAATTTGAGCAAGAAGTACTATTATTCTCATTTTACATTTGATGAAACTGAAACAAACAGAAGTGATTTGCCCATAATCACACAGCTGGTACTGAGGCTAGATTTGAACATAGGTCTTTCTAACTCCAGATTCAATTTTTTGTGCTACTAGCTACATTCTAATAAAATGGAGACAATAGCATTGTACAGAGATCTTCATAAGCCTCACCACTTAGAACCGAGGATTAATTTACTTTTGGTTTTACCAAAAACTTTTGGGTTTTACATCCTCAACAATTTGGAACCATAATGCCTTTCTACTTCTGAAGGGGAGCCAAATCTATTACCACTGATCCGGAGTAAGAAAATTGCTCTGAAATTCTATACAAAGGGTTACAAAACAATCAGTAATCAAGTTTACCAATTTTAAGACAGAAAAACATGAAATTTCAGTCTCTTTTCAAAATTTTTATTATTATTGTGATTCTTGACTTTTCCTTTTAAACTCTCTTTCTTGAGTTATCTGTACAGGAGTTGTTACGGATACTGAATAGAAAAAACAACCTAGAGTTGTTATTCTTAATTAAAATCAAATGTAGGAAATCCAAGAGACAGTGTCTTAGAGAACAGTTCCAGCTCCCATTGTTGTTTTAGGTAACCTAAAGTTTACACAGCATGTGCTAACTGGTGATTATAACGAAGAGGATAAAGGCAATATTGAGCACCTCTCTCTCCACCTTCATCAAGCAAACAAACCCCCTTGAACAAATATGCACCTATAAAGTTAGAACTGACTCATGCTATGGTTTTTGAGAATAAGGTGTAAGCTGTGCCTCCCCTCCAGGAGAAACCAATGAATATTATTCTATGGTGATGAGATATGAACCCTAACTTTTTAAATTCAAACTAAGTGTCTCACTTCTTTTTGCATAAATCCAATTTAGAAGGCAAAGTCACACAAATTGCAAATTGCTAAAGTATAAGGCAGATGTATTCAAATTCACTTGGACCAAGGGGTATCTGCCAAATGCTTACTTTTTTGCCCACTATTAACTATTTGTATATATGATTAGCTTAGTTTCTGAGACACTTGTAAGAATCCAGAGAAAGATTTTTTTTAAATGCTGGCCCTAAAATTACTTCTTGGATCAATAGTAGCATATCTCAATTGGGAGGGGCCTTTTTTTCCAGACTGACTCCTATGCCTATGCTTTTATCCCTTAAAAATCTCTAGTTTATTTCAAGACTTTTAGTTCTTGTTAGTGACACTGCCTTTAAAAGGCCTTCCTGATTTTTCCCATTATAGGTGGCATTCTTCCTATTTTCTGTATACAGGTATTTTGTCTTTAATCCCAGTGGCTTACATGTTAAGTTGTTTTTCAGTTGTGTCTGATTTTCTGTGATCTCATATAGGATTTGTTGGTAAAGATACTGGAGTACTTTGACATTTCCTTTTTCAGCTCATTTTACAGATGAGAAAATGGACATAAAAGGGTTAAGTGATTTGCCCAGGATCACAGAGTAAGTATTTGAAACTAGATTTGAACTCATAAAAATGAGTATATCTAATGGCTCTGTATGAAGTAGGTGTTTTTAAAATGTATTTACTTATTTAAATCTTGAATACAAAATAGAAAAAAGGAAAAAAAAACCAGGAAAAATCATTTGCATAGCAGAACATAAGGGAGAATTTAAAATATGTTTTTTAATAATAATAACTTTTTATTTTTCCAAATACTTGCAAAGATAGTTTTTAATATTCACTCATAAAACCTTCCAAAATTTTCTTCTTCCCTCTTCCCTCTCTTCACTTCTCTCCCCTGGACTAATCTAATATAGGTTAAATATGGACAATTCTTCTAAACATATTTTAATATTATCATGCTGTGCAAGAAAAATCATATTTTGATGGGGAAAAAATGAGAAGGAAAAAAAAAAAGGTGAAAATACTATGCTGTGATCTACTCAGTCTCCATAATCCTCTCTTTGGATAAGGCGGGCTTTTTCCATCACATCTACTGGAATTGCCTTAAATCACTTCATTGTTGAAAAGAGCCACATTCATCAGAAATGATCATCACATAATCTTGTTGTTGTTGTATACAGTGTTCTCATGGTTCTCACTTCACTTAGCATCAATTCATGTAAGTCTTTCCAGACTTTTCTGAAATCAGTCTGCTCATCCTTTCTTGAAGAGCAATAATATTCCATTGCATACATATACCATAATTTATTCAGCCATTTCTCAACTGATGGGCATCCACTCAGTTTCCAGTTCCTTGCTTCTGCATATTTCTTAGCCATTACCGAATGGTTTTGATGAGAACTGCTTTATAATATAGTTTTAAGTCTGATATAGCTAAACCACCTTCATTTGCATTTTTTTCATTAATTCCCTTGAAATTAGAGACCTTTTGTTCTTCCAGATGAATTTTCTTATTATTTTTTCTAGCTCTATAAAGTAATTTCTTGGCGGTTTGATTGGTATGGCACTCATTTTCATTATATTAACTCAATCTCCTCATGAGCACTTGTTATACTTCCAGTTGTTGAAATCTAACTTTATTTGTGTGAAAAGTGTTTTGAAATTGTGTTGATATAGTTCCTGGCTTTGTCTTGGCAGGGAGACCCTCAAATATTTTATATTACCTACAGTTATTTTAAATGCAATTTCTCTTTCTATTTCTTGCTGTTGGACTTTGTTGAAAATATATAGAAATGTCTATGATTTATGTGAGTTTATTTTATATCCTACAACAGAATTTGTAGAGGGTCACAGACAGTGAGGAAACTCTGGATGAGATATAAGACCTTTCAGCCCAGAGGGAACCTGCTAACAATGTTTGGTTTGGGCCCCCTATATCCCCTAAGGGCTCTCAGCCTTCCTAAGAAGTCAGGGGTGGTGACAACCTGTGCTGTAATTTAAGCAGAGTGATACCAGGTGGCAAGCTACATACAATAGCAAGTTGTTTATGTGGTCCCACATGCACAGTATATACTTAGTGCATGCCTGGTGCTGTTTTGTTACATAAGGGTATGAGGGTATAAAAAGGGGGAAAGAAATGGGAATAAAGGGACTCTATTTTTCCACTATCCTCAGGAGTCCTGCTTCATCACTTCTCCATTAAGACAGTAAATTTTAATCATCCTGGCATGGGGGCTCTAGAAAGCACCATATGTTTTTTCACCCCAACTTGAGGGCTCTAGAAAGCAGGACACAACATTTGGCGCCCAAACATGGGACTCTAGGTGAGGTGCTATACACATCAGCTCGACTGACTCTGTAGGTGGGGTTCGGTGGAGAAGTCCCTGTGACCCTGAAATTGGGTAAGTGTAAAAATAGGCAAATGGGAAGAATAGGTAAGGACTAATCTAGTCACTTTTGTTTTTCAACTGAAATGAGGCAAATACTAAGAAATGAGCCTCCCTCCAAGGGAAGTATGAAGCAGGTTTAGTTAGGTTAACAGAGAAACAAGATTTTTTGGTAACTCAGAAGCAGATCACTAGGTTTTCAGATGCTCTGGAGTGCATATCTCCATAGCTTTGTTAGGAATAGAGTTTGGAGCCAGAGATGTGAGAAAACAACTAACTGAATACAATGAAGTAAAATTGATTTTAATGAATCCCACCAGTTTTAAAAAGAGGAAAGATTTTATTTAGCATTTTACTGATTTATTTTGCTTGTTATGTTCTAGGAGATTTGCAGGGCATGGCCAGTTGGGTGAGAAGAGAGCTAAGTATAGTAAGTACCATTGCCTGTTGGGCAGAAAAGAAATTAAGTACCTAAAATACCTTGCTGATGAGCTTGCTTTTCACCTTCAAACTTCATTTTCAATTCTGCCTATACCTGAGCATGCACCCTTAGGGTATTCCCCATCTCCGCACCCTTAGGGTATTCCCCATCTCCTCATCCTACTCCCTCATGGGCGGGGGAGGAAGAGGAGTGAGAAGGGCAATGACATCATCAGCACAGCCCATGAAACAGTTTTGCACACCCCCTATGTCCTCATTATAAGAAGCAGAGCTCAGCTTCAGGGCCCCAGGCAAAAAACACTTGGGGAATGATGGCAAGTGTTACACCCAGAGAGTCTTTAAGCAAGCCGATTGGGGAAGGGGATTGCAATTAGGGAGAATAGAGCTGTATGCCACTGGAACTACTGAGATATCCCCTGTAGAGCTGAAACTTGTCTCTGTCTAGCCTATAGATCCCTTGCCCCCACACATAGTAGGCTTGACCATTTTACCCCCTCACAGTGCTTACAAAATATGTCTATCCACTGATCTGGGAAACTGGAGAATATGTGGCTAATATCCCAGTCATTGGCCAAAGTCTATGGCAAACACCCATATGTCTGGCATAGGAGGACCAATAGCAGCTGAACTTAGTGCTATGCCTTTGAGATGGAAATTTGAAGATAAAACAGGAGTTTTAATTCCTTTTGTAGTTAAAAAAAAAAAATCCCCATCAATCTATGGGGAAGAAACATCTTACAACAGTTAGGATTACAATTGAGTACTTAGGCTTTTTAGACAGGGCTGCTGTGGAAGGCCTGCCAGGACTCTTACCTCTTCCCATTCAATGGAAAACAGATACACCTGTGTGGGTGAGAGAGTGGCCCTTAACCAGTGGAGACAAATTCAGGCCTTATTAGAAATAGTACAGGAGCAATTTGACCAAGGACATTTACAACCCCCTCTAAGTCCTTGGAATTCCACTGTATTTGCCACAGTATCAGATTTTATAAACCAGTGGCATACTTTTTTTTTTTAATAGCTTTTTTTTTTTTAACAAATTATATGCATGGGTAATTTTACAGCATTGACAATTGCCAAATCTTTTGTTCCAATTTTCCCCCTCTTTCCCCCCACCCCCGTTCCTAGATGGCAGGTTGACCAATACATGTTAAATATATTAAAGTATAAATTAAATACAAAATAAGTATATGTCCAAACAGTTATTTTGCTGTACAAAAAGAATCGGACACTGAAATAGTGTACAATTAGCCTGTGAAGGAAATCAAAAATGCAGTTGGACAAAAATAGAGGGATTGGGAATTCTATGTAATGGTTCTTAGTCATCTCCCAGAGTTCTTTCACTGGGTGTAGCTGGTTCAATTCATTACTGCTCCTTTGGAACTGATTTGGTTCATCTCATTGTTGAAGATGGCCACGTCCATCAGAATTGATCATCATATAGTATTGTTGTTGAAGTGTATAATGATCTCCTGGTCCTGTTCATTTCACTCAACATCAGTTCCTGTAAGTCTCTCCAGGCTTTTCTGAAATCATCCTGCTGGTCATTTGTTACAGAACAATAATATTCCATAACATTCATATACCATAATTTATTCAGCCATTCTCCAATTGATGGGCATCCACTCAGTTTCCAGGTTCTGGCCACTACAAAGAGGGTTGCCAGTGCCATACTTTTTAATCCTCAAAGACAGGCAATAGTAGAGAGGAGAAACAGAGATATCAAGATGCTCCTCCAAAAACAAAAAAGAGGAGACGTCACAGGTAATCCTAGAGAACTTCTAAACTTAACTCTATATATTAAATTTTTTTTGG
The DNA here is from genome assembly GCF_016432865.1 of Antechinus flavipes. Taxonomy (NCBI): domain Eukaryota; kingdom Metazoa; phylum Chordata; class Mammalia; order Dasyuromorphia; family Dasyuridae; genus Antechinus; species Antechinus flavipes. The sequence goes on from NC_067398.1 coordinate 323,365,741, forward strand.
ATTTTTGATGGAGATGCATTAGCTCTGGCAGACAGGTTTCATAACCCATCGGAAGGGCAGGGTCCAGTATGAGCAGCTCCAATATCTTTAGATAATTGCCAAGTGATGTGGAAAGATCCAGTAAGTGGTGAATGGAAAGGACCAAATACATTAACTGCTTGGGGGAGAGGATTTATTTGAATCTCTACAGATGGAGAAGGAACCAGATTGGTACCAACAAGCTGTATCTGCCTTCTCCATCAGAGAGAGATGGGGAAAAAAAGAACACTGAAGTGAAGGAGAAGACCCAAGAAATATCAGATGGTTCCATAGCTGACTGTGTCTATCACTGAAAGAGCCTGGCAGTTAAAACCCTATGTGTAGGGTAATTAACTCATGAACATCAAAAATAATTGTTAATGAGTAATGCAGGATTTCAAAACCTGCAGGAATCATTGGATTCCCTGAGACATAAGACTGATGCAGGACTTCAAAATCTGCAGGAATCATTGGATTCCCTTACACATGAAGTGATAGATTGCTTTTGGACTATCTCTTGGCTGCTGAAGGAGGTATATATGTGGTTGTGAATTGATAGTTATTTTTTACACTTTCCTTCTGGGACTCATGAAAATCTTTTATAGTATTTTGTTTATTCATATTGTTTGTTGCATTACTACTTGCTTGTGTGTTGTATGATATTACAGCTTGCCTATGTGATTCCTCCCATGGTGATGGATTTAACCACTGGCATATACCTGCTTCAATTAAAACAAAAGAAAGGGCCAGATGTAGAGTGTCACAGACAGTAAAGGAACTCTGGATGAGGTATAAGACTCTTCAGCCCAGAGGGTATCTGCTGACAATCTCTGGTTTGGCTCCCCACCTCCCCTAAGTGCTCTCAGCCTTCCTGAGAAGTCAGGGGCAGTGACAACTGATAGTGTTGTGATTAAAGCAAAGTGATACCAGGTGGCAAACTACATACAACAGCAAGTTGTTTATACACAGTATATACTTGGTACATGCCTAATTTTGTTTTGGTTACATTAAGGGTATGAAGGTATAAAAAAGGGAAAGTCCTTGGAATAAATGGACTCCATTTTCCCACCATCCTCAGGAGTCCTGCCTCATCACTTCTCTGTTAAGACAGTATATTTTAATCACCCCGACATGGGAGCTTTAGAAAGCACAGTATGTTTTGTCATCCCAACTTGGGGGCTCTAGAAAGCAAGAAACAACAAGAATTCAAAATCTATAACAATAAATTTCTATTTAAAGAAAGCATATATAATAATACGAGAAATTTTATTCAGAATTGTCAATCTTTTCTTTGTTTCCTTGTAGGTATTCTTTTGTGTTCTGCTGTACTCTTTTTCTTTATTCTTTTTTCCTCTTTCCTTCTATTACCTCCCCCAAAGAGGTTGCAGTTAGGCATGAATATATTTATGTACACAGATATTTTTGTGTGTGTATATTATATACATAGGCATATATATGCACACTTATATATGTATACACATATACATATACACACATATACACATATATCTAAAACAATATTAATTTGACCAATACATAATGTAGATTTCTATTTTTGTAGATTTTTCAAAAGAGAAATTGACTTTTTCTGAGATCAATAATTATTACTGTTACTGTGTTTGTGTATATTTCTTCTTCTTATCCCTAATAACTCTTCTACTTCTACCTGTTAATTTGTCTTGCTATTACTTAACCTTCTTACCACCCCCACCATCTCCAGGATCCTTCCCTTATCTTTTCCCTCCCTCTTTATCCTATTCTCATGAATCTACACACCCTTTTATACTTCACCTTATCCTGTCTAGCCCTTTCCCTCCTTATTTATTCTTTTTCCATTATTCTACACACTTTATCCAACTCCTGTTAATCTATGTAACCTTCTATATCCCTCCTTATCCTATTCCCTTCTCCTATTATTTCTTTATAGATTTTTGAGGGCATTATACCATTCTAGGTGTATATATACACATGTATTGTTACTCCTGTAACTAATTCCCCATGTGAATAAGATGTTATAACTACCAACCTTCCTCCCTCATCTAATTCCTTTGTGTAAGTTCTTGCCCCTCATTTGTACCATGTATCATATGATAAAAAGATTTTATCATTTACTGCTTTGTTGTGCTTTAGCTCTTCCCCAATCTTTCTTTTGGACCATACAATTACTAACAACAATCTTAGAGATATAGTTTATATTTCTACATATAAAACATAAACATATTGTGCATATTGAGTCCCTTGAAATTAATCTTTGATGTTGGCTCTTATCTGTCAAAATTTTTATTGAGTTTAGGTTTGTTTGTGACAAAATCCTGAAAATCTGGCAGTCCATTGAATGTTCATTTTTCCATTTATATTATATTTAATTTTGCTGACTATAATATTTTTGGCCAGAACCCTATTTCCTTTGCTTGTTGATATATAGTACTCAAGGACCTGTAATCTTTTATTGCAGCTGCTGTCTTATGCAATTCTAATTGTAGCTCCAGCACATTTAAATTATTATTTTTTTTTGCTTGTAAAACTTTCCCTTTGATCTAGGGGTTGTTTCAAAATTTAGCAATAATGTTCCTATATGTTTTTCTTTGTAGGATCTCTTTTGGTGATTGGTTGATTTTTTTTTTTTAATTTCTACTTTCTCCTCTTATTCTATTACTTCAGGACAATTTTCTTTAATTTTTTTTTTTTTGTATTATGATAACCATGGTTTTTTGTTTTTTTTTTTTTTTTTTTTGGTCACAGCTTTCAGGTACTCCAATTATTCTCCAGATCTATTTTTTTCCTTATAAAATGTCTCACATTCTCTTCCTTTTTTATTCTTTTATTTTTCTTGGTCTCTTATAATTTCACTGTCTTTCCCTTACCCAGTTTGAATTTTCAAAGTCAGTTTCTTCTTTGAGACTCAGAATCTCCTTTTCTAATTGGTTGGCTTTCTTTTCATAATCTTCTTGGGTTTTATTTTGTTGTTGTTGTTGTTGCTTTATTTTCCCCCTTTTGTCTCAATATCTCTCATTTGATTTGGGGGCAGATAACTATTCAATGTTTTTTTTTGTGATAGAAGAGGCTTTTTTTTTTTAACTTTAATATCCTCCTCTGAAGATGAACCCTAATCTTCCCTATTCCCTTAGTAACTTTCTATATTTGGGTTCTTTCTCTTTTGCCTGCTTATTTTTTTGTTTTTAATAAGAGCTTATTAGTGTTATCATTGCAAGTCCTGGAATAAGAGGGGGATGGTGCCTCTAGCTTCACTTCAGTCCTTCCCTTTGGCCTGGAACCCCAAACAAAGAACCCCTCCCTTTTTTAAGTGCCCACAATCAGCAACATCCCTACCACACTGCCTCTGCACTCACCTAGTGTATGCTGATTCCTTTGTTCTCAGAACCACATTTCTGCAGTGGAGTTGGGGCTGGGTTCCTCATCTGCAGAGATTCCCTCTATCTTCTTGGACTCAGACCCTGAATCTCCACATTGTCCATGAAGTGAAAGTTCCTGTGGTCTGGGCTGAACCTACCTTCAAATTCAGCTAGTGTTTACTCTTCACAATGGTCAAACTTCCCTCCTCAGGTTTGTCTTTGTATCTGCTCCTGTTCCAGGAAAACCACTGTTTTGTCTCAACTCTTATTTATTTTTTAATGGTCTATGTTCACCCTGAGGGACAATTTTGTTTTGTTTGAGTTTGGAATTCTCTGAGCTACTTCATTATCTTCCAAGAATCCTTCCCATAGCAGACATTTAATAGAATTTTCTTTATTTAAATAGAATTACACAAGAATGGAAGTCATAAGATTTTAGTTTAACAGTTGTAAAAAGCTTCAAAGGTCAATTGATATAACTTTTTCACATCAGAGATTAAGAAACTGAGGTGCCAAACAAATGACCTTCCTAAGGTCACAAAATGAGTATAATGCCATCAAGGTGAATTTAGCTAATAGGACTTAAATCAAGTTACTATCAAGAATAGGAATGTAGCCTTGCTGACAATGTGATCTCCACAGGAAGTAAACTATCTTCTTCAGCAGTTCTGTTACCATCAGAATGAAATTCCAACCTTGGAATGGGGTCACATTCTGATAAAGCATAGCATTATCCCACCTGGGATAGAAGGGATTTGTTGGGATTTATTGCAGATATCTTCTTGGTGCTGCACTTGCCCTGTACTCATTTACATCTCACAAAACTAGACATATAAGCAGATGTCATTTCTATACCACTCTCACCACACTCCCATGACCTTTTAAAGTACTGGATAATAGCCCTGTACATAGGGCTTTCCATGGATCCATATAGCTCTTTGCTGGGCCCTCTGGCTGGTGGAAGGTAGAACACTATCCCATCAGGCTTTCTAAGGCCTGATGGTAGAGAATTAAGTAGCCAAGAGTTATTAGAATCCAATCATTCTTTAACTGCACAAATTGTCAATTAAGAAAGAGAAACATCTGGGCCCAAGTCTAAAAATCTTTGTCTTGCAGATCCAATAGGGGCTGTCTGTCTACAAAATTCTATTATATCCAGAGAGAACTAGGCAATCAACTTAATCCACCGGGTTGGTGTCCAAATTCTAGTTTTTTTAGAATGCAGGTGCTAAGAGATTACAGTGTATTGAAATGTGAATAGTGGTAACATTGAATATATTGAGGGCAGAAACACTTTTGCTTTTTTTTTTTTTTTTTTTTAATTCCTCAGGCTTAGCACAATGTGTGAAATACAATAGATGCTTACTAAATCTATATTGGCTCACTGATTGATCTAATCTTCCCTGTTCTGTCAGATTATTTTGTGTAGATATTCATATGCTAACATATTATCCCCAATAGAATATTGCTTCCTTGAAAACAAGAGCTTTCATCTTTGTTTTTGTATCTTTAGTACCTCACACATAGTAGATACTTAATAAATGCTTGCTGGAAAACTAACTCTTTTTTTTCTTGGACACCATCTGTGGATGAGTAATTCTAACTTGAAAAAAAATTAAATCATGCTCTTGCATTAGATTTTTAGGGTTCAGTTTCTTTTGTTAGGAGAAGGGAAGCAGTTGCAGTTTTTTATAAAGTCCATCTATCTTTATTAACTGAGGTCTTTATGACATGGCTTTTGTCATGGGGGGTATCATGACAGTGAAAGGAGGAAAAAATATCCTTTTTTAATGCTAGTCATCCACAAGAGGAACTTAATCATGGATTCTGAAGAACAGGTGAAGAAGGAACATGATCATAGCACCATCTAGAATTAATGCAGAATTCCCCAGAATGAAGCTGGGCTGATTTAATCACAAGCATTTATATACTTTCCTATGGAATTATTTAGTTTTCTAGTAATGACAACAAATGATAGTGTATGTCAGATTCATAGATGGAGTTATCTTTGGACTTTCCAAATGATCATCCTGGGAAAGATCTGTCAGTCTTTGCACTATATTGGTTTGAATGTTATCAAGATAAAAAAGAGGTTCATGGCTTGTCAATAAGAGATTAAAGAGAGAAGAACTGAAGAAAAATTTTAAATTCTTCAGTGAATCACATACCTAATTTTTCTTGCAGCTCATGGGATTAATTTGATCAAAGTAAATATTTTAAGTCTGACTTTGGTTTTTGGTTAAGCTTGAATCTCTTTTTCAAAGTCAGGAATGATTAGCAATTTTCTTTATTGAGGAAAAATAAAAGCAAACCCAAAAAGAACTATGGGCGGGGGAGATGTTTTTAAGTAGTTTTCTGGGTATAAGGTCAAATTTGTACAGTAAAAATAATATTTTAGCTTGTTTCCTTCCTTTTGTCTATGGAGAGAAGATCACTGGAATGGGAAAAAAATCATTCAAAGATAATGTATTAATTTACGAAAGAAAAACAAAAAATTGCTCTTTCTTATATTGAGACCATTTTAAAGTCATCTTAATCATAGGTGACATGGAAAAAATATGTTTGTCCTTACTTCAATGAGTTAATAATTAAAAAACATAAAGACAACAAAAAAGTTAGTCCTCTCTCCTCATTTCCCAGAAACCAATTTTTTAAAAAGCATAAAAATGATTATAGACTCACAGTTTTATAAAACTGCGTGTGTGTGACTAGCATTAAAAAAACCCAATCTCCTCAAAAGAAAATGAATTTATTGTTAAAAAAATTTTTTGCTTAGAATCTAGAATTAGCAAGACTAATTAATGAGATTTTCTTTAACTATAGTGTATAACCTCCAGAATTTTTTACACATTTCTCATATATATCTTGTTAAATGAAATTTTAATGACTCATAACTTGTAGATAGATTATAAACTAAATGTATCTCTTCTCTCTTGCTTGTTACTTATTGCTCTAACTGTATCAAGATTTACCAAACAAACAGTTTTCTTGTTTCCTATTTTGGGTTGTGGTTAAAACCAGTTAAGAGATCTTGTAACTAGCAGAAACCTTTGAGAGTGTTTTAAGACAGTTACATTTGAAGTGCTGAAAGAGCAATGAATAGTATTTTTATAAAATCAAACTGACAACTAGATATTGAACTGAAGGAGGACTATGGGACCTGGAGAGTGCAATAGTCATTTTCCTTCCTTCTAGGCTTCTCTTGAGCATTTGTACAATGAAGGTAAGAAACCAAATAACAACACCCTTTCAAGATTGAGATTCTGTCTCTTCCTCTGTAGAATGAACTCTACTTCCAATCTAATCCAATGATCACTTAAGTACTTGCTGTGTACAAGGCATGATGGTAGGTGCTGAGAATACAAAGACAAAACAAAATAAAATCTCTGCCCTCTAGGAGCTTACATTTTAAGGATTATTTTGAAATTGTGTAGACAAAATTCTCCTGCTTCATAAGGCTGCCTTAGAACCACTGCTTTGTAGCATTCCTTAAGGCCAGGATGAAAAAATATGAGAATAATTATAATCATTATTATTTTCTTTCTCTGGGGAAATGAGAGAAAGAGTTGTTCAAATGACAATGAACAAAATGCTATGCTCAAGTCTCAGATGTTTAACTTAAGTCATTTATGTAATATAGTGCTTTTAAAAGCTATCTTTCCGTGAAAAAGATAATCCAGTTGTGATGAAACCATAGTCTACTACAAATTCTCTTCCCCACCAAAATACCACTATATATGTATAAGGTGAAAATAAGAGTAGTAACAGGGGCAAAGTTGACTTGATATTTAGTCAATTGAAGTATATATTTACCTTGTCCAGGGGAAACATACTACAGTAATGTGCTATAAATATTACTTGTTATTCTTATCATCAGCACTTTCTTTCCAGTCTAGTTGAAAATCATCCTAGTTGCTTGAGGCACTAAAGGATTGAATGACTTGGTTGAGAGGCTCATAGCTAATGTAGCCTGGGTTTTCTCAACTTTGAAGTCAGTTTTCTGTCCTCTGTACTATTGGTACTCTAAAAATTGTCATACTAAGAAATCTATAAGCAAAGTGGTGTCTGATCACAGGAGAGGTGAGGAGCTTTGCCAGTACTGGGGATCAAGAAAGATTTCATGGGAGAGGTGATGTTTTGGGTTTCTTGTGTTGTGTTTTTCTTTTCATCACTCCAAAAGAAGCAGCATCAATAAATGAGGGCTTTTCTCCTTCTCAGAATTTTTATGAACATCAAAGTTGATCTCTTTTACCTTTCCTCTGATTTTTTTTCTCTTATCTTCTCTCACTCTCTTTAACTGATTTGCCAGAGTTTCTGAAACTGTATGTATCTTGGAATCCTGAAATTCCTCAAAGTCTTCCAAGAGGTGTTCTTCAAGAAAAGCATTGATGTTAGGCAAAGGTACATAGCAAGACTGCTTTCCTATTTTAGCATTCCCCACCTGCCAGTCACTGACCTATAGAGCCTAGAAAGGAGACAATGAGCTCTGGCAGTCAGTGCTTAGGAAACCCATAGCCTCATCAGGGAGCTGGAATTTTCGGGACTTAAGACATCAATTCTTACAGTCACTGTCTTTCATTCAAGTTCCCTCTCTAGTCCAAAAGCATCCCCCGAGCTCTCAGGAAAGCAATTTGAAGAAAATGAAGTCAATGGAGGATTTGCTATTGCTTTTTCTCCTTACCTCCATTCCCAGATGATTTGTACTGGGGCACCCAAGTGGACAGAATGCTTCCTGGAATTAGAAAGAAAGACATGAGTTCAAATTCAGCCTTAGAAACTTACTAAATTGAGTATGACCCTGGACCAATTAATTAACCTCTCTCTTCCTTAGTTTCCTCAACTATTAAATGAGACTCAAATGAGATAACTTTAAAGTGCTTAGCACAGTTCTTGACACATAGTAACCACTATATAAATGTTAGCTATTACAAGTAGTAGTATTACTAGTATTAGTAGCAGCAGCAGCAGCAGCTTTCCTTCTTGAACGTGAGATTTGGAAGAGTTATTTTTTAAATTGTAATTTAAGATAGGAGAAATAGTCAGGAGCTCCTGAATTTCAGAATAACATCTTCAGAGTTCTATATTCCCTAAACCTAGTCTTTCATTCTCCTCTGTAGTAACTTCTCATTTTCTATTGCCCCAATTATTTTCCCTTCCTTGATTTTTCCCTAAATCTCCATTTCCATCTTTGGGCACCAGTTTTAATCCTCTCTATCCCCTAACTTCCCCTATTATTTTCTGTGTTTACTTGTCCCATATTCTCTTCTGCCTCTCCATTTCTCCACATTAGGTGTGCCATGAACTCCCTTGAGACTTGGAGAACGAATCTATAAAGTAAGTATACTTTTTTCATCTAGGCAGCCATGTTTTCTGCTGAATTTTCCAGTGGACTTTTGAGAGTATTGAACTGGTCTCATTCCTCTTCAGTTCCATTTTGATTTATGTTCAACTGTCACATCCATTATAGAGCACAGTCTTTTTCTTCCATTGTTTTTCATGGGATAAAAGAAGAGCATGATTCCTAAATACCCTCCTTTTAATTCTACCCTGGCTTTGATTAATTTCAAGAAATACCACTTTTCAATTTCCTGGAGTTTTCTCTATCTCCCTCTACCTTTCTATATATCTCTGTGTCTCTGACTCTCATCTCTTAAGTTAGGAATATGCTCGTCAAAGGAGCTTTAATATTAAATATTAATTTTTTGGATTTGACTTTTTAAAGAATTAGCCTTTTCTTCTGTGGTAGCAGTAGCAACCATTTTAAAAGACTTCATCACAAAGGTTGCATTGAACTTTGTCTAAGTGAAATTTGGTGCCAATGAAAAAGTGTGAAATTCACTAGGCCATGATATAAAATGTAAGTATATTTAATGCTGATGCTTTAACATTCAAGGCTCTCTATAATTTGGTCCCACCTACTTTCTCAATCTTTTTCTTCTTCTTATATTTCCCTCTGCTTCAAGCTGAGATATTCATTGTTCCTGAAATATATACAATTTGCTTTCTTGAAAAAAATGTGCTGTTTGTTCACATTGTTTCTTTTGGCTAAATGTTCTTTTCTGAATCTCTACCTGACAAGAATCTTACTTTTACTTTTTTTTTATCACATTTTACTATCAAATCTCCTTTCCCTCACCTCTCCCTAACATCTGATAGTAATTTCTGCATCCTTTATATTCCTTAATGCTTAAATATTTCTACCTGTAATGTATTTGTAACTTTTCAGTTATATTTATTTTTGTAAATTTCTTATCTCTCTTGCCTACTATGTTAGCTCCCTGAGGATAAGAACTCTAAATTATTGATGTATGTCCCCTATAACTAGCTCAGTACTTTTTAGTAGTAAGCACATAATAAGTGTTTCCTGACTTGAAATTGAATTTCTTTCCTGTGAAATCTCTTCCAATTTTCCTTATTTAGGTGCCTAGATAATTCAGATTATCAGATAGATAATTTTAAGAGCTACATAATTCAGACTACTAACATTAGAATACCTAAATTTTTTATTTACATGTTTTTTATTTCATCAGTCAGGAAAAGATTTCCAGGGGGAGAATAAAGGCCCAAGTTTAAGGGGTTTCTCGAGACTAAAAAATGAGGTCATCCACAAAATTCATGACTCATGTCAGATTTCATATATCTCAGAGTTTTGCTCAACTTAAGTCAGGAAAACCTGGATTCCAATTCTACCCTGAAATTTACTTGCTGGGTGACCATGGAAAAGTCACTTAGATACTCTAGGACTGTTTCTTCATCTATGAAATGGGGTGATATCCTTGGTAAATATTTCATAGGGTTGGTGTGGGTTTTTTAATCCTGAAATAATCTCTGCAAAACAATTTGTAATTCTTAGTGCTATATAAAAATTATTATGAGGAATCAAATCTAAAGGAATGTTATAGAGAATTAATATCCCTCAATATTAGGAAGAAGCAGCAACAGATTTCAATAGACTAAGATTCCAATTACAGTTTATTAGATGATAGATTAAGAGCTAGAGGAAATCTGCATCTAAGCCATCTTCTTATTAGTGAGGAAACCAAGGCCTCAAGAAGCAAAGTCGCAGAATAAAGAACTAAACCCATTTCCTCTTAATCTGAGTCCAGTCCTCTGGCCAGATCATGCTGATGCCTCCATGGCTTTGTTTCAGCAGTCATCCTCCTGATCTGGGGCATCTTTCATCAATCCCCTTCCATTAATTCCTTCCCATGAGGTAAGAGTAGATGGAATCAGACATCAGTGTTGCCAGTTGCTAGGATGTGAGTTCCATACTTGAAAGGAAATCTTAAAGGTAATAACCAAAACTAAGCATGGTTTAAAACCTGGAAGGAAAATTTTCCAGTCTCTAAGGGAAAGTCTTTGTGGTTTGTCCTTCATTCTTAAAGAGCATCATGACTTCAAGGAGGTAATGCCATGGCATGTAAGTGAGTTTAATTTAAGTGAGAGTGTCTCAGTTAGACTAAGGCAATGCTCATTCAATGATTAAGGATGGGTACAAAATGAGGCAGAGAATGCCTCCCCCCAAAAAAATCAGTCTATGAGAGAAATATCCTCAGGGACTCTGACTAAAACAGAAACAATTGCTATTTATATTCACTCTGAGACAATCAGGGACCAAACAATGTCTAAGTAGGGTTTTGTCTGGGATGTATTGCTTGTTAATGAGAGCCAGAGTTGCTTGAGTTTGAGGCATGGTCCTAGTCCATAAACCCCAATATATCTTATGAGATTTTAGGAATCAAAATTTATATTAATTTGGGGAGAACACTCCGCCCCTTCCCCCCCACACACACCCTACACAATGTGGACAGAAGGAAGAGAAAGGAGAGATAAAAGAAAAAAATTTGTCCAACTGGCCAGTTCCAGTTTGTGTAGTTCCTATTCCTATTTGCAGAGGTTATATGTCTTTCATTCTTGATGATGAGAAAGTCTAAATGGAAGACTAAAGGTGCCCAGACCCAGACCTAGACCTAAAGGTGTGGTCTAGAAAGAATCTGTTCCTCTATATAGTAGTCACAGAGACATCTGACTGCTGGCTATGTAAATATTACTCTTCAGAAATTTTGTTCAATCCTTCCTTTCTTCCAAGCTGTTACACAAATCCATTCTTGTTCCTAAAAGTTATTTTAAAAATGTAAATATATCTTTTGAAAACCATATGACTAAATTGAACTCAATTAACTATATCTTTTATTATATAATTGAAGACAAGTCATCATGCTTTAGTTGGTGGATTATTGAGACTTCAAAGATGTCTAGTGATGGCAATAAACTAGGCTCTTATCCTAAAAAAGAGATTATAAAATATTAGAGCTGAAAGGAAATTTAAAGATGATTTATGCCAACTTCTTTATTTTATAGAAGAATAAACGGAAACACTGAGAAAAGAAATGATTTGCCTAAGGTCATAATGACCAATGATGGAGCTGAGAAGAGCTAATCCATTTTAAAGTAAACAATATAAGGATGAAAGAATCCATTATTTTATTTACATATACTATATTTATTTCGAGTGAGATTAATATAATTTATTCTACAAATAATAGTGTTAATATTAGTGCTTCTTTTTCAAATTTTTTTCCAGATTCCTGAAAACTATTGATAAATTTTCAGTTGACTTGCCAAAATTTGATACAATTAAAATTAAACACTTAGTACATGCAGGGAATTATGCTAAGTAAATGCTGTGTTAAATGGGGATATGATGAAAAACAACAATCCTGGCTTTTAAATATCTTACATTCATTCTAATTGAAGTTTGGGGAGTTAGTAGATATATGAATACACTATTAGGTATAATTCAGTATAAATGATTTAGGTTCTAAGAATTAAACAACCACTAACAATTATTGATGATTAAGAAACACTAAAAACTGGGGGAATTACATTCATCAGGGAAGAATTCATAAACAATTTGGCACCTAAACTGAGCTTTAAGGAAGACAAGGATTCTGAGGAGGGAGGTAAGGTGAATGTATATTTCAAAATGCCTTTAAAACAAATAAACAGAAAGACATTAACGTTGCAGAGAATAGTCTTTATGCTTAGATCTCCTTATTTTTCATTTGATTCAAATAATGAGATCAGCTTAGTTGCCACCATCTAGCACTTTAAATCCTTCCTGATTTCTTACCACCTTCCTTGCAGAGGTGATATCTCTGCTCAAACTTGTCCAGATATCTCCTTTGTATATTTCCTTTGAACATTACCCTCATTTGTGTACATATACTCCCATTAGACAATCACTTTTTGTTATTATTCATCTTTTGTTTTTCAAAGAGGACCAATGGCATCAGGGGTGGTATCTTGACTTGTATTTGATAGCAATGACTGTACTCTTTTTTGGTTGCATGTAGGTATTCAAAAAATATTTGCTAATTTGAATTGGTGGTTCTCTTACTGAGAATAGTTTTTAGCCCTATGCTTTGGATATAAAAGAATGCTTTTCATTGATAACATTGATAATCTATATCTAATTTTTGCCAAAATAATTTCTCTAAATGTTTGTTCAGCATCCACAATGTATTGGCTAGCAATAGTTGAAAATGTAAGGTCCTGATGTTCCTTTTTGTGAAAATTCCTCATCCCTTTGATTTCTAGATGGTGGAGGTGAAATTCTCTCAGATCTTTAGTAAAACATTTTTGCAAATTATTATTCCACTTTGTGAAATTGTATTAAAGTGACCTGAAAGCTCTAATGATCAGTACTCATTTCTTAATGATTAATTAATCTTAATAAGAATTATCCTGGACATCTGCTTATGCCTAGTTGGGACTCTAGAAGGTAGTAGTCTTGTTTGTGATCTTCAAGATATATATTTGGGGTCAGTTATTGTCTAGTCCCCATATAATTCTTTTGAAAACCTCTTTGGCATTTTCCTTAGCCAGATGTCTGGTCATTATTTCTGTAGCTTCATTATGTCCAATGGTTTTTATTACAGCTGTTTGCAGATGTCCCACAAAATCTGCAAAAGGTTCATTGGGACCTTATTCTATTTTTGTGAAGACTTTACATCCATCTTTCTGTCCAGGCAGAGAACTCCAAGCTTTTATTGCAGTCTTAGAAATTTGCTCATACACTGGTATGGGATAATAAATCTTTTCTGAATTCTCTCCATACTAACCTTCACCAGCTAGTTGGTCAAAAGCTATTTGTACATTAGCTCCTGTTTGCTTATTGCATTGGGATTGAATCCTACATAATTCATGAAACTCTGAAAGCCACAACAAATTTTGTCCAGGTTCTAAACATGTTCTAGCTATGGATTTCCAATCATTTGGGGTTAAGATTTCATAAGACAAATTATTTAGTAACATCTTAACATAAGAGGATGTAGCCCCATAAAGAGTGCAACCCTTTTTCAAATCTTTAATTTTTTTCCAAATTAAAAGGAGTGTATCTTCTCCCTTTTTGACCTGAAGAGTCAAGCTCTTTGATCACAGGGTATGTATTTATAAAATCAAATATATCTTCTCCTTCATTTTTTGCCTTAATTAATGCCTCTTCTAATCTTATCATATTCTGCTTCACAGGAGATGATTGTGTTTCTGCCTCTCCCCCTCCTTCTTCTTCTTCCACCCATGAAGGATTAATTGAGGGGGGAGGGTCATGAGATGAGGAATGATCTAATTTCCCTGCTGTGAATCTGATTGTTTATCCTTTTCTCCTAGTTTAGTTGGCACTTCCCCCTCCTGCCCTTTCTTCTTTTTCCTCATTCTAACACTTACATAATTTCTTATAGTCAGTTGTATTAAGTTGTATGTATAAAGTATATTTTTGGAAATTGAGTTTGGATGAGAATTGTAGTATTCACCTAGTTGCTCTCCTAATTTCTACTCATTTGGATCAATTCTTTTTCTGTAGAGAACCAAGGAGATGTATACTGTACAGTTTTTAAAAGATCAACAATATGCTCCCAGGTTATAATTAAACCTTGATTTTTTATAAGTCTGGCAATGGTCTCTAAACATTTTCCTTGAATGCTCTCTAAACATTTTCCTTGAACAGAAACAGAAGGCTATTTTCTAAACATCTGCCCCCGCTTAGCTGAAATTCTACTTTAACTTTTTTAACAAAATTTCTTTGTTGTACTCACCCTAATTTCTGGGTTGAGGAGACTTTTCCACTAAATCAGGATCACAGGCTTTTCCACTGAGATCAGAGTCCTATCAGTCCCATGTTCAGGACACCAAAATGTGGTGTTCTCTTTTCTTTTTTATAATATATGATGGTTCCCTCTGAGAGAGTGCGATTGTGGGTTTCTGACTTGTGAATCTTATACTGAATACTGACTTGTGAACCTCCCAAAAGTGTGAACTCCAATGAGTACTTAAATACATTAGTGAGCTAGAGAATTTGCCAAGTACCATGCTAAATTAGGCAACTGACATCACTTTGTAAGGATTCTAACAAGTTATAACTTTTTTTCTTATTGAGTTTATTTAAACCTCTCCTTGTAGTTTAATTTTCTTTTTGTATTCCATTAATTTCAAGAAATTAAAGTGAAAACATTTTTTAATGATGAACTTTGTGCTATGGCTAGAAATATCAAAGAACAATAATAATGGATTTTAAAGAAGAGCTAAGGAAAAAAAATGATTTTATTAAGTGCCTCCTGTGTACCAGGCACCAGGCTAAAAATCTTCACAAATATCTCATTTGGTCCTTTGGTGATTAAATATGTCTTGAAAGAGGAAATTGGAGGGATAAAACATTGACGGAATCAAATATACTCATTTACAGGGGTGTATTTAGTATATACTCAGTATAGAATTTTTGTGTTTTAAAGGCTTTGCAAAGGATAGCACTACTTTTCTGATGAATATCAGAGAGCCTGTCAACTTATTAAATGGTAGCTAGGTGATACACTGGATACCTGATATTGTGTTGGAGTTCAAATGTTGGAAAAAATTCAGATCTTTTATTGTCTCTAATATAGCCCGGTTAGCTTAGAGGTCTATCTCTCTGCTTGGTTCCAAGAGCTCCCTCCGAATGTTGCCAAATCCAAAGGTTTTGTCCTTTAGCCTCTGCCTCTGCTTTCTTCAGCCTCCAGCCAGCACAAAGATGGAATGAATCTCTTGTCTCCTTCACTTGGGGCTCGGCTAGCTTTCTGGTGAGTCTTTCAGACCAGCTTGGTCTCAGTGGGGGAAGTGCAGGAGCCCAGCCACCAACCATAGTGGTGTGAGATGAAGATAAATCTGATTGTCCACTGAACTCTCGACTCAATAGCTTCTTCCTCTGAAAACTCTTCTTCTGCCACCAGCCAGCCAAATGGAAAATGTTCTGGAATAGCTCTCTCTCCACTGGCCTTATATCTGACTCTTCTGAGAGAATGGGATTATGGGTTTTCTCCCATGGTGCTCTCTGGCCCTAAGAGCTTTAAGAGAGGTGTGAATTCACAAAGGTACAAAGTTTACTTTTGAATCTGGCATACTTGTGAACTCCGATAAGTAAAGGTGTAAAAACAAGCATTGTACTAATTAGTTCTACTTAGTACCTTGTTTCAGGTTCTGGCCCAAAACATCTTCTTGTAAGATCAGATCAACTCTAATTAGTTAGCAGTTTGTAAAGATTCCAACAATATTGGACTTGGAATAAGGAAGATCTGAGTTTTATCCTGTCTCAGATCCTTAACTATGTCTTAGATCTCTCAGAGCCTCAGTTTCCTCCTGTATAAAACAGCATAATATCACCTACCTTACAGGATTATGATGAGATAATGCCTCTAAAGAGATTTGTAAGCCATAAAACACTGTATAATTGATGGGTATTAATATTATCCTGAGGTTCTGTATCTCCTGGAGATAACCTGAAAAGAGTTATCCCACAGGATCTTGTAAGACACTAATAAAAATCCTCATCCAGGTCCATGAAAGTATTGTTAATAGTTTCATTTTGCTCCTTCTTTGCTCAACCCCAGAGAAGGTTTTCCTCTACATCTTCTTCCCAAAAGACACAGAGCTCTTCCCAGTTCTTACAACCGGACGTACATACTAGTGAAGTGGAAATATGAAGTAGAAATATGAAATAGGTTTGGAAGAGCAAAATGGTTGTTTGCAACATGAAACAATCATAGCATAGACATTTATCACAGATTTCAAAGATTTGCCATTTATTATGGGAAATAGCTGGCAGGCTTAACCAAACATGACCAGGCAAGACAGAATCATAACGATTAAGCAATTTGCTTCTCTATTGAAGAACTTTTAGAGTCTTAGGGGATGGGGAAGGAAGAGGACTTAGGGAATAATGAGAGGAGCATGAGAGGGGTTGGGGAGAAGCCAGGGGGGGATCAAGGAGGAGTCAAGGGTGACTGACCAGACCCCAAGACTTATCTAAAGATATGCTAATCAAGATAGTCTCAAACGTTGGAGATAGGATGGATGGATTAGACTTACTTCTAATGGAGGCTGAATGAGAACTGATTGAGATTTCAGGCCTTACATCATTATATGCTATATATATTATATTCTTCCCAGTTTGGGAAAACTAACCTCTAGCATTTATTGACAAACTGATTTAGAGTTCACATCATTAGAGTGAAGGGTACCATTAGAGCCCAAAGTGACTGTTCTGCTGACATGGCTATCTCCTGATCTGGATGTCATTGAAGAAAAATCATCTCTATGTGAGGTTCAGACTGATTACTTAGACAAGCATGATGATAGCAACAGTCATTATGTAGCACTGGTCCCTTGCTTCTGAAATTCTCTTTCACAAGCAAACCTACCCTTAGGGTTTCTAAGATGCCTTTATAAGACTCACTGACGGTAGAATATCCTAAATTTAATAATCCTAATGCATTGTCCTTAGATAATAGGTTTTACGTTGAAACACTTTGAGGGTTGTTGAGTATTCTATTTTATTGATTTGATAAACTTAAGAGAAGAAGGTTTTTTAGTGGCCTGCTCATATCTTCTGGTTTAGGACTAGAATATTCTCACCATTACATGGTTTTTCTGGTGCACTTTGCTAATGAACAAAGGATGGCCATATTAACATCTTCAAGTCCAATGGTGTATTGTTTTTTTTTTGTTTTTTTTTTTTTAATGCTCACTCACTGATATATACCAATCTTGTAAAGAGTTGTCTGAAATCACTAGGTTATGCTCTTTTTGACTCACAGTTTTTATTGGTTCATCATTTTACCAATACCTTCTTCTAGTCCATTATATTTTCATTACAAATTCTTCCCTCTACCAGCTAGACAAGAATATAAGCATTTGCCTGAAGCAAATAACATTCAGTGTTTTCCCAAGGAAAATAAATGCTCATGAAAATCAACCCAAATTATAATAACAAAGATAGAAATCCCTGAACTGGTACACATTTAAAGGGTTTGAAATGCAATGAGAGAAGTTCTTGCCTTGAGGGTATGCAGATGAATGGTTTCCTAACCAGTGGATCTCAAACTGGGACAGTAGTCTAGGGTATACAGAATTATCTCAAGGAGTCCATAAATTTATATTTAAACTTACAAATGAAATGGGATAAAAATGTTTTACCCATATGTGTATTATTATATATTTTTTGCAAATATATGACATAGCGTTGTCATTTCAAAGTGTTGCCAAATTAAGTTACTTTTTTTTTTATAACTTTTTATTGACAGAACATATGCATGGGTAATTTTTTACAACATTATTCCTTGCACTCACTTCTGTTCTGATTTTTCCCTTCTTTCCCTCCACCCCCTCCCCTAGATGGCAGGCAATCTTATACATGTTAAATGTGTTATAGTATATCTAGATACAATATATGTGTGCAGGACTGAACAGTTCCCTTGTTGCACAAAAAAAATTGGATTCAGAAAGTAAAAATAACCTGGGAAGAAAAACAAAAGTGCAAGTAGTCCACATTCATTTCCCAGTGTTCCTTCTCTGGGTGTAGCTGATTCTGTCCATTATTGATCAATTAGAACTGAATTAGATCTTCTCTTTGTTGAAGATAATCCACTTCCATCAGGATACATCCTCAAACAATATTGTTGTTAAAGTATATAATTGATGAGGGATAGATATGGGGTACCTAAATGAAATTAGGGCTTAATTGAGGTCTAGTGTCAGGTTTGGGGTACAGGGAGTCAAATAGAGCTCCCCTGCAACCCCATTGGGTTCGGCACAAGGATACTGAGTTAAATGAGGTCTAATGGCAGTGCGAGTCCCCAATAAAGCATTTATTGGCCCAAAAAGCTAGATTGATAAGAGAAGTTTATTATGGGGTTTGGGAAGTATAGTAAAGGAAATAGGTGAAGGTAGAGATAAGAAGGGCACCGGACACAGAGTTCCAGTGGACAGAAAGTCCTGACATGCCAGGCTTAAGGTTGACATGTTTGGGACCTCTGCAAACAGGGGGTTCCAGCTTGGCTGGGACAGGTCCGGATCATCTATTGGAATTCAAAGGGACCAGCATTTGTGAATCAAAAGGTAATTACATTAACTAAGAGGGGTTGGGAATCAGAAAGAAAGGAATCTTAAGGGGACCACACCCGCATCATTATGATCTCCTGGTTCTGCTTATTTCACTCAGCATCAGTTCATGTAAGTCTTTCCAAGCCTCTCTGTATTGATCTTGCTGGTCGTTTTTTAAAAATACCTTTTTATTTACAAGATATATGCATGGGTAATTTTTCAGCATTGACAATTGCAAAACCTTTTGTTCCAACTTTTACCTTCCTTCCCTCCACCCCTTCCCCCAGATGACAGGTTGACCAATACATGTTAAATATGTTAAAGTATAAGTTAAATACAATATATGTATATATGTTCTTACAGTTATTTTGCTGTACAAAAAGAATCAGACTTTGAAATAGCGTACAATTAGCCTGTGAAGGAAATCAAAAATGTAGGCGGACAAAAATAGAGGGATTGGGAATTCTATGTATTGGTTCAGTCATCTCCCAGAGTTCTTTCCCAGGGTGTAGCTGGTTCAGTTCATTACTGCTCTATTGGAACTGATTTGGTTCATCACATTGTAGAGAGCCACATCCATCAGAATTGATCATTATATAGTATTGTTGTTGAAGTATATAATGATCTCCTGGTCCTGCTTATTTCACTCAGCATCAGTTCACGTAAGTCACTCCAAGCCTTTCTGAAATCATCCTGCTGGTCATTTGTTACAGAACAATAATATTCCATAATATTCATATACCACAGTTTATTCAGCCATTTCCCAACTGATGGGCATCCGCTCAGTTTCCACTTTCTAGCCACTACAAACAGGGCTGCCACAAACATTTTGGCACATACAGGTCCCTTTCCTTCTTTAAGATCTCTTTGGGATATAAGGCCAGTAGTAACACTGCTGGATCAAAGGCTATGCATAGTTTGATAACTTTTGGGGCATAATTCCAGATTGCTCTCCAGAATGGCTAGATCCATTCACAGCTCCACCAGAAATGTATCAGTATCCCAGTTTTCCCACATCTCCTCCAATGTTCATCATTATCTTTTCCTGTCATTTTAGCCACTCTGAGAGGTGTGTAGTGGCATCTCAGAGTTGTCTTAATTTGCATTTCTCTGATCAATAGTGATTTGGTACACCCTTTCATATGAGTAGAAATAGTTTCAATTTCATCATCTGAAAATTGTCTGTTCATATCCTTTGACCATTTATCAATTGGAGAATGGCTTGATTTCTTATAAATTAGAGTCAATTCTCTATATATTTTGGAAATGAGGTCTTTATCAGAACCTTTAATTATGAAGATATTTTCCCAGTTTGTTGCTTCCCTTCTAATCTTGTTTGCATTAGTTTTGTTTGTACAAAGGCTTTTTAATTTGAGATCATCAAAATTTTCTATTTTGTGATCAATAATGATCTCTAGTTCCTTCTTCTTCCACAAGTCTGAGAGGTAAACTATCCTATGTTTCTTGTTCTTTATGCCTAAATCATGGACCCATTTTGATCTAATCTTGGTGTACGGTGTTAAGTGTGGGTCCATGCCTACAAATTTAGTTACTTTTAAAGTTGTTTCCCCTCCCCATTTTACCCGTACAGTGGATACTAGTAAAACGACTTCAGAGTATTCATAGCATTTTTTACATTAAAAGAAGACCACTATTTCAATTCATATCAACAAGCATTTAGTAAGCACTCACCAAGCCATCTTCTTTGCTAGGTTTGGGATTACAGAGCCAAAAATGGAAAAAGTCCCTCCTTTAAAATTCTCTATGGTCATTGCTTTCTATTTATAGGGTTGATAGAGGGCAAGGAACAATGAAATAGCACCAAACTAGGAATAAGGATACCCAATTAAAAGTACCAGCTCTGTTATTAGCTGAGTGACTGGAGAAATTGCTCAGTCTCTTTGATTCTAAATTTCCATTATTGGGGATGTGAAAAAGTTAGACTAGGTCTCTGAGGTCTCTCCCAATTCTAAAAATCTACAAAATGAATTAGTTAATATTTTAAAAAATAAAACAAGGTGACTATTTAAAGGACTAAATCTTAAGAATAAATCTTATATCTTTTCTCTATATACTGACTAAGGCTTGTGCTTATCTTAAAACTGGTTCAAATTAGTTTCTAAACAAATAATTGTGATTAATGATAGCATTTGTCATCTCTTCTAAAACTGGACACACAAAAGACAATTCTTTGATAAAAGCTTAGAGAAGAAATCCTTCTTACTTTTCCTACCTTATTATTCCCAGAAAGACATGTATTTTTAAGTGGGGAAAAAATACTTATTTTAATATCAATCCCATTTACCAATAATGGAGCTGTTAATGATTTCTTGTCATTTTCTATGTAGTTAACCTAAGTTTAAGTAAACGCAGTGCTTCTGGTTATAAAGTTTGTGTGTATTCTCTAGGACTTTCTAGGTATTTTTGGAGAGGCAGGTCAACCTGGCCCAAGATAAAGACACTCCATAGTTGTTTTAAAGAGAGCTAGATTTGGGGCATTGGGAATTCAATGTGATGCTTTAACTTTTTGTTTGATAGAATGGGAATTACATTGGACTAGGAGTCAGGACTCTGAAGATTCTAGTCCCTATTGTACTCTTGGCTAGCTCTGACCTTTCCTTTTGATAGAATGACTCAACTTCTTTCTCTATAAAATGAAAAGTTGGACTGGAGGACCTTTTAAGGTCCTACCTCTGTTACTAATACTTGAATTACCCTGAGCAAGTTATTTCTATTGTCCATTCTACAATTATTTCTCATTCAAGCATTCCATGACCACAAAAAGAGGAATCTACCATGTATTGGCATGATAGAGAAACAAGTAATTAATTTTGAAAATATCTGCCCCAAATAGAGAGAAATCAATATGCATGACCATACAAATGTTCAAGTCTAAGAAAAATGGATCTTATTATAGAATAATTATATAATAATAAAATACATTATAAATTATGTAATTACATATATTATATATAAACACACAACAACAATATATCATATATAATGTTATAAATTAATTATATAATAATAATAAATATAGTTAATGTAAAGAGCTCCGAGCAAGGTATTTCTGCCAATTTATGCCTTCAAATTCTCTGTAGTTTATAGTCTTAGAGAGTTTCTTACAGATAAAAATAATAGTTAATAAATATTTGTTAAGTATTTACTATGTGCCAGGTCCTGTGCACACACGGGAATACAAATCAGAAAAAAAGAATTATTGTATTTACTTCCCTCAATAACTTACACTCTAATGGAAGAAAATACACAGAAGCACTGAGAAATTAAATTATTTGCCTACTGTCATAAAGCTAGTATATGTCAGAGATGGTACTCAAATCCAAGTCTTGTTGGCTTCGTGATCAGTTCTCTATCCAATAGACCATGGTGCTTATCCTTTGTAGTGTTGCAAAAACTTCTCATTGAATGTAGATTGCCTTTGAATGCCTTAATCCTACAGATTGTAGCTTGTTTGTAGATTGTAGATTGGAAACTTGTTTTGAAGAAACTCATGGCTTCAGAGGTTGATTGTGAATAGTAATACAATTAAAATTCTGACGATTTCTTCTTATATCCAAAATGGTGAAGTCCCCCACCCCAGTTTTAATTCTTTCATATCAAATAGCCCTGAAGAAATCCTACCAATTCTTTATACATTTATTTTTATAGCAGTTCTTGTACTCTCTGCCTTTTGGCCAGGAAGAATGTGTATAGCATGTGCTTTGAGATCTACTTCTTGAATAGTAGATCTAAAACTTCCTAGTTGAGATCCTTTTTGGCCTTTTTAAGGACATCCCAACTTTATTCTGTTAAATTTGTACATCTGTCATTATTTCTTCTTCATTATTGGCACCTATTTATAAATGAGGAATCATAAAGATAAAAGAAAATGTTCTTTGAATATAATTCTTTATTGTACTGTATTTGCTACCATGTCCTTTTGATTTGCATTTCTGTTTATCTACAAAATGGGACCCCTTAGAACGGGAGGTAATGCAATTTAATTAAAGAAACATTTATTAAACATATGTATGTATTGTGCTAGAGCACAGGGTCTAATAATAATAATAACTAGCACTTATATAGCAGTTTAAGATATGCAAAGTATTTAACAAATTTTATCCTCATGAACTCTGGGAGATGGGTACTATTACCATCCCCATTTTTAAAAGATGAGTAAACTGAGACAGATGGGTTTAAGTGACTTGCCCAGGGTCTTAGAACTAGTAAGTGCTTGTGACTGGATATGAACTCGGGTTTTCCTACCTCTAGCCCTAGCACTCTATATGCTTATTGCCAGATTTTCCTAACTCTAGGCCCAGCTAATCTATATGGCTATTGCCACATAGCAAAAAAGACCAAAGGAAAACAAACTTAGCTCTTATGAAACTTAAAAAATACTGGGGTCCTGACACAAATTGGGGGGCACAAATACTAAGAAGTGGAAGGAGGATCATGAATGGCCATATATAGGAGGAGGTACCATATGAGAAGAGACTGATGGAGTTATTTTAATTCTAATATATGTAAAAATATAATACATAATAATTTAATTACATGTATTTAAATATATAATGTGTAAGATGCTATTTGGGAAGATACAAAGAATGTAGGTAACATTAATAGACAGTTGTATTGAGAAGGACAAGTACAGCAAGAAGTCAGAGGAGAGATAAATAACTGTGATAGGCTGAGGTGGTTAGAGACATCTATACCAAAGCATTTGCAAATAGCTAGATATAGAGTGCAGGACCTGGAGTCAGTAAGACCAGAATTCAAATGTGACTTCAATGTGATTCTGGGCAATCTATTTGCCTCAATTTCCCCGACTATAAAATGAGGATAATTAAAAGCACCTACCTTCATGGGTTATTCTAAGGATCAAATGATATATTTGTGAACGGCTTTGCAAACCTTAAAACATATGAATATTAGCTACTACTACTATTACTACCACTACTACCACCAGTACTGCTACTGTTGGACCTTTATAAAAGAGTAAGCTTTGGATACTCAGAAAGTTGGCATGAGGGCATTTCAGCCAATAGAGCTATTGTTTAGGAAATGCTGATGGGGTGGCAGGGGGTAGGAGGAAGCAGCATTATACATAGAAAATCTGTTGGACCGGAGTTTAAATCATCACTTGGCACTTATTGGATGTATTCTTTCAGGTAAGTCATTTAATTTCCCTTAACCTGAGTTCCCCCCAGAGGTAAAAGGAGAGAGTTGGTTTTTTTTTTTTTTTTTTTTTTTTTAAGATAGCCCAGACTCAGGCTCCTTCTAGCTCTATTGTCTGATGAATGTACCAGTTTGATTTCAGCATTTGGGAGAAGTGTGAGATAGGATGGGACCTTGAAAACTAAACTGTAGCATTTGAACTTCATGTAACAGTGGGAAATTATTGCTGTAGTAGAACAGCTAGATGTTGGGGTATTGTGGATGGGAAATTAATATGCAAGTTAGTGGTTTGGAAAGATTAATCAATTGATGGTATTTAGGATAGACTACGACAGGGAATATACTAGAAATGGAAGTACCAGTTAAGATAACCACAGTCATATACAGACCTATAATACAAGATTTGTGGAATTGTTGAAAACAAAACCATTTCAGCTGGGCTCCATATCAGACCCATAGAGAATCAGTGCCAATCAGTGGAATCAAGCATTATTATGTGGCTATTATACTAGGCACTGTACTAGGCCCTGAAAACATAAAGACAAAATTAAAAATCTTTGCCTTTAAGGAGGTTATTTTTCATAAGGGAAGATAGAATGTGATCAGATAAATATATTCAAAGAAAATTTTGCAAAGCATTTACAAAATAAACAAAAGGTAATTTGGAGAGAGGGAAGCACCAGCTGCTGGGGGGGAAAGGTGCACCATGTTTGAACTAAAGGATGATTGAAACTATTGATTTTGAGAAGCAGAGTGAATTAGTGAGTTTCAAGCATGGAGGGTAGTCTAGTGAAAGGCATAGAAATAGCAGCTATCATCCTGAGCCAAAAAAGTAGAAAGTTCAGTTTGGCAAGCCTGAAAAGACTATATAAAAGGGAATGATGTATCAGAGAGTATTAGAGCCAGGTTGTGAAGGAATTTATAAAGCTAAACTGAGGGTTTATTATTAGGCAATAGGAAGTCTAGTGAAGTTATCAAAGAAGGGAGTCACAAGGTCAGATCTGACTTTTAAGAACTTCATTTTGGCAGCTGTGTGGTCCATGGCCAGAGAAGGAGGGGTCTTGCGATGGTGAGATCAGTTCAAATGCTATTGCTGCAGTCCAGATGAGAGACAAGGCCCGAGCTAGGGTGGTGTGCACATGAGTGGAAAGAGAGCCAGATGCAACAGAGTTGTAGAGTTAGAATCAACTCCACTTGGTATCCATTATGTGTTATTATGCTGAGGTTACCAGTTCACAGGTCATGACATGACATTAGAAAATGGGATCTTTGGGCTATTTACTTCAGAAGCCTCCCTCAGAATCCCAAGGAGAAAGGCTCATTTTATGAATGATTAAAGTTTAAGGTTAGAAGTATTTTTTTCTAAGTCTTATCTGACAGACAAAATGAATTCTAGTCTAAAAAACGTGAGGTTCTCCATTTTGGAGTTTGAAATTCGAACATTTTCAGAAAAGGAAAACTAATTTGCACTGGGACAATTAAAAAAATGAAGGGGGAAGCAGGCTTAAGATAGGTAATGAATAATGCAAAGAAAATTAAATCTTTCTTTTTTTTTCTTCTTTTAAGCATCTATAATATTTACTCCAGTTACTTTATAGAGGAAGGAAATAAAACTGACATGAGAAACCAAGTACATTTTTAGATCCACTTCATTGTATTATCCTGAGTAAGTTACTTATTTTCCACTTCTGTAAAATGAGGATAATAATACTACCAACTTCACAGTGTTGATAGGATTAAAAGAGATACCATGTATAAAATATTTGGAAACCTTAAATATATATATATGTTATTTGTAAACTTTAAAATTCTATTTTATATCAGCTATTATTATTTTTCATTGATTATCATTACTTTTGTTTTTGTTGCTGTTCTTCTAGGCCACATCTGAAAACACTGAGTTTCCAAGAGAAATATAGAACAATAATAGCTAGCTTTTATATAGTCCTTTAAGATTTACAAAACACTTTACACATATTATTTCATTTCATCTTCACAACTCTGTAAGTGCTATTATTACTCCCATTTTATAGAATAGGAAACTGAGGCAAACAGATTAAGTGACTTTGCCAGGATCACAAAATTTGTAAGTATTTGAGAAACCCAGATGTTTCTAATCACTTGTATTATATATACAATATATAATATATACAAAGAGAAAAAATAACTGAACAATAACAACAAACATTTATTAAACTCCTACCATATATCAGTCACTGTGATAACTCCTGAGGATACCAAAAGAGGAAAAAATAAGTCCTTGTCTTCAAGGAGTTTATCTGCATGTTGTCCCCCATTTCAGACTGTAGACATACATAAGCAAGCTATATAGAATAAATGTTATTGTTGTGGCTGTTCAGCGGTGTTCTACTCTTCATGATCCCATTGTGGTTTTCTTGACACAGATACTGGAGTAGTTTGTCATTTCTTTCTACAGCTCATTTTGAAAATGGGGAACTAAAGCAAACAAGATTAAGTCACACTAGTTAATGTCTAAAGCCCAGATTTGAACTCTGGAAGATAAGTCTTCCTGACTCCAACCCAGAACTCCATCCACTGTACCACATGGGAAAGCACTGGAAATAAGAGGAGTTGAAAAAGTCTTTCTGCAGGAAGTGGGATTTTAATTGAGACTTAAAGGAAACCAGGGAAGTCAGTAGTTGAGTGGAGGAAGGAAAACATTGCAAGCATGGGGGACAGTCAGAAAAAATGCCCAGAGTAGAGAGAGAGTATTTTGTTTATGGAATAACTTGGAGTTCAAAATCACTGAATTGAAGAGTAATCAACTTCTAAAGAGGAGACATATTTTTCCCAAGCCTTACCTTCCAAAATTTGTTAAAATAGACTGGGGGGGGGGGGGAGGAGGGGAAGGGGAAGCCATGCACATGATTGAACTTTAAACAAACCTGATCTCACAGTACTCTCAAAAAATTAAGAATGTTTCTCTGCCAAGTCCCTCCCAAAACCTCTCCCCGCCCCTTTCTTCTGCAAAAACTCATAGTTCATTTCCTTGCTGGGGCATTACATAGCCCCTGGGGTAGAACTGTAAAAAAAAAAAATTAGCTTAGAGAAACTCAACCTATTTCTTATTTTTTTTTATTAAAGCTTTTTATTTACAAAGCATATGCATGGATAATTTTTCCAACACTGACCCTTGCATAATCTTTTGTTGCAAATTTTCCCCTCCTTCCCCCTACTCCCTCCCCTCCTAACTGGCAGGTAAAATACATGTTAAATATATTGAACACATTAGATCCAATATGTTACATATTTATACAGTTATCTGGTTGCTCAAGAAAAATCCAATCAAGAAGAAAGAAAAAGGAAAAACTGAGAAAGAAAACAAAATGCAAGCAAATAACAACAGAAAGAGTGAGAATGCTATGTTGTGTTCTACACTCTGTTCCCACGGTTCTTTTTCTGAGTTTACATGACTGTCTTCATCACTGCACAAGTGGAACCAGTTTTTGAATCATCTCACTGTTGAAGAGGGCCACATCCATGAGAATTGATCATCATATAATCTTGATGTTGCCATGTATAATGATCTCCTAGTTCTGCTCATTTCACTCAGTATCAATTCATGTAAGTCTCTCCAAGCCTCTCTGAAATCATCCTGCTGGTCATTTCTTACAGGACAATAATATTCCATAACATTCATATACCACAATTTATTCAGCCATTCTCCAACTGATGGGCATCCACTCAGAAACTCAACTTATTTCAAGAAAGGAATAACTGTATGCTTTTCTATTTCAACTTCATTGTTTCAGGGTAGTAGTTCCTTCCAGTTCTTTCCAGAATACAATTTTGACATCAAAATTTTATTTTTGCTGTTCTTAGGGACAAAAGTGGGAAGATGAGAGTATTTGCAGAATATATGGATGCTAAAAATTTCTTGATTATGTTTGCTTTTGTAATTTTGCTGTTCCCCACTGAAAGGGTAAGGGATGGGAAAGGAGGAGTTAGTATGAATAAAGGATAATGTCTCTCCTTACTCCCTCTCCTTTCCCCTTCCTTGCCCAATTCAGAGTACCTTTACCTCCTCAGGACAACATAGTCAGTGTTTCATAAGTTGGTGTCCAGTTTTATTTGTACCTTCCCAAATTTTTCTCTCATGCATGTTTGTCAGAACACTATTTCCTCTAATATGGAAAAACGATAGCCAAATTTGGATGTTCTCCCAATCATCATTTCTTTATTTTTCTCCTCTTATTTTCATTCATCACCTTTGATGTGTAGGGGAAAGCATTGCATTTAGAGTTGAAGGAGCTTAGTTTATAGGATTATTAATATAAAGCTGAAAGGAACAGTATAGGTCATCTAATCCAATTCCTAACTGAGACCCAGAGAAATCAAGTATTTAAATCACATAGATAGTAAATAGTAAAGCTAGGATTTAAACCTAGAACCTCCAGACCCAGCATTCATTTGCAATGTAATTTCTGTTATTTATTATATATATATGTGACACTTAGAAAATCACATTACATTCTGGGCCAGTTTTCTCATTTGAACCTGATGATCTATAAGGTTTCATCCAGCTCTAGAATATATGGTCCATATTCTCTATGTAAGAAATATATGGTGGTATATGATTATTGGTTCGCACCCAAGTTTGGTGAAAACATTTCTTGGTTACATTTAGGAGAACATTGATCTGATTTCTGCCTCTTAAAGAAGATAAGTGAAATAGAATAGAACTTTATTAGGGACTAGAAGTCAGGACCAATTAGAAATATTCAAAAAAACTCATATGATTTTATATAGTGTGTTCAAAGTTAACATTCTACCTGAAGCAGAATAAAATTAAAATTTAATTATATTAATATTAATTATTTGTTAACAAAATTTTCAAGAAAACCAAGAAATTCTTCTAAAAAGTTTTATGAAGGTAATGTATGTTCTATTTAATATTAATATCATGGAAAAATCTTGGGGCAAGAGCCAGGTTTTAGTAAAATTTTCATATTCATAAATATGGAAATTACAAATAGGAAATAAATTATTCTGCTTCCTAAAAGGGATGAGATGCAAATATTAATGTAATAGAAGAAAGTTTTGTTGTAACACTAAACTTCATATAAATTTACCTTGAAATTTTCACAGTGGCCTAAAATAATGATGGACTTCTTGCTAATTTGCTTGAGGAACTCATCCATAACTAATGATATGTAAGCTGTTTAATAACCAACACCTGGCTAGAGTAAGAACATAGTGCATATCTTATCATAAGGAAATCATCCTAAGGGCAGTATGGGATGTTGCCGTGTGCTTTCATGTCTTCTATGTAAATTAAAGAAGCAATATTTCTTAGTATTTCAGACTTGCAGTTTTCTGTCTCTAGGAAATTCAAATATCAAATGCAGACTCAAAGCACACACACTATAACAAGAGAAATATTGATTATACATTAATACAGCAATGTAAATAAGTACATGGACCTGAGTCTTTAAAGTAATTATGTTTTTGGAACCAAAAATATATTTTAAAAAGGAAAATAATGTCTTTCTAACACTAGTGCTGTTTTTCTTAAGTAACAAGAGGACAGAGACCTAATGAAAAATTTGGAGCCTGGTTGAACTTTTGGAATTTGAATAACTTTTCATATGATGTTGGCCCTTTTGCTTTTGATTTCTTCCTTCAACCTTTAATATTCAATATTTTAAAAGAGTGTGATATAAGGAGGGAGTCATGCTAATACATAGTTAACAACTGACTGATAAAAACGTACACATATACAACCTTTATGCCTGATGTACTTTTAAGTTTAATTTTAGAGTTAACATTTTCTCCAACATTTTTCTAAGCCCATAAATCAACAAAACAAACTAAATCCTGATTTGTATTCTTTTGCCAATTTCCAACGTATAAATACACTTAGTGAAAATTAAGTACCAGCTGGCTATTGCACACTCTTGAAAGGAAATGGCAGAAGTCTGAAGAGATTGGAGAAAATAACTTCTCTAAGATTGAATGTATTGTGGTCCCTACTGTATATTATAACTCATTTCTTTCGTTGATTCAATCCTTCTTCATTTTGATTTCTCTTTCCTTTGGACAATCCTTTTCTTATTCCATATATCAATTACCAATTCATGTGCACTCTTTTCTACTTTATCTGTCCTTCCCACAGACATCACTTTAATATGTATTTTTTAATCACTTTACAACTTTTTTTTGTCTAATGTTGCTATCTCGAGGTGAAATTTACTACTCCGTTGAAAATTAAAGTCTAAATTTTAATGAATTATTTTCTTCAGTTAGCTTTTCCCCTTCTTTTTCCATTTGGCCAATTGTACTTTTAAAGGAGTTGTTTTCTTCAATGTAATTCCATCCTCCCCCCCCCTTTTTTTTTTTTTTGCCAAATCTATTTCCTAAGGAGTTGTTTTCTTCAATCAATTTTTGAGTGTTTTTTTTTCCCATAATTCTGCATAGCTCTCATTGCCTTTCCCAGTCTTTCTCCTATCTCTCTTACTGGATTTATAAAATCTTTTTTGAGCTCTTCCAAGAGAACATTTTGAGCTTGAGACTTTTGAGGCGATACATGAGACATTTTGCTATTGCTGTCCTCGTCTGAATTTGTGTTCTTATCTTCCCTATAGCCATAAAAGCTTTCTATAGTCAGGACTCTTTTTTTTTTTTTTTTCTCAATTCTAATGATACAGGAAATTGTTGTTGAAAAGAAACTTAGAGATCTAGGACTTTGGATACAAGATTTTATGGGGATAAACTATGGGACACATCTTGGTGGTAGAGAGACAGAGACCTCAAGTTACCATTCCATCAGAAGATAATTTAATTAGCTGGAAAAGCTAAAATACACTGTTGTCTTAATGAAAAGGGATAGGGGAGGGAAGAGGAAAAGGAACACACATTTATTAAGCACCTGTTATGTACCAGGCATTTTGCTAAGTGTTTTACAAATGTCAACTTATTTATATGATACTCAACAACACTCTCCTAAGTAACTTGTGGACAAATTTATTTCTTGATTGATTATATCAAATCAAAAATATCTTCTCAGGTTATAGTCCTAACAAACATGTCATTTTACAATTTTGAAAGCATTTAGAGTTCAAAGGGACATGAGAAGTTGTGTGATTCAACCCTGTAAAAGGCAGAATGGTACAGGAGTATTGTATTTGGCATTAGAGGACCTGGATTCAAATTACAATTCTGGCACTTTGTGATTTGGAGGAAGTCAGTCATCCATTTTAAATCTTACTTTATCTTCATCTCTCATTCAGGGGTTGAATGAAATGTCTCTTCCATTTCCATATCTGTGATCTTGTGGTATTCTTATTTGTTTTACAGAGAAGGTAGTTAATCAAATTTTCATCTATTGTAAGTGGAAAGAGTATCAGATTGGGAGTCAAAGGACCCAGGTCCAAATTCCATCTTCCTTTTTAACTATATGACCTTAGACAAATTAATTCATCTCTCTAGGCCTTAGTTTTCTCATTTCTTAAATAAATGAATTGGACTAAATGACCTTCCAGCTCTTTTTTAGTGACAAATCTATGATTCAAGGATTTTAAAGAATGGAGAACGAGAACTCCACCCTAGATCTTCTGACTCCTAAGTCAAGATTTCTTCCCACTTCATCCTGCTTTTTCAGATTTCTAATCCTGTTTCTAAATTTGCACTAATTATTACATTAGTATGGCTGATGCTGATAAGGAAGCAGTTCTACCCAAGATGCATGCAAATGAGGCAAGGAATGATTACCAACAGAGGGAAATTCTCATTGTGAATCCTCATCAGATATTGTGAACAACTTATCAAATCTGGAGTAAGAAAGGCTATTACATTTCATTAAAGAACATAACATAGGCAGCTAGACAGTGTGATTTATAGAGCATGGATCTTTGATTTAGAAAGCCCTATATGCAAACACTACTTCAGATAATTACAAGTGTTGTGACTTTGAACAAGTCATTTAACCTCATTTTCCTCATCCATTAAATGGGAATAATAATACCATCTATCTCCCAGGACAAAGATCTTGTGAAAATAAAATAATAATAGTATGGTGCTTTACAATCCTTAAAATTCCATATGAATATGGAAATTAAGGATTGCAAAGCAAATCAATTAAACAGGAAAGATGAAATTTAAAAAAAAAAAAAGTATTTCTGTGGCTTAGTTCTGTTTGGTAATTGAAGGGTTAATGATCTATGAAGTAAAGTCAAACACATTTCCTTTGATAAGATAAGCATCTCTGATAGTTGTATTTCAGACTTCCTCAGTGATATAGCTCTTTTATAGGAACTTCTCTTTCATTTGCCTCTCCTGCACTTAACAAAATTAAACAAATCAGTATTTGGCAAGACTTCAAACCATTAGCTATCTTTTCTTTTTTGGTGAGTTAAATGATACCTTGAAATCACTAGATATATAAAATGGTCAATGCATTTGCCTTAGAATTTAAAGATCCATGTTCTTTCTTGTTACTATGGAAACAGACTCTCAAATCCAGGAAATTAATTTAAAATGCTCTTCCTAGTGGTGATATATATATATATATCTCCTTAATTCTTAAAATATATATATATCTCTCTTTCTCTCTTTCCCTCTCTCCCTCCCTCCCTCTCTCTCTCTCTTTCTCTCCCCTTTTATTGAGAGAAAGTCTCAATGATGTTTGTATGGCAGAGAAATCAATAGTGAATTTATACATGTTTCATCCAACAGCCCTTTTTTGTTAAGTATTGGGAAGTTTTCAAAGATTAATAAGACATAATATTATCTTCTCCCATCTACTAACTAATTGTATAGTAGGAGGTTATAATATATAGGAGTTGAAATCTGGAATATCTAGATTTCAATCCTGTCTTTGACATTTGCTCTGCAATGTTGGACAGATCACTTAATCTCTCCTTCAGTTTTCTAATCTATAAAATGGGGAATAGCAATATCTGTAGCACTTACCTTACGAGGTTGTTGAAGCTCAAATAAGATAATGTGTATGGTACACTTTACAAATGTTAAAATGCTACATAAATGCTTATTATTTATTATTATTAATTATGCAAAATAGATCATGAGAAGCACATGAGAAGCAAAGAGTGTCACCATATTTCTGAGTAGGAAAGATCACTTTTTGTCAGAGGAAATAAGTAAGACTTTCTGGAGTAGCTATAGATATGAGTCTTGAAAGATGGTAGGATGTCAGTTATCTGAAATGGAGTCTAGGTAACACATATATAGGAAACCATATGAACAAAGGCTTGTAAGCAGGAGAGATCACATTCTGTAATAGAGGAATCAGTCTACTTTGATTAAAGAAGTTTCCATGTTCATATGAGGGTTCATTGAAGGGTGTAGAAATTCATTGGGAAAGAATAAAAAATTGAGAAGTCAAGTGGATGGGGTGGCATTAATAAAAATATCTGTCATATTTTTCTTAGGAAATTCTACCTTGAATTATAGCTATTTGTATAAATGTTCAAAATCTTCAATTGACATTCAGAGTACTTCTTAATCTGGTCCAACTTATATTTCCAGTTTTATCTTCAACAAGGCCACTTTCTTCAAAAAATGCTCCACTCACAGTAGTACTCACTACATTGGAAAGTCTGAATTACTTCTATATTTCCTATCTACCAGTAATACTCTCTTCCCCATTTTTGTCTGTTGGAACCCTACTCATCCTCAGTGACTGAACCAAAATGCCATTTCTTTCATGAAATCGTCTCTGATCTCATTTCTATCCCTAAATGGAAATTTTACTTTCTTCCCTGAATTTGCAATGTAAAAATATTTTATTGATATTTTCGTTTATTACACCATTATTATTTCCTTATGATT
Source organism: Antechinus flavipes (assembly GCF_016432865.1). Lineage (NCBI taxonomy): Eukaryota > Metazoa > Chordata > Mammalia > Dasyuromorphia > Dasyuridae > Antechinus > Antechinus flavipes. The sequence goes on from NC_067398.1 coordinate 323,399,511, forward strand.
TCTTCCTGGTTCCCACCATCCTAGGATCTTTCTTTGTAATCAATGTATACAGGGAAGCAAAACAAATCACAACATTGGCCTTGCTTTATTCTGCACTTGGAGTCTGCCACTTTTTAGAACTTGCAAAAAACAGAATCCCTTTACTGTAGTTTTACATTTTACTTTATAGTTTTTGTTCATGTTATCTCACCTACTAGATTTAAGGTAAAAACAGCAACATCAAAATAAACCATGGATTTTGCCTTTTTAAAAATCTCATGACCCTAAAAGAGTATCTTATGAGCATGTATTGGCACAGGGAATTTGGATGTTTTGTTACAAACAGATGAAGCTCAGAGCAACTTTGTCACTGAAAGATGAAAGGATAAAATTTAGGGAGAGTATAAGGGAGAGTTTTCATTATTTAAAGTGCTTTTCTGCAGGTGGTTACATGGAAAGGATTTTCTTCTATCCCTATCTGCAGTCATTTTTTCATGAGTCAAGTAGAAAATCTGACCTAGAAGAGTTAAGATTTCTTCTTTAAAATATAGAGATTATTGAAGGTCAATTGTAATGTGATGATTTTCATAGAAGGTGGTATATAAATTTTTTTAAAAGATTCTTTTATGGCCCTCTAGAAAGTAAAAGATTATGCCATGGAATCTTTGGTTATATTTGGGTGCTATTAACAGGTACTGCTGTGTTTCTTCTCTTAACTTTTATTAGTTCCTGATGTGAGACGTTTGATGTTTCCTGATAACCAGTTTGTTCATAATAAAATACTGTTTGAAGAGCTATGGATTAAAAGCATTAGAGGAAATGGGGTTATTCTTATTCTGGAACATCAAGAAATTGGGAAGAGTGAGAAGATATTTTTTTATTTAAAGGTTGCTTATGTATTTTTGCATTGATTATCTTCATAAAGAATAGAGTTATTCCAGGGGCCTGATAAATTTTGTGCGGTTATATCCAAATTTTCAAACTCACAAGAGTTTTGGGGTTTATTATTTCTATTTCTCAACCTTGTACTTGTTAATATCTTGGCAAAATGTCAAAATACATATAGGGAGAATGAAAGCTTTTAGAGGAGAGACAGTGTATGAAAAGGATGATTGTAGTAATGAAGAGAAAAGAAGACAAGTATTCTGATAAGATGTGGCTAAGTTTTCACTTACAATGCAAGCTCCAAGCAAAGTTATGACCTGGAAGATTAGATTAGATTAGTTGGAGTAAGGAGAAAGTGAATAGAAAAAGTAGAAGAAGATCTGAAAACAGAGTTATCTCTGGCTATCCATATGGGAAATGAGCTTCCTTGACTCATTAATTTGATCTGTCAAACACCTCAGAAAACATGCTAGGATAGTAATCTCCAAAAGTTTTTGGAGATTCATCATTTCATTCAATTCATTAGAAAAAAGTTTTTGAGCTCATACTCTCAGTATGTATGTCCTTATGTATAAATTATTCACATGTACCTATACTTCTAATTATGCACATTATAGAACTTAAGCAAAAATAAAATTTTAAAATATGAAATGTTTGATTCTAGAGCCAAATATGATGAATTTTACTTTCCTCATTTGTAACACATTTAATACATGATGAATTCAATTAGTATTAAATTCCCCAGTGGAATTTTAAAGTTTAAAGATTTAAGGGAAGAAAGAGGAAGAAAAAAAGAAAAAGAGGATAAACTAGTCAAGTGTTTGGAAATCTTAAAAAAAAAGTAAGGTAGAATCATTTCTGAATTATTCCAAATCTTAATTCTGATTTTAATGAATAAAGCCAATATTGGATTATCTTTATAATTCAAGAGAGAGATTAATTCAGCATTATACAATGCTGAGGTATCAGAGAACCTTCAGGGGATTTCATCTTCACCTATTCAATTATCCAAATCAATGGATAAATGAATTTGGTGAATGAAATGAAAAGAGAAAAAGTGAATAAATGGACTTTACAGGTTATGGACTTCATTTTAACCATTCCAACTTCTTCACAACGCCTAACACATAATAGATGCCTAATAAATAGTTCTGGTTTCAGTGATTCTACTGCAGAATTAGATTGCAGCCAAGCAACAATCTTTTATTAAGCCCCTACTCTGTATTAGTTACTGTGATAGGTGCCAGATTTGAAATGCCCTCTTCTTTCTTATTGCTTCTCTAATCTCCAATGAATACACTAGTGAGCAGTGTATATTCAAATAAGCATACTGCAGTCAGAAAAGAGAAATAAAAGAGAATGAGTAGTTTACAAACTGAATATTCTCTGAATAATTTAAGTTTATCTATCTCATCAATAATAAATATTTATGAAGCTCTTTCAGCTTACTGGACCAATTACGTGCACAAAATTAGCTTTGATAAGAAATATTCCAAGGGAAGGTCTCGTGTTCCTTGTCTGATGAGAAGGAAGAGTCCAAATACCATATTGAAAGTTTCATCAGGTAACAGTCATTTAAAAAAACAAGCAAACAGTAATAATTTGACCTGACCTCACAGGGTTGTAGGAGCCAGGAATTCTTTTCCAAGCTGCTTATCTTCTAGTATTGACCTCAGAATCTAAACCAGTTACCTTCAGGCCTTCCCGTGTAAAATGTCTTTTTGTTCAATATTGATCAACAAATTAGACTTTAACTTTAATGAGCATTTTCTATCCAAAGTGTTTAATTCTTGTAATTTCATTTGTGTATAACCAAGACAATAATTGGTGAGTTTTTAATAATTCCATTAAAAATATAAGGCATATGTTTTTCTTCTGTAACTGAGGCAAGGACTTATCTGCTGCAATAAACTAATCTGGAATAGGTTATTCTCACCTACTTGCAGTGTGACCTTAACCCTGCTACTTAACCTTTGCTGCCTGTGTTTTGTCATCTAATATGTCTTCTAGTCTTTGACCTCAGAAGCCTTTTGGAAGCCTCAAATGAGCAACATATGACTATAATTCAATTCAACAACTATTTCTGGCACCTATGATGGGCCAGAACTATGTGATATTCTGAATAAAAAAAGTACTAAGCAGACTGTGTCCCTGGTGAACTTATATTCTGTTGGGGGGAGTCAACACCTAAAATGATAGGTAATCATATCAAAAAATCATATCAAAAAGTAATTTATTTTAGGGAGTATGATAACTAAGCTGGGGGAGGAAACAGGGCTTCTAGTAAGAGATTTAGGCCTTGAGGAAAGATAGAAATCACCAGGACCTGAGGAAAGTGTTCCAATCATAGGAGAGAACACATACAAAGACATAGACACAAAAGATGTTGTACGTGTGTAATTGCAAATAGGTCTGTTTGGCTTGAATGTGGAGTGAGAATGATTAATGTGTAATCAATCAAAAATATCTTGGAGGCAGATCATAAATGGCATTAAATGATAGTAAAATTTGTATTTAAGCTAGAAGCAATAAGAAACACCAATGCTTCTAGAGGGAAATGACATTAAAACTGCACTTTAAGAATGTGAATTTGACAGTTGTGTTGTAAAAAAAGAAAGAAAGAAAGAAAGAAAGAAAGAAAGAAAGAAAGAAAGAAAGAAAGAAAGAAAGAAAGAAAGAAAGAAAGAAAGAAAGTAAGTGACTTGGAAAGAAGAGATACAGGAAAACTGCTAAGGATATTGGGATGGGTCTAGGTTAGAAGAGATAAGGACATCAATTAGGGCATTTGTGGTATGATGGGAGAGAAGGCAATGGACGTGAGAAATGAGGATGTAGAATCAGCAGCCAATTGGATATTTGTAAGTGTGTGGAGTGATGTTGAGTGAGAGTGAAGAGCCCAGAATGAATCATAGGCTGCAAAGCTGGATAATTGGAAGAATTGGTATCCTTGGCAGTAACAGAACAGTAAAGAAGCAGGGGGAGGAGGATGAATTTAACAGTAGTTAAAATAAAACCTACACATCAATATCAACAAGGAACCTCAGTTGAACTCTGTTTGAATTAAGGAAATCTATTAGGAAATTGTTTCTGTAAAGAATCAGATATTTTATGACTTAAAAACTTTTTCCAAGTTCTGGTGGACCAACTTGAAATTATATTTCTAAATATTTTCCCCAAGTATGTTGAGCCAGCTCTTTCTGCCAAAAGTCCTTTTTTCCTTTTCTCAATAAACACAGCAACAAATGTAATTTTGAATATTAGCTTGTAAAATCTACTGTGATTAAAATTTAGTGATAACAGACTATATAATAAATATAAAATGTATATCAAAAAACATAAAATATGTATTAAAAAAACTTTTAGGAAGAAATTGCTAACAGCCATTCTGATTTCCACGTAACAAACTTCATTCATTTAGAAGTTAATGATTTCGTTTTAAAAATTACATTTACTTTGTTTTAGAATCTTTTAAACTCTTATTTTGTGGAGGTCTTTTGTTTTTATATCCCATTCATTTTCTTTTTTCTCAATAGCATTTTGCAACATTATGTATTGAAAACTATTAGACCCTTCCACGTGTGAGAGGAAATAAAAACCCTGAGAGGGGACAAAAAGGAGGATTCAGAAGTTGAGGACGGAGTGGAAAGAAAATGCAACCATTTTTTGACAGACTGGTCCAAAAAAATTGAGGCTGCTACAAATTTACTGTGCCAATTATTCTGTGTTTATTTGAAGGCATATATATGTATATTATATATTTTATATAATATACATATATACTTTATATAATATATATATATATATAATTTATATAACATATATATAATTTATATATATCATATATAAAATTTATACTATATATGTATAAAACTATATATAATTCATACAATAAAATATATACATATATATGTATATACTTTATTGTCTGGATATACAGATTTTTATTTTTTAAATGGGTTAATCTAGTCATCACAGCTAGGTGGCTCCATAGTGCACAGAAGAGTCATCTTCCTGAGTTCAAATCTGCCCTCAGGCACTTGCCAGCTATGTGTACCTTTTTGCTTTGCCAAGAAAATCCCAAATGGTGTCACAGTCAGACATGACTGAATGACTGAACAACGAAAATCTAATTTAACTTTTTTTTTCCTCTCCAAGTCCTTGCTAAAGAGTAAAGACAAAGTTTCAATTGATAAATGATGGACAGAAGCAGCTACACCCAAAGAAAGAACATTGGGAAACGAATGTGAACTATTTGCATTTTTGTTTTTCTTCCCGGGTTATTTTTACCTTCTGAATCCAATTCTCCCTGTGCAACAAGAGAACTGTTTGGTTCTGCACACATATATTATATCTAGGATATACTGCAACATATCTAACATATATAGGACTGCTTGCCATCTAGGGGAGGGGGTGGAGGGCGGGAGGGGAGAAATCGGAACAGAAGCGAGTGCAAGGGATAATGTTGTAAAAAAAATTACCCTGGCATGGATTCTGTCAATATAAAGTTATTATAAAATAAAATAAAATATAAAAAAAGAAAGAAAGAAAAACTATCCATGCATATGTTTTAAAAATAAAAAGCTTTAATAAAAAAGTAATTTTTATAAGGCCAATTAAAAAAAAAAGTAAAGACAATTTATCTTTCTCACTAAACAGTTTATGAAACAGTTCTCACAAGTGCTCCCATCCAGAATGTAGATTTTACTTTTTCATGTCTATAGAGGACTTTGGAGGAAAAAATGATTCCAAGGTAGCATAAACAGTAAGGAAAAACTATAATTTGATCTCAAGATCAAAATTTGATTTCTAACAAATAAAAAAGAACATGAAAATGTCTTATATGAAAAATGCAACCTTTTAACTAATCCTTATTTCTGCAAAGGGAAGGAAGAAAATTAACATTAATTCAGCACCAATTGTGCTCCAGGCACTGTGTTAAATACTCTCCAAACATATAATGCAAACATTAACTTCTTAAATTACCATATCAAGGATTCATTTCTTCCAATTTGCTTCATGCAGTTCTCAGAATTTAGTATTTTCCTGAGTAAAGAAGAAATAAAGGGCCAATTAGGTGGCAAAGTTAATAGAATGCTGGCCCTGGAGTGGGGAGATTCCAAGTTCAAATATCACCTTAACTGTGTGACTCTGGAAAAATTACTTAACCCCAATTGCCTCTCCTCAAAAAGAAGCAATATAAAAAGACAACCTAGTTAGAATGTTGTTGAATTTATGCTTTAAAAAGTACATAAGTTCATTTTTTTATATTTGAAAGAAGTATTTTCACAAAATTGTAGAGCTAGACCTGAGGATACTGTTGTCCATTTAGGTCACCCAATAACTGAAAGAAATTCCATGTTTAACATGCCAGTTTCTGCTGAAGACCTCCAATGAGGGAAGACCCATTAACTCCCAATGAAGTCCAATTCACTTTTGAACTTTTCTAATTGTCAGAAAGTTTTCCATAACATTAAGAGTAAATTTGTCTTTTTGCACCTTTCACTCATTGTTCCTGGTTCTTTATCATGAATTCAAAGTGAACAAATCTTTCTTTTCCACATGATAACCCTTTACAAATTAGAAAACAGTTTTCATGTCCCATTGAACCTTATTACCTCTGGGTTACAGATTCCTAGTTCTTTGGATCAGTTTTCATATTTCATGGACTGGAAAGTCTTCACTATACTGGTTGTTTTCCTTTGCCCTCTATCTTGTCAATGTTTTTTTCAATTGTGGCAATTAAGACTGAACAGAATACTCCTTATGTGGTCTGACCAGGCCAAAGTACAAGGTGATGATCATCTTATTTTAAAAAGCTACTATTCTCTTAGTTCAGTCTAAGAATGCATTGACTTTTTGGGCTGTCACTTCATACTGATGGAGCATGTTGGGTTGTGGTCCATTAAAACCCTCAGATATTTTTCTGACAAATTATGTCATCATGCCTTTTCTATCTTGTCCTTGTGATACTGATATTTTTGAATCTGAGTGTAAAACTTTAAATTCAAATTATTAGAGTGATCCAATTGATGTCCTGTTGAAGTCTTTTTGGAGGCTGTCATGAAATGTGGTAGCTCCCTCTTCCATTTCAGTCATTTGTACATTTGAACAGCATGCCCTCTATCCCTTTATCTAAATCATTCATAAAAATGTTAAATAGCAGAGAATTAATAATTGAGCTGAATGAAGTTTAAGGGATCTATATCATAAGTAACCATAATTTGTGGCAGAGTTTGTTGTTTTTAAATTGAATTGGGTACTAATCATATAACAAACCACCAAGATAATTTCAAGGACAATTTAGCTTCTCAAGCAAGAGCTTAGATAAACAATGAATTACCTTTCTATCTCTACTAAGTTTGAGTCTCCAAAATGAAAGATCAGAGCTTAGAAAATACTCTTGGCTAAAAGAAAAAAACTGACCTCTTCACAGAAATCAGTTCCCTAAAACAATCTTTTCACCTTACAAGGGCTTGATAATCAGAATATAAATCCCCTAATTACTAAGAGAGGAAAATGTGTTAATATCAATGAAATTAAGTTTAGGAAGCATTTGAAATTTTCTGAAGTCTAATACTTAGAATTTTTCTGGTAGTGCTGTGATTCACAGGTTTAAAACTGGATGGGACTTTTGAGGCCATTTCTGATCTAAAGGAGAAAATTTAGGTCCAGAAAAATGAAATGCCTTAACTAAGATCATCTAGACAATATTTAAGCAATACCAAGGGGGTAGAATTTGGATTTGAACCCAGGGACCCAACTCCAAATTCAATATTCTTTATTTTTAAAAAATGTTTTTACTTATTTTTTATATTGCCATAATTTCCTCCAGTTTCACCCATTCTTCTCCTCCCCGAGTACCATTCCATCAAACAAATATTTTAGAGACAATAAAATGAAAAAGAAGGGAGGAAAGTCATCATAAAAACATCTAATATTCTTTCAACTGTGTCATTTTGTCATTCATGGGATGATAAGATCTTGGATAAATCAAATTGTTGGTAACCTAAACATTGAAGTAGTTATGGCTTATTACCAATAATTTATTTTTGAAAAGTTCTGCAAAAGACATGACCAAAGCTTTATGTTTTCTTCTTTCTCAAAAGAGATTTTATTTCTTTAGTTGTCTCTTTACAAGTCTCTAGAAAAAAGACCTCAGAGGTAAATTAAGATTAATAGACTAAAATACTTTGTGATTCTTAGCACTTCCAGATCTCGGGTTGTACAGTTGTAAAGAGAACTGAATTTGGAGTCAGACAGACCTGGTTTAAGTCTTGGTGCAATCACTTAATATCTTTGTAATCGTGGTCAAAAAAAGGTCTGCTTTTGGGGCCCTGGTTTCAAAATAAAGAATTGGACCAGGAAGTCTTTGGGGAACTCTTTGGGGAAGAAAATCTGATTCTTCTTTCCTACATTTTAACTTTGTTATTGCAGAAGCTGACAGCAGTTGCCCAAGGAATGAGATGCAGTAGTAGTCTTTGTTTCATGGGGTAGTCCTGACCAAATAATTCATCATGAAATGGTCAACCTACCTATGAGCTTCTTTGTAATTAATTAGCTAAGTGATCATTTGAAAGTAAATATGGTCTTTTTTTTTTCTTGGGCTATGCTTTCCAGCTTTGAAAAAACCTGCCCAAGCTTGGGCTCAGTGACCTAGCTTTGAGAATTCTGGGTCACCTCTATCCTGCAATGAGGAATTTAAGGTAAGAATTAGAGGAAGCCTGCATTACATTACATGAATTCTTTATGGTAGATTTACCACCACTACCACAACCCCCCAGAAGAATAAGAATAGATGAGGAGTGCTGGAAGAATTGATATCTGTACAGTTGAATGTGATATTCATATCTATGACGTCTCATGTAAACAAACTATGATATCCTTTATTTTATAAAGTAGATGTTTTAGTTAATACAGTGACCAAATGACTCCCATTTTATTTTTGGTTTGCCTCAATGAACTAAAGATAAGTGCCCAATTAATTATTTTCAATTTGATGAGTTTTGATAAGGATAGAGTTAGGATAATGGCTAACCCATAATATGCTGGATATTACAGTATATAGTAAAATGTGCAGCCCTTAACCAACTGTAACACCTTCCCTTTCTTTCTAGGGTTTTTGTTTTTTGTTTTTCTATATTCACATGAACAACAGTGTAGCTAAGTAAGGGACAAGTCACTTAACCCTGTTTGACTCAGTTTCCTTAACTATAAAATGAACTGAGAAGGAAATGTCAAACCAAATGGCATCATAAAGAATTGGACATGATTGAAAAATGACTGAACAACATGGTTGTCAACAAGCATTTAGTAAGTGCAAAGAAAAGCAAAAGGCAGTTCCTGTCCTCAAAGAGCCCAGGAGTAGACGTGGAAACAATTATTTACAGACAAGCTACAGACAGGATAAATTGTAGACCATGTCAGAGGGAAGGCACTAGAATCAAGGGATGCTAGGAAAAGCTTCTTGCAAAAGATGGGATTTTGGTTAATCTTGAAAAAAGCCAGGAATGTTACGGGGTAGAGAGGAGCATAAGCATTCCAGGTTTGAAGATCAGTCACTGAAAATATACAAAATGAGGTGGTGGAATGTCTGGTAAAAAGAAAAGCAAAGAGGTCAGTCATGGGAATCATAGAGTTTGTAGAAATGAGTAAAGTGTAAGAAGATGGAAAAGACTGATGGGTTATGAAAGGTGTTTAAGACCAAACAAGATTTTATATTTAACCCTGGAAGTAATAGAGAACCACTATTGCAAAAAAGAACGTGACATGGTGAGACTAGAATTTTAGAAATATTACTTGGATAGTTAAAGAGAAGATGGACTGGAATGGGGAGAGATTTGGGGAGGAAAGACTAATCACAAGGCTATAGGAGTTTTTCTCAAATCCATTTATCCCTGAATTTGTACACAAGTGTTGCGATTCATTTCTTTTCTTCACATTTGGACATAAGGTATGACAAATTATCACACTGATAGTCTTGCATCCAATGTTTGCTATAATAACTGTCACCAACTCTATTACCTTACTTTTAAAACCCTCAGGTTGTGTGCATGTGCCTTGTAGTATTACATATATTATATAAATCTGAATATCTGAAATATGATTTTACCAGGATTACTGCAATATATCATAGCTGAAGACTGATTTTTAATGTCATATGTAAGGCAACAAATTCATACCTTAACCGTCATTTTTTAAATTGTTAAAGACCTTTGCTGAGACAGAAAACCTTGGCACATAAAATTGTGTTTGTTGAACTTGACACCTTGTTTTGAAATGGAAGACTTGTGAAATGTAAACATATTCATTTTTATTGCTACTTACCTAGTAAATGAAAAAAAAAAGCAAATATAACTGAAAAGTTCAAGGCCTCTTAAAATCTGCTAAAAAGAAAAGATAGTTTCTTTCCTTATCAAAAATCAGATAAATGTATATGTTTGTGTAGATTCATAAGACGGTTGCATTGACCTTGACAATTTTTTAAGGAAAATACTTTTGTATTTTTTAATACTACTACTACTTCAGCCTTTGATTACAAGGAAGGAATTTTGTGGGTACAGTGGAAATTGGAGAACACTGTTTATTCATTCGAATAAATTAAAACTTTTAATAGAATATAAACTCCCCAATCCTTACACTGAAATTGGCACATAGGTGGCACTTAATAAATGGTTATGAATTGATTAGTTGCTTTGTATTTCTACTATGTACAAATTATGGTAATAGATTAAATGAAAATATCCACTAGAAACCTGGAATCTATACAAGAGAGACAAAACTGAGACAATCTGAGAATAACTACCAAGCAACAAACTAGTATAAAAAAGTCTCCAATAAAATAGCACATATTTTTATTTTTTTATAATTTTTATAAATTACTATGTAACATTTCATAAATTCATAAAACAAAAATTCACCATAAAGGTGACTCAAGAAAATACTTCTGAATAAAGATTCTTTTAAAAATTAATGTTTAGGGGCAGCTAGGTGGCGCAGTGGTTGGAGCACCAACCCTGAAGTCAGGAGTTCAAATCTGGTCTCAGACATTTAACACTTCCTAGCTATGTGACCCTGGGCAAGTCACTTAACCCCAAGTGCCTCAGCAAACCAAAAAAAAAGTTAGTTTTTAGAAACATTTATTCTACTTCCCCTCAATTGAACAATTAAAACAAAACTTTCAAAATATTTATTCATGGTTCATTCCTTATTGGCCAAAAAAAAAAAAAAAAGTTCATTCTGTATTTTAAATCCATTACTTCTCTGATAGAAAGTTAAGAGACATTTTTCCTCATTAGTCCTCTGAACTTGACCATTTTGAAAATCTGCCAAAGTTGTTTTTTTTCTTTATAAGGTTTTTGTCATGAAAATTGTTTTACTCACTTTATTCTTTTTCAATTTGTAGAAGTGTTTCTATTTTCCCTCAGAAACTGTCTATTCATTTCTCCTGGCACAATAATATTATGATTATAGGCTTTAATTTGTTTAGTTATTCCCCATTAGATGGTGCCTCTTTAGTATTCAGTTTGTGGTTACTGCAAAAAGAGCTGCTATAAATATATAAATGTATAAATATATTTACATACATGCTCTTTTCCTTTTTCACTGATCTCTTTGAGATATAGATAGATCTAGTAGTGTGTCTTGCAGCCCACATTTCTTCATGACTCATAGATGACTTTAGAGTTACTCCTCTGGGATGTAACAATTCTGCCTCCTGCAAAAACATATAATCATATAAATAGTAATTTGAATAGAACAAGAACCCAAGTTTCTGACTTAAAATTAAATGCTTTTTGAAGAAAAATGAAAACTATGAGAGGCCAGTTGTTCAAAAATTGTTGGAAAGAAAAATTTAGATTGGCCATAACATACAATAACAAATTCTTCTAATTTATTCAGTATTCTGCTAAAAATTTGTTTGAAAAAGGTTTTTTAGGAGCTACCTATAAGGTTATTTGGAGGAGAGAGAAACTGGTGAGTCTTCTGAACTAATCTATGTGAGGGATGAATGTGATGTCTATGAAAATATGGTAGAAGGGATGAATGTGATAATTTGGGGAGTAGTCTCAAATTGCAATTATAATGGCTGGAAATGAAAAGTTACAATTTGGGAGCACTCAGAATGAAAGTGCCTTTGATAATGGAGAACTTGGGAAGAGTTGCTTTCTTCAGAGAGAAGAGTAGCTCAATTTTTATTGATTTTTGAAGTAACTAGCTAATTGTATTTGAACATAAATGAAATTAGAAATGGGGAATCCTAAGCATTTTCTAAACAACTTGAACTGTTCCAGTTTCAATAAGGGATAAAAAATAAGACATTCAAGTTAGCATTGTCCCAGCTCTTCAACATCCACCTTGAACCGCTCTATTCCTGACAAAACTTAGTACTAAATATCTGTCCATTTTTCTGGGCCAAACACTTGGATTCAATTCTATCCTTGGAATTAGCTTTCCAAAATGCAAGCAATATAAAGGGAATGATTTCTTGAACTAAATAATTTATGCTAACCTGTATTTAATTTAAAAATTGAAGTATGTGAGATTTTGCCTTAATGTGACATAATCAATGTAAGGTTTTCCTCTCCTGAAAAGTGAAAGGATTATTTTGATCTCTGAAATTCCTTCCTGTGTTCTAAGATCATTAATATTAATAATAATGATAAAAACAATAGCAATGGTAGAGTGCTTTAAATTTTGTATACAACTTTATAAATATTATCTCATTTGATCCTTATAATAACCTTGGAAGGTAGATGTGATTCTTAACTTTATTTTACAAATGAAAAAACTAAGGCTGAGAGATTAAAATGACTTTTCCAGGGCCACATGGCTAGTAAGTGTCTGAGGCACATTGAACTCAACTTTTCAAGACTAATTCTCTTTCTAAAAGACTACAGCACTTCCCTGAAGATGACTGTGTGAGTTAGAAAAACTTGTTTATAAAAACCTCCTTACTTCAAAATAAGGTAATCATGGCATTATGAGAAACATTTGGAAATTTGAACTTTCTTTAATGTTCTGGAAAGTGGGAAATTAACCACTTTCCTAACCTTTAAATGACTAACTGAATTTTCTTCAGCCTTTCCAGATGAGATTGTCTGAAAGGAAAATAAAATACCATAGACAGAGTTGACTTGAGGATAGGCTAGAAAAATTGTGCTACCCTCTTAACCATATTCTTTGTTAGGGAAAAAAAAAAAAACAAACTTGTGTTCCTTTATTTCAACTTGGCACAAACCTAAAGGAGGAGGAAGAACTTCCAAAACAATACAAAATGATGTCCCTAGCATTGTCTCTACAAGCTAACTGTTGTAAAACTTGACTTTAAAGATGGTCATTAAATTCTGGCTAGTTAATCCATTTAAAATTAGTTTTATTAAGGGTAGAAAAAATAATTAAAGCTGGACTCCAGAAAATAAATCTCTTTCAGAAGGGCTAAGCCATAATTAGTACTACAATGATGATGACTCTGATGCTGGCTTGCTACCAGCCAAAATGACTTCTCACAAAACAGGCTTGGCTATGGAGCTGCCAGAAGACAAAATGTTTGCAATGATCACCATCAATTATAGTGAAGGCTTACTAACTTGGACTACATGGTGGGATGGCCAGTTTGAATTGCAGAATACATGAAAAGAAATACAATATTAATCCATGGAGTAACTTGAACAAATATTAATGAGATGCTTGCAAAGTAGAGACTGGTGAAATGCTAGCACTAATGGGAATAACAGTATCTCACATTAGCACAAGATTTTAATGAATAGATAAAAATCATGTATAATTAATAGCAATATGTTTTCTTTTTTCTGTTTTCTTTTATTTAATTCAATTTTATTTTATTTTCAGGTCCTCTTTTTTCCCTTCCTACCTCCCTTTATAATCTTCCTTCTCCATAAAGAAAATAAGAAAAACAAAAGCCCAGTTTTAAACATGGATATTCATGCAAAGCAAATTAGTGCATGGGCATGTGTCCCCCCAATACCCCCCCAAAAATGTCTCAATCTGCACTCTGATCCCATCAGTTCTTTCCTGAAGGATGGATGGTATATTTCATCATGAGTCTTTTGGTAACTGGTCATTGCATTGATTAGAATCTCTAAGTTTTCCATTTGTTTAGCTTTATAATATTATCATCTAAATTGTTTTCCTGTTTCTTCTAATTTAATCCAGCATTATCATGCAAGTTATCCCAGGTTTCTCTGAAATCATTCCTTTCATTATTTCTTAATATACAATGCATTCCATTGCATTCACACACTACAGCTTGTTTAATCATTCTCCAGTTGAGGGACTCTACTTATTTCTATTTCTTACTACAAAAAGAACCATTATAAATAATTTTATATATATGGGTCCTTTTTCTCTTTCTTTGATCTCTTTAAGGTATAGACCTAGGAAAAACATCACTGGATCAGTAGGGTATGATCCAGTATACTATTCAATTATTTTTTTGGGCATAATTGCAAATTGCTTTCCAGAATGACAGGACCAGTTCACAGTATGAAATAGAACCTCAGAGATATTATAAGTTTTATTTCTCTAAATAATAATGCTTTCACATGCCTATTGATTGCTTGAGTATCTTCCTCTGCAAACTACCTGTTCATATCAATTGATAATGTGTCAAATTAGAGAATAATTGTTATTCTTATGTTTTAATTACTACATCTTAAAAATAAAGTCTTTATTTTTGTAACTAGTATTTTATAATTGTTAATATGATTATGTATGTGACTATGTGTATGAATGGTTTAGCAGGTATTCTCCCCAAGTACCTTAATATAAATTGTAGTTATTTTCAATATAATAATCATAATGAACATATACTTCTGTTCTAATTGAGAAAGCCTCTAGTTTATTCCCATTATAGACAAGGGTGATTCTTGGTGTTAGATGGTTACTACTTATATTAAAAAAAAGACCTATCTATTCCTATGCCTTCTAGTATTTTTAAAATAATGAATGTATTTTGTTAAAAGCTTCTTCTGCATCTTTTTATATAATCATATTTTTCTCCTTGTTATTAATATGGTCTGTGCTTATAGTTTTCCTAAGTTTGAACCAGCCCACTATCATAATTTTAACGCCTAATTTTCACTTAAACTCATTTATCCTTTCCTTTAAGAATTTAGATATGATGCTATGTGATACATACATATTAAATATTGCTATTAATTTGATATCTATGGTATATTTTAATTATATTTAATTTATATTAATATGATATAGTTTCCCTGTTTATCACTTTTTAATTAATTCTATTTTTCTGTTGCTTTGTCTGAGATAATGCTTACTACCCTTGCCTTTTTTCTTCATTTGGAACATAATAGATTCTGCTCCAGCCTTTTACGTTACTCTATATGCTTCTTTCCTGTAAACAAAATATTGAGTCAGCTAGGTGATAATAGTGGATAGAGCATTGTTCCTGAAGTCAGGAGGACCTGAGTTCAAATCTGATCTCGGCTACTTACTAGCTTTGTGACTACTGAATTAAGTCTCAACCCCAATCGCCATCCCCCCCTCCCAGAATAATATAAATAGCATAATGTTGGAAAGTGGCTGCTAAGGCAGCTCGATATTCTCTTTTATATGGGCCAGTTAATCCTGCTACTTACACTCACAGTTACCATTGCTAATTGTGTATTTTCCTCTATCTTTTTCTTTTCTACTTTTTTTTTTCTTTTTCTTTCCTGTCCCCTCTTTGAGAATTGGTTTTGCTTATGGCATACCTCTTTCAACCCTTTTTCTTATAATTCTTTTTTCTTACTCTCTTTCCCTCCTATTTCCCCTTTTTTGATGTGTATTTCTGGACCCAGCTGTCTGTCTCTCTTTCTTTCTTTGTGTGTGTATGCACATGTATGTGTTAACATGTGTCTCCCTTTGACTAGTTCAAATGAGCATGAAGTTTAAAGGTCGTCTGTTTCTCCTTTGTTTTTACATACTTCTACCTGTATACACTAAAGATGTGAGATATTTTCCCAATTTCCTTTTCCTTAAGCTCTGACTCCAATCCATTCCTCTTCTCTTCTTTTTCCATTCTTCTTTTAAGATCATCAAAAAAGAATGCTCCTAACCTTTCTTTCTAATTAGATTCTCTCTATGACCCTTAACAGTGATAAAATTTTGATAGGATGATTTTGCCAAATTAGAATGTAAATGATTTGTCTTAATCCTTCTCTTGATTCTTCTGTTTGTATTTAAAATTTTCTCTTCAGCTTTGGTTTTTTCCTCAGGAATGCTCAGAAGTTCTCATTTTATTTAAAGATGTTTTTTCATCTACAAAATTATATTCACTTTTGCTGAAACTACAAACCTAAACATTTTGCCTTTCTGGAATATGATATTCTAAACTCTCGTGATTCTTACAATGGTAGCTGCTAAATCTTGTGTAATCCTGACAGCGACTCCTTGGTAGTTAAATTCTTTCTTTCTGGCTGCTTTGACTTTGAAGTTCTAAATTTTGGCTATACTGTTCCTGGAAGGTGTGTGTGTGTGTGTGTGTGTGTGTGTGTGTGTGTGTGTGTGTGATATGTTATCTGATTTTGTTCTAGTGCCTTCCCTCCTCCTTGATTATTTCCAATTTATTCTCTATATAGCTGGTTTATATGTATTTATATATTTTTACAGTTTATATGTTATTTGTTTATTGTCTCATTAGACTGTGAGAACTCCCTGAGAAGAGGGATTGTCTTTTACTTTTTCTTGTATCTCTGATGTTTATTATATAGTAAGTGCAGATAGTAAATTTTTAATAAGTGTTTGTTGACTAATTCAGATAATCTAATCCATTCACTTTAAAAATGAAGAAATAGAAGCTGAAGTGAGGGTGATTTTGCTAATATCCCATGGGAAATGGAAAAGATTAAATTTGCTCTTCCAAATTTAAATCCAGCATTCTTTCACTTGCACTAATAATAATAATGAAAATAGCTAACATTTATGTAGCACTCACTATGTGCCCATGATTGTGCTAAGTGTTTTACAATTATTATCTCGTGATCTTCACAACAACTCAATGATGTAGATGCTTTTACACTCTCCATTTTTCAGATCAGGAAAATGAGGCAGATAGGTTAAGTGACTTGCTCAGGGTCACACAATAGATGTCTGGAGTTGGCTTTGAATTCAAATCTTCCTGACTCCAGACCCAGCTTCCTAATATATTAATCTTATTATGAGATTCCTTTAATTCAAGTCATGCTCATTTTCATCCTCTTTCATGTTTTCCTCATTTCATAACAAAGAAGCTAGCTGTGTTAAGTTTAACTGATTTTGTTTCAAGTTAAAGAAACACATCCTCTTTAGTCTAAATAGTTGTTCTTTTCAGAAAGAAAATTGTGGGAGTTGGAAGTTTTTCTTTTTTATATTCTAAGAAAAAATTAGTCTGTTGCAGACATATTTATTTTGGTATGCTAACTATGTCTTGTTTATCTTGATATCTTCCTGAGTCTTGTATTAAATACTTAAATATTTGAATGTCAGTGAATAAAAGGGAAGGGAATGGAATCACAGTCTCTCCCAAAAGACAGAATTATAGTGAAATCCAATCCAGTCCAAAAAGTGATTGTTGATTGGGTTTTTAAAGACTCCCAGGGTAAAGTGACATTTAGAAGAGAAGTGTAGAAGTGTCACTTGTGAGACCTTGAATTGCTCCCTACTTTTGGAAAAAGAGAAAGATGTAGCTCTGGGAAGAGAGAAAAGGCTCAGGTGTTGCCCTTTGCATAGGAGAGGTGTTGCCTCTCCTGATAGAAATGGGTATGCAACAGTAGCAGCTGAGGAGAAGAGAAAATAATTTCATCTCAATGAGACTATGGGTATCAGGAAAGCAAAAGATTAGTACCTTATGGTGGAAGCCAATCTGAGAGCAGTATGCTTGAATATAGTAAGTTAGTGGCTACTGGGGACTATGTATTTTCTCAAGAGGTCAATTAGTATGAATTCTAGGATTAGTGAAAAGTTTGCCACCCATGATACTTTCCTTGGATCTCCTTTGCTTCTGTTCAAAGACATTTCATTTAGGATTCGTGGATTAATTACTACTGATACCTGTTCTCTCCTTCTCCCTCCTACATCATATAAACTTCAGTGGCTCTTTAAAGCTTCCAGGATCAAATACAAAATGCCTTGACATTCAAAGCACTATATAACTTAATTCTCTCTGACCTTTGCAGTCTTCTTACACCATATTTTCCAATACTTTCCAACTCTTGATTGACAGTTGCTTACTTGCTGTTCCATGAACAAGATGCTCCATCTTTTGGTTTTGGGCATTTTGCTGGCTGGCCCTCATCCCTGGAATGCTTTTCTCCTTTCCTCTACCTTCTAGCTTGCTTGTTTTCCTTCATATTCCAACTAAATTCCCAACTTCTACAGGACCCTCTCAATTTTAGTATCTTTCCTTTGTTAATTATTTCATTTTTATTCATATATAGGTTATTTTCATATATTGATCTCTACCATTTGATTGTAAACCTTTTGAGAGCAGGGACTATCTTTTCCTTCTTTTTTGTATCACCATTATATTAGTAGAGTGAAGGAGGGAGGGGAAAAATCGGAACAGAAGTGAGTGCAAGGGATAATGTTGTAAAAAATTACCCTGGCATGGGTAAAAATAAAAAGTTATTTTATATATATATATATTAGTAGAGTGTCTGGCACATAGTAGGCTCTTAATAGCTATTCATTTATTGATTGATAACTGAAAAAATAAAATTTCATCTGTTACAATTTGAATCATGATACACAGCTGAGTTACCTCCTAGTTGAATGAAAAAACTTCTGGATTTGGAGTTGAGGGATTTGAGTTCAAATCTGGATTCTGCCTATTATCCTAGTTTATTGCTCTTGTCACTTAACTCCCTTGACCCTCAGTTTCCTCATCTGTAAAATGAGACGGTTGGACAAGATATCATCTAATGACTCTTTCAGTTCTGAATCTATGATGTTTTGGTTCCTGTTCCCAAATTGTTCTTTTGCAGTGTAGTGGTGGACATCTCTTTCCAAAATAAAGAACTTCCTTATTTATATTTTCCCCTAATTCCTTGTGAATTACAAAACTATTAAACCACCTATATTAATATTTTTACTTTTCTCAAATATGGGAATTGATCCCTGTCTCCCATTCTCCTCTCTCCCATTTAGTCTTATCCTTGTCCCAATGACTATTTAAATTATCCAGGACAGATGGGTGTTTGTTGTTAAAATCCTTTATAATGAAGATTCCTCAACTTTAAGTTTTAATGAGAATTTCAGTTAAGTTTAAAGGAAGATCACCCATTGCTCTTACTTGCATCTGAAAATATAAGGGTGATACAAAATCAGGATAATTTTGTTTTATTTGTTGTGGGAGGGGAAAAAAGATTAGTTAATACTTCATTGTAATTGGAGAAAATTATTAAAGCATTCCTTTCTTTGCCTTTTATACACGAAAGACTTTTTGTTCTGGAGCCTGTCAATTCTTTTCATTGTTTTGCTCTCTTCAATAACTTCTCTACTTTTTTTTTCCTATGTGGGAAATCAGATTGAGGAGTAAAGAAAAAAAAATTTTAAACCCAACCTTTTAAGAAGGGTTTAGTGAATGATGACTATGGTAGAAGTTTATACTTTTTGCTTTAAAATAACATGCCACATTAACACAAAGGTGTTCCTCACATGCTTCTCTATGATTTCAATTATTTTTACAAAGTTTTAAACATTCTATTGACCCATATCACTTAAATCCTCTTGTTCTCACTTCATACCAAGGCAGTGCTCAATTCTTTTTTTTTTTTATTTCCTTTTTCCTGAGGCAGCTTTGGTAATATTGTCACCTTTTGTTTTATATCGCCTAGAACCAAATCAATTTCTTATGGTAGTAAACAGCAAGGTTTATTTCTGTTTGTAGAGTACAGCTGTTACAGATGGTATTGATTGTCTGGGGGAAGGGCCCTGGCAAATGAAATTGACTTGAGCATGAGGGGAACTTTAATGGGACAAATAAAAATAAATATGTATTTTAAAATAGCAAAAAAAGATCCCATGGGAAAATATATTTCATCTAGGACTAATGTTGAAAATTAGTACAAAACCCACAAGTGGAAAAAGATGTGATTTTGAAACATCTATACTGCAAATATGTGCAAAATGATGAAATATGGAGTCTTTTAATTGGAGAAAACTTGAGGAGTAATTTGGTTCATCCCTCTGATTTCAAATGTAAATCATCTCAGACTAATGGGGATTTTGTTTTTAAAAACATCTAAAGACCTGGGATGGAAAATGTCATCTGCATCTAGAAAAAGAAGTATGGAGACTGAATGTGGATCAAAGCATAAATTTTCATATTTTTGTTTGCTTTTTCTTTCTCATGTATTTTTCCCCTTTTGGTATGATTTTTATTGCACAACATAGCAACTATGGAAATATGTCTAAAAGGATTGCACATATGTACCTTTATCAGATTGCTATAAGGGAGGAAGAAAACTTTGGAACACAAAGTTTTACAAAAATTAATGTTGAAAACTATATTTATGTGTATTTGGAAAAATTAAATACTATTGATAAAAAAGTTTCCTTAGCTTCCATCAATAAACATTTTAAGGCCCTCAAATATAACAAATCTAAAACTCTTCTACCATAGTTCACATACCCCTTTTCTTATTTCCTAACTGGGCAGTTAGAGGAAATTAGGAGTGGAGCCAAGCATTTGCTTGGCAACCTTTGAGAAAAATTTGAGAAGAATTCAAAAGAGAAAATGAAAGATATTTTACTGTGATTTTCAATGTAAAGACAGCATGGTTTGATGGATAGCATGATGCATTTGGGAGTCTGGGAGACCAATATCTGAATATATCCCATGACATTTAATTCTGTGATTGTGGACAAGTCACTTGGCACTCATTGTGGCTCTCATGACCCTCCTAGGACCTATTAATTCTGGGACTTGATGGTTCAGATTGGTGGTGGAGGCCCTTTCAAGTATTCCTTTTAAGTAGTGGGATAGCTAGGTGACACAGTAGATAGAACCCCACACCTAGTGTCAGGAGACCATCTTCCTGACTTCAAATCTGGTTTACACAGTAACTGTGTGCTATGAGCAAATTGCTTAATCCTTTTGCCTCAGTTTTCTCATCTGTAAAATACACTGGAGAAAGAAATGGCAAACAACTCTAATATATTTGCCAAGAAAATCCCACATGGGATCGTAAAGAGTCATACACAACTTAAATGATTCAATAACAAGTGGGTGCGGGGCAGAGAGCATGAGGGAGAGAGAGAGAATGAACATTACTTCTTGCACTATTTCTTGGCATATGTGTACAGTTTTTTTCACCCATCCTTTCAACTATCCTTACATTTTCTGGATCTAGAGAGCTTGTCATTATCTGTTAATTTTTTTTTCCTAAGAAAATGCTTTCTTCTAAGTGGCTGTAAAAAGCCAGATTTCTTGTTTTTCAGTGAAATGCTCTTTCTTCTCTCTATCATATCACTTCTTAGAAAACCAACTGGAGATATGAATGCAAAAGCTCCTTCCAAATATTTTCAGATGCAAGAAAGAGCAATGAGTGATCATTCAGGCATTAAAACATCTCCAACCATGACGATCTTTCAAAGTGTCTAAGGATATCATACTAATTTTGCACTGATCCAATTGGCCAACTTTTTAGATGAATTTATGATTAGCTCCCTATCCTTTTAAATAATCTTAATCTATTGATAGGACAGAATTTCTTTGGCTTTTCCTGTAATATGCTTCTGAATTCTGATATTTTTATTATGAAATGCTCTACATCTTTGACATCTGATTAAAAGTGTAAGCTTTCTCAGAACACAAATGAAATAATAGATTTTCATTTTAAAGTTTCTTTTTAAACATATTTTTACTATTAATGGGTAGAAATTTCAATTACTTTTGAATCCCAAAATAATTATTTAACGTTGATGTTCATAATCAAAATGTCAGAGGCTGTATCTTCGACTACTATCTTGTAATAAATTGGAATTTAAAATTCCTAAATATCTGTCTTCAGGAATAGTATCTGTCATCATTTTATCAAAATTATAAATAAATTTTGTTTCCCTCTTCCTCCAAACTTGAAATGCATTCTTAACTTACTTCTATTTCTTGGAATCCTTAACTTCCCTCAAGTCTCAGATTCAGGTTCTTTTGATTAATTTAAATTGGCTCCTCTAGTTATTAGCACTCTTTCTCTTTTTAAAGTATGGATCATATCCTCTATGTTTACATGTCCCAGTAGAATGTGACCTTCTCTCCAGGGCACAAACCTGCATCCTCTTTCTTTATGTCACCAGGCTCTACCATAGGTGGTATTTTGCCCATGATAAGGAATTAACAAATGCTTGAGTTGATTTGAATTGATTCATGTTTTTTTCTTCTTCTACATGATTTTTTTTTTTGGAGTGGAAGGAAGTGGGCTAGAGTTGGCTTTAACCTAAAAAAAAAAGTATAGCAGTAATATTTTGTTCTTCAGGACTCTTGGCAAACAGAAATTTGATTCTCTTGAGCCAGTGATGAGAGTGGCTCCATGACAAAAATTTGAGGAGTTGACTTTTTTCTTCATCTCTTCCTTTTGATGTGATGCCATTCTCCTTTAAAATGTATGATTTTCAGGTCAGCCCTATCTAATCTATTCTACTTCTCCATATCCATGTCCCTCTGTTTTAATCCCTGGGGTGGAAGTTAATATCAAAGCATATACCCTAATTTGGAGAAGTTGTTTCTCCTTAAGTGTCCAAACCCTGATTTTCCATCTTACTGATATGGGTATTTCTTGACTGCCTGAGTTGTGTCTATATTCATCCACAAGTTCACTACAAAGACTCTGATCAGTATATTGAAGGTCCTTTTGACCTTCTTTTGGTATTTGGAGGATTTCAGTAAAGCAAATAGGCTGTCTAGTGGCTAACTCTTACTATGCCATTGTACCCATATCATCCTCCTTTTAAAATCATACATATCTTTGATGACATAATTTCCTTTGTTTTTTCCTCATAGTTCTTTATTTTGTATGGGTTGCAGCATTTCCCTTACCATTTATCTTTCCATTGCCATCTGAGTAAATACTCATTTTCTAACACTTTAGAGACGATAGGGCATGCAGCAGTGAAATGATGATCTTATGTTTCTGGAAGAAGTTCGAAGTCATTTAAGAAACTTTGAGTTTTTTCAAGGGTAATAATAATTTGTTCTTTAATTTGTTCTTCTGGTTCTGTTACTTTACATTATTTTATGCAAATCTTCCTTTGTCTCTGAACTCATCTATTTTCTCTTACAACACAATAATATTATATCACATGAGTAAAATGGGATTGAAGTAGAGAATATTGGGTAGGAGGAATGCCATTAAAAGGCATTTTACCTATTTAGATTTGGTGTAAGAAAGGCCTGAACTTACAGAGTGAAAATAAAAGTAGACAAAGAAATTTCAAAGGAAAAATCAATAGGATTCAAGAGTAATAGGGTGCAAAAGAAGAATGAATCTAGATAGCTTCTAGGTTTAAGCATAGGTGGCAATTTCATTGCTACATGAATGCTAAGGGGGGGGGAATCCTAATTTGATGACCAAGTTCATTGAACTCTCTATTCTTTAAGTTTAGACAAGAATTTCACTGACATGGGGTTAGCAAAGAAGAGGGGAAAAAACAAAATCTCAAAATATATTATACAATCCTATAAATTCTTCCTTTCATGATGATTTTAACATACTTCATATGTTCACTAAGCTTTTTAAAATCTGAAGACATTTTTGCTTTTATATAATTTTTGTTTTGGAAATGAAGCTAAAAAGAAAGCAATTTTTAAAAATGTTGTTCTAAATGAGAATTTCACCTTGGGAGTGTATACCAGAGGTGTCAAATGTGAGCCAGTAATTCCTATCCAATTTTAACATTGATGTATTTTTATGTAAATATACATACTAATGAAATGTGATTTTCTAAGTTAGTATGTGGCCTGTAGACATCCTTACATATGCCTTAGTGGTCTGTTTCTAATTGAATTTGACACCACTATGGTAGACCATGACTTTTCTTATGGAACAAAAGTGTTTTTATTTGTTTTCCTCCTTGACTTCTCAAGACTGCCAAATATCTTGGGGGAAGGGGATTATTCACTTAAAATAGCTGTATCTATGAATTTTTCACAGTTATATTTGTTTAAAAATAAACTAAAATTTATCAGTTGTCATTTTTCTTCACATATTTCAAACATCTTTTCTCAAGGTTAAAGTTATTTACAATCTTTTGTGCCTATATTTGTGATTGTTATAGAAAAGATAACACTAGCAAGTTTGTTTTGTGAGTAAGCAGGTGAAAGTCTTTACTTGAAGTGATAAGAAATAAAATAAGATGGGCTTCATTAAGAAAACAAAATAAAACCATATACTAATATGGAATCAAATTGAATGAAAAAGTTTAAGGCAATTAACTGTCTAGTCTCCAAAAGTTTTTTAAAACTAAGATCCACTTGCATATATTTTTTGAATGAATTATTGAAAGGATACCACTTGTCTAAGGATGACTGACTTACTGCTTAGAGCAGATGGGAAAACTCTGGTCTTTGGCTTGCATTTAATTATCTATGGTTTAATGCTGTTCTAGTTCCTGCCACTACAAATGAAAGGGGTAATCCTGTGGTCTGAGAAGAACCTAGGAAGCCTTCAAAATAAAGACTCATTAAGACAGAGCCAAGATGATGGAAGAGCCAGAAGTAGTACAGGGAGTTCCTCATTCCAACCCACTTAATATATCCAACTCCTCTAAATTATCTAGATGTACCAGACTGAATCCTAACTGGGAAATTCAAAAGAGAAAAAAAATCACAGCAAATCATTTTTCCAACTAGGTCTGCAGACACTAAGGATGGAGTTTGGCCAGAAGTATATTTTATTTTATTTTTTATACTTGTTCTTTTTTTAAAAAAAAAAAAGCTTTTTATTTACGGAGCATATGCATGGGTAATTTTTCCAACATTGACTCTTGCAAAACCTTTTGTTTCAAATTTTCTCTCCTTCCCCCCACTCCCTCCCCTAGATGGCAGGTAGTCCAATCCATGTTAAATATGTTGAAATACATATTAGATCCAATGTATGTATACATATTTATACAATTATCTTGTTGCACAAGAAAAATCAGATCAAGAAGGAAGAAAAAAAATTGAGAAAGAAAACACAATGCAAGAAAATAACAACAGAGAAAGTGAGAATGCTATGTTGGGTTCCAGACTCTGTTCCCATGGTTCTCTCTCTGGGTGTAGATGGTTCTCTTCATCACTGTACAAGTGGAACTGGTTTGAATCCTTTCATTGTTGAAGAGAGTCGTCCCATAGTCTTCTTGTTGCCAGGGATAATGATTTCCTGATTCTGCTTGTTTCATTCAGCATCAGTTCATGTAAGTCTCTCCAGGCCTTTGTGAAATCATCCTGCTGGTCATTTCTTACAGAACAACAATATTCTGTAACATTCATGAACCATAATTTATTCAGCCATTCTCCAATTGATGCTCATCCACTCAGTTTCCAGTTTCTGGCCACTACAAACAGGGCTGCCACAAACATTTTTGCACATGTGGGTCCCTTTCCCTTCTTTAAGATCTCTTTGGGGTATAAGCCCAGAAGTAACACTGCTGGATCAAAGGGTATGCACAGTTTGATAACTTTTTGAGCATAGTTCCAAACTGCTCTCCAGAATGGTTAAATCCATTCACAGTTCCACCAACAATGTATCAGTGTCCCAGTTTTCCCAATTCCCCTCCAACATTTGTCATTATCTTTTCCTGTCATTCTAGCCAATCTGACAGATGTGCAGTGGTATCTCAGAGTTATATTAATTTGCATTTTTCTGATCAATAGTGACTTGGAGCACCTTTTCATGTGGCTACAAATAGTTTCACTTTCTTCATCTGAAAATTGTCTGTTCATATCCTTTGACCATTTATCAATTGGAGAATGGCTTGAACTATTGTAAATTTGAGTCAATTCTCTACATATTTTAGAAATGAGGCTTTTATCAAATCCTTTGGATGTAAAAATTGTAAAAATGTTTTCCCAGTTTATTGCTTTCTTTCTAATCTTTTCTACATTAGTTTTGTTTGTAGAAAACCTTTCTAACTTAATATAATCAAAATTATCTATTTTGTGATCAATAATGGTCTCTAGTTCTTCTTTGGTCACAAATTCCTTCCTCCTCCACAAATCTGAGAAGTAAACAATTTTATTTTCTTCTAATTTGTTTATAATATCATTCTTTATGTCTAGATCATGAAGCCATTTCAGCCTTATCTTGGTATATGGTGTTAGGTGTGGATCTATGCCTGCTTTCTGCCATACTAGTTTCCAATTTTTCCAGCAGTTTTAGTCAAATAGTGAATTCTTATCCCAAAAGCTGGGGCCTTGAGTTTGTCAAATGCTAGATTGTTATATTCATTGGCTATTGTGTTCTGTGAACCTAACCTATTCCACTGATCAACTTCTCTATTTCTTAGCCAGTACCAAATGGTTTTGATGACCGCTGCTTTATAATATAGTTTTAGATCTGGTATAGCTAGGCCATCTTCGTTTGCTTTTCTCTTCATTAATTACTTTGAAATTCTTGATCTTTTGCAGAAGTATATTTTATCTAATGTCCCAGTACAAGGAGAGGCTCTGTGCCAGGGCAAGAAGTCCTAGATTCAGTATAAAGAAGACTAATTGTGTGGAGGATACAGTAATAGACACCAATTCCATTAGATTGTGAACTCCTTGAGGAAAGTACTTTTTTGATTAGCCAACTAGCATTTTCCTTGCTCTCTCCTTAGTTGAAGGTCACAGATTCAGAGTAGGTTAAGAAAGACCCACACTTATGAAATGAAGAGCAGTCAGAGTTCTGGGCTCTGTATCCTCTCTAAACCCTCTGCTTTTTCTCATCTGGGGTGATATTTCATATCGGATCTGATTGTGGACAGAATATAAGACTATATTTTGCATCTCAGTCCTGGATACAATATCTCTCAATACAAACTAATCATAAATTAAAGGATTAGTATCTATGGTTAGAGTGTTGGATTTGGAAGCAGGAATATCTTTCTGCTGATAAAATTCTTCTCCCACTTCTTCCTCTCTGATTTGCTCCCAATATCTTATCCTTACTTGCCTATATAAAGCTTGGTTCTGCTCCCTTAGTTTTGGAATTGTTGCTCCTACTCTGAATTTCTGGGGAAATACCTAAAACAAAGCTTGGATATGACTCGCATCTAAATTTCCCCCAAAACATGGTTAAGTAGGGGCCTTGTTATTCATTGTATAATTTGAGTAGCAGGTTTAGGAGAACTATTGATTTTTATAACCACAGAAATTATCAAAAATATTAAAGACAACACATGTTGGTATCGAAATACATGTATAGAAAACAAATAGTTGAAGACCTTTTGAGTTCAAATACCAGCTCTATTAAACTTTTAGTACCTGCATGCTGTGAAGCAACTGACTTACTTTTTATTGACCTCACTTCCTCATCTATAATATGAAGGGTATGAACTAGATGATCTATAAATTCATATCCAAGTCATGTGAGAATTCATATTTCATTCTATATCTTGAATTTCACCTCTCTGTCAAGAAAGGGGTTTCTTCATCAGATTTTTAAAGTCAGTATTATTTGTTGCTTTTATCAGAGTTCTGAGGTATCACATAGTTTTTTTTTTTTATATTTTTGTTTTTGTTCTGCTGATTCCATTTACTTCATTCTGCATCATTTCATTCAAGTCTATTTTTATTCAGCCATTGCTCCAATGATGGTATCCATTTTTCCCCAGTTCTTTTTGCCATTATTACAAAAATGTCTTTTGTTTTACAGAACATATATATCTTTTTCTCTCTCTCCTTCATCTCCTATATGTCTGATAGTACCTGTAGTGATGCTCTTTCCTGAGGAATATTCTTAAGCTAATCACTTTTCATTGGGCAGCTGGCACTCAATATATAGCTTTTAAACTCTCAAACTCACAAGATAGCTGCGAGGGCTTGGAAAGTCCATTTCCCCTTGGCCTATACTCAGGGAAGAAAATTCCAGGAAAGAAAAAAAACAGGCTTATCTATGGAAATCCATATTCCATCTGTCATGTTCTTGTAACAGTCATTGCTAAGGTAAGGGGAAAAAATTCCTCTTATCTTTTTGCTGGAAGTCCAAAGTAGAAAATTCAGGGGAAAGTCCCAAAAAACAAAAGCCCAAATGAGAGTGACACTATTTTCCAACTCAATCAAATATGGTATCATCATGGGGATATTAATGTGATACACTCTATAATCTACTTCTGTATACTGTGCCTTTCAGTACAAAGTGAGATTACAATAGATATTCTTCTTATTTACAAGAATGTTTTTTGGGGGCAGCTAAGTGATGCAGTGGCTAGATCACCTACCCTGAAATCAGGATTTGAGTTCAAATCTGACCTCAAACACTTAACACTTGCTAGCAGTGTGACCCTTGGCAAGTCACTTAACCCCAATTGTCTCAGCAAAAAAAAATAAATAAAAAATAAAAAGCAAATTACAAGGAGATAATTTTCTCCCTAACCTTATTTTTTTTTTAAAAAAAGTAATGTATTCTTGAGTCTTTTTGAGGAGCTATATTATTTTTTCTTAATAGTATTTTATTTTTTCAAACACATGCAAAGATAGTTTTCAACCTTCATCCCTGCAAAATACTGTGTTCCAAAATGACCCCCTCCACTCTTCCCCTCCAAGACAGCAAGCAATCCAGTATAGGTTAAACAAGTGTAATTCTTCCAAGAATATTTCCTTCATCATTCTGTGTGAGAAAAATTAGATACAAAAGGAAAAAGTGAGAGAGAAAAAACAAGCAAACAGCAACAAAAAAAGGATGAAAACACTGTGCTTTGATCAACATTCAGTTTCTACACATCTCTCTGCTTGTGGATGACACTTTTCATTCCAAGTCTATTGGAATTGTTTTGAATCACATCTTTATTGAAAAGAGTCAAGTCCATCACAGTTGATCATCATGTGATCTTGTTACTGTTTACTATATTTTCTTATTTCTGCTCACTTTGTATCAGTTCATGTAAATCTTTAAATCAGCCTGATGATCATTTCTTATAGAACAATAATGTTTCATTACATTCATCTACCATAACTTATTCAACCATTCCCCAACACATGGGCATCCACTCAATTTCCAGTTCCTTGCTACTACAAAAAAGGCTGCTACAAACATTTTTGCAGATGTGAGTCCCGGCCCCTCTTTTATTTTTAAATTAAAGCTTTTTAATTTTCAAAAGATATGCCTAGATAATTTTTCAGAATTAACCTTTGCAAAACCCCGTATTCCAAATTCCCCCTCCCTTTTCTCCACCCCTTCCCCTAGATAGCAAGTAATCCAATATATGTTAAACATGGTAAAAAAAAAAAAAAAAAAAGATGTTAAATCCAATCTATACATACATATTTTTACAATTATCTTGTTGCACAAGAAAAATCAAATCAAAAAGTGGAAAAAATGAGAAAGAAAATAAAATACAAGCAAACAACAAAGAGTGAAAACGATCTGTTGTGATTCACACTCAGTTCCCACAGTCTTCTCTCTGGGTGTAGATGGCTCTCTTTATCACAAGATCATTGGAAATGGTCTGAATCATCTTGTTGTTGAAAAGAGCCACGTCCATCAGAATTGATCATTGTATAATATTGTTGCTGCTGTGTACAATGATTTCCTGGTTCTGCTCATTTCACTCAGCATCAGTTCATGTAAGTCTCTCCAGGCCTCTCTGAAATCATCCTTCTGATCGTTTCTTATAGAACAATTTTATTCCATAGCATTCATATTACCATAACTTCGTCAGCTATTCTCCAATTGATGGGCATCCACTCAGTTTCCAGTTTCTTGCTACTACAAAAAGGATTGCCATAAACATTTTTGCACATGTGGATCCTTTTCCATCCTTTAAATCTCTTTGGGATATAATCCCAGTAAAAACACTGCTGCATCAAAGGGTATGCAAATTGCTCTCCAGAACGGTGGATGCATTCACAATTCCACCAGCAATGTATTAGGGTCCCAGTTTATCTACATCCTCTCCAACATTCATCATTATCTTTTCCTGTCATCTTATCCAATCTGAGAGATGTGTAGTGGTAACTCAGAGTTGTCTTAAGTTGCATTTCTCTGATCAATAGTGATTTAGAGCACCTTTTCATATGATTGAAAATGGTTTTAATTTCTTCATCTGAAAATTATCTATTCATATCCTTTGACCATTTATCAATTGGAGAGTGGGTTGAATTCTTATAAATTTGAGTCAATTCTTTATATATTTGAAAGATGAGGTCTTTATCAGAACCTCTGAGTGTAAAACTGTTTTCCCAATTAATTGCTTCCCTTCTAATCTTGTCTCATTAGTTTTGTTTGTATAAAAACTTTTTTAACTTAATATAATCAAAATTATTTGTTTATTTTTTTTGTTCAATAATGATTTCCAGTTCTTCTTTGGCCACACAAATTCCTTCTTTCTCCACAAATCTGAGAGGTAAATTATCTTTTGTTCTTCTAATTTGCTTATAATATCACTATGTCTAAATCATGAACCCATTTCAACCTTATCTTACTTAGTATCTATAGGGTGTTAGGTATGGGTCAATGCCTAGTTTCTGCCATACTAGTTTCCAATTTTCCCAGCAATTTTTGTGAAATAGTGAATTTTTTCTCAAAAGCTGGGATTTGGGAATTTGTCAAACACTAGATTACTAGAATCATTGACTATTTTGTCCTATGAACCTGACCTAGTCCACTGATCAACTATTCTATTTCTTAGCCAGTACCAAATGGTTTTGATGATCTCTGCTTTGTAATATAGTTTTACATCTGGCACAGCTAGGCCACCTTCATTTACATTTTTTTCATTAATTCCTTGACCTTTTGTTCTTCCAGATGAACTTAGTTACTATTTTTTCTAGTTTTGTCAAATAATTTCTTGGGGGTTTAGTATGGCACTGAAAAGGTAGATTAATTTAGGTGGTATTGTCATTTTTATTATATTAGCTCAGCCTACCCACGAACATTTGATATTTTTTCCGATTGATTAGATCTGATTTTATTTATATGGAAAGTGTTTTGTGGTTGTGTTCATATAATCCCTGACTTTGCCTTGGTAGGTAGACTCCCAAATATTTTATATTATCGACAGGTATTTTAAATGGAATTTCTCTTTGTAGCTCTTGCTGCTGGACTTTGTTGGTAATATATAAAAATGCTAATGATTTATGTGGATTTATTTTGTATCCTGCAACTTTGCTAAAGTTGTGAATTGTTTCTAGTAATTGATTCTAGTACGGAATCAACAGTTCCCTAAATATACCATCATATCATTTGCAAAGAGTGATAATTTGGTTTCCTCATTCTCTACTCTAATTCCTTTAATCTCTTTTTCTTCTCTTACTGCAAAAGCTAACATTTCTAATACAATATTGAATAGTAATGGTGATAGTGGGCAACCTTGCTTCACCCCTGATCTTATTGGGAATGGTTCTAATTTGTCCTCTTTCAAATGATGCTTGCTGATAATTTTAAATAGATGCTACTGATAATTTTAAGGAAAACTCCATTTATTCCTATATTCTCTAGTGTTTTTAATAGGCATGGGTATTGGATTTTATCAAATGCTTTGTCTATTAAGATAATCATAATTTTTGTTAGTTTGGTTATTGGTATAGTCAATATTATGCTAATAGTTTTCCTAATAGTGAAACCAGCCCTGCATTCCTGATATAAATCTTACTTGGTCATAATGTATTATCCTGGAGATGACTTTCTGTAATCTCTTTGCTAATATTTTATTTAAGATTTTTGCATCAATATTCATTATGAAAATTGGTCTATAATATTCTTTCTCTGTTTTTACCCTACCTGGTTTAGGTATCAGCACCATAACTATGTCATAAAAGGAATTTGGTAGGATTCCTTCTTTCCCTATTTTTTCAAATAGTTTTGCATAGTATTGGAATTGTTTTTAAATGTTTGATAGAATTCACATGTAAATCCATCTGGCCTTGGAGATTTTTTTTTTCTTAGGGAAATGATTAATAGCTTGTTCTATTTTTTTTTAATGGAACTATTAAGAAATTTATTTTCTCTTCTGTTTATCTGGGCAATCTATATTTTTGTAGTATTCCTCCATTTCACTTAGATTATCATATTTATTGACATAGTTGGGCAAAATAATTCCTAATTATTGCTCTAATTTCCTCATAATTGGTGGAAAGTTCTCCCTTTTCATTTTTGAGACTAACAATTTCATTTTCTTCTTTGCCCTTTTTCTAATTAAATTAACTAAAGGTTTATCTATCTTGTTGGTTTTTTTCACAAAACCAACTCTTATTTTATTTATTAATTCAATAGTATTCTTACTTTCAGTTTTATTAATCTCCCCTTTTATTTTCATAATTTCAAATTTGGTAGTTAATTGGGGGCTTTTAATTTGTTCTTTTTCTAGCTTTTTAAATTGCAAGCCAATTCATTGATTTTCTTTCTATATTTTACTCAAGTAAACATCTAGAGATATAAAATTTCCTCTAATAATTGTTTTGGCTGCATCCCACAAATTTTGATATGTTGTCTCATTGTTGTCATTCTCTTGGATGAAATTATTGATTGTGTCTGTGATTTGTTGTTTCACTCACTCATTCTTTAGGATTAGATTATTTAGTTTCCAATTAATTTTTGATCTATTTTCCCTGACTTTTTATTGCATGTAATTTTTATTGCATCATACTCTTTTTGCCTTTCTGCATTTGATTTTGAGGTTTTTATGCCTTAATACATGGTCAATTTTTCATAGGTTCCATGTACTGCTGAGAAAAAGGTATATTCCCTTCTGTCTTCATTCAATTTTCTCCAAAGGTCTATCATCTCTAACTTTTCTAGGATTCTATTTACCTCCTTAACTTCTTTCTTATTTATTTTGTGCTTTAATTTATCTAGGTCTGAGAGAGCAAGGCTGAGATCCCCCACTAGTATAGTTTTGCTGTCTAATTCTTTTTGCAGCTCTCTTAACTTTTTTTCTAAGAATTTGGATGCTATATCACTTGGTGCATATATGTTTAGTGTTGATATTACTTCATTATCTATGGTAACTTTAAATAGGATATAATTTCCTTCCTTATCTCTTTTAATTAGATCTATTTTTGCTTTTGCTTGATCTGAGATTAGGATTTCTGTCCCTGCTTTTTCTTTTCTTTTTTTAACCTCAGCTGATGCATAATAGATTCTGCTCTAGCCTTTTAACTTTACTCAACAACAAATTGTAGGATTCTGGCTTTACCTGGATTAACAGATTGCTATCTGCTTCCATGTTATGGGAAAGTCCATCCCATTCATATTTAGAGATAAAATTACTATCTTAATTACCATATCTGTATTTTCTGTATTTCCCAGTTATATTTTTCTCTTCCCTTTTCTCCTTTCCCTCCTCCCCAGTATTTTGTCACTGATCACCCCCTCCCTCAAACAGACTTCCCCTTTTGCAGCCCCCCTTTTTATACTTTTCCCCTTCTACTTTTATTCTCCCTTTTATTAGCATTTTTATTAGCATTTCTCCTTTCCTTTCCCCCTTCCCCTCCTACTTCCCGATAGGTTGAAACAAACTTTGAGCCATATCTGATGAGAGTAAGATTTGCACAATGCTTTCCCTCAATTGCAATAGGTCTTTTTTTGCCTCTTCATGAGATGTAATTTATCCCATTTTAACTCAATTTTCTTCTTCTTCCAGTAGAATCACCATTCTTCCTCTAGTTTCTTTTTTTAAATCATCACAATAAAATCAAATTATACCTGAATCCTCTTAAGTATACAGATCTCAAGAGTTAAACATATCATCTTCCCATATAGGGATATTAACTTTTAAAAGTTATTTTTTCTTTCCTTTTTACCTTTTTATGCTTCTCTTGAGTTCTATATTTGAAGATCAGATTTTCTGTTCAGCTCTAGTCTTTTCATCAGAAATAGATGAAATTCTCCTGTTTCATTGAATGTCCATCTTTTTCCCTGAAAGAGAATGCTCAATTTTTTCTGGATAATTGATTCTTAGCTGCAATTGAAGTTTCTTTGCCTTTCAGAATATAGATTCTATGCCCTTCAATCTTTTAAAGTGGAAGCTGCTAGGTCCTGGGTAATCCTGATTGTGGCTCCTCAATATTTGAATTATTTCCTTCTGCATTTGGCCAATTGAATTTTTATATGAAGTGTTTTGTTCCTTGCATTTTTTTCCCATTTCACAGATTTCATTTTTCAATGAATTGGTTTCTTTTCCATATCTATTTTGTAAGGAGATATATGCTTTTTTCCATTTCATCAAGTCTATTTTTTTAAGGAGTTTTCTTCAGATGATTTCTGGTTTTTCTTTTCCATACCCTCTTGCAGAAATCTCATTTCCTTTCCCCATTTTTCTTCTAACTCTCTCAAAATCCTTTTTTAATTTTTCCAAGAGAGCCTTGTAAAATGAGGACCAATTCATATCATACTTTGGGACTTTATCTAGTATTGATTTGCCTTTAGGATCCTCGGGGTTTGTGGTCTCTTGTTCCTTCTCCATAAAAACTGTCTATGGTCAGTTATTTTTGCTTTTTTTGCTCATTAAAAAATATATATATATATTGAGGTTTGCTCTTAAGGCAAAGGGGAGACAGCTGTTTTACAAAATCTGGGACCATTTTGCTGACTAACTTCTGAAGTTGGGTAAGTTTGGTCAAGTCCCATGTTCTTCCGGGGCTCAATGGCTCATATTTTGCCTTTTATATTTGCCTTTGTATGTCTTAAGCAAATCTGCTTAACTAACCACTGGCTTACAACTAGGGTAGAGTAGCCTAAGAGCCTTGCAGTAGATTCCCCTGGTGCACCTGGTTCCCCACCCAGGTTCCCTGCCCCAGGCTCCCTGAGCTGAGGTCTGGGCTCCACAGCTTCTCTCCCTGCCTGATTGAAACAGATCTTTTCTGAATTTCTTCCAAAGTATCTTCTTCTGCAAATCTGTACACTTCAAATATTTGTGGGTTTTGTCACTGCAAAACCAGTTCAGAGATTGAATCTGCTCTTAATTTGAGGGAAGCTCAGAAGAGATCACACAGATACTTATCTGCTCTCTGCCATCTTGGCTCTGCCCTTTCCCCTCTTTATTTTTTTTCTTTTTTCATCTTTTTATTTTGCTAAGGCAATTGGGGTTAAATGACTTGAGGAAACTAAATCTCAGTAAATGTGAGTGATTTATTCAAATGTCCAAAGCTAGTAAGGCAGGATTTGAACCCAAGTCTATCTCTCACTAAGTCCAATCTCTCCATTCAGATATTTTGCTTCCTATATACCAATGATCACTACAGTCTTCATTTTGTATATATTGCTGCTGTTGCATACCATTGTGATTTTAGTATGAGGTCATTTTGATGGGATTTCAGGGGCAAATGGAAAATGTTGCTGGTCCCTCATGGGCATATGTGCCATGACACTATAACTTTTGTCATAAACATTACTTGTGTTTGAGTGCAATTGCTGTAGAATTTGGATAGATTAGTGGTTGAGCAGGGATTACTGGGAAACAGAAACATTTAGATCACAGAGCATCAATGATGTGAGTGATAAGTGCTTTGTATCTAAAAATTTAATCAATATGTCAGTTTGTTTTACTTAAGTTTCTCTTCTAACTCGATAAATAGGATCAAATTCCTGCTGTTTTTAAGGCTATATGCTACTGGGAATAGAAAGACAAACTAAAAACTAATCCCTGTCCTCATTTTTCAGAAGAGATTTCTATGATGGCATAGGTGTTATTTGCAAATAACAGTAGTATGAAAATAAACATCATGAATAAATCTTTTAGAAAAAAAAGCACCCAGCAGATGATTTTTTTTGGCATTTGCTACACAAAATGAAATCAATTGGTTAATAAGAATTTTTTAAGTTCCTACTATATGTCAAGATTTGTGCAAAGCATACAAGCTAGGAATGTAAAAAAAAGGTGAAAAAACACACCTTGCTCTCAAGAAGCTCACAATTTAAGGAGGGGACAACTTGTAAACAGTGATATATCAACAAGATATATGCAAGGTAAATTAGAGATAATCTCATAAGGATGGTACTAAGATTAAGGAAAATGAGGAAAGGTTTCTTTTCAGAAAGGAAATCGAGTATAGATAGTTTGGCTATCCAAATTGATCACATTAAGAAATTTTACTTTCTTTTCCTTTTTTAATGGCTTTCCTTGTGCGTGTAATCTGGAAATAGTCTATATTGGATTACTCCCTTTGTTAGAATATATATGAGGGTCATTAGGAATGAAAATGTTTTATTTTATTCATAATCTGCCTTTTGATTTATTCACCTAAATATTTTTTAGTTCATATTATACTTAAGGCTTTGTTCTTTTGGATATAAAAGAAGACTGAGATGAGATTTATGTCTTTACAACCCATCTAATTTAACAAAGAACATGAGACATACAAACAGCTATGATACAAGGAGGAATGTAAAAGAACGATAAGAGAACTACAAAATATTTAAGGGGAAAGTAAAGGACATAGAGATGACTAGGAAAGTAGGACTATCATTAAAAATAATTGGAAAATGGCCAAACAGGTTGTGGCATATGATTGTAATGAAATACTACTATGCAATAAGAATTGTGAGCAGAATTGGAAAGACATGAACTAATGCAAAATGAGATGAGCAGAACCAGGAGAATACCATTACAGTAATAGCAATATTGTACAATGGTCAGTGTGAATGATTTAGCTATTCTTAGCAAAGCAAAGACCTAAGACAATTCTGAAGGACTTGTGATGAAAAATGTGATCTACCTTTTGAGAAAAACTGACAGAATCTGAATGCAGATCAAAGGATGCTGGGTTTTGTTTTGTTTTGCTTTGCTTTATTTTTCTTGGGTTTTTGTCTGTTTTCTTTCACAACATGACTAATATGGAATTATGCTTCGCATGACTACACATGCATGACATTTATCAAATTGCTTGCCTTTTCAATGAGGTGGGAGAGGAGGATAAGTGAAAAAATTTGGAACTCAAAATTGTGTTAAAAAAAAAGAAAAAATATTTTACATGTGATTGGGTTGGGGGGGATAAAATGTCCAACAAACAAAAAGAAACAAGTTTTGAGGCCATGTGTCAAGAAGAATGGAAATAAGAGTTGAAAATTATTTGTTTTTTATATGTTGATTTTGATGTAGACAATATAACTACATTTTTCCATCAGATGTTTAGAAAATGTGGGTTGGAGAATGAGGAAATGTTTGCAGCCAGAGTTAAGGATTTAGGTGTCACATGTACAGAGGTGATATTTGGAACTGTGGAATTGGATGAAATTACTAAGTAAGAGAATGATAGAAAAAAAGGAGAGCCAGCAAGAGAACACTGGGAAATGTAGCTATGTAGAGATTAGGAAGAAGAGGAAGACATAAGGAAAGAGAGGCATGGCAAAGGATATATATCGGAGGAAATCTGTGAAGATACAATATCACAGACACAGAGGGAAGAGTTTCAAGAAAATGGTTAGCAGTATCAAATAAAGCTAAGACAATAGGAGAAGGCCTGTAGAATTTTGCATTTAGGAGGTCATTAATAACCTTTAAGAGAATTGTTTCATTAGAATGGCAGAGGAGAGACTTGGATTGCAAAGGGTTGAAATCTGGGTGGTGAGGAAGTAGACTCTGAAAGATGGATAGCAAAGTAAAGGGGGCTAGGGAGAGAGGAAAAAGGAAGAATGGAGAGGGAGAGGGAAGACAAACAGTAATCTAAAGATTTGGCAAAAACTTTTGTTTTTTGAATGTCAGGAAAGACATCAGCATGTTTATAGATACAAATGAACCAGTGGAGAAATTCAAGGTAATAGACAAAGATGCAAGAGGCAGCTGGGTAGTACAGTAGTTAGAATTCTGAACTTGGAATGAAGAAGTTCAAATTTAGCTTCATATTAGCTATGTGATTCTAGGCTACTTCCTTAACCATTGTCTGCCTCAGTTCTTCAATTATAAAATGGAAATAATAATAATAGTACCTATTTCACAGATTTTTGTGAGAATCAAATGGTATTTTTATGTTTTGCATATATTAAAGTACTACATAAATGCTATTATTATTATTAAAGAGAGAGCTAATAAAACAAGGACCTAATAAAGCTCATGAAAAGCTCCTAATGTAGCTACCACTACAACTCTAGATTCCATAAAAATCTTCTATTAGATATATATATATATTAATTATTATTATTATTATTACAAGACTAGAAGAAGTAGGAATTAGTTTTATTTCTCATGGTGTTTCTTTAGGCTTGTATGACTTTGAAAACTTTGGTTGACTGTGATTTTCTTTTTTTTTAAGGTACTGGTGAAAGTGGGAAAAGCACTTTTATCAAGCAAATGAGGATTATTCATGGGTCTGGTTACTCAGATGAAGATAGAAAAGGCTTTACAAAATTGGTTTACCAAAATATATTTACTGCTATACAAGCAATGATCAGAGCCATGGACACTTTACATATACAGTATGTATCTGAGCAGAATAAGGTAAGATGAATCAATGATGTTTGCCTTGTTAGCTAAGATATAGATATATTTTAATCTTTGGTTGCATATTCCAAACATGGAGATTTAACATTGTTCTTATATGCTGAGAATATGGCAGTTTGGCTCCCTTTTCCAGTTCTGATAATATGTATATAGTTGACTCCTCTAGGTTCTTATTATAAAGGACATAATACATCATGGTTTGTATGATATAGCTCAATTTTTCTAAGCTACAAAATGACCAAATGTCTTGACTTGAATAGCTGTTCCCATCATATGAGCCCTTATCAGATGAATGTGGTTTTGTGGATAAAAAGACTGTGTTCAAGAATTTTGCTTCTTATGAAATGTTTGTTTATGCTCCTGTAAGACAGAGCATAATACATAGTGCAAATCATTGGATTATGTATGCTGTACATTCCAAAATTATATACATACCTGTCCATTTTGTTCAGTTCATCCTCCTGAGTTGATGAAGGGGCCCTTTTTTATGGGAAGGGAGCAGGAAGAGGGAACATCTCAGAATTAAAGATAGTTCATAATGGTTATATTGATGTCTCAGCTAGCAATACCCGGTAATAAAACAATTCCTTTGACACAGAATTTGCTTGCCTATCATTCATAGTTATTTAAAATACAAATCTATGTTAGACCCAAATATAGTGGTGCCAGACACCAGACAAAGATACTAAAATTCTTTTAGAGTACAATAGGGAAAAAAAAAGCAAAACAAGTATATGGAGAGGTAATATGAGATGCCAATTTCTGTGAGGATCTAGAAGTTGAACTTACTTCAATTGAGAGGGATTTGATTGTAATGCTCTCTTCCAAAGAAGTAATTTGGTAATATAGTGCTGGATTTTTAGTCAGGAAGACCTAAATTCAAATCCTACCTCAGTTGATTAATATCTTTATGACCCTGGATAAATCATTTGACTTTTCCAAGCCTTAGTTTCCTCACTTCAAAATAGAAACAATAATATCACCTACTTTACATAGGGTTGTTATAAGAATGAAATGATACAATATATGTAAAATCCTTTGTAAGCCTTAAAGTACAATAGAAATGCTAGATATTATTTTTTATTAATTCTATATTTAAAGAATTTGACTAGAATTCAATCCAAGGGATTTTAGTTATTGATAGAAGTATCTCATTATAAGAAAAGACCTACAGAACAGATGCTGAGACATCATTAAAGTAAAGCTTCTAACTACAAGCCTGCAGTTGTATAAGACAGCATGACTTTGTGAATGGTAAAGAGATTTAGGAGTCAAAAACTCTAGATTTTTTTTTTATACCAGACCTCCTCTTTGTATTTGAGTTTTTAGGAAGGATTTGTGTGGTTTTGTTTTCTATAATTTTCTCTACTCTAAATTTTTCACTGGTTCTTGCTTCTGACATCTTCAGTCAGTTGAATCTTCCTTCTCTTTGTCTCTTGCATGCTTGTACACATTCTTCCATTCCATATTAGATGTGAAGGGCTCTCTTCTATTACTCCTCTCAGGATACATACTTGCTTTAAATGCCTACTATATTTATGAAGAAGAATATACTAGAAAGAGCAAAGGGCTAGAATTTGGAAAACTATTTTCTGGTTGAAACTCTATGACTAATTAGCCATGTGACACTGGAAAATTATTTTTTTTCCTTTTTTTCCTTTTTTTTTTTTTTTGCTGAGGTCACACAGCTAGTAAGTATTAAGTGTCTGAAACCAGATTTGAACTCAGAGCAGCAGCCCTGAAGTCAGGAGGACCTTTCTACTGCACCATCTAGTTGCCCTAGAAAATTATCTTTATCTCCTTAACTAGATGGGGCAGTGGCTAGAGCACTGGACCTAGTGTCAGGAAGAAGTGTGTTCCACCATGAAACCATGGGCAAGCCATTTAACTTAAGTTAATCTTAACTTAATTGTTTATCTCAGGAAGGTAATACCAAAATATGCAAGTGAATTGGATTTAAGTAAAGGAGGGCTATGCAAGGTCACCTACCTTACTTTTGCCTCTAGCTCTATTTGGGTCCAGTGGCCACAACATATCAGGATAACTAGAAGTGACTGGAATGGAAGTTAATAATCAGTTGGATTGGGGTGACTGTAGTCTAATCAGAAATTAATTAGATTAATCCTTACAGATTCCAGAGTAGATCTAGGGAATATGGGAGG
Organism: Antechinus flavipes; assembly: GCF_016432865.1. Taxonomy (NCBI): domain Eukaryota; kingdom Metazoa; phylum Chordata; class Mammalia; order Dasyuromorphia; family Dasyuridae; genus Antechinus; species Antechinus flavipes. The sequence goes on from NC_067398.1 coordinate 323,440,088, forward strand.
GGAAAGAAATCAAGATGAGGGAATAGATAGAAGCAAATGATAAGGGTGATCTAGGTGATGCAATAGATAGAGGACCATCCCTGGAGTCAGGAGGACCTCAGTTCAAATCCAGCTTCAGACATTTACTAGCTGTGTGACCCTAGACAACACATTTAACCCCGATTGCCTTACCAAAAAAAAAAAAAAAAAGAAATGAAACAAATGCTAATAAATGTCAAGTTATTAGCAAGGAGACTCAAATAATGCATTTTAGAATAGGTATATTTATGTATTCCAGGATAGAATGAATCCTGAAATCTATTCTAGATAGGAAAGAATCAGCATTCTTTCAATGAAGAATCATTTCAGAGATTCAGAATATAAGAAACTCAGGATCAGTACTTAAAAGGGAAAAATGCTGGTTTCCATAATTTGTGCTCCGGCAAACCTTCCTTTTGCCAGAGAACCCTACTCTGCTTTAGCCACAATATCTTTAACTGACCAGCATGTGGGAATTTGGAAACTGGATACTAGGTAGTACAGTAGATTATTGGGCTTGAAATCAGGAAGACTCTTGATCTCAAATCTGGCCTCGGACTCCTACTAGTTGTGTGACTCTGGGCAAATCACTAAATCCTGTTTGCCTTAGTTTCCACATCTGTAGATGAGGAGAAGAAAAAAAGGAATAGAGAAAGGAAAATAGCAAGGAGAAGGAAAATGCAAACCCCTTTAGTATCTCTGCCATAAAAACCCAAAAATAGAGTCATAAAA